>NC_091769.1:25741950-26385700 GCF_029378745.1 Bos indicus | reverse complement strand
AACCAGCAGGGTATAATGTGAGGTGTCTACTTGTGACCTTAAGGTGTGGTTAATCCCGATTTGTGGAAGTCGCCCAGAAACCACTGGTATGACAGGCCTTCAGACTTGCCTATCTTCCTAAACTGCTTATACAAGGGGGATATTTGACAGGATTTCTGTCTGACTTGATCATATTTGTCCTTTGCAAGTTTCCTCTCTTAGAAAGGTTTTGTGACCAGGCAAGAATAAAGAGTTTGGTGACTGGAGGGAGGGGAGAAAGTAGAATCGGCCAGGACGTCCTGACAGATTGACCCTCCCCTGAGAAAGGTGACTAGCCTGGGCTTTAATGTGTTTGCTGTATGACTACTGGTGGAGATGCACAGTGAGAATTTGGATATAAAGTCCTTAGATTCAAGAGAAAGATCCGCAAAGGAGTTTTACGAATAAAAAACACAGAGCAGTTAATAGTAATGTGGGTAAGAACCAACAGGGAAGAGCATTTATATAGAGAAGAATAATTTAAGGACAGGCCCTGGTGATTATTAGTGTTTAAAAATGTGAAAACAAAATACCAATAAGTGAAGGAACTAGAGAAGGAAGGCTCATGACAGTCACTTGCTCTGATGGCTTCTTTATTTGCTTAGGGCCCACTGACAATCTCACCAGCATTTAAAGCAAAAAGTTTAGGGAAGATGACAGTGTTGCATGGAATGAAGAATGAGGGGAAGGTGTAGACAGATAAGTAAATCTTTCTTCTTAGTATCTTGAGTGAGAAGGGGAGGACCTAGATAGTTCACACATTTAGCTTGGAGGTCTTGGGATAGCTTCACAATTATTTAATTGTCCACTCAAGGACAATCAGTGGGTCTTTTGCTGCCCTGCCCTGAAACCTTGGCAAAGGTATGTTGGGGTTGCCAAAAGTGCACTCCTTGACCTTGGTATGTTCTGACTCTTAAGGGTTTTTACGAAAGTGGCATCTGTGCCACTTTCCTCCATTATCCTCCTTCCATCCTCCTTCCATTATCATGGTAAGAAGCAGAAGTACTGGCTACAATCAAGACAAGGAACTCTTCAGCACTTGAAAAAAAGGCTCGAAGGAGCAAATTAAAGACTACCCAGGCAGCTTGAGGGGGGAGATAAAGGAAAATCAGTTCTGAAAAGCAGATATAGTTTAAGATGATCTTATGTGGGAGACATGTGGGGATTTCTTGTCTCAAATAAGATCTTTTGACCTTTGAGAAAATAATGTCCATTGGGAACCAGAAACAGAGCACCTGGCTAAAGATTCAGTAGGTACTTTTTTCTATAGTGGTAGAAACTGAGACCTTATCTTCTGGGCTCCACTTGAGAGGAGCAGCACCAGCTTCTACAGCTAAGAGTCTGCACTCAGAGTTTATTTTACTGATGACACTTCCAACAACTAATTTTGTTGCTTGTTGGGGTTGAGACCCACTATGTCATCCTCACTGCTTGGGGAATGTTAGGCATCACAGAGAACATCTGGAACACTTGTCAAAGTCTTTACTGCTAAAATCTTTTCTGTATTGGCAGATCTTGAAATACTTCCTATAGCCGCAATGCATTTTTTTTTTTTTTTAAGATGGGGAACCCAAGGGAAATATCCATATGCAAAACTTCACAAAATAATGGTTTTCTTGGAATGAGGATCTTTAAGGAAGGTCTTGACTATGTATGTATAGCTACTGAACTCATCTGCTCCAAGGCCCACTCGGGAGCTCAGCCATAGACTCAGGGCCTGTACAATCTCAGAGCTGTTAAACTGTCTTCCTCACTTCCTATGGTACCTATAACTATGGTACTCCTATGCCAATATGGGCCTGTAATAAGCAGTTGTCAACATGATCCCCTTTGAATTATACAAAAGTGTCCCCAGCAAATCACTATTGAGCATACTTATTTGACACTTTTTCATTCCTTATGTAATTTTTCCCTACAAGAAACAAAAAAGTAATGAGAGTTTGCTATGTTCCAAATTACCAGGTACTCTTCTGGATGGCATGGAAACAAATTCAGATATGATCCAGTCTCTGTCTTTAAGAAGTTTGAAAAATAATGGGAAACAGGAGAAATGCTGCAGCTTATTATTGCAAAAAAAAAAAATTGTATCATTTAGGATTCAATCAAAGTGGAAGCACTGTATGTAGTGATGAATAAGAGGTTTATTATAATTCTGGGAACTGATGAAAAAGTTTATGTCAAGCTCTTGCTTCTATGACTAGAGTTGGGCCTGAATCTGTAACCCTGGAGGTGAACAGGTAAGGAAAAATGGGCATTGAAGTGAGGGGAGAATGATTCAAACCTACACCATGAAATCCATAAAGACAAAATGAAATAAAAAGAGAAAACCGGGACCTACATCTGTCTCTCACTGTCTCCAACCTTGTTGATATGGGAGATCTGCAGGAGAAGCTGGCTCCCTTCATCATAGAACTACCCATTCACTTGGCCCAGGAGATGGAGGAGGAGATCCATTTGTGCTAGAGGAGTTGTGGGTTCAACAGAAGCCCATACCAATGAGTAAAAAGCAGACTAGCAGAATAGCATCTCTGTTGCATCAATAAGTGCAAGCTGCAACAAAGCCTGGCATTCTCTGCCAATCTTCAGAACACAGTGGTTGTTGTGTGTGACATTTCCACCTTCTAAATCTCACTACAAATTCCACCACATCCATATAGAAATTTAGATCCATATAGAAAGGAAAATTCCAGATAATGTAGTTCCAGCTTAGACAGACACAGTACTAAGTCAACTTTCTTGGGCACCTCCTAAGTACCAGGCTCTGTTCTATGTGTTTGGAACACATTCTTATTTTCAGCGTCCTCTTATTTTGTGATCTCTGGGATTGACTTCCGGTTTTTATGCTCCATGAAATTAGGTAGCTTTTAAGGCAATATCTCTTCTGCCCTCTGGGCAACACTTCTAGATCATTCCAGAAGAATTCTTTTTCTCTCTCAAAGTACTGCTTATTCTTATTCCTTCCACTCCTCTAGTTCTCAATCAGGAATCTTTCAGGATAGAAATATTTAGTGTGTGTGTTTGTGTATTACTAATAGAACCAGATAAAATCATCACTATTTCTAGTGACCATTGAAACTTTATGGCTATTTCTTTGCATATTAATGCTCAGTTTGCCAATTTTGCAACATTATTTTGAGGTTGATGTGCTGTCCATACTTTGATATTTATTTTTTCTAAGCATTGTGTCTATGTACACAAATGCACTCCAACATGGAGTTGATTCCCATGTAGTGAATGATAGCTTCCAAAAACTTCTCTAACAAGAAAATACTTAACAGGATAAATCAATTTTCATATGACCTCCAATGTTATTTTGTAAACCCCCTTATCATCCCCTATCTTGAATTATTATTTGTCTCCTAGTCTTCCCCTTTAAGATCAAAGTCGCTTGAGGTTAGGAACCATTGCTTATTCATCTTATTATATATAATAAAGACATATTATATATAATAACATATATTACTGTATCACAGTATCCAACAAAGATGCTTAAAAAAACCTTTGTTGAATGATTGAATACATACATACATATATACATACATAAACATTTGTCCAAGATTCCAAGGTCACCACAAATAAGTACCACCATTTCCTTTCAAATATACAATGATGTAGATAAAATGTAACACAAAATCTGATTCTTGGTAGATACAACAGTATTTGATATTCTTAATTTTTTTATATTGAAGGTCCTCATTCCATCCCCATTTTACTAAAAATAAAAGATGAATGAGGACAACAGATATTCAAATGTAATAAAAAGATGGACAAATGAAAGCAACATAATCCACTGATAAAATGAGTGACTATATCTTTAATTCACCTTTATAATACAGTGTAAATTAGAAAACCACATTAAATGCTACTATTTATAAGCTTTCTTTTTGATCTGCTTTTCCAAAGGCATCTGAAATTGCCATGAAGAAGAAAATAAGTCCCTTATTAGATTTGTTTTACCTCTTTTCCACCTAACAGTGAATGCAATATTTTTCAGAAAGTATGTACAAAAATATACAGTTAATCTATTTATTTCTATGATTATAGGACATTTTCTTAAGATTCTTGATTTTCATAAATAATTTTAAGAATCTAATGAGAATTAGTTTTTAAATTTTGATGACAATCATACATGAACTCTTTAGGAATTGAATTAAAGCTATATATCCTCTTCCCAGACAAGTGCATATAGGCTCAGATATATACGTTTACATAATAATAGTGCTCATTCACTTTCTGAAGCTTATTCTTAGATTTCCTGGTGACTATGGACCCATAGGTTAAGATTGCACAGGTTGGAGGTTCTTATAATGGTATTGATTACGATAAATCGATAATAATGTGAATTTATATGAGATAGAATCAAGGAATTTTGCCTGAAAGAGAAGAAGGATGGATCTGATGCCTTTGTAGTTCTTTAGTGGTTCCAAAATTTGGTCATGTGGTGATATCCATGATGATGAGACAATGAGAAGATAACAAAGAAGACTTGGACTTAGGACATCCCTTAAGTGATGACGTCCCTTCACTTTCAACTCACTATTTTCTTGTTGAAACTTCTAGCAAGTGAAAGATGCCACCAAAATCCTGCTATTACCTTCTTAAACACGTCCTTCAAAGCTTGTTTTACTCGCTCATTACGTAAGGCATAGATGAATGGATTCAGCAGCGGTGTCACAAATGTTGTTACCACTGTCACTGCCCAGTTAGTATCCACAGAGCCACTCTGTGATGGCCGCACATATAGAAAAACGGCACTTCCATAGAAGAGGGTCACCACCATCAAGTGGGAGGTGCAGGTAGAGAAAGCCTTCTGCCGGCCTGAAGCTGAGGGGATGCGCAGGACAGCCAGGATTATGTGACCATAGGACACGGCAGTTATCATCAGTGAGGCTATGATGACAAGAGAAGCTAAGACAAAGTCAGTTTCCTCCAACTCCTTGGTGTTGGTGCATGCCAGGCGGAGCAAAGGACCACTGTCACAGAAGAAGTGCTGCACCACAGCATCCTGTTCACAGAAAGGAAGCAAGGCCACAGCCACTGTGGGGCCAAGTACGGCAAGGAGTCCCCCGACCCAGCAGGCCAAGGCCACTCGGAAGCACACAGCCCCATTCATGAGCAAGGGGTAGTGCAGAGGATGACAGATGGCCAGGTAGCGATCCACTGACATGACAGCCAACAGTAGGAACTCAGAGGCCCCAAGAAAGAAGTAGAGATAAAACTGGGTAATACATGCAGCAAAGGAAATAGTGTTTTGCCTTGAGAGGAAATTGCTCAGCATCTTGGGAATAATGACAGAAGTGAGCAGAATCTCTAGGCAGGACAAGTTACCTAGAAAGAAGTACATGGGAGTCTGCAGGCGAGTATCAGCTCCTACCACCCCAACGATCAACACATTACCTGTTAGAGTCAGCAGATAAATAAGAAGGAAGACAGAAAACAGTTCTGCTTTTGTGCTATTGAGATTTGGGAAACCCGCCAGGATGAACTCGGTCACACCACTGCTCTGGTTTCCACCAGGAGCCATTATCTTTCCCATCTGTGCAACAGCATGAACACAGTCCTGGTGAGGATTCTCCAAACAATCCTAAAATTTATTTTATCATGATATGGCACACGAAGCTCCACTTTCTCTAGTCACAGATCCTGTTAATACTTGAAGAACCTTAATGTCCATCAAGAGACAAATGGATAAAGAAGATGCGGCCCATATATACAATGGAATATTACTCAGTCACAAAGAAGAATGAAATAATGCCATTTGCAGCAACATGCGTGGACCTAGAGAGTGTCACACTGGTGAAGTAAACCAGACAGAGAAAGAGAAATATTGTATGCTATGACTTAAATGTGCAATCTAAAAAAAAAACATGGGTATGATGAATGAATTTATCTATAAAACAGAAATAGAGTTACAGATGTAAAAAAAAAAAACTTATGGTTATGAAGGAGTAGGGGGAATCTCTCCTACTCTTCCAATCTCTCCTTGGAAAATTGGGAGATTGGGATTGACATATACACACTACTATATATAAAATAGATAACTAATAAGGACCTACTATATAGCACAGGGAACTCTACTCAATACTCTGTAATGGCCTAAATGGGAAAAGAATCTAAAAGAAGTGGATATATGTATATGTATAACTGATTCAGTTTGCTGTACAGCTGAAACTAACACAACATTGTAAATCAACTATACTCCAATAAATTTTTTTTAAAAAGATTTGAAGGATCTGAGGTCTTCATCTAATTGATTTTTAGAGCTGAGGAAGATTTCCTATAAATGGTAGCTGAAACTAAGGTGTGAAGATGACAGGAGGCTCCATCTTCACATCTACTATTCTAAGATCCCAAGTGGTGCTATCTCATTATTATAATAACAATATCCATTGAGCTGGAAAAAAATGAAGAAAAATGATTTTGTGAAGAATGTGATTCCCATTCAACCAGAATCAGAACTTGAGCCAGACTGCCTGGCTTTGAATCCCAGCATCTACACTTACTAGCCGAGTAGCCTTGGAAAAGTTACTTAACATCTCTGCACAACTCAATTGTAAAATGCTGTAAGGAGGAAATGAATTCATAGTGCAAAGAGTTGCCAGCACTTAGCTGACAAACAATGTGATAGAGAAAGCTCTGGACTCTAAGTTAGGGCACCAGAGTCTAGGTTTGCCTTGCCACTTCCCTTGGAAGACAGTCAATTAATCCAGCCTTGTTGGGTCTTTCATCTGCTCAGCTGTAGAATGAGTCATAGGAATCTAGGCCATTAGTACACTTATTACACAATATTACCTTTTCACGGAGAGGGCAATGGCACCCCATTCCAGTACTCTTGCCTGGAAAATCCCATGGGTGGAGGAGCCTGGTAGGCTGTAGTCCATGGGGTCGCTAAGAGTCGGATATGACTGAGCGACTTCCCTTTCACTTTTCGCTTGCATGCATTGGAGAAGGAAATGGCAACCCACTCCAGTGTTCTTGCCTGGAGAATCCCAGGGACGGGGGAGACTGGTGGGCTACCGTCTATGGGGTCGCACAGAGTCGGACACAACTGAAGTGACTTAGCAGCAGCAACCTTTTCATGGAGACTTTCTCCTGCAACCCAATGGTCTAACAGAACTCTGTCAAGAAGTGCTTGCCTATCTAAAGCAAGTTATATTTAAAAGGGAGAATAGGGATAAACCACACTGATTCAGTCAGTTATCCGCATATTTTAATTTAGTGCCAACTTCAAGTCAAATATTCTGGGGAATGTTAAGATGAGTTTCTCAAGCTTTTTCAGTCCATAATACCAAGCTAAGTCTCTTCAAACTTGGGCCCTATTAGATGACTTGCCAGAGACAAAATTATGAATTCCTGGTAATTTCTAATAAATTCAGAAATTAAGTCCTTACCAATTGATTCTCGTCATTCCAATTCTGAAGACTAACACCAATTATAAGAACAAATCAATGATATTCTGAAATTTGTTTTTAAAGCCTCAGTTACTAGGAGAAAACTGATCACCATTAGCCATGAAAAGCATGAGAAATGACCTTAAGTCTTTGGTTCTCTGTCAGCCCTACAGTTCTCTAGCACACCCAGCAGTCTTCGTTTGCAATAAAGTTTGTGTGTTGAGTTGCTTCAGTTGAGTGATTCTTTGTAACCCCATGGACATGACTCTTTGTGACCCCATGGACTAAAGCCCGTCAGGCTCCTCTGTCCACGAACTGGAGTAGATTGCCATTTCCTTCTTCAGGGTATCTTTCCGATCCAGGGATCAAACTCATATTTCTTACGTCTCCTGCATTGGCAGGCAGGTTCTTTACCACTAGTGCCACCTCTCTATTTACAATCTCTCACCTGTGACTCCCACCCAAGTAGCAAAACTTTTGTACCTTTTGTTTCAGATCAGATCAGATCAGTCACTCAGTCGTGTCCGACTCTTTGCGACCCCATGAATCCCAGCACTCCAGGCCTCCCTGTCCATCACCAACTCCCAGAGTTCACCCAGACTCACGTCCATCGAGTCAGCGATGCCATCCAGCCATCTCATCCTCTGTCGTCCCCTTCTCCTCCTGCCCCCAATCCCTCCCAGGATCAGAGTCTTTTCCAATGAGTCAACTCTTCACATGAGGTGGCCAAAGTACTGGAGTTTCAGCTTTAGCATCATTCCTTCCAAAGAAATCCCAGGGCTGATCTCCTTCACAATGGACTGGTTGGATCTCCTTGCAGTCCAAGGGACTCTCCAACACCACAGTTCAAAAGCATCAATTCTTCAGCGCTCAGCCTTCTTCACAGTCCAACTCTCACATCCATACATGACCACAGGAAAAACCATAGCCTTGACTAGACAGACCTTTGTTGGCAAAGTAATGTCTCTGCTTTTGAATATGCTATCTAGGTTGGTCATAACTTTCCTTCCAAGGAGTAAGCGTCTTTTAATTTCATGGCTGCAGTCACCATCTGTAGTGATTTTGGAGCCTAGAAAAATAAAGTCTGACACTGTTTCCACTGTTTTCCCATCTATTTCCCATGAAGTGGTGGGACCAGATGCCATGATCTTCGTTTTCTGATGTTGAGCTTTTTCGCTCTCCACTTTCACCTTCATCAAGAGGCTTTTGAGTTCCTCTTCACTTTCTGCCATAAGGGTGGTGTCATCTGCATATCTGAGGTTATTGATATTTCTCCCGACAATCTTGATTCCAGCTTGTGTTTCTTTCAGTCCAGCGTTTCTCATGATGTACTCTGCATAAAAGTTAAATAAACAGGGTGACAATATACAGCCTTGACGGACTCCTTTTCCTATTTGGAACCAGTCTGTTGTTCCATGTCCAGTTCTAACTGTTGCTTCCTGACCTGCATACAAATTTCTCAAGAGGCAGATCAGGTGGTCTGGTATTCCCATCTCTTTCAGAATTGTCCACAGTTTATTGTGATCCACACAGTCCAAGGCTTTGGCATAGTCAATAAAGCAGAAATAGATATTTTTCTGGAACTTTCTTGCTTTTTCCATGATCCAGCGGATGTTGGCAATTTGATCTCTGGTTCCTCTGCCTTTTCTAAAGCCAGCTTGAACATCAGGAAGTTCACAGTTCACGTATTGCTGAAGCCTGACTTGGAGAATTTTGAGCATTACTTTACTAGCGTGTGAAATGAGTGCAATTGTGCGGTAGTTTGAGCATTCTTTGGCATTGCCTTTCTTTGGGATTGGAATGAAAACTGACCTTTTCCAGTCCTGTGGCCACTGCTGAGTTTTCCAAATTTGCTGGCATATTGAGTGCAGCACTTTCACAGCATCATCTTTCAGGATTTGAAATAGCTCCACTGGAATTCCATCACCTCCACTAGCTTTGTTCATAGCGATGCTTTCTAAGGCCCACTTGACTTCACATTCCAGGATGTCTGGCTCTAGGTCAGTGATCACACCATCATGATTATCTGGGTCGTGAAGCTCTTTTTTGTACAGTTCTTCTGTGTATTCTTGCCATCTCTTCTTAATATCTTCTGCTTCTGTTAGGTCCATACCATTTCTGAAAGCAATTCTGTGGTCTTTTCCCCTGGAGATTTCATTCAACATCTCATCTCCCTGTAGCCTCTATAGAAATTACCTTATTAGCAGTAAAACCATTCAGCTTTTGTTCTAGGTTGATTATGTCTCAGGTGCTATGTTTGTCGATTTGAAGGTAAGGCAATATTGTCACTACCCTCATTCAGCTCACTGCCTAATGAGAATGACAGAAAAGTTAAAATGTGTCACACGTGAAGTGTCACAGGTAAGCCCAGGGGACTTGAGGGGGCACGTGGGAAGGAATCCAAGCTGAGACTTAGAAACTATTCTGGACAAAGGTGATACCTAAAATAAATACTAAAAATAAGTATAGATTTGATAGGAGAGACAGGAGGTTTTTAATGGAAAAGAGCAGTATGTGAGCCTAGTACGTTGCAGTTGAAGCACAAAAAATAAGTAATGGAGTGAAATGAAATAGGACTGTTCCCCTCAAAGAGGATTCTTTCTGGCTGTCTGAATATACTGAAGCTAATTATCCCTTAAGCGAGAGAAGATGAGCCCCAAACCAAAATATAGAAGGGATTCTTCCTACCTGCCCCTAAAAGTCTTTGATATCTCCATGAAGGTGAGGATCACCCTGCAAGAATTTTCTTTGCTGTTTTATGACTGAAATGTCCTGCTCCATCCTGGAGTCCTTCCCATGACTTCTACTGTGAGGCTGACAATAGCCTGGCACACTTGGAGTTCCTGAGGATGGGCAAAGCACTTGGGAAAAGAGCCTGCAGGTAATAATAATCTGCTTCTTCTTTTGTGCTTTCCTCCTGGGTATAATTCTTCAAAGCTTTTCTTCTGCCTTGTAAATAAAGGGGCTTTCTGATCCTAAGGAGGCCGCATCACGTTGTCCCTTTTTATGGCTGTGGCCAGGTCAACCATTAGGGTCCACCCTCTCCTCCCTGCATAAAGAGTTTCTTCCACAATCTGATCACTGCCTTAGGTTTGAACAGGTACCCTTCAAGTGAAATACATTATCTCATAATGCTCCAAGGTATGTCACTAAAAAAATAACATGGGGCTGGAAGGCAAGGGGTGGATATGGAGGGTTTAAACCACTCATCTATCTATGAAAAGACTTCATGCACTTACCTATAGCTCCTTTTGTCTCTAATGGTTGAAAAATGTTCCATTTAAATCCAGACATTCACCTTTTTTGCTGATGAGTTTTATGTACAAACTATCAGTTTTTCTGTTTGAGACCCTGTCCTCTCTGGCTCCTGGCATGAGCCTGAGTGCAGGGAAGGAGAAACTGAAGAAGTGGTTGATTTCTAACCAGTTCATCTATTGACAAGTAGGATCCTTCACGCAAAACTTGAGTTTCAGCACGGGAAGGAAAAAATGAAAGAAAAGTGAAATTGCTCAGTTGTGTCTGACTGTTTGCAACCCCATGGACTGTAACCTACCAGAGGAACCTGGTATGGGATTTTCCAGGCAGGAGTACTGGAGTGGATTGCCGTTTCCTTCTGCAGCAGGAAGGAGAGGTTAGGACAAATGGAGAAAGTAGCAATGATATATATACATGATCATGTGTAAAATAGATAATTAGCAGGAAGCTGTTATATAACATATGGAGCCCAGCATGGAATTCTGTGACAACCTAGAAGGGTGGAATGGGTGGCAGAGGGAGGGGTATATAATTATGACTAATTCACATCAATGTACAACAGAGACCACCATAACACTATAAAGCAATTATCCTCCAATAAAAAAAACTTGAGCTTCCAGTGGTGATGCCCCAAAATTAGGATTTACTGAACCAAACATTAGAAGCCCGGCTAGCAGCAGTGCCTGCTAAAGAAAAGAGATCCAATTGATAAGGAAATAAAGCCATAAGAAAGAAAGAAAATAATTCCTCAAAGACACAAGAGAGATTTGCAATTCAACAGAAGTTTCTCAGACTTCATGCTTGATGAAAAGGAGGCTGCCCTTAACAAGGGTTGAGTGGGAATGCTTCTGCTTTCATCTGTCACTCACCCCAAATCAGCAGCTGTGAAAGTACTGGGCAATACAGTGGAAATGAGAGAAAGAATGGAGTTTGACCAGCTGTGGAGGACCATAGCCAACATCTGTGTTTCTCCTGCACAGCATTCATGGGAAATATTTATATCCCAATAACAGAAGCATTGTATTTTCTCCCTGAGGATTTACACTGATATTGAGAATATAGCCCCAGGGGTGGGATAAGATAAGAGAAGCTTCCCTGCATCATCTCTAGCTTTTACTGCTTCTCCCAGCCTTGGACCTTATCTTCTAGCAATAAATAACACACACACCTAAAACACTGTTCAGAATTCTGAACCACTCTTCACATTTTTCTATCTGTGTCCATTTTATGTCCTTGAATAAAGACTTGACTAACTCCTATTCATGTTCTAAAACTCAGTTGACTCTGACACATATCAGCTTCTTTTCTTAGAAGCTTAACCCCACCTCCTGCCCACTCTCCAACACGATCCATGGCTGGTTCTGCTAAACTAAGTCTCAATACCTAATTGGAACTCTACTTTCTTATTTGTGTCTCATGCCAGATTCTGAACTTGTAGGACAGGAATTATATTTTAGTGTAATAACAAACACCAAACACAGTGCCCGGAACACATTAGGTGCTCAACAAATACGTGAATTAAACTACTCTGACCCCTAGACTTGAGGAGCAGCTGGTATTGTGAGATGCAAACCAGTTAAGTCTTAAGCTGAGAGGAAGAAGAGTAGAGTTGTCTCTTGTTATCTGCATCAGAGTGGTTCCAGAACCCCCTGGGGATATCAAAAAAACTATAAGTGTTCAAGCCCCTTGATTAGAATGGAATAGTATTTGAATATAACCTGCACATATTTTCCATATAAAGTTGACTCTTGAAAAATGCAGTGGGAGGGAGGTTTAGGAATGCCAATTCCTGTGTAGTTGAAAACCCACATACTGCTATTTCTGCCTCAAAAACAGAGGAATTCATAAATGACTTACCCAAGAGCAGAAACCTGAAACAGTTTGGTCAGAATCAGTACTCAAACCCTTTTGATTTCTTTTGATTCCACATATTGTGATCTTTAAGAGAAAAGAAACTTTCTCTCATAGCTACTTAATTTAAGGATATGTAAAATGAAAATGTAGGTACTGTATTTATTGGAAAAATTCACAAGTAAGTGGACTCGTTCAGTTCAGACCCATGTTGTTCAAGGGTAAGCTATACTTTAAATCATTTCTAGATTACTTATAATACCTAACACAATGTAATGCAGTAGGAAATGGCAACCCTCTCCAGTATTCTTGCCTCAAGAATTCCATGGATGGAGGAGCCTGGAGGGCTATAGTCCATGGGATTACAAGAAGTCAGACATGACTGAGTGGCTAACACACACACACACACACACACACAACACAATGTAAATGCTATGTAAATAGTTGTTGATATAGCAAATTTGTTTTGCATTTTGAAACTTTCTGGACTTTTTTTCCTGATTATTTTAAATCCACGGTTGGTTGAGTTCCCAGATGCAGAACCCATGAATATGGAGGATTGGTTGTACAGAGGTCCCCTTGAGACTCAGTTTGACTGAATTCCATTCTTCTGGACATATTCCTTTTTAGAGAAAAGAAAACACCTAACTGGAAACATGAATGAGGCATGAGAAGTTTCATCACTTTAGATTCTGAAGAAATAGTGAGATCACAGACAGGTAGACCTGGTTGAGGTAAGTTGAACAAAACCAAACTAGAAACTGAGGCTCTTGTTTGTTGAGCTGCAAGGGAGACAAGTCGAAGTGAAGAGAGACGCATGAAGTCTGAGCGCTAGTAACGCACACTTAAGCCATATATGTTTTTAACATGTAATTGAACTATAAAACTTAAGGCTCTAACTATAAAGTCAGGCAATTTTTTAAAAAACTACATAGCCATCTGTCCAATTAACAGAGATCTTGGTATTGTTATAATACTTTCATATTGACTTGATCATTCGAAAATCCTAGTTTTTGCATGAAACAGTACATTCTAGAAGAAAAGATCATATTTATTTTAAAAAATATAAAACATACTCAAATGACTTAAAAATACAACAATGTATAGATTTTTAAAGTTCTAACCCTCTTCCTCCCCCCATCCATCTTATATCCCTTCCCTAATTAACCATTTTCATTATTTTATTGCACAACTTTCTAGTGTTGTTTTGTGTATATGTAAGCAAATGTCAAAATGCTTAATTCTTTACCTGTGACTTTCTTACTCTGTTCTGCACCTTATTACTCACTTTTAAGACACCCTGGAAAACTTTCCCTGTCATTATATGGAGAACAGAAGGAAAATATTTAAACTAAGGAGACTACTAAGCTTGACAATTCTGTTGCATGATGGAATTTCAATATTCTCAAATTATACTTCTATTTTAATCATCTTTTAATATCACTTTGACTTTAGTTTTCCTCATCAGTAAAATTCTTGTTGTGGTAACTGTATAGAAAATAATTTATAGCAAAATGATATGATACTTGGGATTTGCTTCAAAATAAAATGAGTGGAGGTATAGATAAAATTAGCATGATTTGGTAATTCATGGAACTATGAGTTTGTTACACCATTATTCATTATACCATTTTCTCTGTTTTTAGAATGTTTGGAATTTTTCATAATAAAAAAGCGTCAGAAATATGTAGCAACAATCAGGTATATATTTGAAGAAAACTCAAAGCTTTTAGAAATACAAAATGTCTGCAGTTAAAAATTAATGGATGTCAGAAGTATTTCCCTAAAGATGGCAACTCAATTTCTGCAAAATTAGCCAACCAACCACTGGGGAATGTCAGATACCATGTGGCCTACTCAGAGCCAGGAAATGTAAAACTATAATGAACTATCAACTCCAGGAGGAATTCAAGCTTCCCAGAAACAACTTGCTTTCTGACCCAAAAGTAGTAGAGGCAATATAGAAACACAGCTATTCACATGGAATCACAGATCAGAATGGGGAGATAGAATTAAAAGAAAATATTGAGTACAGAAGACTGTCTTTTTCATTATGATAAAATTTCTTAAAATAAATAAAGATTTCTTTTCTCTCCCTTTGTCTTTCCCCTTTTCATATTTTAAAAGGGTAAGTAAATAACATAGGAAAACAAAATTCCATTATCAAATATTATATAAGAGGAATTTACAGGAGAAAAAATAGCACATAGAATTGAATAAAAAGAACCAGAAATACAATACAAATCTAAAATATGAATAAGAGATTATTCCGTAGTCCTTAATTCATATATGTTAACTCATACCTATGTATAATCTGGCCTTGAGTATGATAGCCACAGTGTGAAAAGAAGGATAAAACAGGGCAAGCAAACTTAGAGAAAACAGGTACTTCAGGATTGGCTGAAGACTATCTTAAAGAACATAGAACTAAGAGACAAAATATATGAGAGAAATGCTAAGTGACATAAAGGCAGACAAATATCTATGAAACAGAATGGTGCAGAAATAGACCCACATGTTTATGGCCACTTGATTTTAAATGAGAAAAGGAAATTCAGCAGAAAAAGTATAGTCTTTTCAACAAATATTGAAAGAACAGTTGGAGATTCATATGATAAAATGGACTTTAATCTACATCTTAGACCATATATAAAAACTAAGTAAAAAAAGATTTATGGACTGAAATGTAAAACTAAAATAATTTTAATTTCTTAAAGTACAAAATAGGATATAACCTCTGTGACTTTGATTTAGGCAGATTTAATAGAAACTAAATCAAAAGCACAGTCCATAAAAGAAAAGTTGATAAATTGAACTTCATCAAAATTACAAGTTTTCTTTCTTAAAAAAAAATACTGTTAAGACAACACATAAACAAGTTATAGGTTGGGGAAATTATATATATTAAAATCACATATCTAATAAAGGTAAAATAGTATCCAGCTATATTAAGAACTTGAGAAACTTGTTAATAAGAAAAACCTACCTCTAATTTTTTAAATGAAAAAAAGATTTGGACAGTCCTACAATGATAGTTGGAGACTTCAACACCCCAGTGTAAATAATTGAGAAAACAACTAGACAAAAGATAAATAAGAAAATAGAAGACTTCAACGCAGTAAGCTAACCTAACCGTGCAGACCTAACAGACCACACAGAGAACATTCCACCCAGTGACAACAGAAGACACCTCCCTCAGAAATACAGATGGAACATTCTCCAAGCTAAACTTTGGGCCACGAAACTAGTCACAATAAAATTAAACTGTTGAAATTATACAAGTGTCTTTTCTGATCACCATGTAATGAAACTACAAATCACTAGCAGAAAGAACTTAAACCACATAGTTTTGAGCAACAAACGCGTCAAATTAGCTAACACAAGAGAAATTAGAAAATACTTAGAGATCAGTGAAAACAAAATCACACACACCAAAACTTAAAGGATGCAGCAAAAGCAAGTTCAGAAGGAAATTTAGAGCTATAAATGCACATTTTTAAAAAAAATCTCAAATCAATAACCTAACCTTCAATCTTAAGGTCGAAAAACATGTTTAAGAAGAAAAATTTTAAGAAAAAAGAAGAGCAAACTAAACACAAACAAAGCAAGCAGATGGAAGGAATAATAAAGATTAGAGCAGTGATAATGAAAAATAATTTTAAAAAACAAAATCAACAAAACCAAAAGTTGGTTTTTGAAAAGATGAAAAAAAAACTGACAAATCTTTAGCTTGACTGACAAAGGAAAAAACAAAAGAAAAAAACCCCATAAGATTACTGAAATCAGGAATTAAAATGGAGATGTTACTACTGACTTTACAGAAATAAAAAATACTGTAAGAGAATACTATCAACACCTGTATGCCAACAAATTAGATAACCAAGATGAAATGGAAACATTTCTAGAAACACACAAACTATCAAAATTCACTCAAAAGTTTCTTTGAAAAATGGAAAATCTGAACAGATCTATAGTGAATAAAGAAATTAAATCAGTAATTGAAAACCTATCAAAGAAAAATTCAGGATCAGATGGCTTTATTGGTGAATTCTACCAAACATTTAAAGAAAAATTAACTCCAATCCTCAAAGGCAAAAGGCAGAGGAGGAAATGCTTCCAAACTTCTTCTATGAGGCCAGTACTAGCTAGCCTCATATGAAATTTAGAAGAAAAAAAAATAAGAAAAGAAAATGATACACCACTGTACCACATGAATGCAAAAAGAAAAATCCTCAACCAAATACCAGTAAACCTAATCCAGCAGCATAGTAAAAAGATTATACACCAGTTGGGATATACCCCAAGAATGTAAGAGTGGTTCAACATATGAAAATGAATATAATATGCCATGTTAACAAAATAGAGGGGGAAAACACATGATCATTCCAATTGATAAAGAAAAAGCATTAGACAAACTTGATATCCTTTCCTGATGAGAATACTCAGCGAACTAGGAATACAAGGGAACGTCTTCAATATGATAAAGGACACCTATGAAAAATCTGCAGCTAATATCAGTCTTAGTGGTGAAACATTGAAAACTTTCTCCCTAAATTCAGGAACAAGAGTGAACAACCGCTTTCATTACTACTATTCAACATTGTACAGGAAGTTCTAGCTAAGGAATTCAGGCAAATAAAATGGAATGGAATAAAACAAAATGAAACAAAACAAAATGATATATAGTATATACCATACTATACAATATAATGCATCCAAATTGGAAAGGAAGAAATAAAACTCTCTCTGCTAGGAGATTTTATGATTTTTATATGTAGAAAATCCTAAAGAATCCATCCACCCTAAAAAACTATTGTAGCAAACGAATTCAGAAATGTGGGTATCAAAGACAGCGCTGTGCTAGGCAGAAGATGCAAAAGCAAAAGGGCTTGAGAGTTGGGGGACATTAAAGGGACCACTGTCCCCTTAAGTGGGAGCGATGGTTGGGGGACCAGGGGCTGTTGTTTTTCGCTGAAAGCTGTGGACTTGAGAAGAAGCAAATGTGTTCCTTGGCGACAGTCCACAGGTCGCCGTGAGGGTGGCTCCAGAAGGGCTTTCCTGCCCCTATTCTGTAAGAGTTCAAATACTAACCTGCTCTGCAAGGGTAAATTTGCGCAGCTGGGCGCCGGGGGTGGCGGCGGCCTTCTCGACCGAGCAAAATCGCCAGCTGCACTTCCTTCGAGCCGGAATCGAACCAGCGACCTAAGGATGTCTACATGCTTCGTATCTACAGTCCTCCGCTCTACCAGCTGAGCTATCGAAGGGCGCACACGCGTTCGTGCTGGGTCCTTCCTTTTTGGAGAAATGGCAAAAGCCAAAAGGCTTTAAGAGGCTCCGGGTACAACATACTCTGCGTTGGCTGGAAGTCCTTTGGCAAAGAGCCGTGCACACGCCTGGGATCCGTGGTGGCCAGGCATCCCGGAGAAGCGATTTTCAGAATCTGAGCCCAGGCCGCCACTTGTTGACTCATTTTCTCTCCCTTGGGCTCTTTCTTCAGAGAGAACAGGACAGCAGCCCTCTGTGGCCAGAAAACTGGAAAGAGGGTGAGGAGAAGGGGGCGTTACTGAAACCCAAATGGATGCGTGGGTGAGGTGGGAGCCGGCTTGCGGAGGAAAGCAGAGGATCCTACCACCTAGGTAGAATCCGCTGAGGGGCCCTCGAGGAGTGTCTGAGCGTCGCCCCCAGCCCTTACCCAAACCCATATCTGCCCTCTGGTGCTGGGAAGTCATCACCCCCTCCACTTAACCTCGACCTGACCCTGTTGCTACCACGAGCTGGGCTCACTTTTCCTCACGGTGAGTCTTCCTGGGAAGTGATGGGGAAAGGATGTCGGGCTAGGCGGGGAGACCACACCTTTAGGTACCCAGAAGCTTGGTCATGCTGCGGCCAGTCTGGGGACTTGGCTCCCCTTCTCTGCCCACAGTCCCGGATTCCTTTGGCAAGAGACGGCTGCTCCCTGATGTAGCTCCAGATTCTGTGGGCTTCCTGGACAGGCACAGGAGATGAAGGGAGGACCAGAGCACCCCGCTTGGACCTCTTGCCTTTGCTCCGCGTCTTTGACAAACGTTTAAGATCCCGTCTGGTGCGAGCTTGCCACCCCGACAGTGCTTGGTCACTCACCCACCCAGGTCATGTGGCACGAAAGTATGGCAAGCCACACCCAAGTGTGGCCTCCAGTGCCAGTGTGGCCACTCCTGATCCAAATACCCGCAGGTTTTCACCTGCAAGGACGAGGTCCATGTTCTCGAAGGTCTCCTACTGCTCGTTGTAAGTTCCCAGACAGGAGGAGTGGGGTCATGGTGGGGCTCACTCTGGAGTGTCCAAGTCAACAGAGTACACCTCCCAACTATGGGCACACTCTCATTCTGTTATATCCCCAAATATCAAAGCTAGTTCCCCCAAACCTGGTAACCTTCTCTCCCTCTCTGGAGAGTGAGGAAGAGAGAGAGCTAGAGAGAGAAAGAGAAAGTTGGAAAGAGAGAGATGGACAGAGAAACACAGAGACAATCGTTGGGCTAGACAGAAGAGAAAAGCTATGGACCATTCTAGGACTAGGCAGAGTAGGAAAGGGAAATTGAATGGGAGGATTTTCAAGAAGAATGCCTTGGTTGTCCCTGACCCATGTGATGGCAGGGGTGCTTGTCGGGCTCCAGGGCTTGTGGTGGGTAGCTCCTCTGTGGTCACTTATCTGTCACAGATCTGTCCATGTTGAGTAAGTGATAGCGGCAGAGCGAGTGCAGCTTTCACTGGGGAGAGATACATGAATACAAGTTTAAAGGGTTTGGGAGGTTGAGGGGGTGGCTAACCAGCCTACTAAGGCAGGAGCAAAGGGGTGTTGTTAGGCTGAGGGGCATTTTTCCATGGATTTCAGGAAGGAGAGGTAGGTAATTGGCTTCAGAAGGGCTTTGTCCTGTGAAAATGGAGGTGATCTACTGATGAAAGGGCCAAGGCCAATATACAGGGAAGAGGTAGAGGGCGCTAGCGGTCTTCGTGATGGATAAAAAATGAAACCCAAGCACTTCCTTCGAGCCGGAATCGAACCAGCGACCTAAGGATATCTATATTCATGAAATACTACAGTCCTCCGCTCTACCAGCTGAGCTATCGAAGGGTGCACGACTAAGTACTTCCGCTGACAAGTACTGGGTCTTTCTTTTTGCAGAAATGAAGGTGGTGAAGAAAATGGAGCCTCACTGCTTCTTAAAGAATAGTATGGGCCTCCATGGGCGCTCCTTCCCCCTTTCCATCTGTCTCATTCTCCACCCCCATTTCTAGTTCTGTATCTCCTCTACGTGTTACTCACTTCAGAGAGGGGCCTCGGTGCCCACCTAGATCTAGTCTTACTTTTCCGTGCAGTGAGGCTTCCTGGGAAGTGATGCAGAAAGGATGTTGATTGGGCTAGCCCAGTCTGGGACCTTGGTTCCCCTCCTTTGCCCACAGACCCGGATTCCTTTGGCAGAGGCGACTGCTCCCTGAAGTAGCTCAAGATTCTGTGGGCTTCCTGGATAGGCACAGGAGACGAAGGGAGGAGCCAGAGCACCCTGCTGTCCGACTTGGACCTCTTGCCCTCACCTGGAGTCTTTGAAAAACCTTTCAGATCCTATTTGGTGTGGGCTCTCCTCCCCAACAGTGCATGGTCGTCCACCCAGCACAGGTAGAACAGAGGTGTAGCAAGCCACACCCAAGTCACCTGCCCTCCAATGCCTGTGTCACCACCCCTGATCGAAAGACCCACAGGTCTGCTCCTGTGAGGATGAGGGCCATGTCCACGGAGGTCCCCTACTGCTCACTGTGAGGCTCCAAATAGGAGAATTTGACTGTGCTCGGGCTCACCCTAGAGTATGCAAGTCATCACAGTCCATCTCCCAGCTATGGGTACTCCCCTGCCCCTGCTACATCCCCAAAACATCAAAGTTAGTTCCCCCAAACCTGAGAACCTCCAGTTCCGATGGAGAGGGGGAGGGAGAGGAGGTAGGGGTGTCTGTGGACACATCCAATGAAAGCACTAGAATCTCCTTTTGGTCCCTGCTCGCTGGTCTCTGCAGAAGATGACATTTGAGGTTGGGGACTCTTTGTGGCCACAGAGCAATAAAACCTTTCTCCTGAAGGTCTCCTGTGGGACAGCAGTGGCACCACCCCCATGGAGACACCACAGCCTTGGGCTCAGCCCCTTTTAGTCAGCAGTGGGACATGGGAAGACCTGGGGCAGCTCATCTGGAGAGGAAAATGTGTGGGGAAATGCAGTCTGAATGCAGAGGCAGAACCTGAACTGAAAAGGAGTTTGTGGGCTTAGGGGTCAGGGGAGGCCAGCAGCTGGGCCCCGGGACTGCAGAGTCAGAGGCCCATCACGGTTGTATGGACAGTTCTCTTTCCCATGCTTTCCAAACATATCTCCCACCTTCAGAAGTTTCCCTCCCACAGAGGGAAAAGAGCAAGGGCCACACCTTGGCTTTCCTGTCTGCACCCACAAGCCTTGACAACCCTCCCCCAACCACCACCACCTCTTCAGCCTGGCTCAGTGGGGATGGATGGAGGTTGGTGGGAAGGTCCAGCCCATGTAGACTTAGGGCCCAGCCCTTAAGTAAGCCAGCTGGTCAGAAAGCACAGACCAGTGGCCTGTGTAAGGAAGACAGTTGGTATACCCCTCCAGATCACACATCCAGCCATCAAACCCTGGCTCCTTCTGCTCGCTGCCTTCAGCCACCATTATCTGCTCTCCCCTCCACCCCCACTTTTCCTACTCTCAGGGCTCTCTCAACTCTAAATCTTTCCTTTTGCTCACAAACTCTGCTCCTCTCTCTTTATCTCCCCCTCCCCTTGCAGTCAATCACCCTTGGTCTCTCTCTGTCTCTGTCTTTATCTCCATCTCTATTTCTATGTCTTCCATCAGAAGCAGCAGGAGAATCCGTGCACGTGTTTTCCCCACCATTGTACAGAGCAGAAGCAATCATTAGTCTTTCAGAAGGAACCCAAAGCTTCCTATAGCAACCAGAAAAGCTGTGAAATTTCAAGGAATTTCAAGTTTTCCCATGGCCTCAGCCTAGTTCTCTGACAGGAGACTTGAATCGGGCCTCTGAAGTTTTCATTACGACTTCAGGCCTTCTCCCCCATCCTGAGAGCCCTGGTGTCTTTTGCAGCTGCCAATGCCAGTGGCTCTCAATGCAGGTGTACAGTTGGCAGTGGCTTGGTAAGTCTCAGAGTGGCAGTCCTGTCCCACAGTATATAAAATGAATAGTGATGGAGGTTTTCTGTCTCCCTATGTCTATATATTTATGGATTATTCGAAAGAAACACAAAAAGAGAGAACAAATGTGAGAATGAGGGAGAAAGGTAAAGAGAGAGAGTCAGAGAGAAAGTTGGAGAAATGGACAAGGACACACAGAGATTGCAGTTGGGCTAGACAGAAGAGAGAAGCAAGGGACCACCCTAGGACTAGGCCGAGTAGGAAAGAGAAATTTAATGGGAGGATTTTCAAGAAGAACACCTTCACTGCCCATGACCCATTCATGGCCCAGTGCTTGTCTGGCTCCAGGGCTTGTGGTGGGCAGGTACTGTGTGGCTGGGTCTATCCATGTTGAATAAGTGGTAGTAGCTGAGCAGGTGCTGCTGTCCCTGGGGAGAGGTGGGTGAATAAATGTTTTAAGGGCTTGGGGGGGTGGTCAACAGGGTGCCTTGTTGGGGCAGTCTCCTAAGGCAGGAGAAAAGGGGTGTTTGGGGCTGGGGGGCATATGTCAGTGGACACATTTCACTAGTGGCCCTCATGATGGGGCAAAAGTAACTAAGGCACTTCCTTTGAGCTGGAATCGAACCAGCGACCTAAGGATGTCCACATTTATCAGGTCTACAGTCCTCTGCTCTACCAGCTGAGCTATCAAAGGGTGCACATCTATGCTTTCCACTGACAAGCACTGGGTCCTTTGTTTTTGCAAAAATGAGAGGGACTAAGGAACGGGAACCTCACTGCTCCTCAAAGGAGCACCACCTCTAAGCGCCTCCTTCCATCCCACCCACTAGGAAACTGAGGGGGAGGATTTTCAAGAAGAATGCCTTGGTTTTCCATGAACTATGAGATGGCCCATGTGCTTGTTGGGCTCCAGGGCTTTCAGTGGGCAGCTCCTGTGTGGACATGTGTTTGTCAGGAATCTGTCCACGTTGAGCAAAGTGGTAGTGGGAGAGGAGGCACTTGTCTCCCCAGGAAGAGGTGCGTGAATAAAAGCTTAAAGGACTTGGGATGTTGAAGGAGTTGGGGCAGTCTACTCAGGTTGCTTTTGGATGAAGGGCATGTGTCCTTGGATTTGGGGAAGGAACAAGTGACTCCGGAAGGGCTTTGTTGGCTTTGTCCAGTAAGAATGAAGATACTCTTGTAGTGCACGGGCAGGGGCCAATTTGCAGGGCAGAAGCACTAGGTGCCAGGAGGTGGTGGCATTTATGATGAGGCAAAAGCAAGTGCAGCACTTCCTTCGAGCCGGAGTCGAACCAGCGACCTAAGGATGTCCACATGTAGTAGACCTACAGTCCTCCGCTCTACCAGCTGAGCTATCAAAGGGTGCACATGGGCTCATGCTGGGTCCTTCCTTTTTGCAGAAAGGACAGAGGCCAACACACTGGATGACCCTGGGTACATCAAGCCTCTGGTTAGTTGCAAGCTCTCTTGTCAAAGAGAGATGTACATGCCAGCTCCGTGGTTGTCAGGCACCCGAGGTGGCTATTTTCAGAATGTCTGAGCCTGGACAGTCACTCGTTGACTCATTTTCTCTCCCCTGCTCCTTTCTACACGGAGTGGTGGGATACCGGCCATCCTAGGTCTGAAACCCTGTAAGAGGTGAGGATAAAGGGGGCGTCAGCCAAATGGAAGCGTGGGTTGGTTGGTGGCGGGCTTGCGGAGGAATAGAGAGCAGAAGAAAGCATCCTGCAGGGTCGATGAAGGCTTTTTGAGGAGAATCACCGCCTCTAACCGCCTCTCCCCATCCCACTCAACTCCCGCCCCAGGTTCTGTACTCACCTCGCCTCAACACTCACTCCAGACAGGGACTGCGCTGCTCACCTAGACGTAGTCTGACTTTTTGCACTCATGACGCTTCCTGGGAAGGGATGGAGAAAGTGATGTTCGGTTCCGCGGTGACGACCACGCCCGTCGGTACTCTTCTGCTCTGCCCGCTGAGGCCAATCTAGGGATTTGGATCTTCTTTTCTGCCCACAGACCCGAAATTTTTGTCAGTAGCTATTTCTCCAGCATCTATCTCCCACTTCCTGCACCCTTCAGTTCCCTTGCTTCAGCCCTCTTTATTTTCCCCACCACCTTCCTACTACCAGACGTATGTCTGATCCCTTTTTGATCCCTAAGTTCGTGCTTTTCTCTTAAACTTCCCCCTTCTGATATAGCTGTATCTGTTTTTCATTTTCTTTCTGTCTCTCAGGGTGTCTAGCCCTCTTGGTCTGATCTTTCTCTGTAACTTTTTTCCCCCCACTGTTTTCTTCTTTGTTTCTATGTCTATTTCTCTTGCTTTTTGTCTCTGTTATTTTTTTTTTTTTCTGTCTTTCTCTATTTCTATATCTCTATGTCAGAATTTGCAGTGTATTTGTTTCTAATTCTCCAAGTTTCACCACTCATTACACTTTCAGATGAAACTAACACTTTCTGGGTGCAATGAGAGCAGCGTATAGAGTAACAGACATTTGTCTAAAATGCAGGCTGAGACAAGCCAGTGGGAAAATAAAGGAAGAGTTCCAAAAGTTCAGGATAGTTATCCAGGGTGTGTTTATAATTATGCATGCTCAGATTCTCTTGGACTTTTATTGCAAGTCTGTTTTACTCCCAGGTTTGAAGAAATCTTTAATGGCAAACAAAGAAATTTTGCTAGGATGATGCCTGGATTTAATTATTAACAAAATGGTACAATGGTTCACCAAATGTAACAAAATGTATTATACCAATGCAATTTGTCATTAGAAGGGAAAATATTGGAAGAGGAGCAGTGAGAGCATATATATGAGAACTTTCTTTACATCGTGCTCAGTTTTCTTTTACATAAAACTGCCTCCAAACAGAAAACAGTATTAATTGAAAAATTCATGAATTGATTTTGTCCATGTATATCCATTTACATGTATACAGCTACTAGAAAGAATGTTCTTGGGTAAGCAGTAAAGGATGGCTTCTAGGGTGCAGTTAGAGGGGATGATCTTAGCTAGTATCTTAGCTAGGTCATCCACAGTAACAGGAGGAATAAAAGTCCTCAGATGCCTGTAGATGGGTACCTTGTAGTACCGTGCATGCTGACATTCTCCTGTGAATGCTTCCGTTTCCTCAGTGAAATAGAAAGCTGAGAGTGAGAATGGATGCTGAGGTATTGCTATTTTAAAGACATTATAGAAGGAATGAAAGATTAACCTTTAAGAATGGTACAGTGAAGCGACTGAGAAAAATAGTAAGATTATTATGCAGATGCCCTTGAGATCATTGTCATGAATTTAAATTGAGACCATTTGAACATTTCTGGGTTTCTCTTCATTCTAGTTCAGCTCAGTGAGTGCAGGGGTGCAATGTTTATGTTAAACAAAGATTGCGATTTTGTTATGTGAGTTTTCTAAGCAAAAGAGGAACAATCATATGCAGACTCTTATATTGAGAATTCAGCCAGGAACTGGAAACTTCTTTTGATGTTTCTTTTAAGGACATGGGCCATCTTTGTTCCTTTACCACCTCCCGAAGGTGCTCTCTCCTTTGCTTAAGGGTGCTCTCTCCTGCAAAATGGGCCTCTCCAAAGACACTGAGAAAGGTGTAACATTTTAATTCAACCTGGATTGCAATGGACATCAAATTCCATCCATACACTCTCCTGGACCCCTGAAATGTGGGCAAAGATCCAAAGTTCACTGTATTCACAGTTCAAGAGGTGAAAATGTCTAACAGGCATTCAGATTCTGGGTTAAAACATTTTCGGACTTTTTGAAAGCAAGCTGTAGGGGCAGTGAGCTAATTTTCCAAGTTAGTTGTCCAAGATCCTTGATTCAAGTCTACAAGAATTTAAACACCTCCCTCCTCCGGTGGACATTGCCTTTTTGTTGAGTCACACTCCAGACATACTCCCTCAGACCCTCCCTGTTCTTCTCCCTTCCTGGTAGAGAAAGATGCAGAGTCTGCATCAGGAGACCAGAAATGGGGCTTGGGCGTGGGAAGGCAGATGCGTCCCAGAGCAAACAGACCAATGGAGAGCTGAGGACCTGAGGAACTAACTCTAAAGTCACCACTGTACTCTGACGACAGTATGGACCCAACGGCTACGCCCTGCACTTTTGCCAAAAGAGTTGCCTCTTGAATTTCGGTTTTACACTGCCCGCGAAGCCTCTGTGAATTTCCCTCTGTGAAAATGTAGGGGAAAAAAAGGGGGCGACACCACTCCCCCTTTCCCCTATCCTTTTATCAGTCCCTTGTGGAATGTGACAGCTTCCTCTTCCGGAGTTGCGTTTGCACATAAAGCTTCCGTTTTAAGGTCTTAAAACTTGTTTCCGATGACCCCTATCCCCTTGGTGAAATTCATCTTTGAAGACTAATCAAAACGTCACTAATTAGCAAAACTTTCATGCCAGAAAACGGATTTGACTAGTTTTAACTGAACCTCGCTGCCACACGCTCAGTCTCTCACCTCTAACCCAGTAGGTGGAATATTTGTCTCATTTTAGATCTCAGTCTTCTGCAACTGGCAAAAACTTTCCTTGGCAGCGGTGGGATTCGAACCCACGCCCCCGAAGAGACTGGAGCCTTAATCCAGCGCCTTAGACCGCTCGGCCACGCTACCAGATGCTGGACACAAATTCACTACTCTTTCTGATAGTACTTTCTTTACATCTCAATTTTGCTTTATACAAAGTGTTCTCGAAGTCCTAACTTCAAACGTCAAGAGCAAGGGGTTCAGGGCACAGCGGACACTTATTGCAAAAGTTTACTCGCCTCGTTGGCTCTGAATTTTTCATCTTCCACCCAGGAAGGGGAAGAATTTAGTGAATGAATAAATGGGTAATGCATGAATTAAATCTGTACCACACACTAGGCTGTGGGCCTTCTGCAGTGTTACTATGTTTTATTCCTTGCGGCTACCTCAGTCTGCCAGAAATCTCTTACAAAGATAAACGAAGGCTGTTGCTAATTAAAGCTACGAAAATCTTCAACGAACATGACATCCAATGGCGTTTTTAGAGCAGTTGCAAATGCTCCAGCGCCTATTTGGAATCTAACCAACAACCTAAAGATGCCAACAGAATTCTATAACTCCCCCTATTTCCACCAGCTGAGACATCAAAGAATGCACACATGTGGCTCTGCTGAATTATTTCTTTAGAAAAGAAGCTTCTTATATTTTTTCTCCAGAAAACAATCAGCTGACTGATTAATATGAAAATTCATATGGAACTGTCCAAACTATCACTTGCCTGGAGAATTCCATGGACAGAGGAGCCTGGTGGGCTCTAGTCCATGGCGTCTCAAATAGACAGGACTGAGCAACTAACACTTTCACTTCATTTTCAGAAGCTGACTAGAGTAACAAGTCAGATGGACAAATTTATTGCTTGCCTTCAATAGTCCAGTCATCTCCACCTACTAAAATGAACCAATGACTCCTCAAAGGCTTAAGGAAGAGGAGATGCCTGGATTCAAATCTGAGTGCAGTAGGTGCCAAACCATGCCCAATGCACCCTTTGGGAACCAAAAGTGTTGCATATTGGGCAGGAAAGGCACTGCCCTCTAGGGTCAGAAAGTGAGAGTGTTCCTTAAAGAGCTCAAATTCTGATTGTGAACCCATCCTAGGACACTATGTGCTAGGTAGGGTCAGAGTACTCTTCCTTGGGTGACTCAAGCCTTGGAATTAAATCACTTGCCTGAGCTGATGGGGCTTCCCTGGTGGCACAGATGGTAAACTGAGGAGCAATTGCCTCCCTCGATGATTCTCTTCCAGCTTAACCCATCTTCTTTACTGGCCTGACTTTACCATCCTTGCCTGGAAGGGAAGGAAAGAGAAAGGGTGAGTGAGGGAGTGGGTGCTGTTTAAGTGAGGAGAGCAGCAGATAAATAGAGATCATCCTGTAGGGAACAGTAGGGATCCCAGAGGCAGTCAGTAGCAGAAACTGCACAGGGACATTCTGCAACTGCCCGAAGTTTGCTGGCTTAGCAGCAAATGATGAGACCATCTGACTTCACTCCCTGCTCCCCTCGCTGGGGCAGCCCGTTGTGGGGCACGTGCACTTTCAAGGTAATTTCAAGGTTCTCCACCTCTCTTCTCTCAACTTGAAAAAGCCTCAGCTTAAATGCTTTCCCTTTGGCAAGTCCTTATCCGGTCCTGTAGTGAGGACGTGGGTCGTGAACATTCACGATCAAGAAACAAAACCTTGGCAGCGGTGGGATTCGAACCCACGCCTCCAGAGAGACTGGAGCCTAAATCCAGCGCCTTAGACCGCTCGGCCACGCTACCCTACCCACATCAGGTATCCCCCTACACTCGCTAGTTACACCTTTCTGCCTTTTTTTTTCCCCCCAGCGTTGTCCTCTACTCTGTGACCCCAAATCTTGATTCTAGATATCACCAGAGGACACTAAGAAAGTTCTCTGCTCTACTAGAACTCGAACCTGTATCCACCCAACCCAAATAGCTTTTCTCACTCGAGGAAGTAAAAGGGAAATAACTTCAAAGCCAAGTATCGCTCCGGAAGCGCAGCTCTTAGAGTGTGGACTGAAACAGCTTCCCGAAGGTGGGTCACATGAGCTTCTGCTTTGCGTCCAGTAAGCGCTCAAAAACTATTTGTTGATTGGACAAAAAGTGATTAGTATCCGTATCATTTGGGGATACTGGCGCTGGAGGAGTAAGTGAGCAAAGCTGCCTTTCCCTGTCAGCTCCGCGTGCCTGGACTTCAATTTTTTGCTAAATTTTGAGTTCGATACTTTTCGATTCTGAAGCTAGGAGAGCAGTATTGAGTCTCCAGGAGGCATGGATAGGGCCTGCGTTAAAGGATTAAAATAAACAAACAAAAAACAAAACGAAACAAACCCATAGTTCCCTTTGCTCTTAGTGGCCGAGAGCCCAAAAAGCCGACGCCAATCAATGCCCGCTGCCTAGTGTCAGCCCAAGCAGAATCTTCCCAACTCAGCCTGTTGCAAGAGAAGGCTGTCTTTTAGGTGGGATCGGTTCCCGCTTCCAGGGAGCCTTCAGTCCCTTTCTTTGGAACATATATTTCTGCGTCTCCCAGAGAGGTCCTGTCTCCCCTGCGCAGTTGTAGCCATGCAGCGGTTATTACCACTGGCGACTGCGGAAGGAGAAGCCAGAGAAGCCCTTCTCCAAGGACTGAGGCAGGATTCTGAGCCCAGGCTGGTACTCTGCGTGCTCCCGCACCTCATCCTACCCGGAACCCCGAGCCTGCAGGCCTACGGAGAGGAGCCTGAGAACCGAGTCGGAAAGAGAGAAAATTAGCATTACACTGTCACTCCTCTTGACACACAGAAGAGTAGCCACACACATCAGTTTTCCAAACGTTTGAGCATCTGTTTAGAGTCCACACACTTGAGTCTCCGTGTTCCCTATGCGGAAAGGAACTCTTGCTTTTTCCTCACAACAAATTGGAAATAACAGAACGGCCAGATGCTGCTATCTCTTTCGCTAGTGTGTGGCTGTAGCAGAATTATTTCACAATTACTGCCTAGACTTGGAGGTGGTGGTGGGGTCGGGGAATAGGTGACAGCAAAAGGCTGGGTGGTGGGATTGGGGGATGTTTGGACCGATTTTCTGCCTTCTAAGAAAGTAGAAATTGTGGCTCCTTGATGACATCGGATCACACCCTCCATTTAATAACATTAAATAAGCTATTTGGGGAGCACATTTCCACCAAGAGCTTTAAATGGGGAGGTTATATATGTTCATGTTCTGTGCCTCCCTCTCTCTTGCAAATATACAGTCTATGTTAGGGAAGAAGCACCCAGACCTGGCTCACTTCCTTAAGAACAGACACTTGTCACTGTCTCTTAATTTCCCCCAAGAGAAAAGAAAATTAATCCTATGGTAGTGTTGGGGGTTCCCTGGACATATAAAGGGGATTTTCCCAGAGCCTCCTGTAAAATTCTGTGGTCTTTGTTGTAGGTGGAATTTTGTCCCTCCAAAAGGTTATATAGAAGTCCTAATCCCCAGTGCCCCAATATGTGACCTTATTTGGAAACAAGATATTTACAGAAGTAACCAAGTTAAAATGAAGTTATTAGTGTGGGCATTAATCCAATATGGCTGGTGTCCTTATACGAAGGGGAAATTTGGGCATAGAGACAGAGATCTCTTCTTGAAATCCCATAAGTTTTAACGTAAAAGTGAAGGGAGCAGGGATTGGAGGAAGACTGCTAACTCAGATCCTCTGTGGGATCTCTGTCAATGAACCACAATGCATTTTCAAGGGTTAAAGAGGTAGGCATATTGGGGCCAGAGCTCCCTGCTGCTGTGGAGAGAGACATCACTGGAGAGGGGCATCTCGAGCACTGACTCTCAAATGTAGCAGGCATCACAGTCACCTGAGGGCTTATTAAAAAGATAAATTGTTGGACTCAGCTCTTGGAATTTCTGATTTAGAAGACCAAGAGCCCAAGAATTTATATTTCTAACAGGTTTTTAGGTGATGCAAATGCTACTGATCCAGGGACCATGCTTTGAGAACCATTGATTGCAGCAGAGATCAGTTTTGTAGAATTTTTGAATTCCAGCAGAAATGAGGAAGGTGAACTAAAGGAGTTAAAGATCTGCAGATGTCTTGAAAACAGTGTGCAGGGAAGAGATGGTGCTCAATGTGGTGGCAGTGGGGGAAAAATGAGAAGCCTTAGATATAAAGATCTGTAGATGTCTCTAAAGCAATGTGCAGGGAAGAGGTGTGTGCTCAGTGTGGTGGCAGTGGGGGAAAAAAATGAGAAGCCTTAGATATAAAGATCTGTAGATGTCTCAAAAGCAATGTGCGGGGAAGAGATGTGTGCTCAGTGTGGTGGCAGTGGGGGAAAAAATGAGAAGCCTTAGATATAAAGATATGTAGATGTCTTGAAAGCAATGTGCAGGGAAGAAATATGTGCTCAGTATGGTGGCGGGGGGGCGGGGGGGGATTGAGAAGTCTTAGATATAAATGAGAGGGAAAAGCAGAAAACCTTGGCAAAATAGTAAAGACAACTGTTAAGGACAAGGAAAAGGTCTTTCCAATACTAAGGAACAGTACCGACCACTTTATGACCTGTAAGACATGAATAGACTGTGAACCCAAGGATGCCCAGGACTAGAAACACTGGAGATCTCAGATGAACTACACAAAAATGAAATCAGATTGTGCTATCTTCTGAGGTCTCTGGCCAAGTGTATTTGTTTTGCTGGGCATGACAGGTGAGTACACAGGCAAAACTAGGAGAAATGGGCCACATGGACAGCTCTTCACATGTTCAAATTAATCAAATGAGATCATCCTGGAAACTCAATACCAGGGATCTTTCTCATCTGTGGAAGAACCTCCGAGATTTGAAATCTAGAAAGTCTGAAGTCCATGAACAATGAACCTGCAAGATCTTGGTCCAAGAGCAGGGAATCTCAACTACCTTGATCTTCTAAGTCCAAATGTATTTTTTATTACGTCAGTTTTACAGGCTTCAACAAGGTGGCGTGCACACCCTTGTCAGTGGTGTGCAAAATACCTGTGTTCTGCTTTGAATCATGGAGACCTAAGAATGTCTTCCAGGACACGAATCCTACAGTCCTCCATTCTGTCAGCAGAGTGACTGAAGTTTGTGTGGACTGAAAAAATGTACAACGTGGGAGTTGTGAGTTAAGTTTTATCTAGGGAGACTATAGCTCAGCAAAGTGTCTCAGATAGCTCTGAGGAACTATCTGCTCTGAAGAGGGAGGGAAGTGTGAGGTGTGTAGAGTCTCTCAGTTGTGTCTGACTCTTTGTGATCCCATGGACTATAACCCGCCAGTCTTCTCTGCCCATGGGGTTCTCCAGGCAAGAATACTGGAGTGGGTTGCCATTCCCTTCACCAGGGGATAGGGGAAGTCAGTATTCTCTATGATTTGAGTGAAGGGGGATATGCTCAGTCAAGCACACATTTTGGCAGAGGCCTACTGCTAATCACAAGGAGAAAATGTTTCTGTTAATGATTTTAGTGCTTTTCCAAATGTGAGAAGATCCAAGAATTTGAGCTCATAAAATCTTCTCCTGAAAATAACTACCTGAATACCCTGTTCTGCCAGTTTTTCCTAGAGCACAGAGTGCCTCATTCCTGTTCTCCACCCTGAGCTCCTTTCAGGATGTGTTGAAGGTCAGTGACTGCAGCAGCTAGTGACTTAATCCTTGTAGAGGCAGAAGGCAAATGGCAATTTTTAGTTGACATATGCATAGTAAACTTTATTCAAAATTTCTTTTTTAGGACTCTATCCAGTCACCTCTCAATACCACATATTGGTTACTGTGCTCATAAAATCTTCAATGATCTCACTGAATATTTTGTCCACTTGTTTAACTCTTACTGAGAGAGATTTGTTCAAATATCCAGTCATGATTGTGTGTTTCTCTATTTCTATTCCTTCTCTCAGTTCTGTCCACTTTTGTTTCTTACCTCTGAAGATGTGTTATTAGATACATAGAAATTCAAGATTATTGTGGGAGAGCTTAAACAGAATTTATTTTTAGGGAAGTTTTAAGTCCACAGCAAAAGTGAGTAAAAAGTACATAGAGTTCCCATATACCTCCTGCCCCTACATGCACAGCCTTCTCCACCATCAACATTCTACACTAGGGTGGTGTAGGATGGTACATTTGTTACAAGCAATGAATCACACTGATACATCATTGTCACCCCCAGCCATGGTTTACATTTGGGGTCACTCTATTTTTTTAATTTTTTATTTTGTATTGGGTATAGTAGATTAGCAATGTTGTGATGGTTTCAGGTGAACAGTGACGGGACTCAGCCATACACATTTGCATGGAGCCTTTCTCCCCCAAACTCTACATTAGGGATCACTCTTGGTGTTATAAATTCTATGGTTTCTGACAGATGTATGGCATATATCCACCATATCAAATAGAACAGTTTCACTGCCCTAAAAGTCTTCTGTCCTCTGACTATTCATCCCTCTCTCCCCACAACCCTTAGCAACCAATGATCATTTTGTTGTGTCCATAGTTTTGCCTTTTTCTCAGAACGTCATGTAGTTGGAATCATATAATATGTAGCCTTTCAGATGGGCTTCTTTCACTTGCTGCTGCTGCTGCTGCTAAGTCTCTTCAGTCGTGTCCAACTCTGTGTGACCCCAGAGACGGCAGCCCACCAGGCTCCACCACCCTGGGATTCTCCAGGCAAGAACACTGGAGTGGGTTGCCACTGCCTTCTCCAGTGCATGAAAGTGAAACAGAAGTCGCTCAGTCGTGTGCGACTCTTCGCTACCCCATGGACTGCAGCCTACCAGGCTCCTCCGTCCATGGGATTTTCCAGGCAAGAGTACTGGAGTGGGTTGCCGTGGCCTTCTTTCACTTAGTAAAATGCATTTGAGTGTTTTGTCTTAGCTCAGGCTGCCATACAACATACCATAGATTGGGTGACTTGAACAACAGAATTTTATTTACTCACAGTTATGGAGGCTAGAAGTCTAGAGTGCTAGGATGGTTGGATTCTGATGCAAGCTATCTTCCTGGCTTGCAGTCAAGCATTTTGTCCTCACATGGTACAGAGTGAGAAAGAAAGTTAGCTTTTTGGCATCTCTTCTAAGAAGGGCACTAATCCCAGCATGAGGGTTCCATCTTCATGATGTCATCTAACCCTATGTACCCCCAAAAGACCCATCTCCAGATACCATTACACTGGAGGTTAGTGTTTCAACATGAATTTGGGGGAAACATAGGCATTCAGTTCATAATATTTCTGCCAGGTCTTTTCATGACTTGATATCTCATGCCTATAGGTCTTAGTGCTAAATAATAGTTCATTGTATGAATATACCAAAAGGTACCAAAAGGAATGTTGTGCTTTGTATAGAATTGACCCTTTAATAATAAAATATTCCTCAATATCTCATATAGTATTTCTCACCGTAAAGAATCTGTTTTCTGATACTGAGGTAGCTAACATCAACTTTTAAAAAAAATTTTCATAGTATGTCTTTTCCATTTTTTACTTTTAACATATCTATATGATGGAAATAATTTTCATATATTGAGGTATAGGCACATTATTCTAGCTTATACACAATTTGGCTTGAACTTTATGCTAACTAGAACAGTCTATCTTATGACCTGTCAAACATGGGTTGTACATCTGCTTTAACCATTAAAGAAAAGAATAGACTTTTAAGTCAAAATGGGGTAACTGTGGTTTAGGCACTCAAAATGGAGCTGGGTGGCCATTGTGGATATGATTTCAGGCATGTTCCTGAATCTAAGAATTTGAATTTTATTGTTGTTGTTGTTCGCTTGTTTTAACTGTATGGGACTCAAAGACTACACCAGCTGTTCTCAAAATAGCATCTGCTAGCAGCAATCAGCCCGTAATGGAAGAATTGCAAACATGTCCTTGTAGGTGGATTGGTAAATATTTACTACACATGATACTGGGAGTGAATGTTCTCCCTTAACACAGAGACACACACACTCATTGGTGTTAGTTACACATTTTGTCTACATTATATGAATATTTGTATACTATGTGTAATCATTTAGAAATATTTTTTGACATCTAATGTAGAAAGTAATAAAATAGTATGATTCTAACTCTACAATAGTCCTTCCTAAGATATTAATAGCATGAATAAAATTAATTTATTAAAATTAAACTCATAGAATTTTACTTTTTTGTGAAATATGACTTTCATAGTTCACTGATTTTAAGAAGAAATTAGTTGACAAAAAAACTGACAGTTTCAGAGTTCTAAGAGTTACAAGTTTTTCAAATTACAAAAATTTCAAGTAATACTTGGTTTAAAATTACAGGGAGCAGTAAGAGGATTTTGGGGAATATGGATTTTCAATGATTTTTTCACACTGTAACTGATTCTTTTAATTTTTCCTTAGTGAGCTAATTTCAGAATTTGGATTGAAACTAAATACTGAATTTATTTTAGCAACTTTAAAGTTTTATTTTAGAATGTATCATATATTCTATCAGAATTGTGAATTAGGAAGATTGATTAATTGGGGATTTGAGATAAGATTCCTGGAAATTGAGAAAACCCCAGAAGTGTAATCTAGATTACCGTCCATCTTGCTGTCCTGTACTCAAACTCAACAGTCAAGGTAAAATATTGTAGATTGGAAAGTATTGATTTTCATAGTTTTTGCTTTGATTGTCATAAAATTTATAGAATGACCAAGCTTGTCATCAGCTTCTAGCAGCTGACCTCACAAGTATCAGATCAGATTCAGATCAGTCACTTAGTTGTGTCCGACTCTTTGCGACCCCATGAATCGCAGCACGCCAGGCCTCCCTGTCCATCACCAACTCCCAGAGTTCACTCAGACTCACGTCCATTGAGCCAGTGATGCCATCCAGCCATCTCATCCTCATAGGTGAAGAAAAAGATACATGGAATTCACTATCCATTTTATTTTATTCTTGTTTTAGGTGGTGATACTTCTTTACATCAAAACATTGATTTAAAATAAAATAACTTTCAGTGTTTTAAACTAATTTAAGTATGCTAATATCTCTGATTAGCCATTTTGGAATCTTTTTTCAAGTGAAATATTTCTAAGGTGATTTAACCTCCTTGTGTATATTTGACTTGAGTTACACTTTTCAGCATTTACTCTGGTTTGTCCCCAAACCACCTCCATTTAGAATGATTTGATCAAGTAGTCAAATCAGTGTTATAAAAATAAGTCTTCACTGAATTCTTGCTAAAATTACAAAACTTTCAAAAGTGTAGTCTGTCTACTGTAGTTTCATTTATCAGACTTTATGATGATTTTGAGATTTAGTTTTTAATATCATCTAGCAACCTAGGAAATAAGTACATATGGTTGCTTATACCTTTTTTTTTTTCAAGTTTTCAGAGTGTTTTATTTCTACCCTTAATAACAGACATAAACATTTTGCTCTGAATTATGGTTAACTCATGATACAGAGTTTCTCAAGTTTTTTTTTTTTTTTTTTCTTTTTCTGCAGCTAGCTTCTGACCACACCTTCTATACCGTAACATATGTACACTTCATAATAACTTATTTAACTTTGGAACCCAGTAGTTTAACAGTCAAGTGTAGCATTCAACTTCTTATAATTAAACATTTAATTGGTTTGTAACATTTAAAGCATAGTTTGCCAATTTAAAGCTTTTATGACTTAATAAGTGTAATGGTAAACTTATGTGAAAATGGATTCAGAGTTTTCTTTTGGAGTATGTTGAAATATCAAGATTATGTTTATTGGCTTTAAATTGATTTCTGGAAAATTAAAGATCTTAAAGTTTAGAGACATAATACTAGTTGGAATATGTGCTTTGCATCCTTTTGAACAAAAGATCTATTAAAACATGGTCTGAGGTTTAGAGGAGAGAGAAACATTGGAAGGCTTCTATTTAATGTTAAGGAACTTGTCTCACTTTGAGAGATGGGGCCAATTACTAGTAGTCATTTAGGAAGGGTCAGGCCTGTGTCTGTATGGCTGTGTTTTTAATCTCTGTAGAATGACCTTCACTTCAAAATAGGTTGTAAATGAAAAGTGCATTTGTATGCAAAACATGAAAAACCTTTTCTTGGAAAACTTGTCAAAGTTTTCAATGACAAACTTGGTTATGTCATTAGGTATAACTGAATTTGTTATATAAGAAAAAAGCCAGGTGTATAGATTTTGTTTGATAAGTAGTACATACCTGAGAAGTAGGTTTGATAAATTTGTGATATTCTGAAGGATTTCAAAGCACTTTTGAAAGCTTGAGAGTAATGTTACTGATTCTTAAGTATAATGGCATTTTCTTGATGTAGGTATGTATAAGTGTACTCCTAACCTTGAAAAGGCATGGTTAATAGATATTCTTATGAGTAGGAGAATCTAAGAGTGTTCATATAACTCATACATGCTTAAACTTGTCTTGGCAAAGAGTTTTTCCTTCTTCAGATTAAAACAGTACTTGAGTTAACAAACTGGCGTTATCTGTTGAACACAGGTGGCCCTTCTTGGTCTCTTACAAAGAGGAAATAAACTCAAAGCGACTCTAAAAAGATAGAATGTAAGGGAGATAAAATTTAGATATGAGGAGCTTCCTGTTACTTTTGCTTACTTTAGGTTACCAACCCAGTGAGAAGTAAAAAAATCGGTAGAACTTAATAGTATTTAGTCTGTAGGCTGCCCTGCTCCTGTGTGTGTGCTCAGTGCTCAATGTTGTCTGACTATGCGACCCCGTGGACTGCAGCCTGCCAGACTGCACTGTCCATGGAGGTTTCCAGGCAAGAATAATGGAGTGGGTTGCCATTTTCTACTTTCCAGGCAGGAGGCCCAACAAAATAGACAAAATCCTTGCCCGCAGAGATCTTATGTTCTGATAACAAACTCTTCCTTAGTTTACAACTGTGCTCCCTTCATGGTTTTCTTGAATTATGAGTGGGATTTGGCATGTGTAATGTTTTCTACACTTTGCTTAGAAGCTGTGATTAGAGCTTTACTATTTTTAATAAGAGAGAAGGAAGAGGAGGTTTTCTATAACTGGACAAAAACTGGAATATGAAAAGAGGAGTAGGAAGAGGGAAATAGTGTTATACCTAAGATTAAAATGTGAGCCAAAGATAAAAAAAAAAAGAGAGAGAGAGATTCCTATATTAGGCATGTGAGAAGCTGGGGAAAACACCATTTACTGTCCAATCTTGGATAGAGGAGTTCTTGGACAGGGGAATGGGAGAAAAGATGGAATAGTGGGAGAAGGGTAAACAGGGCTTTTAACAAGTCTGGTTTAAGTAACTTGGGATGTTCCTATAAAATATATGTTATTTGTGTTTGGAAAAGATCCTTTTCCTTTTCTTTTGTGAACATAGTTGAAAGATTAGTGGTTGGCCAGTAGTGTTTGACAGAGAAGGCAATGGCACCCCACTCCAGTACTCTTGTCTGGAAAATCCCATGGACAGAGGAGCCTGGTAGGCTGCAGTCCATGGGGTCTCTGAGGGTCGGACACGACTGAGCGACTTCACTTTCACTTTTCACTTTGATGCATTGGAGAAGGAAATGGCAACCCACTCCAGTGTTCTTGCCTGGAGAATCCCAGGGACGGGGGAGCCTGCTGGGCTGCCGTCTATGGGGTCGCACAGAGTCGGACATGACTGAGGTGACTTAGCAGTAGCAGCAGCAATCCTTGTTTAACAAACACCTTTATTTCTTGCCAGATCCAATCCTAAACCTTGACAAACAACTTACATAACTTTGAAGTTTTTGCCTATGTAAGCTTCTCCCATTTGTAAGCCACTGCAACACAGTTCAAGAGCTTATTGAATCTGTGTCTCCTGGGTTATAGTCTTTGGTTTGGCACAGATCAAACTCTTTTCTATTTCTGTTGTTTATTGATTATTTCTGTTAACACATGTATTTACATTTAAAATGTTTTCTATAAATAGCGTAGAGTTAGATCTAATTTTACTAAATCTAGCAATTTTTGATTTTAAGAACAGTGTTTATTTCACTTATGTTAAATGTAATTTATGAAATAGAGGAGATTAAGTCTCCTGATTGCTATTTTCTTTCTATTATTCCCATCAATACTTTTTAAAAATAACTATTGAGATATGATTTATATACCTAAATTCATCCTTGTACGTGTACAATTCAATGACTATTTTAGTAAATTTATCAAGTTGTACAACCACCATTATAATCAAAGTTTAAAACATTTGTATTATCCTACAATAAGACCCCTCTTTATCTTTTCTTTGTATCTTATTCCTTGTTAACCAAGAATTCTAGGAACAGAGACCTGATTGAGACCAAAAAAAAAAAAAGCTTTTTTGAGGGTTTGTTAAGAGAGCAGCCCAGAAGGCACAAATTCAAGGAAACACTTGAATTGTGTTCCATTGGATTACAAAATGAGGAAAGCTTACAAAGGCAAAAAAACAGGTTACATAAGTTGTTTGTCAAGGATTAGAAGAAGTAAGGGTGCTTATTTCATAAGGATTGATTGGGGTTTGAAATGATAACGCAGTTGTGAAATGGGTGGGAACACTTTGAAACTACAAGCTTGTAGCAAGAACTTGCTATCAAATGTTGTTTTGAAATTGACTAGTGATGTCCTTGAGTTTGATACAGGTCAGAAAGTTCAAGCTCTCACCTCTTTAGTTTATTCTTAAGTATTTTGTTGTTGTTATTGCTGTTGTGAATGGGATTGTTTTCTTAATTTCCTATTTGCATAGTTATTGTGTACAGAAATGCAACTGATTTTTGCATGTTGACTTTATATCCTGAAACTATACTGAGTTCACTTATTAGTTCTAACAGGTTTTTTTGGTTGTTGCTCAGTAGTTTGGATTTTTTGCATATATAACCATGTCATCTCTATACAGAGATGATTTTACTTCTTTCCAATTTGGATGCTTTTTATTTCTTTTTCTTTTCTAATTGCTCTGACTAGGACTTCCTGTACTGTGTTAAATAGAAGTGGTGAGAGTGGGCATTCTTGCCTCGTATCAGATCTCTGAGGGAAAGATTTCAGGTTTCCCCCATTAATTATGGTTTGTTAGCTGTGGAATTTTCATATATGACCTTTGTTGTGTCGAGATAAGTCCTTTCTATACCTATTTTAGTAAGAGTATTTTTTTTTATCATGAATGGATGTTGAATTTTGGCAAATGCTTTTTTTGCATCTAGAGATGGTCATGGAGAAGGGAATGGTGACCCACTCCAATTACTGCCTAGAAAATTTCATGAACAGAGCAGCCTGGAGGGCTACAGTCTATAGTGTCCTAAAGAGTTGGACTGGAGGAGGAAATGGCAACCCACTCCAGTATTCTTGCCTGGAGAATCCCATGGACAGAGGAGCCTGGTAGGCTACAGTCTATGGGGTTGCAAGAGTCAGACAGCGACTAAGCATAGCACAGAGGTGGTCATGTGGCTTTCTTCTTTTCCTGTTAATATAGTTTATCACGTTGATTGATTCACACATGTTGAATCATCTCTGCATCCCAGAGATAAATCCTACCTGGTCATTGTGATGATCCTTTTAATATACTGTTAAATTCAATTTGCTAGCATTTTGCATTGATAGTGGCCTGTAATTTTCCTTTCTTGTACTATCTTTGTCTGTTGTTGGTATCTGCATGATACTGGCTCCATAAAATGAGATTGAAAGTGTTCCTTGTTTTCCTAACGTATGTATTCAACCCTGCTGCTGCTGCAGCTAAGTTACTTGAGTCGTGTCCGACTCTGTGCGACCCCATAGACGGCAGCCCACCAGGCTCCTCCATCCATGGGGTTTTCCAGGCAAGAGTACTAGAGTGGGGTGCCATTGCCTTCTCTGGTATTCAACCCTACTAGGGCAAATTTCCTTTGAGAAATGCCTGACTTTCCTTCACAATCCTAATGTGTGATGCCAAACCCTCAGGAAGACGTACTTTCCACTGAACAAATGTGTAGGAAACAAAGGTTGCCCTGTTAGGCAAATAAGTTTTTTAGGTGGGGCTTCTCTCACTGAAAAGTGTATCTGCTTGAGGGTCTGAAATTATGAATTAGACTGAGAAAGGAGGTCAGACATTTTTCAAAGGAAATCTGCCCCAGTAGGGCTAAATGTACATGCCACATTAAACGGATTTCACCCTTTTTGTTATAAACATTATCTTATATATTCTCAGTCTCAATAGGTAACCATATGTTTATTTTTAGGTAACTTCTTCTCTTTTCTGTAAAGATACTCTGTGTGTGTTGGGTGGGTGGGGCATTCATCTCTGTTAGTGTTAGGTACACCATTTAGTGACCATATAAAATGAGAACTGGCCCCTGAATTCAGACTAGTGTCCTGGAGTTTAAATTAGATAAGAGCTAGAAGTCTCTTAGAGATTTCCAGTGCTTGTTTTACCAATAATTTCAGGAAGAGGAAACTAAAAGAATCTATTGGGTTCCAGATTTCTGGGGGCAATAATATCCTTTACTCCCTGAACATATCTGTGTAGTAGTTTGCCCTCCATTTCAAGTATTTATTAATACCACTGTGTGCTGGTCACTTTGTTAGGTATTTTGGAAACCCATACAACCTTCCCCTCAAGGAGCTGAGAATACAGTGCATAAAACTGCTTGTTGTTGTTGTTCAGTCGTTAAGTCTTGTCTGACTCTTTGCGACCCCACGAACTACAACACACCAGGCTTCCCTGTCCTTCACTCTCTCCCTGAGTTTGCACAAACCCATATCCATTGAGTCAGTGTTGCCATACAACCATCTCATCCTCTGTTGCCCCCTTCTCCTCCTGCTCTCAATCTTTCCCAGCATCAAGGTCTTTTCCAATGAGTGGTCAAAATATTGGAGCTTCAGCTTCAGCACCAGCCCTTCCAATGAATATTCAGGGTTCATTTCTTTAGGATTGACTGGTTTGATTTCCTTGTAGTCCAAAGGACTCTTAAGAGTCTTCTCTAGCACCAGTTTGAAAGCATCATTTCTTTGGTGATCAGCCTTCTTTATGGTCCAACTCTCACATCCATACATGACTACTGGAAAAACCATAGCTTTCACTGTACAGACCTTTGTTGGCAAAGTATGTCTCTGCTTTTTAATACACTGTCTAAGTTTGTCATAGCTTTTCTTAAAGCAAATGTCTTTTAATTTCATGGCTGCAGTCACCATCCACATTGATTTTGGAGACCAAGAAAATGAAATCTGACACTGTTTCCACATTTTCCCCATCTATTTGCCATGAAGTAATAGGATCAGATGCTATGACCTTCATTTTTTGAATGTTGAGTTTTAAGCCAGCCTTTTCATTCTCCTTTTTCACATTCATCAAGGCTCTTTACTTCCTCTTCGCTTTCTGCCATTAGGGTGGTGTCATCTGCATATCTGAGGTTATTGATATTTCTCCCGACAATCTTGATTCCAGCTTGTGCTTCTTCCAGCCCAGCGTTTCTCCCCATGTACTCTGCATATAAGTTAAATAAACAGGATGACAATATACAGCCTTGACATACTCCTTTCCCAGTTTGGAACCAGTCTGTTGTTCCATGTCCAGTTCTAACAGTTGCCTCTTGACTTGTGTACAGGTTTTTCAGAAGGCAGATCAGGTGGTCTGGTATTCTCATATCATTAAGAATATTCCACATTTTGTTGTGATCCACACAGTCAAAGGCTATAGAGTAGTCAATGAAGCAGAAGTACATGGTTTTTTTTTGGGGGGGGGGATTCCCCTGCTTTTTCTGTGATACAGCTTATGTTAGCAATTTGATTTCTGGTTCCTCTGCCTTTTCTAAATCCAGCTTGTACGTCTGAAAGTTCTCGGTTCACATACTGCTGATAGTGTACTAAAACTGCTAATGGTATGCTAACACACTGAATTCTAAAAACAAGATAAAGTACTTTATAATTAAGTGTAATAGAATCTCCTTCCCTTTTTCTTTTCCATCTCTTTCAGTTCTTTCTTTGTATCTTTTGTAGCATTTCCAAAAGGTGGACATAGACATAGATAGGAAAACAGAATTTAGAAGTAACTCTGGAAGATTAAAAAAATAAAAGGGTGCATTCTTTCAACAATATATCATATAAGATGAAGAAATTCGGGAAAGACAGAACAGTCTGATAATTTCATAACTGATTGAGTGTAGTTGAATGAGTAATGGCACTCTGGATGCTTACTTCTGGGTGCTAGGGAACACCTCCATTACATGTGTCCTGTTCAAAATCCTGAGAGAGAGAGTGAAGAAGAAGGAATAGCAAAGATGAAAAAGGTTCATAGGTTTCAGAGGGGAAACGAGAGGAAATCTACTTGGTAAAAAAGCAAAGATACTGTGAATTAGAACATTGAGATCATCTTTCCAGGATAAGTAGTGTTTGACAGGTATGGAGAAATGGAAAATCATTCTAGTTGAAGAAATAATTAACAAATGATCACAACTGGAAAAGGTGTGAGTTATATTTGGGGAATTATAAGTAGACCAAGCTGACTGGAGCAGAGATCTGTATATGTGGCCAACATATAACTGCCATTTGATAAATATTGATCCAAATATTAGAAGATAAAAGTTATAATGTAGAAACATGTATTAATACCTTCAGTGTTATTTGGTCCAACTAAGTCGCTTCAGTCGTATCCAGCTCTGCGCGACCCCATAGACAGCAGCCCACCAGGTTCCATCCCTGGGATTCTCCAGGCAAGAACACTGGAGTGGGTTGCCATTTCCTTCTCCAGTGCATGAAAGTGAAAAGTGAAAGTGAAGTCACTCAGTCGTGACCGACTCTTAGTGACCCCATGGACTGCAGCCTACCTGGCTCCTCCGTCCATGGGATTTTCCTGGCAAGAGTACTGGAGTGGGGTGCCATTGCCTTCTCCGTCAGTGTTATTTTAAGTTGAAAATAATTTTTCCTTAAATAGAAGGGAGAATTGCTGTAAAAATTCAGGGAAGTCTCATAGATTCTAAGAGGGAATACAGTGAGGCCTCTGGAGTGAGTCATAACTAGGGACTTGGAAGGTACACAAGGCTTCCTTTTTTACTATCACTGCTCTCTTTTTTGTGCTTTCTCTCCCTTAGGCCCTTTCTAGAGTAATGCATTCTCTGCTTCTCAGTCCATGTGGTAGAATATGATTGATGTTATAGCTCCTACCACTCTAATCTCCTTTCTGGTAATTGTGGGCTAATTAAATTGGACCAACCTCCTTGAGGAAAAATGATAAAAATATTGGATAAGATTTTACCAAATCTTTGTAAAAGCATCAAAGTACTAATATGATAACAAGAAACAAATAGGCCAGAATCTAAGGAAAAGATGAAATCTGAGAGGTAAGGAAAGCATTAATCTTTGTAGCTCTTAAGACATTTGCTGCTGCTGCTAAGTCACTTCAGTTGTGTCCGATTCTGTGGGACCCCATAGACGGCAGCCCACCAGGCTCCCCCGTTCCTGGGATTCTCCAGGCAAGAATACTGGAGTGGCTTGCCATTTCCTTCTCCAATGCATGAAAGTGAAAAGTGAGAGTGAAGTTGCTCAGTCATGTCCGACTCTTAGCGACCCCCTGGACTGCAGCCTACCAGGCTCCTCTGTCCACGGGATTTTCCAGGCAAGAGTACTAGAGTGGGGTGCCATTGCCTTCTCCAAAGACATTTGCTAATTACTGCAAAATTGGGTTATAGTTTTGGCAGTACCTTTGGGTGGGAGAAAAAGGAAGGGCAGATGCCAAGGTTCAGCACCCACCAAAAGTAGAAATTCTAAGATATTCTTCCAAATATTAAGTTGGGACCCCAGAGAGTTATGCCCACAAGATAAGAACGAATAAGAAGTTAACCTTTCACTTACAGTTATTGTTGTGGAGCTCAGCAGAAATCAGCTGAGCTTAGAAAGGGAAAATAAAAAGAAGAGCTTTCAACTTTTACTGCGAAGCTAGGACTACAGGTATTCTTTTTCTCTGATTTGCAGTTTGGCCTTACATCATCTTGGAGGCCGAAGGAATGTCTGACCATGAACTCTTTTTAGAGTCCTTTTGGGCTGATAATGGTTCAGTTACATATGAGAAACAAAAGCCATGTAATTTTTTTTGTTCCAGGAAGAAACTTTCATCTTGACCTCAAAAATTCACTGCTTATAATTTTGCAAAGATATTGAGCAGTATACATTCAAAGATGAACAGTTACACAGGAAACAATTCGACATGAGTAAGAATCAACTAAAGCAACAGATAGCATAATACAGATTATTATAGATATTAAAACAATATAATTGCTATGTTTAAAGAGACTTTTAAAAAGCTGGCAGGTATCTGCAAATAATATGAAATTATAGAATTTGGCTTAGTTGTTTTGAAAAAGAAGCAAAACGTCTAAAATTGAAAATTACAATTTATAATTACGGTTGACTCAGTGGGTAGATTTAACAGCTGGTTAAATACAGCAGTAGTTGATTATGAGTATGGAGACAAAAAGACAATAAATATGAAAGAGAGGTTAAGAGATGAAGGACAGGGTGTGAAGGTCTAATATATAATTCGTTTCATGAATGGAGAAAGAAAAGTAGAGAAAAAAAAAAAAAAAACTTAAAAAGATAATGGATGAGAATTTTCCAGATGGAAGAAAGGCAATGATCTATAGATTTAAGAAATCCCAAACCCAAGAACCTGACACCTTCATCACTGGACATATACGGGATTTCCCTGTGGAATTATTAACTCCTGGATTAGAGGAGTAAAGAAGATTATTTACACCTCTAAACTGAAATCTTCTCTGGATGCATCTGATTGGTGGAGCTAGGTCACATCCTCATTCTCAGCTGCCAGGTGGGAAAGCAAGTTTTCTAGGACAATCTTACTAATAATATTGAAATTACAAAAAAGTAAGGAAAATGTTTTTAAAATGTTGAATGAAAAAAAAAAATGTTGGACACACTCATATGACAAAGGCCTGCTGCTGCTGCTAAGTCACTTCAGTCGTGTCCGACTCTGTACGACCCCATAGACGGCAACCCACCAGGCTCCCCCGTCCCTGGGATTCTCCAGGCAAGAACACTGGAATGGGTTGCCATTTCCTTCTCCAATGTAGGAAAGTGAAAAGTGAAAGTGAAGTCGCTCAGTCGTGTCCGACCCTCAGAGATCCCATGGACTGCAGCCTACCAGGCTCCTCTGTCCATGGGATTTTCCAGGCAAGAGTACTGGAGTGGGGTGCCATTGCCTTCTCCAGACAAAGGCCTGAAACGGGGCTATTCAGAAAGCTTATTTTCAGGTGTTTGCTGTTTTCTCTTTGTACTCTTTTCCTTCAAGAGCACATAATTCTTACAGGCTCTGACTCAATGAATGACCTCTGTAATTTGATCTAGCCTTGACTTAATCTACAGAACTCCAGACACAAGAGTACCCTAGCTGTCATAAATTCCTATATCCTCCATCTACACTTCAAATCCAGCCTGCCTAAATTTTAACATTTCTTCACCCCTCTGCCTTCTCCAGATACCCATCTCTCCTTTAGATTTTCTTTTTTCAGTATCATTTTGTTTCTTCAAAGTATGATATTTGAGAATCACCCTTCTTTCCTCTTTATTGTCTCTTATTTCTTCATTCATATCTAGCTTCAGCAGACTCTCCCTTTCCTGTATCTCTCTCATTTATTCCTTCCTTTCCAATCCCATAACTATTATTCTCCTACATTTCATGTTTGACAATATGTACCATGGCCAGTCTCTGGTGTTCCCTTGACTTTGGTTTCTCTCTCTCCCCTTCAAACCAATGTTCATATTCATACCTTGTGAATTTCCCTGTTCAATTTTTAAAGGGGTATAACTTCATTCCAGAATTTTCTAAGTCTCCTGCTAACCTATTTTATGATACCTCACTTCCACAAGGGCTGGCATCTGCCCCAGCCAGTGTTCTGCCTTGGCACTTTAAATGCCAAGGTCTTTCTCTCCAACTTTGCTCATAATTTTTTTCTCTACCAAGGATCACTCTGTCTCCAAACTTGTGTAAGTCTTAACTTGCCCTTAAAGTGCAGTTCAAGTTCCATCCCCTCCTGAAGGCCTGCCTCTGTGATGGCTCACTCTGCAGGTCTGTGAACCTTAGCACTGTTACCACTCTCTCACACTTGACACAGCTACTTCTCATTGTTCTCTTTCATGAAAGCTAACATTCTTTTATACCATAAGACTATCCACTGGCTTCAAAGTAAAGACCAAATCTAGATGTCTCATTTCGCCTAGCACAGAACTGGAGTTCAGTGTTTATCCAATAAAGGGATGAATGAACTAATGAATGCCTATTCTGGCACTAAGACTTGAGCTGTGGAGAAATCGCTAATGTAATGACCTTGGGGCAGGCGGTTGCCCCTTGGTGCACGTCCTAAGTCAAACAGAAAACCAAATGTGGATGTCGAAATTTAATCTGAGAGATCTGTGGTCAACAATTTCCTCTATGTAGAATTTCCCCTTCTTGATTTTCACAATCTGCAGAGGGTGGAGGGTAGAAAACTTTCACTACATTAGACTATGTTGGATTGGGCAAATTTCTACATTCTTAATCTAGTGGTAGTTCCTGTCACTGACCCCATATTGCGCTGTCCCCAGCAAGAGACTACAGAGTTCCAATAGTGACCTAAATAAAATCCCTTATGATTATACAGTGGAAGTGACAAATAGATTCAAGGGATTAGATCTTATAGACACAGTTCCTGAAGAACTATGGACAGAGGTTTGTAACATTGTACCGGGGGCGGTGATCAAAATCATCCCCAAGAAAAAGAAAAGCAAAAAGGCAAAATGGCTGTCTGAGGAGGCCTTACATATAGCTGAGAAAAGAAGAGAAGTGAAAGGCAAAGGTGAAAAGGAAAGATATATCTATCTGAATGCAAATTTCCAAAGAATAGTAAGGAGAGATAAGAAAGCCTTCCTAGGTGAAAATGCAAAGAAATAGAGAGAAACAATAGAATGGGAAAGACTAGAGATCTCTTCAAGAAAATTAGAGATACCAAGAGAACATTTCATGCAAAGATGGGCACAAAAAAGGACAGAAGTGGTGTGGACCTAACAGAAGCAGAAGAGATTAAGAAGAAGTGGCAAGAATACAGATAAGAACTATACAAAAAAGATCTTCATGACCCAGATAACCACGATGGTGTGATCACTCATCTAGAGCCAGACATCCCGGAGTGGGAAGTTAAGTGGGCCTTTAGGAAGCATCACTACAAACAAAGCTAGTGGAGGGGATGGAATTTCAGCTGAGCTATTTCAAATCCTAGAATATGATGCTGTTAAAGTGCTGTATCCAATATGTCAGCAAATTTGGAAAAGTCAGCAGTGGCCACAGGACAAGAAAAGGTCAGTTTACATTCCAGTACCAAAGAAGGGCAACGCCAAAGAATGTTCAAACTACTGCACAGTTGCACTCATTTTACATGCTAGTAAGGTAATGCTCAAAATCCTTCAAGCTAGGCTTCAACTGAGAACTTTCAGATGTACCAGCTGAATTTAGAAAAGGCAGAGGAACCAGAGATCAAATTGCCAACATTCATTGAATCATAGAAAAAACAAAAGAATTCCAGAAAAATATCTATTTCTGCTCCTTTGACTACGCTAAAGCCTTTGACTGTGTGGATCACAACAAACTGTGGAAAATTCTTAAAAGAGATGGGGATCTTACCTGCCTCCTGAGAAACCTGTATGCAGGTCAAGAAGCAACAGTTAGAACTATACATGGAACAAGGGACTGTTTCCAAATTGGGAAAAGAGTATGTCAAGAGTATGTATATTGTCACCCTGCTTATTTAACTTCTATGCAGAGTACATCACGCGAAATGCCGGACTGGCTAAAGCACAAGCTGGAATCAAGATTTCCAGGAGAAATAACAACCTCAGATATGCAGATGACACCACCCTAATTGCAGAAAGTGAAGAGGAAGTAAAGAGCACTTGATGAAGGTGAAAAAGGAGAGTGAAAAAGCTGGCTTAAAACTCAACATTCTGAAAACTAAGATTATGGCATCTGGTCCCATCACTTCATGGCAAATAAGTGGGGAGACAATGGAAACAGTGAGAGACTATTTTCTTGGGCTCCAAAATCACCATGGACGGTGACTGCAGCCATGAAATTAAAAGACTCTTGATCCTTGGAAGAAAAGCTCTGACAAACCTAGACAGCGTATTAAAAAGCAGAGAGATCACTTTGCTGGCAAAGGAACAGATAGGCAAAGTATGGTTTTTCCAGTATTCATGCAAGAGTGTGAGAGTTGGATCATAAGGAAGGCTGAGCACTGAAGAATTGATGCTTTCGAACTCTTGAGAGTCCCTTGGACTCTAAGGAGATCAAATCAGTCAATCCTGAATCAACCTGAATATTCATTGGAAGGACTGATGCTGAAGTTGAAGCTCCAATACTTTGGCCACCAGATACAAAGAGCCAATTCACTGGAAAAGACCCTGATGCTGGGAAAGATTGAGGGCAGGAGGAGAAGGGGAGAGATGGTTGGATGGCATCACCGACTCAAAGGACATGAGTTTGGGTGAACTCAGGGAGATAATGGACAGGAAAGCCTGGCCTACTGCAGTCCATGGGGTTGCAAAGAATCGGACACGACTGAGCGGCTGAGCAACAACAGATTGAAACGACGTCCACGTTTTTTTGCCCAGTACACACAGGCACCTTAATAAAGGTCCAGCATAAAAGCTGTTTTAGAGAGCAAGGGATGTCGCTCACTTGCAAGGCCCTATAGCTCAGGGGTTAGAGCACTGGTCTTGTAAACCAGGGGTCGCGAGTTCAAATCTCGCTGGGGCCTACTGGGCAATTCTTTGACTCTTTTTAAAATCTACTTCACCAGCTACCCGCCTCTCTCGCGTAACTTCAACTCCAGCGGAAATTCCGCTAATTATAATTTCCCGCCAGTTTCCAGATGTCCCAAATAAACACCCGAGCAGAACACTTACTTTTAGGTTCCAGTAGTAGGGGGTACGGAGAAGGCAATTGCACCCCACTCCTGTACTTTTGCCTGGAAAATCACATGGACCGAGGAGCCTGGTAGGCTGCAGTCTATGGGGTCGCTAGAGTCCGACCCGACTGAGCGACTTCACTTTCACTTTTCACTTTCATGCATTGGAGAGGGAAATGGCAACCCACTCCAGTGTTCTTGCCTGGAGAATCCCAGGGACGGTGGAGCCTGGTGGGCTGCCGTCTTTGGGGTCGCACAGAGTCGGACACGACTGAAACGGCTTAGCAGCAGCAGCAGCAGCAGTAGGGGGCACGGGCTGCTTTGCCGCCCTGATTGTGGCAGTCTGTTACAAACTGCGGCAAGTGCTGCCAGGCTCCGAGGACGCCCTGGCTTTGCGGGACCACAGCAAGAGCGGTGGGGGCGGCCCGTGCCGCGGCGGGACACAAGGGCGGTTGAGGATCGAACCCTTTCAGCCGCTCTGAGCAGGTCTGGAGTCCAGAACCAAGTCCTCTCCCCAGCGTCCGCTGTCCCGATTAAGCGTTTGGGAGAATATAGGCTGTCCGACAAGGTTCCATGTTTCAGTGGGTTTTCGAACACTTCAATATCTCAGCGGGAAAATTAGGGTCGAGACTCGTGTCACTAAATTTATTATTGACTCAAAGAATCTGTGGCTACCTCTTTGAAAACCTTAAAATAGTTTCTCCAAGAGTCAATTCTCATAGTAACATTGGGCTTAGCTATGTGTTATACGTCACAGCCTCTACCTCTGCTAGTCTGTGGACGTGTAAACGGAAGGGAGAAGCATCTCGCTTGTGCAAACGCTCCTGGATTATGGAGGCGAGCATGGGAATTGAGGAAAAGGGAGGCCCAGGCCGGAGCTCTAAGGCCCGCCCTTCTTGGCTCGCAGTTGCGCGACCAGAATTGTGTGTTACACTACCTCAGCCCTTAGTTTTCCAATGCCCGGGTGTCTGCTCCCACTTTAGACACACACCATCAGGCCAGGAGGCCCGGGGCAGCGCGCTAAGTGAAGACAACAGGCCAGGAGATCGCCACGGCTTGGGGCGGCCTCGAGATTCACAGGCTCTAGGTACGGCAGTGAAATGCTCACAGGTTAGGCCTGCTTGAAAGCCCCTCTCTGAAGCAGGAGAATCCAGCTCTAGAGGGGTTGTCCGTAGAAGTGTGGATGAAGGACTTTCTCCTAAACTGGTCGGCTACGTGGAATTTACACACTGGCAACTAGTAGGCTATTGTGCCAGAACCTCTGTTTATCAATGTTCTCAATACAAAATTCTAAGTACTCAATGTTCGTGCTTCCTTCGATAGCTCAGCTGGTAGAGCGGAGGACTGTAGTAATTCCAAGCGTGGACATCCTTAGGTCGCTGGTTCGATTCCGGCTCGAAGGAAGAAACGAGTATTTTGGGGGTTGCAACTAGTTGGTGAGCCCTTTCTCTCAATTTCGTGAGCCCTCGCTCTCAATTTCTCCCTACGTTGTAAGTGTTCTAGGGTATTTTTCTACAGACCTTACCCCGTTCCAAAGATGGTTTTGTTATCTTGAAAACGGTCCTGTTGGGCACGGTTTTCAGAAGAGGGGAAGTGAGCACCAACTCTTCCAACCATCTGAAGAACTTCTGAGTTTGATGGTCTAACTGAATTTAGGTTGCCGCCTGAGGTTCAAAAGTTGAAGATCCAACACCACTCGTTGGTACTGAATATATATTATATTCTGCGGTCCTTAGAGCTCTAATTTGTGGGACAACCCCCTGAGACCGTCATTCACTCTACACGCACAAATCCATTCCGTGAGGAGATCCTTTTAATTTAGTCAGCTGTTAACAGATTTTTAGTTCCAACAACAACCGAAAAAAATTTTTTTGAGCTGGAGCAGGAAGGAGGAATAGGCTTTGACGTAAATTGGGATGTGACTGGGAAAGAGAATTTCAAACTGTGGAAACAACTTAAGCAAAGGTGGGGAAATGGAACATTTGATTCCCATTCAAGGAAACTTCGGGAGTCTGATCTTTACGAACACGCCCCAGACTGGTTCACCTCCAATAGATCAAAATACTGGCTACCCGTATTTTGATGCCCGTCATTCCTGCCCCTAGGATTTTACACTCTCGCGAAGTAGTAGCAGCCGGACAGCTACACATCCTGGGCATCTGTCCTGGTGTTCAGGACCCTACAGTCTTGCTATCGACCCCGGCTCGGGCCCTCGGGTTGCAACTCGGTTCTCTCCAGGTTCCCTCCAGTCTGGAACTCAAAGAGACTCCTCAGGGAGGGGCTTGTTGGAGCTCAAACACGGGGACTAACGTCTTGAAAAGCTGCCTCTCCTCACCCCATCTGGCGTCTGGAGGGGTCCAGGACGCGGATGGAGGAGGATAAGTGAGGGCAGAGTCAGACATGATACTTCATAAAGAACAGCTAAGCAAAATCAAAGGTAAACTTCTACACAGAAACTAGAAGTTCAGAGTAATCAGGCAGCCAATTGCTGGCGGAGAAGTAAGATTCAGAGACAATCTCTGCGCGTTACTTTTACTGTGGCTCGTTGGTCTAGGGGTATGATTCTCGCTTTGGGTGCGAGAGGTCCCGGGTTCAAATCCCGGACGAGCCCAATTCCTTTTTTCCTCTTCTCCACCCCAACTTTGCTATTGCTGAAAAAAGCTCTGTTCTGTGCAAATTTTCCCGCGTTCCGAACTATTTTACAAAAGATGTACACTGATCGAACATGTGGTAGCTGGAGCTGTTATGTGTGCGGGGTCAAATTGCCTGGCTTACAGGACTCTCGCCAGCAGACGCATGGGAGAGGCAGCCGTGCTCCCTGGAGCGGGGGCCACGGTCCTGTAGTCTGCAGGCCCCCTCAGCTCCGTGTCCTCTTGGCCAGTGAGCGTCGGACTCGGACCTCCAAGCTCAAGCTCAGCCCAGGCAGAAACCCACCCGTTCCGCCTAGAACGAGGGTTGCTCTGACGCCTGCTTTGGAGGCGGGTCCTGGCGGGAGGCGCCTCCTAGGAGAAGTGGGGTGCTGTCCCAACTACAAAAAGCCTCGCACCCCGACCCTTCTCCACCTCTGTGCATCTTCTCCCGACTCGACGTCGTCGTTACAGGGAAGAAGAAGCGGGTGAGAAAAACTTCTGTTTCCACCGTTTTGCCCATTTCTGCAGATTTGTTCCGAGGCCGAGGTAGGTTCACACTCCCGCTCATTCATCTCCTCCTCTACTCCTTTTTCGGTAGCTTTATCCGGGAGTTTGGGCGAGGGAGTCCCTTTTTAGCAGAGACAGAATGGAGTTCTGTAGGGAGGCGTTTGCGGACTGGAGGGGCTGAGGAATGGGAAGGAAGGTTCTTCTACAGTTAGGGATCCCACATTCCTGTGTACAGTCTCTCCTTCGTGTCCGACTCTTTGCGACCCCACGGACTGTGACCCACCCCACTCCTCGGACTGGGATTCTCCAGGCAAGAATACTAGAGTGGGGTTGCCATGCGGTCTTCCAGCCCACATTCCTACTCCGCTGCTTCTTTTCTGCAGCTGAGTAGAGCTGCCAGCATGAAATGCCTGTTGCCTAGAACATAGGCTGTAAGCGTGACCGCAGAATTGGTGAACGGAAGGGAAATCCGAGGGCTACACTTCCTTAGGAAAACAGGATGATCGCCAGATTTACGAACCCTAACTTGTCAAGTTTTTGCAACCATAACTGACATTTGGGAACTCGTGTTTTCCTTTTCTCCTCTGTCTTCTCCCCCTTAACCCGTCTTCAGCCTGAATTGTGAAATTCTTTGAGACACTTTGCCAACAACCTCTTCTCTAAACTTTCTTAGTGGAACCTTGGGATCCTCAACTTTCTTATTCTGTGACAGCACACCAAATGATAACGACACAGGCTTACTTAGGAAGGACAGTAAAAGCGATTTTCAACAGAATTTGGGGGCCTGGGGAAATCTCAAGTGAGCTGTAGGGGAGCAGAATTTGCTACCCCAAAAAGTCTCTTTGGCATATTATTTTAACTTGGTTGTTTTCTAAAAAACAGTAGACAAGGAGAAAATCCTGAAAACCTAGTAGGAGTTACCTTTTTGTAACAAGAAACATTTACATTTATAAGGGAAACCTCCATTTGTAAGAACGTCTCCCTTGCTGTACCGGGAAGAAGATGATGACCAAATCTCTACAAACTCTTGCCAAGTGGAGAAGCCAAAGACTTAAGTTGCATAACAACCCTACTTTTGTTTATTGTGCTTTTCCTGGTAACTTTCCATAACTTTCCATAACTTTCCTCCCCACCCTCAACATCCTCTTTTGAGCCAAATTAGTTTGGCTTGGGAAAATCATTCTAGAAAAAGAGGAATGGCTCTGGCTATTGTTAAAAGAGCAGATGTGAGTGTATAAGCAGTCAAAGCTAAGAGGTTTACCCAGTTACTGTTAGAAGCATTTGCCAGCATGATTCATAAATTAGATGGTTGAGAAAGTGGACCACAGCAGGCTGGTGAAAACCCTCTTTTGAATCCCTATTTGAGCAAACAGTCTCTGGTCAGCTATTCTCAGAACACATTGAAATACCTGGGCAAGAGCTGCTGCTGCTGCTAAGACGCTTCAGTCGTGTCTGACTCTGTGCGACTCCATAGACGGCAGCCCACCAGGCTTCCCCGTCCCTGGGATTCTCCAGGCAAGAATACTGGAGTGGGTTGCCATTTCCTTCTCCAATTGCGAAAGAGCAAATGGGCACAAAATCCAGAGTCTGTTGAAAACTGAATGTTTAATGTTTGTTTTTATTTGGAAATATAGGTAGGCCAGTAGGACTTTGTCCCCATTCGAACTCAATAGTGTTTTCTGCTTCCTGGAGGTAGAAGGGTAATCCTTATTTCCATGTGGGCTTCATCCTCCTTTAACCATTGACTTCTGTTACTAGATAAGTTTCACACTTAGAGACCTAAAATTTTTTGTTATGAAGAAATTTATAGATTAATCTCTTCCCTCCATCACCTACTTTTATAATTACCCTTGAGGACAGAACTAAACATATGTACTCTGTATAAAGGGCAAAGTACACTAGCACTAAGTCCATAGAAGGAGAACCCGTGCTTCCTGTGTCTTTGTGCAGGGAAACTATTGGTTTGAAGGAGAGAGTGAAAGACATTTCAAAATAAAGGGGATGGCTTTAAGTTCAAGCTGTCAGAACATTTTTTAAATATATGAGCATTTTTTTCAATTGGCAGTGCAATTGTTTCCCATCTATTGAAGGTAAGGTAAGTGAAGTCACTTAGTCGTGTCCGACTCTTTGTGACCCCATGAACTGTAGCCTACCAGGCTCCCCCATCCATGGGATTTTCCAGGCAAGAGTACTGGAGTGGATTTCCATTTCCTTCTCCAGGGAAATCTTGCCAACACAGGGATCGAACCGGCTCTCCCACATTGCAGGCAGACGCTTTTCGGTCTGATCCACCATGGCACTTCCCATCTGTTGAAGTTACTGACAAAAAGATATAGCATTCATTAATCATAGATTATGGGTAGTCCTTCACTATTCAACAGGAATTAGTTCCAGGACTTGCCAAGGGACCTAAACCTGATGCTCAAGCCCCTTATATAAAACGACATAGTATTTGTACTAATAAATAATCTACACACATCCTCCCTATACTTTAAATGATCTCTAGATTACTTATAATACTTAATACAATGTAAATACTATGTAAACAGTTGCTGGGACACAGTGAATTTAAAATTTTGCTTTTTAGAACTTTCTAGAATTTTTTTCAAATATTTTCGGTCCGTAGTTGGTTGAATCTGAGGATGGGGAACCTGTGGATATGGAAGGTTAACTGTAGCTTCTCATTGTAGGCATTTTGAGTAAGCATTTCAGTTCAGTTGCTCAGTTGTGTCCGACTCTTTGAGACCCCATGGACTGCAGCACACCAGGCTTCCCTGTCCATCACCAATTCCTGAAGCTTACTCAAACTCATATCCATCCTGTCTGTGAAGCCATCCAACCATCTCATCCTCTGTCATCCCCTTCTCCTCCTGCCTTCAATCTTTCCCAGATTCAGGGTCTTTTCAAATGAGTCAGTTCTTCCCATCAGGTGGCCAAAGTATTGGAGTTTCAGCTTCAGCATCGGTCCTTCCAAAGAATATTCAGGACTGATTTCCTTTAGGATGGACTGGTTTGATGTCCTTGCAGCCCAAGGAACCCCCAAGAATCTTCTCCAACACTACAGTTCAAAAGGATCAATTCTTTGGCACTCAACTTTCTTTATAGTCCAACTCTCACATCCATACATGACTACTGGAAAAACCATAGCTTTGACTAGATGGACCTTTGTCAGCAAAGTAATGTCTCCACTTTTTAATATGCTATCTAGGTTGGTCATAGCTTTTCGTCCAAGGAGCAAGCGTCTTTTAATTTTACGGCTGCAGTCACCATCTGCAGTGATTTTGGAGCCCAAGAAAATAAAGTCTCTCACTGCTTCCATTGTTTCCCCACCTATTTGCCATGAAGTGATGGGACTGGATGCCATGATCTTAGTTTTCTGAATGTTGAGTTTTAAGCCAACTTTTTCACTCTCCTCTTTCACTTTCATTAAGAGACTCTTTAGTTCCTCTTCATTTTCTGCCATTAGGTGGTGTCTTCTGCATATCTGAGGTTATTGATATTTCTCCCAGTAATCTTTTTTTTTTTGCATTTTTCTCCGTAATAATTTAATGGCCATATTAATAAAGCAGTATATGTACATAATGTAAAACTGTCAACATTTTGTGATTGTAAACTCAAAGAATTTTTTTTAATTTTATTTTATTTTTAAACTTAACAATATTGTATTAGTTTTGCCAAATATCGAAATGAATCCGCCACAGGTATACTCTCCCAGTAATCTTGATTTCAGCTTGTGCTTCATCAAGCCTGGCATTTCACATGATGTACCCTGCATAGAAGTTAAATAAGCAGGGCGACAATATACAGCCTTGACATACTCCTTTCCTGATTTGGAACCAGTCTGTTGTTCCATGTCCAGTTCTAACTTGCTTCTTGACCTGCAAACAGATTTCTCAGGAGGCAGGTCAGGTGGTCTGGTATTCCCATCTCTTTAAGAATTTTCCACAGTTTGTTGTGATCCACACAGTCAAAGGCTTTGGCATAGTCAACAAGGAAGAAGTAAATGTTTTTCTGAAACTCTCTTTCTTTTTCGATGATCCAGCGGATGTTGGCAATTCGATGTCTGGTTCCTCTGCCTTTTCCAAATCCAGCTTGAACATCTGGAAGTTCACGGTTCACCTACTGTTGAAGCCTGGCTTGGAGAATTTTGAGCATTACTTTACTAGCCTGTGAGATGAGTGCAATTGTGCAGTAGTTTGAACATTCTTTGGCATTGCCTTTCTTTGGGATTGGAATGAAAACTGACCTTTTCCAGTCCAGTGGCCACTGCTGAGTTTTCCAAATTTGCTGGCATATTAGTAAGCATTTAGATGCATTTTAATGAAATAGTAAAATTTTCTTTTTATTTCAAAATCTTGTTTCCTATTTTCATCACCTCATTGTATCAAGGTGAAAAGAAAAACAATTAGAATAAAAGTAATCATTCATTATTCACCAACTTGCTTTTGGCATTGTCAGTTCTATGGACAGATTGCTGCTGCTACTAAGTTGCATCCAACTCTGTGCGACCCTATGGACTGTAGCCTGCTAGGCTCCTCTGTCCATGGGATTCTCCAGGCAAGACCACTGGAGTGGGTTGCCATTTCCTTCTCCAGTGCATGAAAATGAAAAGTGAAAGTGAAGTCGCTCAGTCATGTCCGACTCTTCACAACCCCATGGACTGCAGCCTACCAGGCTCCTCTGCCCATGGGATTTTCCAGGCAAGAGTACTGGAGTGGGTTGCCATTGCCTTCTCTTGCATTGATGGTGGAGTTATTCAATTTTACAGCAGAAGATTAGACACTCACAGTCATTTGTGGACAGGTAAAGATGAAAGGAAAGAGAAACCCAAGAATATGATAAGGATATTTCTGACGGTTAACAGATGCGAGGTTGAGGTCAGGTGCAGGGTGCTAACAGCTATCACATAACCTTCTCTGGAAGTGCTTTCCCGGTTCTATAAAACCTACTTAGCACCTGTTCATGAGACCAAATTCTGTGGATAAACAGAAAGTACAGTGGAGCAGCACCCTCCTGGGGAACCCCATCTTCTCTGCAGGCTTCTACAAGGAAGTTCTTGGAACTGGCCCAAGAAACAACATCTCTGGGATCCAGATATTGCATGGGAACAATAAAACCTCAATCCTGTCTTGGGCAGGAGTAAGAACCAGGGATGTCAGAAAAAGCCAACTTGGGGACAAAAGGCCACATTTATCAAACTTTGCCTCCTAGAACAAATCTCTAATCCAAATATGGGTTAATAGTTGACCAAATCATGCCCAGGGAAGAGGTGAATGACTCTCATTGTTTGTTCAAGAGCAGTGTCCTTGGTTTGTGTGTCACTGTCAGGGTTGGGAATTTTCAGACCTGGTCTCTTCACCCTGTTCATCTGATCACTGTGTGATCAGAACCAGGAGGGACCTCCAGATTCACTTGGCTGGAACCCATCTCCAGGAACAAATAGCTGGAACCCCTCTGCAGTTGGAGGGAAACTTCCAGATTTTTGTAAGATTCTTCCATCTGGGTAATCCATTGTTTTACTTGTCTGTTTTTTGTTTATATACTATAGCCATCCATCCATTTTAATGAAACTATTTTCCCGTATTTTAAAGCCTCTGGGCCCAATCTCACGAATTCAGAAGAAAATGAATTAGATTCCAAAGTTTAAAATGAAAACAGATTTCTTCGGGGGATATCCTATATGTAGATAAAGGCAAATTAGTGCCACTGGGAGCAAGTGGCGGAGAAGGCAATGGCACCCCACTCCAGTACTCTTGCCTGGAAAATCCCACGGGTGGAGGAGCCTTGTGGGCTGCAGTCCATGAGGTCGCTGAGGGTCCTACTCGACTGAGCGACTTCGTTTTCACTTTTCACTTTCACACATTGGAGAAGGAAATGGCAACCCACTCCAGTGTTCTTGCCTGGAGAATCCCAGGGACGGGGGAGCCTGTTGGGCTACCGTCTCTGACTGAAGCGACTTAGCAGCAGCAGGGAGCAAGTGGAGGGCTAGGACAGATTTCTAAATTGTGATAAAATCCCCAAAGCCTGGGGAAAGCTGTTTGCTGAAGGGTATCTGGAGCCCCATCTCACCCCTACCTCCGAAATATAGGTTTTGTATGACGCTGAACAAGAAAAGAAACAGAAAGTGTATTTTTAGCTCTTCGTTTTCTTTTTCTTAAATATCTATTTGTTTATTGGCTGCACCAGGTGTTAGCTGTGGCACAGGGATCGTCAGTCCTTGCGGCAGCACACAGGATCTTTGGTTGTGGCGCTGGCACTCCTAGTTGTGGCATGAGGGATCTAGTCCCCTGACCTGGGATCAAGCCCCAGCCCCAGGCATGGGAGTGTCGGGCTTTGGCCACTGCATCACCAGGGAAGTCCAATCTCTGTTTACTTGTAAACTTCCCTGCTAACTTCTTTAAGAAACTTTTGGAGGATTTCCCTAGCAATCCAAGCAGGACTATGCCATGTTTTCACTGCCAAAGGCATGGGTTCAATTCCTTGTCAGGGAACCAGGATTCCACAAGCTGTGTGGTACAGCAAAAAAGGAAGAAAGAAAGTTTTGGGTGCTCTTTGAAAGCAAAGTGGAACACACCCCAAGGTCAAAAGAAGGTGCACTGACCGTAATTACTCATCATCAAAGGTTGGGGTAATTCTCTGGTACATGAAGTTTGATGGCTCCCTTGAATACAAAATGCTGTCTGTTGGAGAGGACAAGAATGTTACTTTTTACAAAGACCACGGGATTAGTTTGAGACACAGGATAAAAATGTAAAGTATATTTGAAATAAATTCCACTGCCAATTATGTGCTTGGGTCCTGAAGGATCTGTGTAAAGGAGTCTAACTATCCTTGACCAAATGTGAGGCTCTGTACCATTTGCCTAGGCAGATTCACTTCTGTACCACAAACATTCTCTTATTTGTTTTTTCCCAATTCCATTTTACCTCTCGTTTCCAGAAGTTTAGAATTGCAAACATGTGAGAACGGAAAACAATGTGTGAAGTCGGGGAGCAGATGTTAGAGGTGGCCATAGTGTGTTTGTTGGGGTTTGGTTTCTGGATGTCTCAGGGAGTCAAAATTACAATAAGTCTAAGCAAACTTCAGCTGAGTTGTTTCAGGATGAATTTTGCAAATTTTGTAAACCAGAAATAAAGATATTTCTTTACCTCCCCAGACTGGAACATGAAGGCCTTCAACCTTCCAACAAACAACTACCTTTTTAGGGTGCCAAGGCCTGACGTAGGGTCAGCGCCTTAACTAGAGGTGAAGAGGGCTGGGCTTACACCCTGAGCCTTAAGGGAAGATGCATACCAGTGAGACTGGGCTCACATCATCCTATCATCTCTTTCTTTCAGCTGGTGGCTGTGCCAGCAACTAAATCCATACAAACTTATCTTTACAATTCCATGGTCACTGGACATTTGTTATGAAACTAGAAATGTTCCCTGATGCCTTAATGAGAACCATGGAATTTCAGACTTTTACAGTGAGCAACTCTCATTTTATAGATAAGCAAATTTAGGTTTGGAGAGGAAAATGTAATCAGTCATTTAAAAAATATATATATTTCGGGTGTGCTGTGAGGCATGTAGTATGATTCAAGGTGAATAATATGCTCTCTGCCCTGTTGTAGATTATGCGCCAGTAGGAAACACTTATCCTGGAGGAGGGCATGGCAACCTACTCCAGTATTCTTGCCAGAATAATGCTGTGGCAGAAGATCCTGGTGGGCTGCAGTCCATGCGGTCACAGAGAGTCGGTAACGACTGAGTGACTGAATGGGGATGCAAGAAACATTTATAAGTAAATAGGTAATTGTTTGCTTAAGATCCCATGAATAATGGTTTGGGAATGGCAGGCATGAAACCTGATGACAGCTAAATCTTTATTTGTGATATCCTGAGCTTTGTGACTTTTGTTTTGACACTCGTATCTAGTGAGGTGTCCTTGGTCTTAATATCTAAGGCATAGAGTGTTTGGACAGAGACTGTGGCCAGGCCTGCCAGCTCACACCCTCTTCTGTGATCAGCAATATTCCCTGTACAATACTGATTCTGCCTACAAGGACCCACTGTTACCGCCAAGCAAGGGAGACAACATTCCTATCCACCACTGCCACCTAATGACTCTTTGGGGTACTATCAGCTCAGGTTCTACTAAATTTGTGAACTCAGATTTTGCCCTCTGTTCACAGTGTGACCATTAAGGATACTTCCACCCTTGACAGCCTGCCATTCTACAACTCCTTTTGACGTTAAAAGGCAATATTTGTGCATTGCAGAGCAGGAGACTTAACTGATCACAGTTCAAGAAAAGTGTCTTCCAAAAAAGTAGGAAAAGAAAACACACCCAGGAGACTGAAACACCACGTAAAGGTAAAGAGCTCAGTGCACGGGGAGCATGGCAGCCCAGCGGCTGTGGCGGAGCAGTAGCCCCGTAGGACGGCTTGTTACTCTTTTAGGCGTGACTCTCCCAGTCGTCTACCACTTTCTTGTTGCTGCTGCTGCCAAGTCACGGCAGTCGTGTCCGACTCTGTGCGACCCCATAGACAGCAGCCCAACAGGCTCCCCTGTCCCTGGGAGTCTCCAGGCAAGACCACTGGAGTGGGTTGCCACTTCCTTCTCCAGTGCATGAAAGTGAAAAGTGAAAGTGAAGTCGCTCAGTCCTATCCGACTCTTAGCGACCCCATGGACTGTAGCCTTCCAGGCCCCTCCGTCCATGGGATTCTCGTTAACCTCCGCAAAATACTTTTGCTGTTTCTATTACAAATGATACTCTTATGTGCCTAATGGAAACCATTTCAGAGGCTATTTCTTTCTTTCAGTATTGAGGAGTGACCAAAGAATCTTAGGGTATAATTTGGTAATTCTTTGGTAGTATACCAAATTTGTCTATAGATAAGATAAAACAGACAAGGTAGATCAATGCCAGATGCTGATTAGAAAGAGAGATCATTTCGCTCAACCTTCCTGTGTAGGCTCACGTGCCTTCCTATGTAAGCAGCGGAATCCTGAATCCTTTTGTCTTTCTAGAGTCACAGTTGTGCTCCCAGGACTGTTTAGCATCACTACAGGTTTGGTGTTATAATTGGTGGTCTCTTCAAGGGCTATAAAAATATTTAACAGCAAAATATGTTTATTGATTTACACATAAGAAAAGCACAATATAAAAATAATTTAATATCCATGACTCTATACCATTTATTTTTAAATTTAGAATTCATAAAGATTATAGTACAGTTAAAAATAAATTGAAGGTCAAATCTTTGTCCCATTTAAGAATTTCTCAGCATGTGTGATAATTGCCAAGAAATCATAGCCAATAATAAAATGAATGAGTTACTCATGGGAAAACAATTTGAAAAACAAAATTTATAAAAATCGGTTTCCAATTTACAGTGGAAAGTTATTTTTATTGTTGGATGTGAGGGCATTCACATATATTTGGTGAGATGTAGAGTAGACTATGGTGGTTTATAAAAAGGCCCTGTTTGTCACATTTTTTTCCAAAGAACTGAAGGTAGAGCAGAAACTACCTGCTACAAACAACAAATATCTTTCAGTTCTCAAGTTTCAGAAGACATAAAATCTTAGTGACTTGTAAGAAATTTGTTATCTATTTTATTATATTCTATGTATATTTAGTTCTATTTTTAATTATCTGTCACTGACTTAAAATTGTGCCCCAGGATGAAACACAGTATTTGCTCTCTGGGTGTGTTGAGTGTCTGTGACACACCATTCCTAAAATGTTTGAGTTTTACAGTTTGAGTTGACTGCTCTTGAGAGGAGATAGCAGCCTTTTTCTTTTGAAGATGATATTAAGAAATCAATACAGGAAATTATAAAGCCTTTGATTTGATGAAGAGATCTAAGGTATTTTGTTTGCTTGTTTTACCACATGGTAATACCATTTGCCTGTTGTGTATCAGCGTAGGTATGTATTCAGGGAAACTGAAAAAATATCCTCTGAGAATCATCCTGTTTGTTCCCAGTGCAAGAAGCTCCTAAGAATAAGCCTGAGTTCCTCCTCCTCTAGTCCTCTGTAAGAGCTAGAGGATGAAGCAAGTGTCTTTTAAGTTCATGGCTGCAGTCACCGTCTGCAGTGATTTGGGAGTTCAAGAAAATTAAAATCTATCACTTACTTCCACGTTTCCCCCTTCTATTTGCCTTAGAGTGATGAGACCAGATGCCGTGATCTTAGTCTTTTTAACATTGAGTTTTAAGCTAGCTTTGTCATGTTTGATAAGAGGCTCTTTAGTTCCTCTTCACTTTCTGTCATTAGAGTGTTATGATCTCTGGTTCATCTGCTTTTTGAAACCCAGCTTGTACATCTGAAAGTTCTAGGATCACATACTGCTGAAGCCTAGCTTGAAAGATTTTGAGCATAACTTGCTAGAATGTGAAATGAGCACAACTGTATGGTAGTTTATATAATAATTCCACCTTTGGCCATGAACCACCTATTTCTTGGGGAATTAGGTCTGCTTCCCTTCACCTCAGCACCTCAGGGTGCAACTGCTCTCCTCACAGTCAACTGATGGATTTGAATGCCTGGGATCTGTCTTCAACAATCCTCTGATCGCCCCTTCCCTGGGATTCAAGGTTCCAAAGAAGTCCTCTTCTTCATAGCTTTCAGCATCTTACTGTCTGATCTCAGTAAACTGGTGCTCCCATCCCCTCCCCATGGATGCCACATCCCATATTACAGAGGCACTTGGTGTGTCTTAATGGTCTTTGTCTTCCAGGACCTAGCATGGTGCCTGGTATCCAGTAGGGACTTACATAGTGTTTGTTATTAAATTAGCTAATAACTGAATTAAAGAGTGTGAATGGATTTTGTAATGTTACAACTGATAGAAAGGTATATTTTCAGTGATCCTCAGGGATAGGAAAGTTCAGCTGGGGCTGGAGTTGTGTTCAGAAGACCTTTACATTGATTTTTTAAAGGAATCAATAGACAAAACAGATGAAACTAACGAGAAAAGGAAAAGAATATCACTAAGTAGTGATGCAGGATACCTGACTCATGATACCTTGTCAGAGAGAAAAGCCCTTGCCCTTTTAGCCTAATTTGGCCATGCTGTTCTGTCCACTACTTAATCTCCTTTTGCCCTTTGCAGGAGCCTTTGTTGGAAGACATGGTCATGGTCTTGAGCCCCCTGTTTTTGGTTTTCATGCTGGATCTGGGCCTGACCCCACAAACCCTGGCCCAAAATGATGCGTACAGGGGATTTCTAAGGAAGCACTATGATCCTAGCCCAACAGGCCACGATGACAGATACTGTAATACCATGATGGAGAGACGAAACATGACTAGACCCTGCAAAGACACCAACACCTTTATTCATGGCAACAGTGATGACATCAGGGCCGTCTGTGATGATAGGAATGGAGAACCTTACAGAAACGGTCTTAGAAGAAGCAGGTCTCCCTTCCAGGTCACCACCTGCAGGCATAGAGGAGGGTCCCCCCGGCCTCCATGCCGGTATAGAGCCTTCAGAGCAAACAGGGTCATTGTTATTCGCTGTCGAGATGGCTTTCCCATCCACCTTGAGGAGAACTTTATCCCTCCAAGACCGTAGTCCAGAGCTGGCTCTGCTCTTCCTTCCTTGCATTTCCCCCTCGCATTATGGCAACATGCATTGCTAGGAACTCAGAACATGAGCTGCTGATCTTTTCTTTTATGCTTTACAATATGCTTCATAAATAAAAATTCTCTGAAATCAGCATGAATCAGTCTCCTCAATGATCCCTGGTCTATTGATCTTCCCCCATTTTCTCTATTCAGTTTCCCCCTGAGAGGGTTGGATGGGACAGCAATGCCTTTTTCCTTATCAGTCATTTCCATCTCAGGTAACAGGGGGCAGACTTTTCCTTTCTGTGAAGGTTGGGATGTTAAATTTATCTTTCAGAGACATAATTTTAGAGGACATAATGACCAAAACCATCCCAAAGAAAAAGAAATGCAAGAAGGCAAAATGGTTGTCTGAGGAGGCCTTACAAATTGCTGAGAAAAGAAGAAAAACGAAAGGCTAAGGAGAAAAGGAAAGATATACCCATCTGAATGCAGGTCTCCAAAGAATAGCAAGGAGAGATAAGAAAGCCTTCCTGACTGAACAATGCAAAGGAACAGAGGAAAATAGTAGAATGGGAAAGACTAGAGATCTCTTCAAGAAAATTAGAGATACCAAGGGAACATTTCATGCAAAGATGGGCTCAATAAAGGACAGAAATGGTATGGACCTAACAAAAGCAGAAGAGATTAATAAGAGGTGGCAAGAATATACAGAAGAACTATACAGAAAAAGGTCTTCATGACCCAGATAACCACGATGGAGTGAGCACTCACCTAGAGCCAAACATCCTAGAGTGTGAAGTCAAGTGGGCCTTAGGAAGCATCACTATGAACAAAGCTAGCGGAGGTGATGGAATTCCAGCTGAGCTACTTCAAATCCTCAAAGATGACGTTGTTAAAGTACTGCACACATTATGCCAGCAAATTTGGAAAACTCAGCAGTGGCCACAGGACAGGAAAAGGTCAGTTTTCATTCCAATGTCAAAGAAGGGCAGTTCCAAAGAATGTTCAAACTACTGTACAATTGGGCTCATTTCACATGCTAACAAGGTAATGCTCAAAATCTTTCAAGCTAGCCTTCAACAGTACATGAATTGAGGACTTCCAGATGTACAAGCTGGATTTAGAAAAGGCAGAGAAACCAGAGATCAAATTGTCAGCATCCACTGGATCATAGAAAAAGCAAGGAAATTCCAGAAAAAACATCTATTTCTGCTTCATTGACTACACTAAAGCCTTTGACTGTGTGTATCTCAACAACCTGGAAAATTCTGAAAGAGATGGGAATACTAGACCACCTTACCTGCCTCCTGAGAAACGTGTATGCAGGTCAAGAAGCAACAGTCAGAACCAGACATGGAATAATGGACTGGTTCAAAATTGGGAAAGGAGTATGTCAAGGCTGTATATTGACACTCTGCTTATTTAACTTATATGCAGAGTGCATCAGGTGAAATGCGGGGCTGGAGGAAGCACAAGCTGGAATCAAGATTGCTGGGAGAAATATCAACAACCTCAGATATGCACATGATACCACTTTAATGGCAGAAAGCAAAGAGGAACTAAAACACCTCTTGATGAAGGTGAAAAAGGAGAGTGAAAAAGCTGGCTTAAAACTCAACATTCAAAAAACTAGGATGGCATCTGGTCCCATAAGTTCATGGCAAATAGATGGAGAAAAAATGGAAACAGTGACAGATTTTATTTACTTGGGCTCAAAATCACTGTGCATGGTGACTGCAGTCATGAAATTAAAACACACTTGCTGCTTGGGAGAAAAGCTATGACAAACCTAGATAGCATATTAAAAAGCAGAGATATCACATTGCTGAAAAAGGTCTGTATAGTCAAAGCTATGGTTTTTCCAGCAGTCATGTATGGATGTGAGCTTGGGACCATAAAGAAAGCTGAGCCAGTGAATTGATGCTTTTGAACTGTAGTGTTGGAGAAGACTCTTGAGAGTCCCTTGGACTGCAAGGAGATTGAAGGCAGGAGGAGAAGGAGACAACAGAAGACGAGACAGTTGGATAGCATCACCAACTCAATGGCCATGAATTTGAGCAAGCTCCAGGAGATGTAAAGGACAGGGAAGCCTGGCATGCTACAGACTATGGAGTTGCAAAGAGTTGGACACGACTGAGTGACTGAACAGCAATAAAACAGACAAGGCAGATCAATGTCAGAGGCTGATTAGAAAGCTCACCCTATGACATGCCTTCCCATGTAAGCAACAGAATCCCAAATCCTTTTGTCTTTCTAGACTCACAGTTGTACTCCCAGGATTGTTTAGCATCACTACAGGTTTAGTGCTACAACTCATGGCCTCTTTAAGGGCTACAAAAATACTTAATATGAAAATATGTTTATTGACTTACAACAAGAAAAGCACAGTATAAAAATTAATAATTTAATATCCATGACACTATACCACTTCTGTTTAAGTTTAGGATTCATAAAGATTATAGCACATTTAAAAATAAATTGAAGATCAGATTTTTATCCTAGTCTAAGAATTTCTCAGCATGTGTGATGACTGATGAGAAAACATAGCCAATTATAAATTGGATGAGTTACTCATTGGAAAACAATTTGAAAAACCAAGTTATACAAATCAGTTTGCAATTAACACTGGAAAGTTCTTTTTATTGTTAGACACGAGGACATTCACATATCTTTGTAAAATGTGAAGTAGGACCATGGTGGTTTTTTTTAAAAAGGCCCTATCCTTTCAATTTTCCTCCAAAGAACTGATGGTATAGTCAGAAACTACCTGCTACAAACAATAGGCATCTTGCAATGCTCCAGTTCTCAACTTTCAGAAGAAATAAAATCTTAGTGGCTCATAAGAAACTTGTTTTCTATTTTGTTATAAATTATGCCTGTCTAATTCTATTTTTAATTATCTATCATTGAGTTAAAATCATGTCCCAGCAAGAAGCACAGTATTTACTCTCTGGCTGTGCTGAGTGTCTGTGACACACCATTCCTGGGATGCGTGAGCTTTACAGTTTTAGTTGACTGCTCCTGAGTGATGATGGCAGCTGTCTCTTCTTTTGAGGAAGATGTTAAGAAATCAATACAGCAAATTATAAAGCCTTTTATTGAATGAAAAGGTCTGAAGTGTTTTGTTGTTTATTTGTTTAAGCACACGATAATACCACTTGCCTGTTATGTAACTGTCCACCTAGGCCTTCAGGGAAACTGGAAAATATTCTCTGAGAATAATCCAAACTGTTCCCAGTGCAAGAAGCTCTCAAGAGGAAGCCTGAATTCCTCTTCCTCCAGTTCTCTGTAAGAGCTGACCCCAGACCCACTCCCAAGTATGACACAGATTCTTCCACACTTGTCCCTGTTCTTTCTGCTATTGCTATTGCAAAGTCACTTCAGTCGTGTCTGACTCTGTGTGACCCCATAGACGGCAGCCCACCAGGCTCCCCCATCCCTGGGATTCTCCAGGCAAGAATACTGGAGTGGGTTGCCATTTCCTTCTCCAATGCATGAAAGAGAAAAGTGAAAGGGAAGTCGTTCAGTTGTGTTCGACTCTTAGCGACCCCATGGACTGCAGCCTACCAGGCTCCACTGTCCATGGATTTTCCAGGCAAGAGTACTGGAGTGGGGTGCCATTGCCTTCTCCGCTGTTCTTTCTAAATAGTAATAATTCCACATTTGGCCATGAAACACATACTCCTTGGGGAATTAGTTCTTATACTTCTGCTTCCATTCACCTCCTGGTGAAACTTTCACTGGTCTCCTCACAATCAACTGATGGGTTGATTGCTCTGGAATCCATCTTCAACAATCCTCTCTGATCGCCCTTCCCTGGGTTCAAGTTTCCTGAAAGTCCCTCATCTTCATAGCTCTCAGCGTATATCTTATTGTCTCACTTTTGTATATTGGTGCTCTGATCCCTTCCCTGTGGCTGATCTCCCCGTGGGTGCTGCACCCTGTATTAGGGAGGCACTTGGTATGTCTTATGGTCTTTGTGTTCTAGGACCTAGCATGGTGTCTGGTACCCAGTTAATAAATGAATTAAAGAGTGTGAATGGATTTTTTAATGTTAGAAATGTAAATTTTCACTGATCTTCAGGGATAGGAAACAGTGTTTGCATTTGGAAGTTGTGTTCAGCTAATTTTAAATTGACTTTCCAAAGAAATTGATTGACAAGACAGATGAGACTACTGAGGAAAGGAAAAAAAAAAGATATACCTAGTGACAGAGGATACCTGATTCATGGCACCCCATCATAAAAACAAATCCGTATCCTTTTAGCCTAGTTTGGCAATGCTGTTCTGTGCCCTACTGCATCTCTTTTTGCCCTTGGCAGGAGCCTTTGTTGGAAGAGATGGTCATGGTCCTGAGCCCCCTGTTTTTGGTCTTCATACTGGGTCTGGGTCTGACCCCAGTGGCCCCGGCTCAAGATGACTACAGATACATACACTTCCTGACCCAGCACTACGATGCCAAACCAAAGGGCCGGAATGACGAATATTGTTTTAACATGATGAAAAATCGACGCCTGACCAGACCTTGCAAAGACCGCAACACCTTTATTCATGGCAACAAGAATGACATTAAGGCCATCTGTGAGGACAGAAATGGACAGCCTTACAGAGGCGATCTCAGAATAAGCAAGTCTGAATTCCAGATCACCATCTGCAAGCATAAAGGAGGTTCCTCCCGGCCTCCATGCCGGTACGGAGCCACAGAAGACTCCAGAGTCATTGTTGTCGGCTGTGAAAATGGCTTGCCCGTCCACTTTGATGAGTCCTTTATCACTCCACGCCACTAGCCCAGAGCTGGCTCTGCTCTTCCTTCCTTGCATTTTCCCCTTACACTGCAGCAACATTCATTGATCAGAATCCAGAAAATGAGCTGCTGATCTTTTCTGCTTTACAATATGCTTCATAAATAAAAAGTCTCTCAAATCAGTAAGAATCAAAGTCTTCTCACTGATTCTTGGTCTATTGATCTTTCTGCATTTTCTCTGTTCACCTGAGAGGGTTGGATGGTAGAGCAATGCCTCTTTCCTTATCAGTCAGTTCCTTTTCAGGCATTCAGGGGGTGCACTTTACCTTTCTGTGAAGGGGTGTGTGTGTTAGTCATCCAGTCATATCCCACTCTTTGGGATCCTGTGAACTGTAGCCCACCAGTCTCCTTTGTCCATGGAATTTTCCAGTGCCATTTCCTCCTCCAGGGGATCTTCCCAATCCAGGAATCAAACCCACATCTCTTGTGTCTTCTGCATTGGCAGGCAGATTCTTTACACTGCATCACCTGGGAAGCCCTTTGGGACTAAATACCAATAGATTAATTACATTTTCTTTCCTTCTCTCTCTCACACACACACATGAACACATTTGAAATCCTGCATAAATAACAAAATCCATTCAGGGTAGCCACCTCTTCCCTTAAGCAGGAAGAAATTTGATAGTGCTTTGAATGGAACACTCCCAGGATATTCTCATGGTTATTTCATATAAAGATCAAAAAATTGATTACTACCTTATTTTCTCTTTAATCTTTTCCTTTATCAACTGATGCCTGGCAACTCTGAGGTCTTGGGGAGGTATTAGAAAAATTCCAAGCTTATCCTTTATTCTTCAATTTGATATGGTTTCAAGAAGGAAATGGCAACCCACTCCAGTACTCTTGCCTGGAAAATCCCATGGACAGAAAAGCCTGGTAGGCTACAGTCCATGAGGTCGCAAAGAGTCAGACACAACTGAGCCACTTACTTCACTTCACTTCAAGTAAATAAAAGCCTAAGTTAACAGACAGTCTTTGTAAAATATGCTAATTAATCTATGAATTTGGTGTTACCTAATTTAATCAACAGAGACCTGGATATCTTATTTAGAGTGTAGTTAATAAACTACAATTATGCATCATTATTTTTGCCATCTTATGAATGACTATCATGGTCACAGTATTCCCCATGGTGGCCTCCCCTGATGCCTACATGTCCTGAGATGGACCAAAAGTCCTGTTTCCTCAATACCTGGGTTAGAGGCTGGTGTCCTGGTATCACACAGAGCCCAGCCTCACAGAAAGTATTCAATTTATGGAGGAAGGGATGGAAGAGTAGGTCAAAGTTTCATCTATTTCAAAATTGAAAACATTGTCATTTCTCTCCAAAGTAGGAAGAAGAATTTTCCAAAACTCTTTTGGAAAATTTGTCTTACTATTATAAAGTAAAAAAAGCCCTTAGGAAGCAAGAAATTTCCAGTGCTTAGTAGACTACTGGCAAAGGCAATGGCAACCCACTCTTGTACTCTTGCCTGGAGAAGACGGAGGAGCCTGGTGGGCTGCAGTCCATGGGCTCACTAAGAGTTGGACACGACTAAGCGAATTCACTTTCACTTTTCACTTTCATGCACTGAAGAAGGAAATGGCAACCCACTCCAGTGTTCTTGCCTGGAGAATCCCAGGTATAGGGGAGCCTGGTGGGCTGCCGTCTATGGGGTCACAGAGTCGGACACGACTGAAGAGACTTAGTAGTAGTAGTAGTAGTAGACTACTAGAACTCTTTCTCGGGTTCTCCAACCAGTACCATCTGTTGAGGTAAAGGGGGCTTCCAAACAGACTCTTGCCCTCTTATGGTCTTGACTGTTGTTGTTTAGTCGCTAAGTGGTGTTCGACTTTTCTGCAGCCCCATGGACTGTAGCCTTCCAGGCTCCTCTGTCCATATGATTTCCAGAGAATCCTATGAATTCTGGAAGAATTTTGGAATGCATAGCCATTTCCTTCTCCAGGGGGCTCGTCCCCACCCAGGCATTGAACCAGCATCTCCTGCATTATAGACAGATTCTTTACCACTGAGCCACCAGGGAAATCCTATGGTCTCGATGGGGAAGGTCAAAGGCTTGGACCATTACTATATTGATCACATCATAGTTGTGAAAACTCACATCTCCAGGGACTTCCCTGGTGGTCCAGTGGTTAATAGATTCACCTTGCAATGAAGCGGATGGGGATTTGATCCTTGATCAGGTAACTAAGATCCCACGTGGCCCAGAGCATCTAAGCCCACACACCACAGCTACTGAGCAGTGGTACTGCTCAGTACCGGAACTGCACCACAACTACAGCTAAATAAATGAAAAAAATTTTTTTGAAACCTCACATCTCCAAGCATCAGCTTAGAGCATTATTATCACATACTCAGCCCTGGTGTTAGAACAAATGACACTTTCCCAGGAAATCATGTGGCAATGAGACAAGGTGCTTCTCCACTTGCTGATGGAGCTAGCAGCTGAGTAGCCAGCCCTTCCTAGTATTTTTTGCTCTTGATCTCCTGTTCTCTCACAACCAAAAAGCTATTTAGAATGAAGTATTAATCACAGGCAAGTCATTTTATCTTAGGTCAATCATTTGTGAAATTGAAATCCTATTCCAGTATGTTTTGCTGACTTTGCAAGGATAAGAGAAAAAGAACTCAAAATAGTCAAGTCCTTAGAAAAAGAGCGACAGGCAAGGAAGAAAATTCCATGCACTTTGAAGAGGAAACATTCGTGTAGGTACACAGCATAAATCCTAGTAGCTGAGATATTTCAGCTGCAAAAAAAGCCTTCTAATGTCTTGGGAATATAGGTTCTCTACAGTATAAGAGGGAGGGTGTCTATAACATGTGCAATTAAGTATAGTTGTCATTTTAGCAGAATGAAGAGAATAAAGGAAACCAAGAAAAAATGGAAATGCTAAAAATAATCATTGCCGACCCCTACTGAACACTTAGCATAGGCTAGGCATTATGATAAGCACTTTACATTGATTTTATCATTTCTTCACAACATTCCTAGAGGTAGGTATTACCTTTATGCTTATTTTACTTTTGAGAAATATACTGAGAGAGGTTAAGTAATTTTCCCAAGGCCATACAGTTAGTGTGGCAGAACTAGGTCCTTGGGACCACCGTATCAAAAGAAGTTCTTACTGAGATCATCGTGTTCAGTGGAGAAAGCCTTTGGGGCAAGCTCTAACCAAAAAGTATGTGTTGGAAGGATTTGGAGATCATTTAATTTTCTGTTGTAGGTGGAACTTTGAGAGGCACCCATGGATGTCTACATTGAACTCTGTTCATAGTGTTTTTCTTTGTCTTACTAAATCAGTTGGTTACTGTGACTGAGGCCATCCATGCTCTTGTTTGAAAAGTAAAATCTTCTCTGTAGCTAGTCATGTTGCTAAACCATGTTGTTGGTCACAAAGAAGCAGAATGAGAGAAAGGAGACAGAATTGTGCACACTTAGTTTTGGGACAGACAACGCAAAGTACATTGTGGTGATGAAGCTCTTACCCAAGTGCTAAGTGTATCTTCAGAAGTTGCATCCAGTGGTCCTGGGGTGAGGAGTAAATTGAGCATCATTTCTTCCTGCCACCCTGCTTCCCACAACTCCTTCACTTCCCTCTCCTAACTCCGTATCGCATATCTGCAGCAGCAGACACAGCAATGTGACACAGAGCTTTGGGTCTTTCTGTGCACAGGCAAAACGTGGTTGTGAACAGAGAAGGTGGCATTTAAACGAATGATAGTTATGTTTAATCCTGATCGTTATTGTTAAGGATAGGCTGTAGGTGGAATAAGATGCAAATCCCTCATCAGCGTTATAATCACACACAGTGTGATCCACCATCATGAAGCAGCATCTTTGAAAACAAAGGACAGTAGTAACCATATGTATCAAACTAGGAACTCAGCTGGGCCTAAACCTTAGACTGGATGTGTAGAAAAAGGCCCTGTCTGTTGCTCCAAAATTTCTCCTTGCTGCTTTGGGTTGCTCACTTCCTATTGAACCTGGGATGATTTTTCTTGCCCCTTGGTCTTCTCTAGGCATCTCCAAGGCAGTGATGGCTCTCCAGAGGACCCAGGCCTTTCTTCTGCTCTTGCTGCTGACCCTGCTGGGGCTAGGGCTGGTACAGCCCTCCTATGGCCAGGATCGCATGTACCAACGATTCCTGAGGCAACATGTGGACCCTGATGAGACAGGAGGCAATGACAGCTACTGCAATTTGATGATGCAAAGACGGAAGATGACTTCACATCAGTGCAAGCGCTTCAACACTTTCATTCATGAAGATCTTTGGAACATCCGTAGTATCTGCAGCACCACCAACATTCAGTGCAAGAATGGCCAGATGAACTGCCATGAGGGTGTAGTGAGGGTCACAGACTGCAGGGAGACAGGAAGCTCCAGGGCTCCCAACTGCAGATACCGGGCCAAGGCCAGCACCAGACGTGTTGTCATTGCCTGTGAGGGTAACCCGGAAGTGCCTGTGCACTTTGACAAGTAGATACCACTCAACAGGGGTTATGGCCCAGCAGCTGGCCCTTAACTTACTCCTTAAATAGTAATGAGTAAGCATTTGAGCTGTCCCAGGCCGACTCCCCTGATTCTTTGTTTTTTTCTTCTTTATATAACCCATTCTGTTAAACACATTGCATGACAGAGAAAGATGAGACACAAACTTATAATGAATCTGGGCTCTTCTGTAATATGCTTTCTTTTATAATATTGGTCAGCTTTGCTATCTTTGATCTTATCATCTGGAATTTAGTCATTACATAGAATTTCAAGAATTTCAAGGTCCTTTCATCTAAGCTATCTCATTCTAATACCATGGCACCCTTGGGATGCTGGTCCTAGTGTTACAGTATACAAAAGCTCAAAGTGAAGGGATTTACTAAGACTGAAAAGTTAGTAGAAAAGCTAAGACAAAAGTCTAGTTTAACAGGCTACTCATTCAGTGCTTTCCCCACTTCAGCACAAGGAGTTTTGAAAGTTTTAATACATGGCTTTTGTTATTCCTAAAAGTCAGCTCTTGGGAGAAGCATTAACAAGTTGGAAATATATACTCGCAACGTGAGAGCTCTATCTGTATTATGTGGCAAACTAGCTGTATTTGGATCTAATAAGATCAAGAAATGATACAAGGAATTTTCTTTTCCCCTTCCCAAACTTTTGAGTCACCCTAGTAAGTCAGAGTATTAACATGTGCTAGATCATTAAGACTCCTTCACTCTTCCTGACTGAAAGATTTTTCATATGTTCCTTATAATAAAGAAAATAAGATAATTTCAATTCCAGGTATTTAAGAAGACTTTGTTCTTGTGTGTGAGATTATTTTTTCCTCCTATCCTCTTTTAATTCTTCTCTAGTTTATAAACATGCACATGCTTTAATATCTTCATAAACTCCGGTCAAGACTAAAGCCCATCATATTAGTGACCACGACACACAAAGCTTTGTTTCATCTGCTTCAGAGGGAATGATTCCTCTTAAGATAATTCTCATGCATTCTCCCTTTGAATATTTAGAAGCAAATTGGGGAACAGAGATGTATAAAGACATTAGCTACTAAAGAAGGAGAGTGTATGTGTATGTGTGAAAGGACTGAACTGAAAGCATTTGAATTGTAGCTGACATATATTGTTTATATTTCAGATGTACAACTTGATTTGGTTTACATATATATCCTGAGATAATCACTATAATCAAATTAACATATTTACCACTTCACGTGGTTACCCTTTCATGTATTTGTGTGTGTGTGTGTGTGGTGTGAACCCATAGGATTTACCCTGTTAGCACATTTTATGTTTACACTGCTATATTGCCCCCCTGTTAAAAAAATTAGGGGTTCAGAAGAGTCCTTCATAAGACGTGCTACTTTGCCATGTGGATTGTTTTGAGCTTCCCCAGTGGCTCAGACTGTAAAGCGTCTGCCTGCAATGCAGGAGACCTGGGTTCAATCCCTGGGTCAGGAAGATCCCCCGGAGAAGGAAATGGCAACCCACTCCAGTACTCGTGCCTGGAAAATCCCATGGACTGAGGAGCCTGGTAGGCTACAGTCCATGAGGTCGCAAAGAGTCAGACACGACTACTTCACTTTCATTCACTTTATTTTGAGTTAACGGTAGTGAAGCACGTGAAAACTGAAGAGAAACTGCTGCTTTTGCGGCTAAGTCGCGTCAGTCCGACTTGTGCGACCCCATAGACGGCAGCCCAGCAGCTCCCCCGTCCCTGGGATTCTCCAGGCAAGAACACTGGAGTGGGTTGCCATTTCCTTCTCCAATGCATGAAAGTGAAAAGTGAAAGTGAAGTCACTCAGTCGCATCGGACTCTTAGCGACCCCATGGACTGCAGCCCACCAGGCTCCTTTGTCAATGATATTTTCCAGGCAAGAGTACTGGAGTGGGTTGCCATTGCCTTCTCCGGAAGAGAAACTACTGCCCCTCATTTGACTTCTTAGAACAATTTAACTTGGGATTTTTCCCAGAAAAAGAGCTATTAGAAGACATAAAATGGGTCTTTTGTAGTTTGCAGCATCACATATGAGCCCTAGTAGTGTCTCCCTCCAGCTCCTACACTCCTTGAGCCACTGCTTGATTTAGGTCATCAGTGGATACCACTAACTTGCTGGGAACTCTTGAAATGTATGGGAACATGATGGCCATTTTATCTTTTCTTAGAATCATCTCTCAAGTCCTCCATACCCAGGTGCCCAGAATTCTTGCCTTTTTACTCCCCCTCTTCATTCACCCAAAGAACTAGAGAGTAGTTGGATTTACAATGTTCCCTGAGACAACCCCTCTCCAGTCTATTGGTGCCCAATTCCCCATTATTCAGGGGAATAATGAGCTAGGGCTTAAATTGCACCAGAGTTTCTGTAAATACCAACATGTCCCCATCTAACTCTGATGACTTATTTCCCATTTGAAGAGAAGAAACAAGGGGATTCCCAGGTGGTCCGGTGGTTGGAATTCTGAGCTTTCATTGCAGGGAGTATGGGTTAGATCCCTGGTGGAGGAATTGGGATCCTGCAAGTCAACCCTCCTTGGAAGAAAAGTTATGACCAACCTAGACAGCATATTAAAAAGCAGAGATATTACTTTGGAAACAAAGGTCTGTCTAGTCAAAGCTATGGTTTTTCTAGTAGTCATGTATGGATGTGAGAGTTGGACTATAAAGAAAGCTGAGCACTGAAGAATTGATGCTTTTGAACTGTGGTGTTGGAGAAGACTCTTGAGAGTTCCTTGGACCACAAGGTGATCCAACCAGTCCATCCTAGAAGAAATCAGTCCTGAATATTCATTGGAAGGACTGATGCTGAAGCTGAAACTCCAATACTTTGGCCACCTGATGTGAAGAACTGACTCATTTGAAAAGACCCTGATGCTGGGGAAGATTGAAGGCAGGAGGAGCAGGGGAAGACAGAGGATGAGATGGTTGGATGGCATCACCAACTCAATGGACATGAGTTTGAGTAAACTCTGGGAGTTGTTGATGGACAGGAAAGCCTGGTGTGCTACAGTCCATGGGGTCGCAAAGAGTCAGACACAACTGAACAACTGAACTGAACTGAAGTCAACCCGCATGGCCAAAAAGAGAGAAGAAAGAAGATGGCATTGCTACTAACAAGTTTTGAAGATAAGATATAACTAAATATTCTGGATATAACTAAATATTCTAACTCTAGGACAAGAAAAATAATTTTTCTTCTACCTTCTAGGTTCTGTCTGTGTTCCCCTCTGTCATAAAAAATAAATTAACAAAGGTAAGTGTTGCCCTAAGACAATCAGACCACCAGGCTTTTTTCCAGCAAAAAAAAAAAAAAAGTTTATTTGGGATCAGCAAAGAATTGTAATTTTGGGGAGGCAACCATGGTAAGCCACATGCAAATCCTCAGCAAAAATGGAGAGGAGAACTCTTTTATAGAGGAGAAAAAGAAGTTGAGAGGGCTACAGTAAGCAAAGAGCATGTGACTTTTCATTGGCTGAATTGCAACAGTCTCTTAAGATCTGAGCCAGAAGAGGCAATCTTTCTTCTTCCCACTGGCTCTGCTATCCTTGTAGAGTGTGAAAGCTTCCCCTTCTGGTCTCCTGACTCCATTTAAATGAGATTTCTATTTATTAATTTTTTTTAACAAAAAACAAACAGAAGCTTAACAACATGGATATTTCCCATATGCATAGGAGATACCCAGGAAAGCTGATTAAAACTTGATAAATGGACCAAGCTGCTACTTCAAATAACATTTTTAGCTAGAAGCAAAAGTTGGGGATAGTATTTGGGGACTACAAAGGGAAGGGAGCAATTCAGCAGAATTTGAAAGGAGCAAACATTTGGTCAACAAATATTTGTTAAACCTTGCAGAGATCATGGGAACAGAGAAAAAAATTTAACAGACCTCCCTGTCTACACATCCAGTTCATGTTATACTATAATTATCCATGGTGATAGCTCTCTTCCTGAAATAAGTCTTCTATCTACATTCTGTTGACTGAAAAAAAATTCACAATCTAAAAGTTGAGAATTATGTTTTGTTCAGTGGACTTACTGAGGACTTAAGCTTGGGAGACAGCCTCTCAGCTCTGAGGGACTGTTTTGCAGAAGTAAGGGAAGAACCAGGATATATAGGAACTTTCCCCCAAAAAAGCCACAAATAGTTGGAACATCAAGAGATTACTGTCAATTAAAGAAAAACCAGGCAACTCAAGTTTAACAAATTTAGCACTTTTCCTTGTACAGAAAGATGCAAGAGTCTAGACTCACCAAAATCTTTCCCTGATATACACCTTACCTATCTAGGCCTGTATCCTGTTTATCTCCATCCTGAATTCAACTACTGCAATGACTGCTGGCTTGATGGCCTCACCATCCTTTGTTTCCTGGAATGGCAGGTGATATTCTTTGTCCATAACTCTTTTAGGTAGTTAGGGAGAAGGTCAAATGTTCTTTCAAAATCTTTTGGACCTTGATTGTTTTCAGCTCAAAATAATCCACCTGCCAAAGAGACATATTCTGGGGAGGCAAATGTTACTCCCCTCAGAGGCATACTTTGGGTGGTATATTCTGCTACACTTCGTGATACTCTGATAACAAGGTGGCCCAGTGAGAAATTCAGCCCAGGAGACTTAGCTAGAAACAGCCCTTGAAGAAAAATGTTAATAGAAAACACATTTGAGGATCTCACTTTATCTGCAAAATGTGCCTTTGACTAGATACTTTTCAATTCTCAATGAAAGTCCAGAAGTTTACAATTTCAGGTGCAGTTTCCCTCACTTAAATTCCCCTGGATCGTAACCATCCAGGGAATTTCTCCTAGAATTTTGTTGGGAAACCAGTTTAGGAGCCAAATCTCTGGTTGTCTCCTGAAACCCCCCTCTGGGGTTATCCAGGGCCTTATAATTTCTTAATGCCCACAGGTCAGTCTTTGAAGTTTGACTCCTTTGCTCCAGGCTATTCTCAGAGTGAACCCAAGTGTTCTAGATGAGAAAATACAGGAACTGGTTCTCATAGTAAGTCTGTCTTACCCCCCTCCCCACAACTACTGCCAAGTAATTGGAGTGCTGTACCTCCCACTGCTATTCCTTCCATCTTTCCTTCACTTTTGAGATTTCTTGGCTCTAACGAAAGGGGAAAGACACACTCTGCTCTTCAGATCCATAAACTGATCCCCACTTCGACCAGTGACAGGAGTGTTGCATCTAAATAGGGTGAGTTATGGTTAGAAGGGCTGGTACTGAGGATGCTTGGAGGGAAAGGCCCTGCTGGACGGGGAAATTAAGATGGTGGGATTAAGAACAGACAGTGATCCAACTTGTAAGTACCAATGACCTGAATTCAATTCTGTGTGAATCTCATTGATACAATTCTTAGAGCCTCTCCCCACTCTTCTACCCCTCCGACTTCCTCCTCAATCTTCCTAAGCATAATATCATTGTCCCTTGATATCTATGGAGTATTGGTCCAGGACCCCCATGCCCAGGATACCAAAATCCAGGCATCAAGTCCCTTATATAAAATGGCATAGCATTTGCATTTAATCTATATATCTGAATCATCTCTACATTACTTATAATACCTAATACAATTTAAATTTTATGTAAATAGCTGTAAGTACAATATAAATGCTATGGAATTAGCTGACAGCACAAAGCAAATTCAAGTGTTACTTTTTAGAACTTTCTGGATTTTTTTTATATATATATTTTTAATTTATGGTCGTGGTTTGTTGAATCCCTGGGTGCAGAACAGGTGGATACAGAGGGCCAACTATACACTGAAGCAGCTTGAATCCTGATCTTCTCAACCTATTTAGGCCTTCTGAGCCAGGGATAGGGTATCACAAAAGAGAAGGCACCTATCCCTTATGCTGTGTTTGATGTAGCACTTGACATTCTCACAAATGCTCTCAATGCATATATCTCATAAGACTCTCGCAAGTCTGAGGGACAGATGATTAGGCCCATTTTGGGGCATCATGCTCAGAGTTGAGAACTAGGATAGACATTCCACAGGGCCAGGTATAGTCCTCATGGTAAATGAGGGCAGAGAGCTAGTTTAAAGGGGAGACTTTTTCAAGCAACTCTCTGTCCTAATTTTGAACACAGTAGCTCTTGTGTGGGCAGTTTCAATCTTGGTACCTGATTGATTAGAACAATAGTTCAAAATTGGAGCTCATTGTGATGACGTTCTTAACAACAGATCAAGATCATTTATAATGACAATAATTAGGGAAATGGCTTCTGAGAAGGGGTGTGTGTAGTCAGAAGTGATAGCCTGTTTCACAGGCTTTGGGGAAGTGTCATAAGGAAGACGAGATCCTGGGAAGCAACATCTTTCAGAGTCACTGTAGCTGCAGCCTAGGATTTCAGGGAACCAAAGCCTCCTGCTGAGAAAATATCTCCCAAGTCTCTATTCATCTTCTGCATACCCTTTAAAGGTGACAACCTTTGGCAATTCACAAACATAAAGCTTAAAATCCCATTTTTTAAGGATATACACTCCTTTATGAATTGATCTGGATGCAAAACAGTTAGCTAAAGGGAAATAAGTTCCTTAATTCAGGTAGAAGAGAGGGCAGACAAGAGGTATTTGGAACTGTCAAAATAAACTTCATTAGTTTTTTACAACTTTGCTCTTGTCTCAGACAGGCTGTAGCATATTTTCATTTCTTGTAAACTTTATTATCTAATGAGACTTATCTTCCAGCCTGGAAACCAAATGGTAAAATTGGGTCCAGGTGCCTACACTGACAGAGAAAGGAATTTTAAGGTGGAGCTCAGCTCTTAGGGCAGTGTTGAGATAATGCTTTCTTCTCTCGTCCCTGTGGATCCACAGGTGGTCCTGGTGACTGAAATGGCATCCACTCTAAAGGCCCTAGGCTCTCTGTTGGCTCTGCTGTTTCCTCTATGTGGGCTCCTTGTACACAGCCAGAACCTTTCCTGGAGGGAATTTATGAAACAGCACCACCTGAGCACAAATTGGGAATTTAGCAAGTACAAATGCAATGATCTGATGAGGGAAAGATGCATTCCAAAAAACAAGAACTATCACATCTTCATCTATACCTTATGGCACAAAATTGTACATATATGCATGAGGAACTGGGGAGACCGCCACAGAAATGTATATATATGGGCCACATATCCCTTCGAGGTACTCAAGTGCATCCGGAAGAACAGCAGAGGCAATTACAAAGATTACAAGAGCTACAGCTACATTGAATTCCATTGCAGCAGGAATGCGTTTGTTGATGGCATAGAGGACATGCGGTTATTAGAAGATATCAGCAACTAGAAAGTCCACCCACAGCCACAGCTTTCAGTGTTCAGTGCTCCCAAGTGGTGGCCCCACCTACATCAAGAGCCCTTATGTTTATGTACCAACGTTTTTCAACTACTTAGCATTTTTCACGTGGTTTCTTGCTCTCATAACTGCCCATGTTGCTTCTCTGACTGGAATACCCTTCCCCTCTCATTTATCTGATTTTCTTCTGTTTTTTTTTTTTTTTTTTAAGATTCTGCACATATGGCATCTCTTTTTTTACTATCCTAGGAATTTTCCTGATATGGATTCTCCTTATACCTTTGCAAACTGAATGATCTTCCCATCCCTAAATAAATTATATCATTCCAATGTGTATGGCATGTATGTATGTATACAGAGTATGTGTTGTGTGATTAGTACAGGTGTTTTAAGTGTGTGTTATATAGCTTATGCTTAAATGTGATTTGTACTGTTTATAGGTTTAAAGTATGTTACATGTGTCTGTCTCCTGTGTGTAATAGGTTTCTGTGTGTGATGAATGTATAACTATTTATGCACTAAGCAGGGGATAAGATGTGATGTAGGCTTTGATGGTGGGGACATGTTGAGTTCCACCCAGATTGGTGGGTGTGGCCAAAGCTGATTAGGTATAAAATATTTAGCATGTTCCTGGCACATAGCAGGTGCTCAGTCAACAATGGTTTTATTCCTTCCTCATCCTTTGACTTGGTATTTTAACTTTGAGAAAACAAACATGACAAGTGCCCAGCAATTGTCTGCTCTCTCTAGGTTTCATTAAAAGTATCTGTAAGGAGGGTACTGCATTTTAGATGAGTTAAGGTCATATGTTTCCTGATGAATAAAATATCAAGTAGAAGATATGAACATAAATCAGTTTATCTGCTAATAATCATGTTCACTTGGCAGAAATATAAGGTAAGGTTGCTGCTGCTGCTGCTGCTGCTAAGTCGCTAAGCCGTGTCCGACTCTGTGCGACCCCATAGATGGCAGCCCACCAGGCTCCCCCGTCCCTCGGATTCCCCAGGCAATAACACTGGAGTGGGTTGCCATTGTAAGGTTCAGTTCAGTTCAGTTCAGTTCAGTCGCTGAGTCGTGTCGGAGTCTTTGCAACCCCATGAATTGCAGCACGCTAGGCCTCCCTGTCCATCACCAACTCCCAGAGTTCACTCAGACTCACATCCATCGACTCAGTGATGCCATCTCATCCTTTGTTGTCCCCTTCTCCTCCTGCCCCCAATCCCTCCCAGCATCAGAGTCTTTTCCAATGAGTCGACTCTTCACGTGAGGTGGCCTTTCAGCTTCAGCATCATTCCTTCCAAAGAAATCCCAGGGCTGATCTCCTTCAGAATGGACTGGTTGGATCTCCTTGCAGTCCAAGGGACTCTCAAGAGTCTTCTCCAACACCACAGTTCAAAAGCATCCATTCTTCGGTGCTCAGCCTTCTTCACAGTCCAACTCTCACATCCATACATGACCACAGGAAAAACCATAGCCTTGACTAGACAAACCTTTGTTGGCAAAGTAATGTCTCTGCTTTTGAATATGCTATCTAGGTTGGTCATAACTTTCCTTCCAAGGAATAAGCGTCTTTTAATTTCATGGCTGCAGTCACCATCTGCAGTGATTTTGGAGCCCAAAACAATAAAGTCTGACACTGTTTCCACTGTTTCCCCAACTATTTCCCATGAAGTGGTGGGACCAGATGCCATGATCTTCGTTTTCTGAATGCTGAGCTTTAAGCCAACTTTTTCACTCTCCACTTTCACTTTCAACAAGAGGCTTTTTAGTTCCTCTTCACTTTCTGCCATAAGGGTGGTGTCATCTGTATATCTGGGGTTATTGATATTTCTCCCGGCAATCTTGATTCCAGCTTGTGTTTCTTCCAGTCCAGCGTTTCTCATGATGTACTCTGCATATAAGTTAAATAAGCAGGGTGACAATATACAGCCTCGACGGACTTCTTTTCCTATTTGGAACCAGTCTGTTGTTCCATGTCCAGTTCTAACTGTTGCTTCCTGACCCTTAGAGGACTTTAAAGTGAAATTCTGTTCAAGAGTGAGGCTTAAGACTTACACTCTGTTGAAGGAAAGAAGAAGTATATGGGAGAAGGAAATGTTGAAGACAGAAGTAAGTAATGTCCACAGTAGTTCTGTTTGCTAAATAGGGGATAGAGACACAGGGTAAGAGAAATGTTCATGTCATATAATTATGCCCAGGGCAGGTATGTGAAGGAGAAATACTAAACACTATTATTCAGTCTCCAGCATCAACAAATGACTCAAACTTTGAAACAACTAGAAAAAAGACCAAGGTATAAACATTTTTATACCTTGACAAACCTAGACAGCATAATAAAAAGCAGAGACATTACTTTGCTGGCAAAGGTCTGTCTAGTCAAAGCTATAGTTTTTCTAGTAGGCACATATGAATGTGAGAGTTGAACCACAAAGAAGGCTGAATGCTGAAGAATTGATACTTTTGAACTGTGGTGTTGGAGAAAACTCTTGAAAGTCCCTTGGACTACAAGAAGGTCAAACCAGTCAATTCTAAAGGAAATCAACTCTAAATATTCATTAGAGGGACTGATGCTGCAGGTGAAGCTCCAATACTTTGGCCACCTGATGTGAAGAGACATCTCATTAGGAAAGACCCTGATGCTGAGAAAGATTGAAGGCAGGAGGAGAAGGGGATGACAGAGGACGAGATAGTTAGATGGCATCACTGACTCAACGGACATGAGTTTGAGCAAGCTCCGGGAGATGGTGAAGGACAGGGAAGCCTGGAGTGCTGCAGTCCATGGGGTCACAAAGAGTTGGACATGACTGAGTGACAGAACAACAATAATATAAAAATTTTAAATTAGCTGATATTTTAAATTAGTTTGCATGCTGTAAGGAAGCAGAATTTTCCACCCTGAAATATGCCTCTTTGGCATAGGGATCATTTTAGCCTGGTTATTTTTTAAGAATCAGCAGATATGAGAGACATTCTGAAAACCAAATAGAAGTTATTTTTTTAACTCTTTTGTAGGAGACATTTGGGCTTCCTAGGTGGAGCTAGTGGTAAAGGACCCGCCGGCCAATGAAGGAAACAGAAGGGACATGGGTTCAATACCTGGGTCAGGAAGGTCCCCTGGAGGAGGGCATAGTAACCCACTCCAGTATTTTAGCCTGGAGAATCCCACGGACAGAGGAGCCTGGTGGACTATGGTCCATAGGGTTGCAGAGAGTCAGACACAACTGAAGCAACTTAGAATGCACACAAGAGACAATTACAGGTAAAAGGGAAATCTCCATTTGTAAGAGTGTCTTCCTGCTGTACCAGGAAGGTGGGTGGTGGCGACTCATACTCTAGAAACTTACCGATGGAGAAGGCAATAGTAAATCTGCAAAACAACCTTATCCTTGTTTACTGTGTTTTTCTTGATCATCTTCCATAGATTCCTCAACCTCAACATCTCCTTTCATTTTTAACTAAAGATGGTGTTTAAGGTGATGGCATCAGCCATTTTGGTGAGTTACTGAGCTTTCCGGGTCTCTGCTATTATACGTGTTATTAAACATTTATTTGTTCTCCTGTCAATATCTCATATAATATAATTATTGTACCAGTTAAGTTCCAAGGGAAAAAGGAAACAAATTTTCCTCTCAGCAACACCTTCCTAGAACTCGGGCCTCAATGAGTGGCCAGTGAATCTAGATTGGTCATCATGTTCCAAAGAGCTCCTCAGCTTTGCAGTGTTTTCAGCCTACTTGGGAATGAGCAGAACCCTGGGAGATAAAGAACTTTACCAACCAAACTGACAAGAGATTAGTATTAACAATAGTTCTAAAAGCAGATAGGATAGGGAGTCCCCAGAGAAAGAGAACCAGGAAGGGCTTTCTTAACAGAAGAGAAACCATTTTAGCCATAGGCATTTTGTAGTCTAGACTTGGCCACAAGATCTTAAGGGAAGTAAGGGAACAAAGGGAAAGCAATCAAGAAATAATTGTTCAGCAATAAAACAGTGTCTCAGTTCCTCTTCAAAGGACATACATAACAATCTGATAAAGTCTTTTGAGTTCCAGATGCAGGACAGAAAGATGCTGTTGACCGTCCTGACTTCAGTCAACTAAAGCTTGGACTCTATCAACAGTTCCCCAGTTCTACACCGAATTCTCTGCTCAAGCCGCTTAGTAATATGCAAGTACCCTTAGCTTAAAACTTCCCCTTTTATGCTGTTTGTGGAGACTGCTTTGGGAAAAATCTCTGGTGTGTTCCTAACTTGCTGTGTGCGTGCTAAGTTGCTTCAGTCGTGTCCAACTCTTTACGACCCTATGGACTGTAGTCCACCAGGCTCCTTGCTGCAAGTAATAAATCTTTCCTGCTCCTGATCTTTGCCTTGATTGTGTCTTTTGGCTTGACATCCATGTTAGGTAGTTAGAATAGGAAACAGGAGTCCAGAATGGCGGAGGCTAAAATACAAGGAACAGAAAAGCCCGTGAAAATAGAACAAAGGAAAGTCCAAGGATGGGACTGAGGACCTCAGGTAGAACAAACAGCATCCTGGCTAGCCCACTTTACATAGGGCACGCCCAAGGGGAGGAAAAAACAGATAAAAAGAGGAGCCAAAGGGCTGGGGCTCTCTCTTCGCGTCTTTTGGGTCGGTATGCCCTAAAGCCTCAAGGATATATTTTCCTTTTATTTTCTAAATAAAACACAGAGCGGTAACACTGATCTGTCCGAAAGCTATAACACGGTCTGTCCGAGGGCTGAGAGCTGTAACACAGTCTATCTGAGAGCTGAGAGCTGTAACATGGTCTATCTGAGAGCTGTGACATGCTGAGGGCTTTAATGTCCGTGGCTACAAATTTTTGTTGTGACAAGATAGAACCGAGGAGATTACACTCACCTCACATCCACCAAGAGGTGAATTCAGTTTTCTGGTGGTAATAGTTCTTCATCAATGATCAATTTACATATGGGAAACATATTGTTTTTCTTACTTGATAAATACTGCTTTAAAATGTACTGGTGTATTCTGGTTTATTCTAGATAAACTGGTGTATTCTAGATAATACTGGTGTATTCTAGAGTCATATTTTAGGATTGTCTTTTCAGCTCTCCTACAATAATTTTTCACGAATACCTCACTTTTAAAATTCTTTAAAATTTGTTTTTATTAAAATGTTAAATGATGATGGTTCAAAGCAGTATAGGAAGAAAATGAATTTTAAAGAAATTATTAACAGTTGTAAAAAATTAGTAAACAATACAGGAGGGCATGGCAACCCACTCCAGTATTTTGCCTGGAGAATCCCATGGACAGAGGAACCTGGCAGGCGTTGGTCCATAGCATCGCACGGAGTTGGACCCGACTGAAGCGACTTAGCAGGCACACACACACACATTCTCAATTAAATAGAACTGGAAGACCAGAAGAGGGAGCTCTCACACCCTGTGAACAGAGCAGAGCCTAGCAGGGCTAGCCAGGACTTTCCTGGCAAGGATTCTGCCAATGAAAAGCCATGGACTCTTTGTTTATTATAGCCCTCCAACTTCCTTTTTTTTCTCTATTAAAGTGTTCTCTTTCTCTTGCTGTGCAGGGACTTATTTCTTGACTGCTTTTCTTTCGTTTCTCCATTTCCCCACTTCTCTAATTAGTAACTGTCTGCATCTGCTCTTTGGAAAGGGGGAAGTTCTGCAAACAAGAAACGGAAAGACTTTTGTACCCGGAGGATTCTGCAAGGTCTTGCTCAATTTCAAGCACACAATCTTCATAATCTGACCTGTGCCCCACTTTCTAGGCTCATCTGATATCACTCACTTTACTTGTTCTCTTAGTAGTAGTCATATGTAGCCACTTACAGTTCCAGGAATATGCCATGCACATTCCAGCCACTGAAACTTTGTTCTCACTTCTTGCCACTTGGTGACAATCTGCCCTGTGTTTATGTCCCAGTTCAGTTCATGGCCACTGAGAAGCTGCTGGGCTCCAATCCATGATGACCCCTTCCTCTTAACTCATTTACATCACACATTTGGCATTTAGCATATGCTGCTTTGTATGGTTAAAATTTTTCTCATATTTTATTCATTCATTCATGTATTTATCTATTCAATAGCATTTATAGAATGCCTACCGTGTGATAAATGTTGTGCTAAGCAATTATGGTAGAAGGTGAAAAAGCCAGTTTCCATGCAGTCAAGGGAGTCAAGTTCTCTAGAACAGCTTCTTATAACCTGGGGACTTCAAGAAGTCCGTGAACCATGTTCCCAAGTCCAAGGTCTATCTGCTTGCTGCACAATAGGCCAATGAATCAGAGATGAGGTGTTAAGGCAAGGAATACAACTTTATTCAGAAAGCAAGCTGGAGGAGAAGATGGCCAACTAATGTCTCAAAAGAACCATCTTGTTGGGGGGATATCTGGTTTTTTAATAGAACAGAGAGGTGTGGAGAAGCTGAGGAAGTAAAGTAAAAAGGTCATAAGTCTCACAAATGTTTCCGGGAATGGCCAGCTTCAGGGTGGGTAGGTGTTAATTTCTTTTCTGCCAGTCACAGGTGGACAGGGTCAGATTGTCTCTCTGTGAATAGTCAAGCAGAAGAGCAGACCATTAAGCATGATTATAATAACAAAAGCAGCAAAAAGCAAAGGTTAAAATAGAAGAAGCAGATCCAACATGGAGCAAAAATTGGCTCTTCCTAGTAACAAACCCACTGAAATTATATGGATTCTTCTTGGTATGTTTCCATTTGGGGACAGCAAATCAATGGCTTTCATCAAATTCTCAGAGAAGTTTACAGTCATTGGTCTAGTGGCTGGGATATAATTACCACACATATGCACATAATTATCAAAGATGCTATTAATCTAGTCAAAACTCATTTTACAAAGTAGGGTTGGTGGTCCCAAAGTAATTTATGTTAAAGATACTCTAACTGGAAAAATTTCAGATTTTGTCTGTCACATGGGATAGCCCATATTTTAGGAGTCAGCATTTTCTGGGACAAAGATATTATTCAATGGTCTTGTTCAAAGATAGATATTTTAACAAGATATTACACACATCAAAATTATAATAACTCCATAAACACTCTTATACAAAGTTTATTTCTGATCCAACAAAGCACTCTAGTTCACATCCATACTGCTGATGGTGAGCAGGTATGAGATGGGAAAAGGGAAAGATGGCTTGCTGTGACATCTTCACACTTTGTTCTGCATTCTGAGAAAATTTCTATCCCTTTTTGCTTTCATGAACTTTTTGCATTTTATAATCCTCAAATCCTCCCCTCAAATATTGAAGAATCCTAGCAATAAAGTATCTTATGACACTCATCAAAAATCCTAAATTTCCATTTGAGAAATGGGAGGCAGGTATTCTTGTTTCCCCCCACATAACCTTACGAGTAGCTATAAGTCCAAAGCTAGAAGTCAATTTGCTTCACAGAGAAATTCTAACTCAATTAGAAGGAATGAGGGAAAGCTATTAAGTAAATGTGTGGTTAGTAAAAGCCACCCTGCTTTGAAGACCTGGAGCAAAGAGCAGAAGAGCAAGACAGCAAATCTGATGTTTTCTAACTGAATTTACACTTCAATTATACTTTGGTATAATTGTAATATAATTTAACAATGAAAATAGAATCCAGTGAGTGCTAACAGGGTCTGAACAATTAAGAGCTGGAAGAGTTCTGGGCCTGGAGAGAGGAAAGTTTGGAGGAGAGGATATATGAGCATGGTCTACAAAGATGGGTAAGCAACCAAGCAGACTAGGTTGGAAAGGATGATCCAGGAAAAAGAAATAACACCTGTAAAACTGTGAAGTGTGAATTTTTTTTAAAGTTAAAATTGTGGCTATCAAGAAAGTCTAAATAATAAATTCATGTCATTGAATAAGCTCATAAATAAACCCAATTTAATAAATTCATCAGCAATAAGGAAGTCAGTAACATCCAAATAAACAGTTCAAATGTGACTTTAGTTTACAGAAATGTATATTCTTAGCTGGATAAAATTCATTTGCATCAGCATTAACAGGAATGATGCACTGTTACCATTTTATGAAAGTTTATGTCTGTTCTGCAAATCAAAGGTATACACCTTCACAGTGTCTGTTCATCCACAGCGGGTCTGCTAGACAAATCCTGGTACTAAATGAAAAGACTCCCAGTAATCTCTTTTGTCCATTTCCAAGTCTTGGACAGCTTTCTCTTCTGTTATTGTTGTTATTCAGTTGCTAAGTTGTATCCAACTCTTTGAGACACCATGGACTGCAGGGTGTCAGGCTTCCCTGTCCTTCAATATCTCCCAAGTTTGCCCAAGTTCATGTCCATTGAGTTGGTGATGCCATCCAACTGTCTCATCCTTTGTTGTCCCCTTCTCCTGCCCTCAGTCTTTCCCAGCAATAGGGTCTTTTCTAATGAGTCAGCCCTTTGTATCAGGTGGCCAAAGTATTGGAGCTGCAGATTCATCATTAGTCCTTCCAATGAATATTCAGGGTTAATTTCCTTTAGAATTTACTGGTTTGATCTTCTTGCTGTCCAAGGGACTCCCAAGAGTCTTCTCCAGCACCACAACTCAAAAGCTTCCATTCTTTGGTGCTCAGCCTTTTTTACGGTCCACTTTCACATCCATATTATAACTACTGGAAAAACCATAGCTTTGACTATATGGCCCTTTGTGGGCAAAGTGATATCTCTGCTTTTTAATATACCAAGTTTGTCATAGCTTTCCTTCCAAGGAGCAAGCATCTTGTTTAGAAAATGTATGGAGATCATTATGACTGATGTGAAAAGAAGAAGGAAGTCACAAGAAATAGTCTGATACAGCAATAGGCCAAAGAATAAACTATCACACACCCAAATTGACCAATGAGCTAAGAGTTGAAGGCCGTCTTCAGTGTCAGGAATTCAATTCCACAGAAACAATAAAACTAAACCTCACAAAGGAACTTGGAACTCATCACCTAGCATCAGCCTCTGACTCATCGTTCTGGCCATCACTGGCTGGATGCCTGACACAGAAATACATCAGCAACCATGAAAGAAGGAGCATTCTAAGAGGTCTGAATATGGTTGATAATTGTTATAATAAGTATTAGATTGAAGACTGATCTGTTATTTCAGGACAGGGCTTTGAGACTGTTACTTTTGCAGTCAGCAATCAAATAAAGGACTAGAGAATAGAATATACAAAATAACAGGCCATAGACCTAATCCCTTCTCAATGAGGCATGGGTATGGAGAAAACATAGATAATAGAGACCCTATCAGATGCCCTGAACTTGCTTTAGAATTTTAGAGCCGGCACAAGGGCCCAGCCAATCACTGGGGTCCATTTCCTGCACAGGGAGCATCTGATGGGATTCAGGACATGTTACTACTGAATATGGCACCCTGGCATATTGAGGGCTTCCCAGGTGTGCAATGGTAAAGAATATGCCTGCCACTGAAGGAGACGTAGTAGACGCAGATTCTATTCCCAAGTGGGGAAGATCCCCTGGAAAAGGAAAAGGCACCCACTCTAATATTCTTGCCTGGAAAATTCCATGGACAGAGGAGCCTGGTGGACTACAGTTCACAGGGTCACAAAGAGTCAGACATGACTCAGCATGCACGCATTAGCTTATGGAATATTTCAAGCTAAAGGAATTTGAGAGATGGAAGATAGTGCAGGAAGGATTTTCTGACCTTCTGAAGCAGATCAAGAGATCTTCATGTGAGAGGAGCCCTCCCTATGCCTAAGGGGAAAAGAGAATCTTTATCTCTGATCTAGATGAATAGGTCTTGAAAGTTTCTCCTTTCTTACTACACTTAGCTTGTACCTCTGTTCTTTCACATCTGTCCATGTCTTCGCACTTTTTGTCAAACCTAGCATAAAAATGCTTAGGTTTAATCACTTCTTAGGGTCTTCATTTCCTAAGAAGTGTTCCTATGTTCCTTATACTAAATAAATTTGTATGCTTTTATCTTACTAATCTGTCTTTTGTTACAGGGACCCCAGCCAAGAATTTAGAAGCGTAGAAGGAAAAGATATTTTTTCTCTCCTACACTTCAAAGGTTTGGGATAATTTAAGAGAGTTAAGAGAGGTATATTCCCCCATTCTTATATTCCCCCATCTGTCTTGCACCTTACTTATTATAGCAAGACAAGAATTCATCTGCCTGAATTAGGACAAAGTGGAAACATTATCTCAGGAGTCAAGCATAGGCCCAGTCTTAAAAACTTGGCCATTGGGTGAAAATCAGTGTCAGCCAAGAAAAATGGTTTTCTACTAAGAATCACTGTGGAGTTAATCAAACATAGATATGCAAAGACCTCAGTCCCCCAAATTCAGATTCAGTAGGCCTAGGATCTTGACATTATAAAAAAATTTATAGGCAATTCTGATGTGAGGTCAGGATTAGGGGACCCCTATCTAGGGACATGGATAACTTGATATTGTTTTTCTCTTTAGTAGACTTCGAATACAATCAAGTTGTGGAACTTCAAGGAGAAGGGAGACTATTCTAATACATAGGCTGTAGAAAAAGATACTTGAGTGCTAGGCAAACAGACATCTTAAAACATTAAATTAATGGACTTGTTGGTTCAGAGCAATTTTATTTTATTTTTTAAAGATATTTATTTATTTATCTAGGCTGTACTGGGTATTCACTGCAGTGTGTAAGCTTCTCTAGTTGTGTTAGGCAGGCTTCTCCTGTTGTCTGGTGCTCAGGTTTATTTGTCTCACAGCACGTGGGATCTTAGTTCCCAGATCAGAGATCGAACTCTTGTCCTCTGCATTGGAAAACAGATTCTTCATCACTGGACCACCAGGGAAGTCCCCAGGACAAAATTTTAGATTCACAGAAAAATTGAGTAGAAAGTACAAAGAGTTCCCATATGCCTCTTCTTCCTTTTCTCTTCTCCTAACCACACAGTTCCCAATTTTCCTATTATTAACATTTTGTTTTACTGTAGTGCTTGTTACAACTGATGAGTCAGTATTAATACATTAATACTGGGACTTCCTTGATGACCCAGTGTTAGAATCCACCTTCCCGTGCAGTGGACCCAGGTTCAATCCCCGGTGCAGGAACTGAGATCCCACATACCACAGAGCACCTAAGCCTACCCCTGCGCCTGTGCTCTCGAGTCTGGGTGCAGTGAACCCACATGTGACAACTAGAAAGTCCGTAAGGCACAACAAAATAGCTCACGTGATGCAACTAAGACCAGATGCAGCAAATAAATCAATAAAATTATTTTTTAAAAAATACATTGACTAAAGTCCACAATTTACATTAGAATTTGTTCTTGCTGTACACATTTTTGACAAGTGCATAATGTCATTGTACGGGAAGAAAGTTTTCCTTAGCACTCTTATGGTCCTTGGCTGGGTCTGAAAATTCAGCTGACAAAGATCAATAGAAGAAAAGCATACAATTTTTATTAAATATTCACATGCTCATGGGAGCATTCACAGGAAAATGAAAATCCAAGTAAGTGAACACAGCAGGAAGCTTTTATACCCTTTAGACAAAGAAACAATACCTCTGTAAAGAATTGACAAAACAAAGGGGTTTGGTCTCTGGATAGTATACCAGAGACCAGAGTTGGTATACCCCTTCACCCTACTAGTAAATGGTGAAGTAAATGTGTAGTAAATGGTGAAGAAGTAACTAAACAGATAGTTTTTGAGATTCATTTGCAGATTCTACTGGTGTCCTCACTGGGATGATGACAGTCTCTCTCCAGTAAAAGGAAAATTTATTTTCTGCCTTTGGACAGAAAGAGGGAAGCTTGTTTTGCACTTCATGATTCTTAATTGCCTTCAATACAAAATAATTTTTATGTCAAAGAGCCATATTTTGGGATGACATGTTCTGGTTCCTTTCAATATGAACGTGGAACATCTCTCCATTTATTTATATCCTCTTTTGATTTATTTCATCAGAGTTTTATAGTTTTCCTCATATTGATCTTGTACATATTTTATTAGATTTACACCTAAGTATTTCATTTTTCTTTGGTGTTAATGGAAATGTTAGTGTCTTTATTTCAAATCCCAATTGTTTATTGCTGGTATATAAAAAAGCAATCAATTTTTGTGTATTAACCTTGTATCCTGTAACTTTGCTATAAACAGACTAAATTTTACCCTGAAGATTATTTGAGCCATTAAAAGTATTGGGCAAGAGTGTTTCACTGTTACATTTATGTTCAAGAAATGTTAATCTGGAAATAATGTGTAGAATGGATTGGAAGCAAAAGAGACTATAAACAAAGAGTCCATGTAGGAAACTTTTATGTGAGTCGTCTATGAGGCAATAGGTTCTGAATAAAGATATTGCAGCCCCAACAAAAAGGTACGAAAAGGTTTATCAGGCAAATACCCTAAATGCGCCCTGCTTCATATGTATGGGTCTCTTCTCACCGTTTCCTCTTTGGGATGCCCTTGCCATCTTCTTTACCTAACTTCTAATTAATCCTCAAAACTCAGGGCAGGTGTTGTGCCTTCCAAAAATACTTCCTTTCTACTGTCTCCAGACAATTACCTTGATCACAGCTGTAAGTGCTACTTATATTTATTAATATATTATGTATTAGTCCATTAACCTATCTCTATCATGAGCTCATGAATCAGAGTAGCTCAGTAGCTGGCCTAAAAAACATACACATAAATGAATAGTTCATTCAAGTCTATTGTTGAAATCCACATACCAAGTATGTGGCAGTTATTACATCAGATTTTCATGTATATTTTCTCCTAAAGAACTGAAATCATTTAAAAAAAAAAAAAAAAAGAAGTTCAAGTAAGGAAGGAAACACCATCTCATATCAGGAAGTGATCAGTTCCTCAAAACTGTGTTTTGAGTCTCATTATTTTTAAAATAAGCTTACTCTCCCTGTGTCTACAGTGTAATTGATACTATTTTAAACAGCAGGTTTGAAAATCTAAGTGTTTCATCCATACTGTCCACAAGAAATTCATCTTCCAAGCTCTAGGTTTCTCTTTCTTAGGGTTCAGAACCCTTCCCCACACAGGCAGACCTAGCATGCCTGGGAGGAGAACAACAGACAAAAGCTTCTGGTCCTGGGACTAAGTACTGCTGCTGGAGCCCCATCGTGGAGACCTGGTAAGCCCCACAGCTGGGGAGCGAGTGGGCGGTGAAGATAACTGGGAGATCCAGGTCAAATAGAAGGTGGGTAAATGTTTCAGGAAGCAAGAGACAAGGTTTCTTTTCCTTTGTAAAAACTATTTATTTATTTGGTTGTGTTGGGTCTTAGTTGCTGCATGCAGGATCTTTGATCTTCATTGTGGCATGCTGGATCTTTAGCTGTGGCATGTGGGATCTAGTTGCCAGACCAAGAATTGAAGCTGGGCCCCCTGCATTGGGAGCTCAGAGTCTTAGCTACTGGACCACCAGGGAAGTCCTGGGAAGAGACAAGGTTTCTGACGTGGGCAGCATCAAGCATCAAAGGAATGCAGGTCGAAGAGAAGAACAAGATATACCAATCAGAGTAAAGGTTGTCTTACCTCAAATTCCTCCTCACTGGGCTTTAGTTTCTTCAAAATTGTGAGACTCAAGTGAGAAAGGAGATGGTTAAAAAAAAAAAAAAAAAAGAGCTATGAAATCTTAAAAGGCAGAGTGAAAATATGAATGGTTATGAGCAATAATTTCTCTCTTATTGCTTCTACTGCTACGATCTATTTTCTCTCTCCTTGCACAGAAAAGATGGGGCCACATCTTCTGGGACGTTCTTCCCTCCTCTTATTGCTGCTGGGAATGTGGTGGTCAGTGCGTCCACTTTGTGCTGTGCCAAAAGGTCTCACCAAGGCTCGCTGGTTTGAAATTCAGCACATACAGCCAAGGCTTCTCCAGTGCAACAAGGCAATGAGTGGTGTCAATAACTACACTCAGCACTGTAAACCTGAAAACACCTTTTTGCACAACGTCTTCCAGGATGTGACTGCCGTCTGTGATATGCCCAACATCATCTGTAAGAATGGCCGGCACAACTGTCACCAGAGTCCAAAGCCTGTCAACCTGACTCAGTGCAATTTCATCGCGGGAAGGTATCCTGACTGCCGCTACCACGACGACGCCCAATACAAGTTCTTCATTGTTGCCTGTGACCCCCCTCAGAAGACCGACCCCCCTTATCATTTGGTTCCTGTACACTTAGATAAGGTTGTTTAAATCACTTTGCTTCTCGCTCAGCACAAATTCTCTTATGATCTCCTCTGATTTTCTTGTCTTTTATTGATTTTCCTGGTTCCCATAGAAGGAAAAAGGAGAGTATTGGAAAAATTAGAGTGGAAAAAATGAGGATACCAGATCAGAGTTGGAACAACAAAAAAAAAGTCAGATGCTTTTCTGCCTTGGAGCTCTGTGTTTTGAAGGAAGGTAGTAGATAAAAGGGTAAAGGAGGGTCCAGACCTCCATATTTTTAACCTTAGGAATTTGGCCAACGTTTGCTGTATTGTGTTCAGAGCAATAAAACCATTTTTGGTTGCATTATAATGAGTGTGTGTATAAGTATGTTTGAGATCCCTTTCGTGTCATTGCCAGCCTGGAGCTATCTAGGCCTGCATTTGCCAACATTCCAAGAACTACTTTGGCCCTAGGCAAACTTTGAGATTATTTAGCAACTGGGGCCTTGGCCATGTCCCTCTTCCTTGTGTTTCTGGGATTAAAGAGAAAGAAAATTCTCCATCCCTTCAAGCTCTGCTCATAGCTTTACATATTTCCCCTGAAATACTTGTCTGTGTTTGTTGGAGGTGGCACTGATACAGAGTGCTAATGGCATTTCACACACAGGTTCTAACACTGGTAACTGAGGCATCCTAGATCTTAACTATTTATTTCTATATTTAATCAGATAATGTTTTAAATATAAATAGTTGAAGGGGACTTCCCTGGTGGTAGAGAGGATACAGGTTCAATCTCTGGTTCGAGAAGATTCCACACGCTGAAGAGCAACTCACCCCATGCACCACAACTACCGAAGCCCCTGTGCCTAGAGCCTGTGCCACTAAACCAGAGAAGCCCCTGCAACCGGAAACCCGCTAACCGCAACAAGGAGTAGCCACCACTCACCGCAGCTAGAAAAAGCCAGTGAGCAACAATAAAGACCCAGCTCAACCAAAAATAATAATAAAAAAAATAATAGTGATAATAATCCACAGTAACCTTAGAGTCAAGTCTCCCATTCTCTACTAGAATGAACAAAGAGAAAGTATCGATCACGGAGGGAGTCGGGGTGCGGAGCAGGGGAAGCACTGGGAAACTAAAAACATTTTTGTTCTACCCATTGGGGTTTTGGAACAGATTTTTTTTTTTTAATCATATACATCTTTGTTTACTGTAACAAGAGGTTTAATCAGCCTAAGGGAGTTGTGACATTCATTCAGCTGTCCCTTTGAGGGGTCAGACTCATCGATACCCTTTAGACTCTGGCTCCTGACACATTGCTCACTCTGGTGGGTGCCCGATCTTTTGCCTCAGTTCCTGCTATGATATCGTGTGTCATAGGATTTCTTTCCCTTTGTACCTCCGCTTCCAACGCTTGGTAAGAGAAAGTGCGTATGGTTCACCCTAATGACACTGTACCTCGTTTTCAACTTGTGTGTCTTATTTCCTAATCACCCATCATGAAGCTGTCATGGAGCAGGAGGAAGCGGTGTCTGGAGGCGTTCCTGGTAGTCACAGCGGTGCTGTGCTGCTCCTGGCAGCTAGAAGGCAGAGAGTCCAGGAAGGCTCTAACAGCCTTCAGTACAGGATGCCCCGGGATAGAGGGTGCGTGGGTGGCAGAGTCAGTAGTACTGTGACGGAGGAAGTACTGTGACAGAGGTCCTACTGGGAGGGCACATTTAGTTTGTCACTGGGAGTCTGACTTGCCCACACCCTTGTTTGAGTGGAAGCTGTGTCCTGGAATAGGTATTTGATTTAGAAACTGAAGGACTGGGATTAAGAATTTAGGTCTTAGGAGGAAGGGAGAAAAAATAGTTTTCCACAAACCCTTCTAGGTTCTTGGCCTAGACCCCTCTGTAATAAAAAGACAGATTAGCAGAAGAAAAGAATTTTAGTTACACATGAACATATGGGAGCCCCGCAAAAATATGAGCCTCAAAAGACAGGAAACCCTGAGGGGTTTTAGAGTCCATGTCTCTAGTGGTATCCCAGGGCCAAGCCTGGTTCCAGGACCATTAGTGCTGGCTTAGAGATGCCACAGTTCCCAGGGAAAATGAGCTAAGTAGACAATTCATATATCTCTCTTACCCACATGGTATGGAAGCAGAATTTGAGTATCAGGTCAGATGACATTGTACTTTTAAAATTTCATATTGACTACAGGAGGTGGAGCCAATAAAAACAGTATGCCCCTCTTACTGCTTTACTTATTGACTTAGAAAGCTATTTTAACTAGTTCCATTGGGGGCGCAGTGGAGAAGAATACAACTGAAAACCGTTTCACTGATATATTCAATACTCTTTAATTTGTAATGCTTTGGGGGGTTTTTTGTTGTTGTTTTGAAAATGCCACACTATCTGTGCTGTGCTGTGCTTGGTCACATCCAACTCTTTGTGACCCCATGGACTGCAGCCTGCCAGGTTCCTCTGTCCATGGGGATTCTCCAGGCAAAAATACTGAAGTGGTTTGCCATGCCCTCCTCCAGGGGATCTTCCCAACCCAAGGATCAAACCCAGGCCTCCTGCGTTTCAGGCAGCTTCTTTACTGACTGAGCCACCAGGGAAGCCCAAGAATACTGGAATGGGTATCCTATCCCTTGCACACTATCTACATAGGGCTAATAGAAACAGAAAAGGTGATGCTTACACATGAGGCAAGCCCATAGAGGAAGCCTGTGTGTGGGTGTCAGAAGAAAGGCCCAAGAACCTCATGGGAAGGGAGAGCACATGCTGTTGAGGAGGGGAATTCTTCTGGAGCTCCTCACTCTTCTTGATAGATTTTATCATATCTTGCCCTCTCTCATGCCCTCCTTTCATTTTTAATGTGATTAATTACTTTTCAAAAATTAAACAGTGTCGATAAATACTAATATATAGCACACAAATAGATATTGCTTTTTATTTGCTTACCATTTAAAAAAATATATATAAAAACATTGGAGTCCATTTTATTCCTCTCTCCATTTCATTCCTCTTAACTCTTCTCAAATGAAATCATAAATTTAGGGTGTTTCCAGTCCCATTTTTTATACTTATACCTCAAGTATAATATATTCATAAACAAAATATAGTTTCCATGTACAATTTTAAGATAATTTATATAAATATTATCATGTAATACAAATCATTCTGCAAGTTGTTTTTGTTCATTCAGCAGTGTTTTTTTTAAGATTCATCAGTATTAAAATGCATCTTATTGATCTTTTATTACTGATGTTTTTTCTGTGTATTAATAAACCATTATTTATTTATCAATCGTCTGTTGATGGATTTTTGGGATGCTCCCAAATTTCCATTCTAATAAGCAGTGTTGCAGTGATATCTTTGTACATTTCTTTGTGTGCAAAAGTTTTTACCAAGGTATATCTAGATGTGGAATTTCCAAGTCATACATATTTTTAATTTTGCCAAATATTGCCATATTTTCTTCAAACTTGTCAACTGAAAGAAAGACACACAGCATAAGAATTGGGAGTTTAAGTTGTATTCATGGTTTTACTGAGGACTAGAGCCTGGGAGACAGCCTCTCAGTTAGTTCTGAGGAACTGTTTCAAAGAGGTAGGGGAAGAATCAGTTTATACATGAATTTTTTGGCTAGAGAATATACAAAGTCAAGCACGGTGGTGGTGGTGGTTTGATCCCTAAGTCATGTTTGACTCTTGTGACCCTGTGGACTGTAGCCCACTGGGCTTCTCTTCCATGGAATTTTCCAGGCAAGAATACTGGAATCGCTTGCCATTTTCTTCTACAGGGAGGATTGCAGGTGGATTTTTTACCACTGAGCCACCAGGGAAACAGTCAAGCATACATCTTGGTAAAAGATTACTGTTAATCACAAAGAACAGACATCTCAAATTAATGATTTTAGTGATTTTTATGTATGAGAAGGGGCAAGAATCAGGAGTCATTGACATTATTCCTGAGATAACTATCCAGGGGCCTATTTATTCAGAGCACAGAGTATCTCATCCTGTTTTTCATCCTCAGTTCCCCAGAGGGTGCCCTGTCAGAGAGCAATTGCCGTGGGTTGCAACCTAATCCTTGTATAACTGGGTGATAAGAGATGTTCTTTGTTCTTCTTTGTTCACAAACTGATTGGAGCAGTTTGTGTTTTTCTAAGATGTCCATCTCAATATATCTCATTCTCTATACGCCTCTTAGAGTGTCGTATTGACTCTTCTCTATCAGAAAGGTCTATGTTCTCTTTCCTTGAGTATGGCTTAGTCTTAGAAACTCCCTTCTAATGAACAGAATGTGGTGAGAATGACACTGTATGACTTCCAAAGCCAGGTCATAACAGGTGATACAGCTTCTGTTTGACTTTCTCTCTATGTTGTGGGACACCCACACTTGGATCCAATCATCATGCTATGAAGAAGGTGGTGCCACGTGGAGGCCTTGTATAGATAATCCAGTCAGCAGGTCCAGCTAAGGTATCAGCCAACATGAACCATCCAACATGTGGGTGAATAAACCTTCAAATGATTCCAGCTCCCAACCTCTGAGTCTTCCATCTGCAGCCTCGGACATTGCAACAGAGACAAGCTGCTCCCACTATGTCCTATCTGAACTGTTGGATCACTGGGAGCATAAGAAATGATTGTTTTATGTCACCAAGTTTGGGGATAACTTGTTACACACATGTAGTAACTGAACCATTGGTCATTTAATTTCACTCTCTCACCAGAAACTATGGTATATGAGTCTTGTAGCTCAATTATTTGTCTGTGGCAAAACATAAAAGTGTAACAGTCCAGCATTTTTGCTAATCTGATTGGTATGAAAGCACATCGTTGTGTAGGAAAAAAGAAAAAGCAATGTTATTTGTAATTTTAGATCCTTAACTCCTAGTACATTGCCTGAGAATTCCTAGTACAATGCCTGACACCAGTGGGTTTCTCTTTTTCTTTTTTTGGCCATGCCACACATAATTAGAGTCATTTCCTAGGCAGGTTGATAAGGAGTCTAGGGGTCCCCAAGGAGAGAGGGATCTGGAATTCTCAAGGAGGAAGAAAGGACAAACCTTTTTTTCCTTCTCTACATTCCTTAGGATTATATAACAATAATGTATCCTGCCTGAGGACAGTCTCTGGATTAAACCTTCTGGCTAATTCTGTTATCTTAAAATGTAAATTATGGGAGTAGGTCTGGTGAGGTCTTTACAACCTCCAGACATTCTTTGGATTCATTGGAGAGTGTATAACTTCATTGCTAACACTAGCAAGCGGGTACTCTTTCTGCCCACTTCTGATGCCTATGTCAGAAGCTTTGTCTATCTCCTTTATACTTTAATAAAACTTTATTACACAAAAGCTCTGAGCGATCAAGCCTCGTCTCTGGCTCCAGATTGAATTCTTCTCCTCTGGGGGCCAAGAGTCCTGGTGTTTTCGTGTGATTCAACAACAACCTTTCAATAGGATCTTAGTTCCCCAACCAGGGATCAAACCTCTCTTCCCTCCTGTGGAAGCATAGAGTCCCAGCCACTGAAACCCCAGGGAATTCCCACTGGTGGGCTTCTAATAAATAAAAGATGCTAAAATGCATAAACAAATTCCAATTAGGAGTGGAAAAAGTTAGACAAGTATAGGACTTCCCTGGTAGTCCAGTGGTTAAGACTCCATTCTTCCAATGCAGATGGTGTGGGTTTGATCCCTGGTCAGAGAAGGAAGATTCCACGTGCCTCATGATGTGCCCCCCACCCCCCAAAAAAGTTACACAACTACAAATTTAAAGACATTTTACAAATGAACCAACCCATAACCATCAAAACATCGCAATCATGAAAGACAAAGAAAGACTGAATTAACAGAGACACACATTTTAAAAGGGCTTCCCTGGTGGTTCAGATGGTAAAGGATCCACCTGCAATGCGGGAGACCTGGGTTCGATCCCTGGCTTGGGAAAATCCCCAGGAGGAGGGCATGGCAACCCAGTATTCTTGCCTGGAAAATCCCCAAGGACAGTGGAGCCTGGCGGGCTACAGTCTATGGGGATCGCAAAGAGTCAGACATGACTGAGTAACTAAGCACAGCACCTTCACAGCACATATTAAAAGAGACTATAGAGACATGGCTAAATGCATGGTATGAGCCTAGATGGTATTCTGAAACAGATTAAAAAAATTTTTTTCTTTTGTTAAAGATAGCAGTTGACGAAAGTTGAATATAGTCTGCAGGTTAGATAATAGTATAGTTTCAGTGCAAATTTCCTGATTTTGATAAGCATACTTATATTAAACCCTTGTAAAAATAATATTCTTGTTTTTAGGAAATGTATAGTGTACTTAGGAAAAAGGGCAACATGTCCATAACTTATTCTCAAACATTCAGAAAAAAATTATATATCTGTACATAAATATATGACTAATACAGCAAATGAGGCTCCCTGGTGGCTCAGTGGTAAAGAGCCTGCCAATGCAGGAGACGCAAGTTCGATCTCTGGGTTGGGAAAATCCCCTGGAGATGGAAAAGGCAACTCACTCCAGTAGTCCTGCCTGGGAAATCCCATGGACAGAGGAGGCTGGCGGGCTACAGTCTATGGGGTCTCAAAAGCGTTGGACACAACTTAGCAACTAAACAACAAAAATAAAGCAAATAGGAAAGATGTTATTGCTTAGATAATATAGACAAATGGTATACAGGAATTCTTTGTATCATTTTTGCAGCCATTCTGTACATATGAAATTATTTCAAAATAAAAATTTTAAAAACAATTTCAACACAAACATTTACTACCTGTGCAAGTTACTTACCTTTGCAGATAATCAGTGCCTCATTTACTAACATGAAATGAAATATTTCCTGCCATGTGGTGGGCAAGAAATGCCACAGCTATCTGAGATTCTGGCCCCTAAATGTGAATTTATGAATCATGCCAACAAGCAGCACCACTCCCTACATGAGGAACTTAAGGATCTCATAGTAATCAGTGATTACAGCCCTCTGTGACCTAAGGGAATTCAAGAAGAGCAGAACATTTCTGTAAAAATGCAGGATGTTGGCCCCAGATAACTGAGATGCATATGCAAGGAATGACTTCAATAATTTCAGAATCTTGCATCTTCCCATACATAGGTCGCTGCTGCTGCTAAGTCGTGTTTGACTCTGTGTGACCCTATAGACTGCAGCCCACTAGGCTCCTCTGTCCTTGGGATTCTGCAGGCAAGAATACTGGAGTAGGTTGCCATTTACTTCTCCAGGGATCTTCCAGACCCAGAGATCAAACCCAGGTCTCTTACATCTTAACTTCATTGGCAGGCAGGTTCTTTACCACTTGTGCCACCTTGGAAGCCCTCCCACATGTAGAACACTAAATCCCTTAACTTGATGTCTGGTTTTCCTTGCTGCTGCTGCTGCTAATTGCTTCAGTCGTGTCCGACTCTGTGTGACCCCATAAACGGTAGCCCACCAGGCTCCCCTGTCCCTGGGATTCTCCAGGCAAGAACACTGGAGTGGGTTGCCATTTCCTTCTCCAATGCATGAAACTGAGAAGTGAAAGTGAAGTCACTCAGTCGTGTCCGACTCTAGCGACCCTATGGACTGCAGCCCACCAGGCTCCTCCATCCATGGCATTTTCCAGGCAAGAGTACTGGAGTGGGGTCTCATTGCCTTCTCCGCTGGTTTTCCTTACTTAACAATAATCTTTGATGTTCCGATTGCCTGTCTCTTTGTTGCAAACTTGCATATAGCCTGACTCCCTCTCCCACCTCCTCAAAGCAGTCTCTCAGGGCTACTGAGATGCTTTCTCCTAGGCTGGGGGTCCTAAACATTCACATCAAGTAAAACATTCTCTACTTTAAGGTTGTGGCTAATTTTTAAGTCGACACTAAGATAAGATATTATGTCTACTTACTTTCATTTACAGAATCTACCAAACTCCAGTCTGTCTGGCACCCTGAAAATCACCAGGTATAGAAATGTCAAAAAGACCTAGTCAATAGTATCTTTAAGCTATGTGGAAAAAACAACCAAAAAAAACTGGAATGTTTAACAAAAAGTGATTATTACTAGTTCTCAGAGTGGGTTTGAAGAAGGAAACAGACAGAGCTGGACTCCATCTTAGGCCAGGCTCTGAACATTAGGCTACATGCATGGTCACCCTCCCAATGGGCTCTGAACTTTGTGCCTGGTGTCTATAGAAATGGCATACCAATGGAAAACCAGATCCCCCGGATAAAAGAGCCTCAGGACTTGTACTTGGACTCTCTGTTGCCTAAAAGAATATGCTAATTATCTCTGTAACAGAACAAAGCGGTACATTTCGTTATGTTTATTGGGATATGACCACAGGCCTATTGATAAATATCCACTGTTTATCTAGTCTTGTGACACATGAATCGTGGGTTAACTTTGATTGTATCTCTCTTTTACCTTGTCCAGACTAGTTTCAAGGAATTTGGGGAGGTGGGTTTGAGCAAGTACACTTAGGGTATATAAGGTTTTCACAAAAACTGGTCGGGGTCCTTGGCTAAGAGGAGACTCTGCCTTGGGCCCGCCAGTGTAATAAACTGCACTCCAATAGCTGCATTGTCCTTCTGAGTGAGTTTGTTTCCAGGAACACATGGCTACAACACTTTCAAGACCTGAATGACCTAATGTAGACACAAGCATACATATAAAAGAGGTTTAATGAAATTCCTGGTATATCATAAAAGTAGTTCCATCTTCCTTTTGGATGATTACAAGCTTTAAGGAAAGTTTTTTTATCCCTCTTTTAAAAAAATCCTCAAATAGCCCCCTTTCTAGCCAGCTTTAAACTTCCTGTCTTGCTCTCCCGACCCCACCATAGTGACTTGCCACAGCAGCCTGGCACCCACGGTGTCTCTCTGTGTTCAAATTTCCTCTTATTATAAGGACACCAGTCACACTGGATTAGGGCCCAGTTCTTGCCTGGAGAATCCCAGGGACGGGGGAGCCTGGTGGGCTGCCGTCTATGGGGTCGCACAGAGTCGGAGACAACTGAAGCGACTTAGCAGCAGCAGCAGCAGCAAGGGCTCATTTTAATTTATTCATTTCTTTAAAGCACTTCACTTCAAATGCATCTCACATTTCCAACAAGGTAGGGCTTTAAACATATAAATTTGGGGAGAACACAATTCAACCTGTAAAAGAGATTATAAAAAGAAGTTTCATAAGCATCCCAAGGAACTAAGCGATGGTGGAGGTGGTTAGTCACCAAGTAGCATCTGTTAAGGCATCCTTATATTTAGGTCTTTAAATGCAGTTTGACAACTTTTCTGAAGTGAGGATACAGTGCATAAAGTTAACCTGTTCCCTACTCTCAGGACAACTGTTTTGTGGTGTCTACCAGTGGTTTGGGGGATTTCACAGACAATAGCTTCTAAGTTCTAGACCCACCACACGGATCTGCTCTCAGTCAGACCTTGGGTAGGTGGAAGCCTTGAAGCTGGGACAGTACAGGTGATGAAGAAGGCACAGGAGATTAGAAAAAAGAGGGAATTATAATGTGGTATCAGGAAGTAGGGATGAGACTTGGAGGTAAAATAGGATGAGAAAATAAGATCAGAAATGATGGCATGCTTGCGTGCCTAGTTCCCTGGGTTCTGTTGACTACCTGGAGGGTTATAACTAAATCAGATTACTCAGGAGTAGGAGAAACATCTGTTTTGCTTTGTTTTTTTCTCACAAGAAAGAGAGCTCTGCTTTTCCAGAATTCCATCTTCTTTTCTTGGGCTTTCGGGATTGGTGGGCAGCCTCTATGGCAAGCCTGGTATTTTACCTAAACTCAGTAGTATGGTGCCCAGTACTTAACTGTTTTTACAGTCTCCATGTACTCTTGCAATTCCCTCAAAAATTAATATAACACAGGATATTTTTTAAAAAATCAGTTCTTTCCTCAATATGTTTCTTTACAAGCTGCTGCCTTTGCGCCACAACTCCTGAGCCCCTGCTTTATAGCCTATGAGCTACAACTACTGAGCCCAAGTGCTGCAGCTACTGAAGACCGGGCACCTTAGAGCCAGTGGTCTATAACAAGAGAAGCCCCGCAGCTAGAAGCCCTCACACTGCAACTAGAGCGTAGCCTCCACTCACCTGCATGCAGTCATAAAGACCCAGCACAGCCAAAAATAATTTAAAAAAAAATCATTTGACTGTATTTGTGTGGGTATGTCTCTGGTCTCTCTATGCTGTTCCATTGATTTCTGTGTTTATTCTTCCACCAATTCACACAGAAATATGTACTTAGATGTTCAAAGCAGCTATCTTCATAATCACCCAGAATGGAAACAGTGCCAATGTCCAACAAGTGAATGGATAAATAAGCTGTGGAACATCCACAGCAAGAAAAAGAAATGAACCATTGATTCACACAACAACTTGAATATATTTCAAAGGCATTGAGGAAGTGAGATGAAACTATCCTACCTACACTTGTTACAAGCCACAAAGAAACCCAAAGTACATGGGAATTTACTGAATGCTTTGCAGACGTGCTTGCAATTTGTCCCCTAGAAAGTAGCTCCTGGGAGACAGTTTTGAAGTGCTTCCAGGAGTGTCTTGGTCTAATCTACAGGAAGTTCACTCTCATTCTGTACCTTCTACCAGGACTCCATCATGCATCATGAATCATGCACATGGAGGGCTGTCTCACATTCGTGATCAATTCCCCAAACCAGTACTGATGTGCCTTTCATCACAGACAGGAAGATGAGCACCCCTTGGTGCTCCCACTTGCTCTGCGAGGGCTGAATCAGGCTAAGGAGGCAAGAGTGGGGATTGGGAGCCGCCTTTCATTTTCCAGTTAGAGAGAAAGCTCAAAGTGCAAAATACTGACGAGACAGCGCTTGGAAAGAAAGAACCTAAAGTGCTAGTCCTGTACTCTGTTCATTGAAGGACTCAGTTAAGGTGTGGATGACTGATCTGTTTCAGGCTGGAAGACTATTGGCTGCTGGAATTGAAGGGAAATTTACCAGAGAGAGAGGCAGGAGAAAATCAGCCTGTCCAAAGAGGCAGAAGACACTGTGGTTTTTTTGGTACAGGTAAGACTGCAGGAGCAAGGAGTGTGCTGGGAGGCATTTTACCTGTCCACCAAGAATGCAGAATTCCTAGAGCTTGTTTGGTTTGAAGAATCTTCTGAAAATTAACACTATCTTTCTTAGAAGAATAGCTAGATATGGTCATTTCTGTCATGATGCAGATACCCATCCATTTTCACATGTTAGCACCTCAGTTTTCAGATTAATCTGCCTGGGTTAGTCTTCTGGAAGAGGTTTGTACTCCTTTATTTATGGGGTAGCAAGACTCCCTCACAGAAGGGAAACCTTTTTTTTTTTTTTTTGGCCACACCACCTGGCATGCGGCATCTTTGTTCCTAGACCAGGGATAGAACCCAGGCTCCTGCAGTGGAAGCCTGGAGTCTTAACCGGTTACTGCCAGGGAGGTCCCCCACAAAGAGATCTCTGATTTGTCTCCCAACTGCTGTTTCTCCTTGACTCTGCCTGATGTCTCTAGGACAAGACTTGATCTCTTCCCTTTAGGTGTCCTGTTTAGAGCACTTCCCAACCTACCCCCACCCACACCTTCTGGTTCCCTGGCTGTGCAGGGCTGCACCCAGACCATCTGTTACCACCTATCACCTTATTCCCCAGGTGGAGGCTCACAGGGTCCCCTGGCCCAGAACCTGCAGGGAACCAGTAGTCAGAGCTGGTGACTGTGCAGAATAGATGCAGCAAAACTCCAAGTGAATGTTCAAACCTCCACTAAAGTGTTCTCTCAGCTCTAGGAGGAGGGAAAAAGAGGAACTGCTGTTTTGGAAACAATAGAAGAACTTAAGAAAAATTCTATCTAAAGAAAACAGATCTAGAAACAAAGTTTCCTTTTTATTTCTTCCTCCATCCTCACTGTGAGGAGTGAGATACCTACTGCCACTGAATCAGCTGTCCACCCCTATCCCCCAGAGACCCCAGGGTTAAGCTTCCACTTTACCTAAAAACACACGATCAATTCCACCATTTATAAATGTGGTACACATGATGAAAGAACTGGTCAAACTGGTTGGCAGTGGGATCTTTCTCCAGTTTTATGACCTTGTCTAGAGCTAGATGCAAGTGTAAACAGGAAGTCATATGAGATGATTAAACGGTGACAAAAGCCGAGTCTAGTCTTTTCAATGGATATAATAAAGGGTTGTTGAGAAGTGAGCAGGCTCGCAGCCAAGTGCCCTGGGAACCTGTGAGAGCCCCCAGCAGCTCAGGCAGGGAAAGCTGTGACTCCACAGCTCTCAGTGAAGGAGGGAGACTGGGGGATTTCACCTTGAGGAGACTCCAGGAGCAGAAAGAGCAACGACAGGGAGGCCGGGACACCCAGGGTTTGGTCTCAATCTGACACTAACTAGCAGCTGCCAGGAGCAGGTCACTTAACCTTTCTAAGACTCAGGTTTCCCCCTGTAAAAGGCAGGGCTTTCTTTAGGTAGGGATGGCCAATGGGTGGCACATATACACTGACCTCCTTGAAGCCTTTGTGGAGACCACTGCTCCATCATATCACTGTTTAGGCATTTTTGTACACATTCTAGGCAGGTACTTCTAACCAGAGTTGGTCCACAAGCTGAAATCTACTTAGTTGAAATCCTCCCCACATTTGGTGATCCCTGAGGTCCTTTCTAGCTTCTGAATGAAGAATTCCAAGTTTGCAAGTAAGAGAGGACCATCTTTCTGATTTAGTAATAGCTCCCTCAAAAAAAGGAAAATGGAAATCTTAGGTCATAATTTCATAGTCTTCTTCTGCTCCTGAGGCCAAACAGGGTCTCTCCTGGATCACATGATCTTTTCTTCTGTGCCAGAGATTTTTGTATGTGAGCTTCACCCTCTGTCAGCTCACCCAGCATGACAGTGTCCCAGACTATTGATCTTAAAATCACCCACACATTTATACTGGGTGTCAAGGAACCTACAAAGAGAGGAATTATCTTAGGGCACTGAAAACCAAAAGTCAGAAGAGGTGGCATTTAAGGATTGCATTCCCTTCTTACCACAGATAACCTGATTCACGCTTCTCACCCCTGGCAAGAGAGCAATCACATGAACAATACCCAGGTGAGGACAGCATCAGGAATTCAGGTGGTTGCAAGTATGTTTATTGAAAGAAGCAGTGATTTGGTTAACACAGGTCCCACCTCACAACCCACTCCTCACCCCCCAAACCACCAGGGGCAAGACTCAGGCCAGGGGAGCAAGTGTGGGTTGGATAGAAGACTTAACTAGCTTGAGTTATTGCTTTCATGCCAGGGAATCCTGTGTGTGTGTTTCTGGTAAGGTGCGCAGAGATAAGAGCCCTAACTAACTTGAGCTATTGCCCCCAGGACAAGGAAACATGAGGGGAGAGGCAGGTGCCTTTGTGATGAAGTGGTGCATCTTGCTGCTCTGGCCTTAGGTAGAGACCTACACTGAAGCATCAAAGTGGACTGGCACGTACGGGTTTCCCTCACAAGCCACAATGATGTGTTTATTCGCCTGGGTGGTCTTGTAGGCACAGTTGGGGTACTTGGAGCTGCCGGTCTCACGGCAGTCGGTGATGCTCATGGTGGAGTAGCTCTGGTAGCAATTGGTCTGCCCATTCTTGCAGGCAACATTTTTCTGGGAGCACACGGCCTGGACATCAGCCAGGGACTCGTGCACAAAGGTGTTCACTGGCTTGCATCGATCTTTGGTCAGGTTCCGGCTCTTCATCATCTGGTTACAGTAGTTGGAGCTGCTGGCAGCGGAAGTGCTGGAGTCCATGTGCTGCCGCTCAAACTTGGCTGCTGCAGTTTCCTTGCCCAGGGAAGGCTGGACCCGCACCAGCAGCAGCACCAGGACCAACAGCGACAACAGGACCAGGGACTTCAGAGCCATGATGACCGCACTCCCCTGGAGAAACCTGAATGAGAAAAGGGGGAGAAGAGGAAAAGCATCGCCTTCGAAAGAGAACCCCAGCTCCCACCTGTAGCCTCCCTGGCTTACAGTCTCCCTGCCGGTCAACCAGAAAGATGTCCCTGTTCCTAAGAGCTTTCCTAGGTAAGGAGACACATATACTCTTCCCACAAACATTTGACTCCCACTCCCTACAGAGGTGTCATCCTCCCCTTTGGGTGGTGACCCCCAAAATGATCTAAAATCCTAGCAGTCCTGTCTTTGAATACAGAAAGTCTTTTGATATGAAATACATTTGGAAAATAAAATACTTTTGTACCCAGCACTCATGCAGCTCATTAGGGGATCCTTTTGAATAAACCACTAAATAAAAAAGTCAGATTTTGAATAAGCTAAGTTGTACCCCCAAAATAACCACCAGTATTCATCCGGATCACAGTTGACAGAGCCCTGTTGTCCTCCAGCACAAGGGAAACTCAGTCCCTGTCCTGTGTCTGACCCCATACCATAAAGGACACCATTGTATTCCTATGAGAGATTCAAGCCTCCCCCAACCTGGAGGCTTCTCCTTCTCCAACCCTGTGGGCTCTCTGCAGCCTGTGTGCTCCATTCCTGACCCCAGCTCTGCTCCCTGCCCCTGTCTGCCCAGCCCAATTCTCAGGCTAGTCTCACTCACCTAGGATCCTCCCTCTCAAACCCTCAAGCAGAAGCAGCTCCTGAGACCACTTCTTGGGCTGCTTACCTGGGTCTCTAGTTTGATGTCTGAGAGAGAGAAGGCAGTTTCTGCAATCATTCTCTTCCAGAGGTGTGGACCTTATACTGGTGAAAGGGGGCTTGGCTTCCAAGAAGGGTGGGAGGGGCATCTTGGTCTCAGTCCACAGGAAAACAAGGTCAAGCGAGGAAAGGTTGGGGAATTGCCCAGGACACCTGGCCTGGTAGTATGCCTGCCTATTCATCAGACTCCGGTTCTGTCCCTGGGGTGGGAAGATCCTTTGGAGAAGGAAATACCAACCCACTCCAGATCTTGCCTAGGAAATTCCATGGACAGAGAAGCCTGGCAGGCTACAGTCCAGACACAATTGAGCATACACGCACACCCTTTTGGGGGGACTGCTGGGGATAGTGAGCCTTTGCTGATAAGAACTTTTCTCTCTATAAAGCAGCAGAGAAAGCCACTATAGTATTGATGCTCAAACTCCAACCAAATCCATGTTCCACACTAAATAGCCCAGGCATGTGTGCTAAGTGGCTTCAGTTGTATCTGACTCTTTGTGACCCTGATAGCTCAGTTGGTAAAGAATCCGCCTACAGTGCAGGAGACCCCGGTTCAATTCCTGGATCAGGAAGATCCTCTGGAGAAGTGATAGGCTACCCACTCCAGTATTCTTGGGCTTCCCTTGCGGCTCAGCTGGTAAAGAATCTGCCTGCAATGTGGGAGACCTGGGATGGGAAGATCCCTGGAGAAGGGAAAGGCTATCCACTCCAGTATTCTGGCCTGGAGAATTCCAGGGTCACAAAGAGTCGAACATGACTGAATGACTTTCACTTTTCACTTTGCGACCCTATGGGCTATAGCCTGCCAGGCTCCTCTGTCCATGGGATTCTCCAGGCTAGAATACTAGAATGGGTTGCCATGCCCAACCCAGGGATCAAACTCATGTCTCATATCTTCTGCATTGCCAGTTGGGTTCTTTTCCTACTAGCACCACTTGGGAAGCACGAGGAGGTTATCAAAAGTCACATAACAAGTAATCATGGGAAGGGGAAGGCATGGGATGTCATCTCTCTCCCCCGGAATCCTGAAGCCGCTTTGGCCAGAATTTCTTGACTCCCATCAGCATCTGCAGGGGGAAGGGAGTGGTGAGAGCAAAGGGTGGCAAGAGGAAGGGGGTGGCGAGGAGGTGAGAGGTGTCCAGCTGCCCCTAGCTGGAAGGCTCCCTAGATCTGGAGAAGATGACAGTACCTGAACACGGAGGAGGAAAAGGAAGCCTCTGTGTGACCTTACCCAGTTCTGGCCTCTTCTACACTCCTGGGCTGTTGAAAAAGAACGTGTGACTGTTCTTATCTACAGTGATTTCTCTTCCTGTAGGCCAGAGTGGAGGAGAGGAATTTGAGATAAGCCAAAATGCAAAATCCCCTTTAGAGAAGAAACAGAGAACATCATATTTCTTAGCAGTAGAATCTCCTCCCAGAAAGAGACCTGTATTTGCTGAGAGACAATTTTGTTTTTATTTATTTACTTTTAAAGTATAGACTTCCCTGGTGGCTCAGATGGTAAAGTGTCTGCCTACAATGCGGGAGACCTGGGTTCAATCCCTGGGTCAGGAAGATCTCCTGGAGAAGGAAATGGCAATCCACTCCAGTATTCTTGCCTGGAAAATCTCATGGACGGAGGAGGCTGGTAGACTACAGTCCAGGGAGTCGCAAAGAGTCGCAACGAGTTGGACACCACTGAGCTTTTTGACTTCACTTTTTACTCACATTAAAGTATAGTTGATTTACAATATTGTGTTAGTTTTAGGTGTACAGCAAAGTGACTCAGATATATATAAACATATACAGTTATTACTTTTTTATGGAGTATAATTTTACTCACTCTGGAGCATGAATTATCAAAATATTTCTATGTTCTAGCTTTACACTGTCTCGGTCTGTAACCGAGAAAGGTTAATTTTGACTCCATACTGGACTGGATCTGTTTCTATGACTTTAATCCTTGTTTTTTTTCGCTACTTTTGTTATTATAGCATACATAAAGGCTGTAGAATCCTGCCCACCCCCACACCCTTAAACTAAAGTGAAGTCGCTCAGTCATTTCTGACTCTTTGTGACCCCATAGACTGTAGTCTACCAGGCTCCTGTGTCCATGGGATTTTCCAGGCAAGAATACTGGAGTGGGTTGCCATTTCCTTCTCCAGGAGATCTTCCCAACCTAGGGATTGAACCCAGGTCTCCCACATTGTAAGCAGATGCTTTACTGTCTGAGCCACCAGGGAAGTCATACCCTTAAAGTGCCTTTGTTTAGCTGACAGGAAGATAACCTGGCCCTGCCCACCTGTGAAGGACTGAGACATTCTTGAGTTCCTTGTGTAGACAACGGTGCCACTTGCCTGCTGCTTGCCCGGGGTGGCTCAGAAATTCATATTTGGGGGAGGGGGGGCTGGAATTGCACATACCTGTGGCATCCTTTCTTATTGATATGGCAGGAGATATTCCATTTCGCACCACCTGTGAAAAGGCTGTGTCTGTGTTAAGCCACTTCAGTCATGTCAAATTCTTTGTGACCTACGGACTGTAGCCCACCAGGCTCCTCTGTCCATGGGATTCTCCAGGCAAGAATACTGGAGTGGGTTGCCATGCCTTTGTCCAGGAGATCTTCCCAACCCAGGGACTGAACCTGTGTCTCTTATGTCTCTTGCATTGGCAGGTGGGTTCTTTAACACTAGTGTCTGTAAGGAAGTGAAACTCACATATCCCCACCTGGGACTTGCCATTCTAGAAGGTATTTGCAAGAAATAAATGGTCTTTCTACTTTAGCTTTCCTGGTGGCTCAGACAGTAAAGAATCTTCCAGCAATGTGGGAGACCCAGGTTCCATCGCTGTGTAGGGAAGATCCCCTGGAGAAGGGAATAGCAACCCACTCCAGTATTCTTGCCTGGAAAATTCCACAGATAGAAGAGCTTTGTGGGCTATAGTCTATGGGGTCACAAAAAGTCAGACATGACTGAGCAACTAACACTTTCACTTCCAACTTTGTTTCCTCACCTCACCCCCCATCGCTGATCCATAAAAGAACCTGGCATGCAGGCCCCAACAAAATGGTTATTTTGAGATGTTAGTCTGCCATCTTCTTGGTCAGCTGACTGTCCAAATAAAGTTGTTAGGTAGTTAGAATAGGAAAAAGGAGTCAAAAATGGTGGTGGCTAAAAGATGAAGAAAAGAAAAAGCCCGCAAAAATGAAACAAAAGAAAACCTGCAGACTGGAGTGAGAACTTCAGGTGAAACAAACACATCCCCTTCTTGGCCAGCCCAATTTACATGGGGCAGGCTCAGCAGAGAGGAGACAAATGAATGAAAGGAGGAAGCCAAGACAGACTGAGGCCTCTCCTTTGGGGTCTGCCTGCCCTCACACCTCGAAGGTGTACTATCCTTTGCTTGCCAAATAAAACTAAGCTGTAACCGAGCTGTAACACTGGTCTGTCATTTCAAATATTTGCTGTAGTGAGACATAACCAAGGAAATTACACATTCCCCCAACAAAGTTGTATTCTGTGTCTCAACACCTAGTCTCTCAGATTTATTGTCCTATCATATGGTGAACAGAGCAAGCTTGGACTCAGTAACAAATCCAAATCCTGGTTTAGCACCTTAAGCACTGGGAAAGTTTTCTCATCTCTAAAATGGGGTGATAATAACATGTTTCTCTTAGACTTGTTTTTAAGACAAAATAAGGTAAGAAGCAGTGTTCCCTGATAGCTCAGTAGTAAAGAACCTGCCTGCCAATGCAGGAGATGTAGGAGACACATGTTCAGCCCCTGGATCAGGATGATCCCTGGGGGAGGAAATGGCAACACACCTCAGTCTTCTTGCCTGGGAAATCCCATGGACAGAGGAGCCTGGCGGGCTACAGTCCATAGAGTCACAAAGAGTCAGACAAGACTGTGCTACTGAGTACACAGGCCAGGTAAGATGCAGAGTGCTTAGAAAGCCTGTTATTATTCACAGAGAGTGGGGTTAAAACCTCCCACAAGGAATCTGTTTAAATAAAACTAGGTGATCTTGGAATTGCTTTCTACAGGGGGTGGAGTCAATAACTGCCTGGCTTTTGCCTTGCTAAAATCCAGAGCCGAAAACAGCAGGAAGTTTCAAATCCGTGGGGAGGGAAAGATAGGAGGAAGAGAGAGGAGAGGAAACTTGATGGAAAGAACAGAATTTTTTTTTTAAGAGATTTTAAAGAAAATAAATAAATAAATAAACAATTTTTGACTGTCCTGGGTCTTCATTGCTGTGTGAGAGCTTTCTCTAGTTGCAGTGAGTGGGGCTACTCTTCATTGCAGCACATGGGTTCCTCGTTTCGGTGGCTTCTCTTGTGATGGAGCACAGGCTCTGTGCATGGTCTTCAGCAGTTGTGACTTAGGGTCCTAGTTGCTCACAGGCATATGTGCTCTTCCTGGCCCAGGGATTGAACCCATGTCCTCTGCACTGGCAGTCGAATTTTTAACCCCTGGACCACCAGAATTCTTTAAGGGAAAATTTTTTAATTGTTTTGCCACATGAAATCCAAGAAATCTTTGGTAAAGTAAACCTTCTTTTCTAATGTGTTTAAATCTGGAAGGGGAAGTGGGGCCAAAGAAGATGTGGTGACGTGTGAGCTTTTATTTTCCTTTCCATAATTCACTCACCACCCAGGTTTTCTTTGTCTCTTAGTCTTTAGATTGTACTCATACCATCTTGAGGGGTATTGGAAGGAAAACTTTTCCTATACTCATTTATGTACAGTCATGAACCCTGTGAATTAACTGACAAAATGACTTAAGATTAACAGAAGGAGAAATGACAAAGTTTATGCATATGCATATGGAAGAACATAGAAGTGGTTCCCTGAACTGCTAGGGAAAAGGTTTATACTTTACATCAGCTTAATGGGGCAGAGGGGAGCAAATAGGGACTCTACAGGAAATAAATGGATTTTTTAAAGGAAAGATAAATGAGCTTTTATGGGAATAAATGGGATGGAAAATAATTTGTTTTAATGTTTGTCTAATGCAAGTGTGAATGATCTGTTTTCTTCCTGGGTGTAACTCCCCACTAAAGGGATGTATAGCAGCTTTACTATCAGAAGATTCTGCCTTTATTCAGAAAGGGAAGCTCAGAAAAAGCTTCTTTCTGCATCTGCTGGGTCTCAAATATCTTCAGTTTAAAATAACCTTCATATCAACTCTACAGATCTTCATTGGTTACTCACAGTAACCAATTTAGAATTTGCTCATTCATTCATTCAACCTCAGTGAAGTACAGAAATAAGTTACAGGGCCTGCCCTAAAGGTGCCCAACAGGATGGTTTGTATTAGCATCCCACTAAGGTGTTGGGCATAGCTGCATGAAAACAGTCATTCTTGTTTCACTTTTCCAGTGCAAGAAGAATTTCAGGGAGTTGGTCCAACAAGATTTCAGAATTGCAGAAATATGAACAGGCTTTCAGCGACCCAAATAAGGTTCTTCAATAGTCTACCCCCTAGGCATCCCAAAGTAAGATTTCATTTTGCCTGTTTGTGTATGGCAATCTGGACAAATCCTTGGATTTTTTTTTTTTTTAATTTGTTTGTTTGTTTTTGTTTTGTTTTGTTCTTTGGCTATGGGGAGTTACTTGTGGTATCCCAGTTCCTCGCCTAGGGATTGAAGCTGGGCCCCTGCATTGAAAATACCAAGGGAATTCCCACCCTTAAGCTTTTAATTAAACTATGGAAACCATCAAAACCATTAACAGAGCTGCCGTGCTTGTGCTTGTGCTTGTGCTTAGTCACTCAGTTGGGTCTGACTCTTTGTAACGCCATGGACTGTAACTCACCAGGCTCCTCTGTCCATGGGGATTCTCCAGGCAAGAATACTGGAGTGGGTTGCCATGCCCTCCTCCAGGGGATCTACCCAACCCAGGGATCAAACCCAGGTCTCCCACATCGCAGGTGGATTCTTCACCATCTGATCTACCAGAGAAGTCCTGAGCTACTATATGACCCTGCAATCCCACCCCAGGGCATATATCCAGAGGAAAACATGATCCAAAAAGATATATACACCCCAATGTTCACTGAAGCACTGTTTACAACAACAAGACATGGAAGCAACCTAAATGTCCATCAACAGAGGAATGGATAAAGAAGATGTGGTAAGTATACACAATGGAATATTTCTTAGTCATTAAAAATAATGAAATAATGCCATTTGCAGCAACACGGATGGACCTAGAGAGTGTCATACTGAGTGAAGTAAGTCAAATGAAAAATATTGTATTGAATCTAAAAAGAAATGATACAAATGAATTTATTTACAAACAGAAAGATAGAGACTTAGAGAATAAACTTATGGATGCTGAGGGGAAGAGATAGGGAGTTTGGGCAGGTCATGAACACATGACTATATTTAAAATGGATAACCAACAAGGACCTACTGTATAGCACATGGAACTCTGCACAGTGTTAGTTGGCAGCCTGGCTGGTAGGGGTTGGGGGAGGATGGATACATGTATATGTATGGCTGAGTCCCTTCGCTGTTCACCTGCAAATATCACAACATTGTTAATCGGCTATACCCCAGTACAAAATAAAAAGTTCAAAAATAAATAAATAAAAAAGCCAGGTCATAACAGGTGAGACAGCTTCTGCCTGGCTTTCCCTCTCTGTTGTGGGACACCCACACTTGGACCCAATCATCACGTTGTGAGGAAGATGGTGCCACGTGGAGGCCTTGTATAAATATCCAGCCAGCAAGTCCAGCTAAGGTATTAGAATACATTACTCTCACATCTCACATACTGTTCACCACTAAAGCACCCTGAATCCTACCATTCTTCTCTGACCAAAAGAAGGGGAGCCTCATGATCATCTTATCTCAGACAGAGAACTTTTTGGATCTCAGATTTCTAGACTCCTAATGATAACCCTGGCCTAATTTTACTTGTTGACAGATCATATCTTAAAACTGAAACTGGAGGTTATCAAGCAGGATATGCTCTCATTAACCTACATACTTCAGGGGATGAAGACTCCCTCTTAGTGGAGGCAGTCTCTACAGATGTGGTAAAAATAGCAAAAGAACTGAGATAGATGGGCACCAATCTGAGTAGCTGAAGTCTATCCTCTGTGGACAGATACTCCAAGGTAAAGATCGTGGTAGGAGAAAGGAGGAGCTGAGTCCTGCCCAGATAAGAGATAAAGAGACCGGGAACTTATGGTTGCTGGAGGGAAGGGATAATTAGGGAGTTTGGGATGGTCACATATACACTGCTATATTTAAAATGGATAACCAACAAGGACCTACTGTATAGCACATGGAAATTTGCCCAACATTATGTGGCAGCCTGAATGGGAGGGGGGATTAGGGGAGAATGGATACATGTATGGTTGGTTGGTTTAGTCCAACTCTTTGCAACCACATGGACTGTAGTCTGCCAGGCTACTTTGTCCATGAGATTCTCCAGTCAAGAATACTGCAGTGGGTTGCCATTTTCTTCTCCAGGGGATCTTCCCAACCCAGGAATTGAACCCAGGTCTCCTGTATTGCAGACAGATTTTTTACCAGCTGAGCTACAAGGGAAGCTTGGATACATGTATGTATATATATATATACACTATCACAACATTGTTAATCCGGTATATTCCATTTGTTGTTCAGTTATTCAGTCGTGTCCAGTGCTTTGCAACCCCATGGACTGCAGCACGCCAGGCTTCCCTGTCCTTCACCATCTCCAGGAGTTTGCTCAAACTCATGTCCATTGAGTCGGTGATGCCATCCAACCATCTCTTCCTCTGTCATCCCCTTCTCCTCCTGCCTTCAATCTTTCCCAGCATCAGGGTCTTTTCCAATGAGTTAGCTCTTTGCATAAGGAGGCCAAAGTATTGGAGTGTCAGCATCAGTCTTTCCAATGAAGATTCATGACTGATTTCCTTTAGGATTGACTGGTTTGATCTTCATGCAGTCCAAGGGACTCTCAAGAGTATTTTCCAACACCACAGTTCAAAAGCATTAGGTCTTCCATGCTCAGCGTTCTTTATGGTCCAACTCTCACATCCATACATAACTATTGAAAAAACCATAACTTTGACTATTTGTACATTTGTTGGCACAAAAGGAAAAGTTCAAAAGGAAAAAAAAGAGAGAGATAAAGAGATTGCATATTTCTCATTCTTGAGGTAAAAGAGAACTTTCCAACTGCACATGTGCAGAAAGGCTCCTCAGGGGCTGAAAAGATGGCATACCACTGCATAATAGGTGGTGTCAACCTTCCCACAGGCCTCTGTGCCGAAATCCGTCTTGGCTAAGAGATTTGCGCAAACAGGAGAGGACTTGAATTTATAACAGAGGGACTCAGAGCCAGGCAAAGCAAGATGATTGGCCAGAGGAAACCAGGAAGAAGTGCTCCATGTAAGTGATTTAAACCACTGCAAGAGTGAGACTGTCTCTCTGAGCCACCCCATCCCTATCCCACCCCACCAGTGTATATCTATTCACATGTATCTTTTTTTCCTCTTAATAAACACTTCACTGTTTCACTATCTTCCATCTCTTTGTTGAATTCATTTATATAAAGCAGATAAGCCAGGGACTTCTCACTATCTGCTGGCACTTGTGGTCTAATGATTAGGATTCAGTGCTCACTGCTGAGGCCTGGTTTCTTTTATTTTTTTTAACTTTACACAGCACATAAAAAAAAAAAGACATTTATTCAGCATCATGATCAGACTATCACATTTAGCACTCAACAGCGTGGGTGCAAAAAAAAAAGTCTACATTAAAACCCTTTGTTGGAATGCTTTACACTTTACACAGAACAGAAACTAAAATAACCTGTTTTACAATTAGTCACAAGTACAGTCCTCGAGTTTTTTGCCCATACACATGCTGCTGCTGCTGCTAAGTTGCTTCAGTCGTGTCCCACTCTGTGCGACCCCAGAGACAGCAGCCCACCAGGCCATCCCTGGGATTCTCCAGGCAAGAACACTGGAGTGGGGTGCCATAGTCTTCTCCAATGCATGAAAGTGAAAAGGGAAAGTGAAGTCGATCAGTCATGTCTGACTCCTAGCGACCCCATGGACTGCAGCCTACCAGGCTCCTCCATCCATGGGATTTTCCAGGCAAGAGTACTGGAGTGGGGTGCCATTTCCTTCACCATACACATGAGTATTGTCTAAAACATGTCTTCTTTGTAGCAGCTAGGCCCTGCCACCACTGTGCTTGGCTGAGTTCACAAATCTATTGTAACCTGTAGCTTCCCTGTCACTTCTCTGGTTCTCCTCTCCTGCTAAGCTTTGTTTCCTGGCAGTAATTAAAACCTTCTGCCACTGCCATAGCTACTGCTGCTGCTGGAGCCATCATAGCCACCTTGGTTTCATGGTTTGGCAAAGTATTGGCTTCTACCACCATAGGGGCCAGAACTCCTGCCTCTAAAGTTTCCTCCTTTCATGGGTCCAAAACTTGAAGACTGATTGTTGTAATTGCCAAAATCATTGTAGCTTCCACCACCTCCAAAATTCCTTCCGTCATTACCAAATCCATTATATCCATCCCCACTGCCACCATATCCACCACCATGGCTGCCACCAAAGCCACCTCAACCACTGAAGTTTCCTCCACCCCCAAAGTTGTCATTTCCACTGAAATCACCTCCATGACCTCCACCAAAGTTTCCAGAACCACTTCGACCTCTCTGGCTGGATGAAGCACTAGCCATCTCTTGCTTAGACAGGGCTTTTCTCACTTCAAAGTTATGGGCATTCACAGTGTGGTATTTCTGAATGACAATCTTGTCTACGGAGTCATGGTCATCAAAGGTTACAAAATCAAAGCCTCTCTTTTTGCCACTGCCTTCATCAGTCATGATTTCAGTTACTTCAGTTTTCCCATACTGTTCAAAATAATCTCTCAGATGATGTTCTTCAGTGTCTTCTTTAATGCCACCAAAAAAATCTCTCAGTTAAGTGGGCACCAGGTTTTTGAGAATTGTCACGTGAGTGTATGTTCCTCGGTTCTTTGTCTCGTCACAACAAAGATTTGGAGCGACGGACATTAAAGCCCTTGGCGCGTCATAGCTCTCGGGTCTGGGACAAACCATGCTACAGCTCTTAGGCAGCTACAGCTCTATTTTATTTAGAAGATAGCAGGAGAGTGAGAGAGAGAGAGAGAGAGAGAAAAGAGCGCACGCACGCAGGAGAGACAGTCCGTGAGAAAGCGCTTTGGCTCCTCCTTTTATATGTTTTTTCCTCCACCTGGGCCTGCCCTATGTAAATTGGGCTTAGCCAGGAGTGCTGTTTGTTCTGTTTGTTCTGCCTGAAGTCTTCACTCTGGTCCTTGGACCTTCCTTGTCTTTTAACCACCGCCATTTTGGACTCCTTTTCCCTATTCTACCTACCTAACATTCCCCCCCTCAAGAGATTGGAGGCCCAATTCTTTGGGAATAGGGGCGTCGAGGTCTTTCTGGCTACTTCCTGCTGAACTGGGACAGCGAGGGGTATTGGGCCTCCCCCTCTTGCTAGTCTCAAGCTTCAGAGTCCTTATAGCGGTGTCCAAGGGTGTGTGATATTTTCTGTGGTCAGCTGCAGTTTTATATTTTTGTTGAACCGGCCCTGCATGTTGTAGCTGGTTGACCTGGGCAGAGACAAAACAGGTTAGCCAATTGACAGTACATGGAATAATCATAATCATCATCAATATAGCATAATAAGGACTAGTAGGGATATCGGTCAATTTTAAATTCACGTCGCCAGGGTAGCTCAAGTCCCTCCTTGTTCAGGGATCAGAAGATCTATCTCCTGTCTGTCTTGGAGTACAGTCTCTGTCAAGCTGTGTTGGCTTCTTAGAGTTATCCTGAGAAATCTTATCCCCAGAAACCAGATTTTGGGGGTGTTCATTAGAATGGCACTCACTGGTAGTTCTGAATAGGTATCAGATTTCCCAGGGGCTCACAGGTGTATCAAGTGTCCTCTTCTGTTTTCTTCCATGGCTTGACTCGTGAGTAGTGAATCCAGGAGTCATGTCCTGGTACCTTGACTGCTGTGGGGGTAGAAAGTATTACAGAGTAGGGGCCCTTCCATGTGGGCTGGAGTTGAGCCTTTGGGGACCCATCTTTCCAGACTTTAATTAGGACTTGAGTTCCTGGAGCACATAGTGGGGACTCCTTAGAATCTTTTGGGCCCTGGTTCATACCCCACAAGCGTATATCCTGTTGGAATTGCCCAATGGCTATGGTATAAGACTAGAGGGTCTGAACCTCTGGATCTAGGAAGAGGTCATTGACATAAACAAAAGGTCTCCCATATAGCATCTCATAAGGACTAAGACCAACTTGTTCCTTAGGGGCAATGCGGGTGTGGAGGAGAGCTATTGATAAAGCCTCCTTCCATCCCAGGGAGGTCTCCTGTGTTATCTTTTTTATCACTGATTTTAAGAATTGATTGGCTGTTTCTACTTTTTCTGAAGACTGAGGCCTCCAGGCACAATGGAGATAATAAGTAATGCCCAATGCTTTCGAGACTCCTTGGGTGACCTTAGAAGTAAATGATGTTCCATTGTCACTTTGTAATGACCTGGGCAGACCAAATCTTGGAATGATTTCATGGAGCAGTTTTTTAACTACCTCCTCAGCCTTGTCGGTCCGGGTGGGAAAGCCTTCAATCCATCCTGTGAATGTATCTATCATAACTAATAGGTATTTATACCCTTGAGAAACTGGCATCTGGGTGAAGGCCATCTGCCAGTCCTCTCCTGGGTAGGCCCCACATCGTTGGACGGGCTGGGCAGCTGGGGTCTTCGAGCTCCTTGAGGGTTGTTTAACTGGCAAGTGGGACAAGAGGAGACCCCCTGTCTTATAGTTGTTTGGAGGCCTGTTCCTCTGAAGGACCTTTCTAGTAATCTTTGGAGGGCCTTTTCTCCTAAATGAGTAGTGGCATGTAAGGAGTTAACCAACTTCCATTGGAGGTTTCCAGGCAGAAAAAGGAGTCCCTCCTTTTGGAACCACCCCATATGATCTTCTTGAAAGCCCTCGCTCTTAGCTTTAAGAATCTCACTTTCAGTATATGAAGGAGTTTCTGGCAAATTAGTCTGTGGAACTAAGGTGGCAATCCCTATTAGGTCATGGTTCTGTAATGCTGCTCTCCTAGCTGCCTGATGAGCTGCTTGGTTCCCTCGTGCCACTTCTATGCTCTCTTTTTGGTGTCATTTACAGTGGGAGACTGAAACCTCAGTGGGCAGATGGACTGCCTCCAAGAATCTGATCACCATATTTGATTGGGGACCCTCGGGTGGTCAAGTGGCCCCTTTCTTTCCAAACAGCCACATGTGCATGTAGCACCAGAAAGGCAGACTTGGATCAGTGTAAATGGCTATTCTTTTCCCTTTTCCCAGCTCTAAAGCTCGAGTCAGGGCTATGAGCTCAGCTAATTGGGCTGAAGTACCTGGTGGCAGAGGCTTAGCCTCTATGGTCTCAAAATTGGAGACTACTGCATACCCGGCTCTTCTTTTTCCATCCAAGACAAAGCTGTTTCCATCAGTGTACCAGATTTCCTCAGGATTGGTTAGAGGATCTTCTGACAATCCCTCTTGGGGTTTTGTCCAGTGGTCCAAGGTTTCTAGACAAGAGTGAAAGGAGAGAGAGCCCTCGGGGGTAGGGAGGAGGGTGGCTGGGTTAAGAACCTCACAAGGGGATACAGTGAGGCCTGGATTTTCCATCAACATTACTTGATATCTGAGGATTCTTTGATCAGACATCCATAAATGGCCTCTCCCATTTAGGAGTTGTTTTACTTGGTGGCTGGTAAAAATAGTTAGTTTGCCCCCAAAGGAGAGTTTTAAAGCATCTTCTATCATGATTGCAATAGCTGCAAGATTTCGAAGGTGCGGGGGGGGGGGGGGGGGGGGCAACCTCAGGTAGTTGGATCGAGCCTCTTGGATAAGTAAGCTACGGGCTGGGGCTCAGATTCCAACCTTTGAGTTAATACTCCCAAGGCTATTCCCTCTCTTTCATGGACATAAAGTTGGAATGCTTTTTCTGGGTCTGGCAACCTCAAGGCAGGTGCCTGAGTTAAGGCCTGTTTTAGTGTAGCCTCTGCCTCCTTTTGAGGAGTTCCTCACATCAGTGAGATTGAATCATCTCATCCCTTTAAGCTTTCATATAAGGGCTGGGCAATTAGACCATAATTGGGTATCCAGATTCTACAATAACCAGTTAGCCCCAGGAAAGCTCGCAATTGTTTTCGAGTCGTGGGGGAGGGCAACTGGAGGATTCCTTGTACCCGATCTGAGGACAGCCTCCTGGACCCGTGTGTAATCTGAACTCCCAGGTAAGTGACCTTTGTCTCGACCATCTGTGCCTTAGCACGGGAGACTTTATATCCCCTTTCTGCCAAGAAATTTAGAACCTGAATTGCATGTTGTTGGGCACTTTTCTCATCTGGAGAGCAGATTAGTAGGTCATCTACATATTGTAATATTTTCCCATTAGGTCCCAGGTCCAGATCTAAGAGATCCCGGCTAAGGGCCTGTCCAAACAGGTGGGGGCTATCTCTGAACCCCTGAGCTAATACTGTCCAAGTCATCTGTTGGTGTTTTTCTCCTGGGGCCTCCCACTCAAAGGCAAAAAGGTATTGGGATTCTTTAGCCAGTGGTATGCAAAAAAAAAAAAAAAAAGCATCTTTGAGATCCAAGACTGTAAACCACTTGGCACTGGGTGGGATTTCTCCCCAAGATTACATAGGGATTGGGTACTGTGGGATGGAGGGGGACTACAGCTTCATTTATGATCCGGAGATCTTGAACCAGTCGCCAGGTTCTGTCTTTTTCTTTACTGAGAGGATTGGGGTGTTACATGGTGAACTGGTGGGGACCAATAGCCCACAAGCAAGGAATTTATTTATTAAAGGCTGTAGTCCCTCCCGAGCCCCTCTTTTGAGAGGATATTGTTTCCAATTAGGAATTCGAGTGGGATCTCGGAGGACAATGATGACCGGTTCAGCTTGGTGGGCTCGTCCAGGAATACCCTGGTCCCACACCTGGGGGTTAATTTTGTCTTCCCGTAGGTTTTGGTCCCTCTCTATTGAAGGTGTAATGGGTTCTTCAGTAGTAACCAGGAGCTGTAGAGCTCTACGGGCTGAAAAACTTCCCATCACAAGGGTGGTCCCCAGCTTAGTGAGTATATCTCTTCCCAGTAAGGGAGTAGGACACTCAGGGACCACCAGAAACTGGTGGGAAAATATTTGCCCATCCCAGCAACAAAGAAGTGCTCGGGTGAATCTTTTAGTAGTTGCTTTTCCTGTAGCACCCAAAATGGTACAGGTTTGGGAGGAGAAGGCTCCAGAGAAGGAGATCAAGACAGAGTAGGTCGCCCCTGTGTCAACCAAGGAATTCTCGGACCTACCTGCCACATCCAGTTGCACCCTTGGCTCCAGCCCCGTGATGGTTATCTGTGACAGGTGGGCTGGCTGGAGCAGGCCGCTTCAGTCCTCTTGAACCATCGTGAAGGTAGGCTTGGCGCTTGACCTTGAGGCTCTTGGGTCCCCAGGGCAGAGTGCCGCCCAATGTCCCAGTTGATGGCATTTGTGGCAAGCCGTTCTAGGAGACTTGTCAGGGTTTGGACACTCTTTGGCCTAATGCCCCGCCTGTCTACAGATCAGGCATCTGTCTTGTGCCTTATCCTTCAAGGACTTGGGGTTTGCCATAGGGCTTCTCTGGAAGGCGGCCAGCATCTGGGCATGCCTTGTCTCTTTCTTTCTCTCCTTCTCCTGGGCCTTGGCCTCCTTTTCCTGTTCTCTGTTATAAAAGGTATTGGTGACTGTCTGGACCATCTCATCTAAAGAGGCAGCAGGGTCCTGCTGTTGTAGCTACTGTAACTTAATTCTGATATCTGATGCACATTGGGACAGGAATTTGTCCTTTAAAATCACCCGTCCCTCGTAAGAGTCTAAGTCCAGGTTGGTAAACTTTTGGAGTGCTTCTTTTAGCCTCTCCAGAAAGGCAATGGGGTTCTCATTGGGCTCCTGAGTTATTGCTGAGACCTGGGCATAGCTAATTACTTTTTGTTGGGCTGCTTTCAGTCCTGCCTTCACACAGATTAGAAAATGATCTCTTTCCCAGATGTGCTCAGGGTCATTATAATTCCAACTAGGATCGGAGGAGGGGACTGCAGTTCCCCCTATTGGGTATCTATCACTGGACATGTGGAGCCCTGTTGCATACTTCTGGGCTTCCTTTAAGACCCTGGTATGTTCAGGATCAGATAAAGTTTGACTAAATATGACCACGATGTCTTTCCACGTCAAGTCAAAGGCCAAGGTAATATGTTGGAATGTATCTATATATTTGCCTGGGTCATCTGTATAGCTTCCCAGGTCTTGTTTGATCTGCCTTAGTTCTAAGAGGGAGAAAGGCTTATGGACCCGGGTTGGTCCGAATTCTCCTCCAGTTTCAACTAAGGGACATACTCGAGCTGGCTTTTGTGGAGGAGGTGCTCCCAGATACGGGGGCACGTTTGGGTATGAGGAAGGAGCACCAGGCAACTCGGGAGCTGTGGGAGGTGAACCTTCACGAGGGGGTTCCTTTTCTTGGTTGCCTGTGCCTAACACCATTTGCCTAGTGGGCTCACTTTTAGGGCATACTACAATCCCATACTTAAGACAGAGTTCCTTCATATCTCTTAGTCGGAAGAAAATTTGGACATAGGGGGTCTCTGTCCATTTCCCTTGTCTTTTGCAGAATAATTCTAATTGCAGGATGGTATTGTAATTTAAAGTTCCATCCTCAGGCCAGTGTTCCTCGTCCCCCAGTGGATACTGTGGCCACGCAGTGGCACAAAAGAATTTCAAACGACTTCTCCTTAGAGCTAGAGCGTCGAACAGCTTCCAGTTCTCAAGGATACATTTCAAGGGCGTCTGCCGGGAAGTGGATTGGTTACTTCCCATCTGAAAGACAGTCATGGCAGGGAGAAAAGAAAAAGACCTCTTTCGATTTCCTTAAGGGTGAGTCTTTCTGAAGTTTATCCTACCCAGAACTGTTGCAAGCTGAGAGTCAGGCGTCCCTGGGTCAGGGTGCAGATCCCCAGGCAGGCTGAGGCGTGACAGCCTCCTAGAGACTGAATCCCCGGGCAGGTCGAGGCGTGACGACCTCCCGAGGATTGGGTCCCTGGGCAGGTCGAGGCATGACGACCTCCTGGGACCCCTGGGACTAAAGGATCCCCAAACAGGTTGAGGCGTGACAACCTTTCAAAAACCGATCCCTAGGCAGGTCAAGGCGTGATGACCTCCTGGGACCCCCCCCCCCCCGCCCCCGGGACTGGAGTTTGGGCGTCCCCAAGATCTCCAGTGTTAACAATGCTGGGTAGAATTAAGAGGTTTGTTTTGCCCACTGCGGATGGGAATAGATATGATGTAAGTTCATCCTACCCAGAACTGTTGCAACCTGAGAGCCGGGCGTCCCTGGGTCAGGGTGCAGATCCCCAGGCAGGCTGAGGCGTGACAGCCTCCTAGAGACTGAATCTGCGGGCAGGTCGAGGCGTGATGACCTCCTGGGATCCCCCGGACTGGAGTTTGGGCGTCCCCAAGATCTCCAGTGTGCCCAGTATTGGGTAGGATTAGGGGGTTGGATATTATAGAGTATTTCCCTCCCAAGGCCAACTATTTTCTGGTTGTCTTTCCAGAAGATTGTAGAGGCAACCTTGTGGGTCTAGATGGGGCTCAGGAAAAGAGCATGAAACAGGAGGGAAGTGGGCAGAGCACAAACTTTGAAAGAATGACATAGCACAAGGGTATAATGTAAACCAATTAAAATCAATTGGGTCCAAGATGACAAGTCAAATTCAAGTAAACCTTAATCCCCAATCTATAAACCAACAGACACACCCAGAGGTGGCAGGACAGCTCCAAGGCACAAGGTCAGAAGAGGGAGGAGTGGGTGGTTCCCCAATGGCTGGGATGATCCTCTCACTCATTAGCATATGAATTCCATCCCCTCACAAAACCTAGCCAGGCCTAATTCCATGGCCACAGCCCTTGCCCTTGGCAATGGTTCACACCCTAAAGGGTGGCTCCTCTCTGGATCCTAACAAATCTACCTCTTATCACTTTGTCTCTCAATGAATTTTTGCAATGAGGCATCAGAGCCTGAGTTTCATTAGTTTTGGCCGGGCTTGAGTCCCAGGAGAGAGCTGAAGGACAGGAGGAAAAAGCAGTGGGAAAAACGTGTCAAGGAATCCCATTCATAGCCCGCCGGAAAATTTGCTAAATATCTGACCGGTGCTCACAATTTCATTGGACTGATCTTTGGCACAGAGAAGAGAAAGGACAGAAGAACCCCCACCGGCTTGTGTAACAGCTACTGGGGCTCAGCAGACAGCGCCTTTGGGACATGCTGAGGAGTAGCCTCTCCAGAGTCCCTTAGTTGTGCCCCCTGCCACCCGCCTGTCGCGGGAGGTTCAAGGAAACAAGAAATGAGAGATTGTAAAGGTCCCTCCAGCCATAGGAGCGAGGATCTCTTACCTTAACAGGAGGTCTTCTGGAATCTCAGACCGGGCTGCGTGAGTTTTCTGCTGAGTTCGTTTTTCGCTGTCCGGGTTTCCAGCACGATGGGCCTTCCCCTGGGCTGGGTTTCTTTGCCTTCTGCTTCTAGCTCAGGAGCTTTGCAGAGTTGGGCTCCTGCTGTGCTTGGCCTCTTCCACGCAGAGGTTGTTTCAGCCAGGTTAAATCTGAGTCACGGCACTATAGATGTCATGCGAGTGTATGTTCCTCGGTTCTTTGTCTCGTCACAACAAAGATTTGGAGTGACGGACATTAAAGCCCTCGGTGCGTCACAGCTCTCGGGTCTTGGACAAACCGTGCTACAGCTCTTAGGCAAATCAGTGTTACAGCTCTATTTTATTTAGAAGATAGCAGGAGAGAGAGAGAGCGAGAGAGAGAAAGAAAAGAGCACACGCACATGAGAGAGAGAGTCCGTGAGAAAGTGCTTTGGCTCTTCCTTTCATATGTTTTTTGCTCCACCTGGGCCTACCCTATGCAAATTGGGCTTAGCCAGGAGTGCTGTTTGTTCTGCCTGAAGTCTTCACTCTGGTCCTCAGACCTTCCTTTGACCTTCCTTGTCTTTTAGCCACGGCCATTTTGGACTCCTTTTCCCTATTCTACCTACCTAACAAGAATCTTCTCTTGAGACAGCCCTCTTTGGTTCCACAACTCTTCCGTCCACCTTGTGTGGCCTTGCATTCATGGCCACATCTACCTCCTCCACCGTGGCGTATGTGACAAACCCAAAGCCTCTGGAGCACTTGGTGTTTGGATCCCTCATTACCACACAGTCTGTGAGCGTTCCCCATTGCTCAAAATGGCTCCTTAGACTCTCATCAGTTGTTTCAAAGCTCAATCCTCCGATGAAGAGCTTCTGCAGCTGTTCCGGCTCTTTGAGAGACTCTGATTTAGACATGATGGCAGTGGAGGCAGGGAAGACTTCAACGATGCTTTCTCGGAGTGTCCACGGGCAGAAAGGTGAAGCCTGGTTTCAATCTTTGGTTGAGGATATGAGATCTTGCTTCAAGCCACTCCTGGCCAAGGCCACCCAAGGTCAGAAACAGAATTAGAAGTAGAGCTTGAAGATGTGACTTCATTGCTGTAGTTTCATAAGAAAATCTTAACGAAGGAGGAGTTGCTTTCTGATGAGTGAGCAAAAGAAGTGGTTTCTTGAAATGGAATCTACTCCTGGGGAAGATACTGTGAAGATTATTGAAATGACAACAAAGGATTTAGACTACAATACGAATATAGTTTCCCTGGTGGCTCAGATGGTAAAGAAACTGCCTGCAATCCAGTAGACCCAGGTTCAATCCCTGTGTTGGGAAGATCCCCTGAAGAAAATGGCAACCCACTCCAGTATTCTTGCCTGGAGAATCCCATGGACAAAGAACCCTAGTGGGCTACAGTCCATGGGGTCACTAAGAATTGGACATGACTGAACGACTAACGTACACACACACACACCAACATAGTTGATAAATCAGTGGTTTGAGAGGACTGACTCCAGTTTTTAAAGAAGTTCAACTGTGGGTAAAGTGCTATCAAACAACATTGCAGGCTAGATAAATTGTTCTTGAAGGGAAGAATCATTTGATGCTGCAAACTTCATTGTTGTCTTATTTTAACAAACTGTTGAAGACACATCAAACTTCAGCAGCCACCACCCTGGTCAGCTGTCAAGGCAAGATCCTCCACTAGCAAAAATATTATGACTTGCTGAAGGCTCAAATGATGGTTAGCATCTTTTAGCAATAACGTATTTTTATTAAGGTATACATATTTTTTTTTAAGAAATAATGCTTCACACATTTAATAGACAACAGTACAGTATAAACATAACTTGTATATGCACTGGGAAACAAAAAAAATCATGTGACTCAGTTTATTCCAATGTTCACGCTATTGCAATAATCTGGAAATAAAGCCATAATATCTTCAAGGTAAGCCTGTATACATTTTTTGCTTGCATTTTGTCCACTTTTAAAATTTGGTTTTAGAAAGAGAGTTCACTAAAACAATTTTTTTCTCTTGCTGCTACGTTGTTTCAGTCGTGTCCAACTCTGTGCGACTCCATAGACGGCAGCCCACCAGGCTCCCCTGTCCCTGGGATTCTCCAGGCAAGAACAGTGGAGTGGGTTGCCATTTCCTAATTCAAAGGATCCATCATCTGGTCATCGATGAGTAGGATCTTCATCTTAAATAGCAACTCAAATCAATTCATTTCCATGGCTTACATCTCAAAATAGAGTATGCAGCCTTCACAAGACCCAGAAAGTTTACTCCTAGAGTTAGTCTAAGAAAGTACAAGCCTTCGGTGCTACAGGCGGTAGCACCTGGTGTAGTGAAAATGGTGTCTCTAGTTTCCCAGGAGAATGTGAAATGCCTCCAGTGACAGACCCACTAATCTGTGATACCAGGTAAGGGTGCTACTGGAATGGCATGTTTTAAACAAACACTGAAAAAGCAACAAAAATTAAGTTGACAGAAACCCCTTACAGACTTGGACTCCTGAAAAATTCCCCTGAGAGCTGGCTATTGGGTTGACCCACGAAACTGCACCCTGGTAAGTGTAAGTGTACTCTCTGGATGGTGGAGACCACAGAGAATATTCTTGTTGGTTACAAAGCCAAGCTCTCAGGATATAGAAAAAGACGAAAGGAAAAATCTCAGCTTGTCTTTACATAGGAGACCCACAGCAAAGTTTGTCCAAACAGATGCCAGTCTGATGAGAACCATTAACTTCCCAGTCTTGTGAGGCCAGTTTGAACATCAGGCTATGCCAGTGTTCTGCCCCATAGTTTTTCCTCCTTATGACAATGACAAAAGACAAAGACAAACAGTGACCATCTCTGAGAAGAAAAGGCTCAATGCCAGAGTCACTATGTCCAGGAAACTAATTCTGAAAGTATTTTTTTTTTCAGGTAATTTAAATTTAGAAAGAGAGAAAAGGGACTCTCACAACTTCCTTTCCACTTAATCCTGCAGGCAGATATCCAGGAGGTTGCTGGATAAGAAATCCCACTTTCTGCCAGCTTTTGTCAGGTGTCCCAGGATCTCTCAGCTACAACAGCCTCTGGGGAAGAGGAGTCTGGGCAGTATCATGCTGATTGTGCCAATTGCTGGGGATGGGAACATGTCCCTCCTACCTCTCTCAAGTTCTTTTGGCTATTCTAATAAGTAGGTTAAATGCAGATTAACAGGAATAAGGGGACAGACTTACTTTGTGTATATAGAGGTCTCATAGAAAAAGGAGCTGATAAGTATCCACCTTGCAATGCAGGGGACACCAGTTCAATTCCTCATCTGGAAGATCCCACATGCTTCCTGGCAATTGAGCCTGTGCTCTATCTGATACTGAGAGAGATTGAAGGCAAAAGGAGAAGGGGGCAGCAGAGGACGAGATGATTACATAGTACCACCAACTCAGTGGACATGAATTTGAACAAACTCTGGGAGATAGTGAAGGACAAAGGAGCCTGGTGCGCCACAGTCCATAGTGTTGTGAAGAGTCAGACGTGACTTAGCAAAAACAACAACCTACAACTACTGAAGCCCTGTGCACCTAGAGCGTGCATTTCGCAATAAGAGAAACCACCACAATGAGATGCCCTAGCACCGCTACTAGAGATTAGCCGCCCCACCCTCTCTGCAGAGAGAGAAAGCCTGTGTGTAGCAATTAAGACCCAACTCAGCCAAAAATAAACATTAATTAATTAATAATAAAAGAAGTAGGACCTACGAAGTGTCCAAGGCAGGTAGCTGTTATACTGATGAGATTAAAAAAGCACACACACACACACAAAAAGCACAATATATTTGTGAGGAATGGACAGAGCTAAGAAACTTAGTCTTAGTAAAGAATCTAAACAGAGTTTGGGCTTGGGGCAGTTGCTTAGTAAAGAAATAACAAGGGTAGTTTTACAGCCTTCTCAGCCCTGGTTTCCTTATCTTTGGGGATAAAGATATCTCTCTGCCTCCTAGACAGGGAGGAGACCTTTCGCATGGGATATTTATTTACTGCTTTCTGGGAAACAAAGAAAAGGATCAGAGTTTCTTTTTTGCACTGGCTGTTTCTTTGTAATTTTAATTCAAAATAATCAATATGTCACCTTGATGTATTCTGTGCTGGCCTGCCCTAGTCCCAACAGGGTCACTGTTACCTGTCAACAACAGAATTCTGGGAAAATTGTAAAGGTTGGTCATGGTCATGAACCAAAACCTCAAGTGCCCTTTGGATACCTTTAGATACTCCCCTAACTTCTACACTCCATGGGATTTAAATGTTTTAGTTATTTTATGTAGAGTTTCAGGATGAGTTGTATCTAATAGCACTGTATCTTTGCCAAAGGGGCTTCCCTGGTAGCTCAGCTGGTAAAGAATCTGCCTGCAATGCAGGGAACCCCAGTTTTGATTCCTGGGGCAGGAAGATCCCCTGGAGAAGGAGATGACTACCCACTCCAATATTCTGGCCTGGAGAATTCCATGGACAGAGGAGCCTGGCAGGCTATGGTCCATGGGGTTGCAAAGAGTTGGACAGGACTGAGCCACTTTCACTTTGCCCAAAAGCTACAGCTTTACAGTTGCTAAAAAAGCTGCTTGGTTTAGATTCTTCTTCTAAGGGCATCCCAACTTTAATATCAAGTGATTGAGGCACAAGCTTTATGGGAACAATTATAAAAGAACTCTCTATGGTGTTACCTCTTACTCAAAAACTGAAGGCAACAAAAAAACAAATTAATAAATAATAGCAAAAACAGAAATAAAGAAAGCTGTCCTTTTTTCATACACAATCTTCTGGAAATTCTGTAAAGGACTAACAGCATCCTTAAATTATTATTAGCAATATTGGTGGATGGACCTAGATAGAGATTGTCATACTGAGTGAAATAAGTCAAAGAAAAACAAATATCATATGATATATCTCTTATATGTGGAATCTTAAGAAAAGGTACGAATGAATTTATTTATAAAACAGTAACAGATGCAATGGACATAAACTTGGGCAAACTCTGGGAGATGGTGAGGGACAGGGAAGCCTGGCATGCTTCAGTCCATGGGGTCATGAAGAGTTGGACAGGACTTGGCGACTGAACAACAGCAGTGTTACAGACTTAAAAAAAAAAAAAAAAAAAATATATATATATATATATATATATATACACATATGGTTACCAGGGAGTAAAGTGGGGAGGAAATAAGTTGGAAGATTGATATTGACTTGTACACACTACTATATATAAAACAGATAACAAGGACCAACTGTATGTTCTTCCCTTATGGCTCTGCTGGTAAAGAATCTGCCTGCAATGCAGGAGACCTGGGTTCGATCCCTGGATTGGGACGATCCCCTGGAGAAGGGAAAGGCTACCTACTCCAGTATTCTAGCCTAGAGAATTCCATGGACTGTAAAGGTCATGGGGTCACAAAGAGTTGGACATGACTGAGTAACTTTCACAATCACGAGGACCTACTGTATAGCACAGGGAACTCTACTCAATACTCTGTAATGGCTTATATGGGAAAAGAATCTAAAAGGGAGTGGATATATGTCTATGTGTAACTGATTTATTTTGTTGTACATGTTAGGTAGGTAGAATAGGGAAAAGGAGTCCAAAATGGCGGTGGCTAAAAGACAAGGAAGGTGAAAGGAAGGTCCAAGGACCAGAGTGAAGACTTCAGGCAGAACAAACAGCACTCCTGGCTAAGCCCAATTTGCATAGGGCAGGCTCAGGTGGAGGAAAAAACATAAAAGGAGGAGTCAAAGCGCTTTCTCACGGACTCTCTCTCTCCCCCTCCCTCCCTCCCTCCCTTCCTCCCCCGCACGCTCCTCCGCTCTCTTCTCCTGCTATCTTGGATTCTCCTGCTATCTTCTAAATAAAATAGAGCTGTAACACTGATTTGCCTAAGAGCTGTAGCATGGTTTGTCCAAGACCCGAGAGCTGTGACGCGCTGAGGGCTTTAATGTCCGTCACTCCAAATCTTTGTTGTGACGAGACAAAGAACCGAGGAACATACACTCGAGTGACATACACATGAAGCTAACACAACACTGTAAATCATCTATACCCCAATAAAAAATTTTTTAATAAAATAAAATTAGCACTATTGGGAATTCTCTGGCGATGCAGTGGTTAGGACTGTCACGCGAGTGTATGTTCCTCGGTTCTTTGTCTCGTCACAACAAAGAATTGGAGCGACGGACATTAAAGCCCTCGGCGCATCACAGCTCTCGGGTCTTGGGCAAACCGTGTTACAGCTCTTAGGCAAATCGGTGTTACAGCTCCATTTTATTTAGAAGATAGCAGGAGAATCCAAGACTCGAAGACAAGAGAGTGGAGGAGTGCGTGGGGAGAGAGAAAGAGAGAGAGAGAGAGCATGCACATGCCCTCGGGAGAGAGAGTCCATGAGAAAGCGCTTTGGCTCCTCCTTTTATATGTTTTTTCCTCCACCTGGGCCTGCCCTATGCAAATTGGGCTTAGCCAGGAGTGCTGTTTGTTCTGCCTGAAGTCTTCACTCTGGTCCTCGGACCTTCCTTTGACCTTCCTTGTCTTATAGTCACCGCCATTTAGGACTCCTTTTCCCTATTCTACCTACCTAACAGGACCAAGCATTTTCACTGTGGTGGCCCAAGTCTGGTCCCTGATTTGGAAGCTAAGATTCCGTAAGCCGCAAGGTGTGGCCAAAAAAACTAGCAATATTTTCAGAAATCTTTGAGTTTTCTTGACTACAGCTTCTCCTGGCCACTATCTCTATGGCCTAACAGACAACTCTCTTAGGAATACATAGATTATCCCCCTATGAATTGATAACTGGAAGGCATATGCATTGGGACTTCCCTGTAGCTCAAACAGTAAAGAACCTGCCTGCAATGCAGCAGACCTAGGTTTGATCCCTGGGTTGGGAAGATCCTCTGGAGAAGGGAATGGCAATCCACTCCACTGTTCTTGCCTGGAGAGTCCCATGGACAGAGGAACCTCGCAGGCTACAGTCCATAGATCCTATAAAGTTGGATATGACTGAGCGACTAACCCACAGAGGCACATGCATTTGAAATTTCACCTCCAATTCTAGACTCATCCCTACCATATGCAGATACGGCAAAATATTTTGAGGGACTCTTATGCTATATACCCAGTCCTGTCACCAACAGATTAAGGCCACACTCCCACAACATCTTTCTAAACAATTTCTGCATTATTTTCAATCAGAGGATTTTATCTATTGAAAGACACATCAGAGAAAAATTGTTATTGAACCTCATAGGAAGGGACCTTATCAAAATACTGTTAACAACAAATACAGCAGTAAAACTATAGGAAATCAATTACTGGGTTCACAATTCACAACTACAGCAATTTAGAATTTCATGTAAGTAGAGGGCTATTTCAGTACAAGATCTCAAACTGAGGATTCTCAGAGATCCTTCAGAAACCACTAATCTTCAGAAGTAGACAGCTAGCCTAAGACCTTTGGAACAGATGATCACAGATAGTGGACAGCCTCTAGCCAGTATGTTGGACCAAAACTTCTATCCAATTCTTGTTTGGTTTTTTTTTTATCTGCTTGCTTATAATTCTTATTATTTTCTATAGATTGCTTACTGTCATTCACCTATAAAGAGCCTTTTTCTCTTTTCTTCCTGACATTATAATTGTTAGGTCAGAATAGACTCATTCTAAAATGATAAATACATCAGGTGATACATGTCAATTCATTCAGTGGAAGGAATTCTTTCTCAATGTTTGCATATAGCAAATTGTCACAATGTAAACTTTAAATATCTTACAATTTTATTTGTCAATTATATCTCAATGAAGTTAAAAAGAAAAGGAAATACTCATTCAATTGTCATTTTCAGATGATCCCAAGTGGTAGCCACAAGACTGTTCTCAGTCTTACTGACTGCTGAATATACCAACAATCACCAGATTCCCATGATAAAGCCCTCTGAGCAATTCCAATTTCATCAAATAAGGCCACAGGTGATCACAGTCAATGGCATTTCTACTTGCACCCACTTGAACAATTGATTCCAAACAAGTCAAGCGGTGACTCTGCTAGTGTCCTTCACACAACTGAAGTGCCCAGTGACCAGTGGTCAAGCATGCACTCTCTCCCAGAAAAAGACCCTCAGTTAATAAAATCTATTGTTCAGACCCTAGATAATTCCAAATTTGAACTCAACAATCTTTGTAGGGTGGTGAGCCAAACCTGAAAAAGACTAGTAGAAATCCAAACATGTTATGTAAGGCCTTGGTTCCAACCTCATGTCATAAACAGCACTTTTTTCCCTGGATCTCCGCATACCTCTCCGGGATACTACTTCCTTTGTGATCAGGATGCCTGGTCCTGTTTGCCTCAGACTAACACCTCATGATCATTAGGAATAGTATTCCAAGACTTGTCTGTAATTCTATAAATCACCAAGACTGGAAATTCCTGCTTAGATACAAAGCCAAGATGATGCCATTCTGGATTATTAATACTTGGGTGAGTTACAGGCTCATTTTTATTTGAATAATCAGAACAGTGTTCCCATCAGTGGGAATCATACAAACAGAAAACCTTTAAGAAACCTACTACTGGGGGAAGGGATAAATTAGGAGGTTGGGATTAAAAAATCCACACCACTATACATAAATAAAATAGGTAATCAACCAAGACCTATCGTATAGCCTGGAAACTATCTTCAATACTCTGTAATTACCTATATGGGAAAAGAATCTGAAAAAAGAATAGATATATGCGTATGTATAACTGAATAACTTTGCTGTATACCTGAAACTTTCACAACATTATAAACTAACTACACTTTAATATAAAATCTTAAAAAATAATAAGCCTATTACTAACTCTAGCAGCTGCTGTTAATGACACTAACCTTTGCCTTAGATGGATTAGAGGTCAGTCTCAGCTCACTGGCATGAGTAGTGACAGACTCACATTGCTTAAGATTTCTTGTTGGCTAGTCATGGTGATGCCTGGGCCAGTACTAATACTTCCTGTTGTATTTGTCAATGAAATAGGCAAATTTAACAGGCCTTCCATTGTCTTTAAAGAAAAGCTATTTGGATGTCTAAGATTGAGCTTCATGACCTATGGAATATGTCTCTTGGCCTGGGTTGGACAGCTGGACTTTCTGGTTTTGAAGCTCCTCAGAGAGACTATTAATTTCTTTTGTTTTAGTGATAGTGATCATTATGCTGGTCTGCTGTACAGTCTTAAATGCTTATGTGCAGCCCCTCTCTCATCAGATGATCACCATGATGATCATCTACAAAAATAGAAAGATCAAGAAGATCTTACAATACAGTTGACTATGAAGATAACAGAACTGTTCCTGAGCAATGAAGATCTGGAATTCTTGCTTTTCACAAGTTGACCAACCTCTTGAAAGTGAGAGAATGAACACAAAGAGGGACTGAGAGACCGAAATACATGAACAGACAACAGCCAGACTATATTTAAGATAAACTTCTGATCCACAATCAGCATCAATAAATCCAGGAAACCTACTCTACGTCATAAACCAGTCCAGGAAGCCAAACAATGATATTCCATCCAGGGCAAAGGTAGTGTCATTAACAGCAGCTGCTAGAGTTAGCAAAACAGGTGGTCTATTGGCCTCAAACAGCTGTGACTAGATTACTAAGTTAAAGCTTCCTAATTTTTGTCTCTGCTTCCCCATATTAGGACTTACTGGAAAAAACCAAATATGCATCTCTAACTGTAGGTTGTCCTGCTTCTAGTTAGCCCACTTCCAGCTCCATGCCAGCAGCTCCAATTTCAGAGCACATCTGAAAACTTCTTTTTCCACCAATAAAAGTTTCCCACTTCCCTGCTTTTGAGTCTTTGACAAATAAAAGGGATAGTGGCTGATTTCTGACTCAGTTCAGTAGCTCAGTCGTGTCCGACTCTTTGCGACCCCATGAATCACAGCACGCCAGGCCTCCCTGTCCATCACCAACTCCCGGAGTTCACTCAAACTCATGTCCATCTAGTTGGTGATGCCATCCAGCCATCTCATCCTCTGTTGTCCCCTTCTCCTCCTGCCCCCAATCCCTCCCAGCATCAGAGTTTTTTCCAATGAGTCAACTCTTCGCATGAGGTGGCCAAAGTACTGGAGTTTCAGCTTTAGCATCATTCCTTCCAAAGAACACCCAGGACCGATCTCCTTTAGAATGGACTGGTTGGATCTCCTTGCAGTCCAAGGGACTCTCAAGATTTCTGACTACAATAAACTAAATAAATTCACTCTTCTTGTTCCCATCTGAGTGGTTTTGTTCATTTCCACATGATCTTTAAAACTGCAAAGAAAGGGGTATGTAGAGGGTGAGGGTTTTATTTTACAAGGAAGGTTTGTAAAATCTCAAGGACAGCCCCCCAAACACACACACACACACACACACACACACACACACACACACACTCATTAATATTCCAGAGTTCCTTGTCACATGTAGAAAGTAAGGAAGCAGAGAATAATTAGAAGGAGAAAAGATGGAAAAGTGGAGGCAGGCAAAGAGGTGACCAGTGATTGGAAGGAGAGGGCAGTGAGGAGAAAAGAAGGAAGGAAGAAAGACCCAAAGATATATCTGAAGTCAGTGCTGTCCCTGACCTCACCCACCCTGGTTCCCTCTACAATCCAGATGCCCAATTTCCCCCAGAGGGAAATTGGCTAACCTCACCAAGATGATATCTTTTAATTCATTTTCTTCCATCCAGTAATTCCACATGCGATTCTAAGCCTGAGATGAAAGACAAGTTTTTTGTTGGTTGGTTTGGCTTGTTTGCTTTTAACTGCGCTGGATCTGCATTACTGTGTGCAGACTTTCTCTCATTGTGGCCCATGGGCTTCTTTTGTTGCAGCACAAGGACTTCTCGTTGCGGTATACAAGCTTCTCTAGTTGTGGAACACTGCCTCTAGAGCATGTGGGCTCAGGAGATGAAAAACTAGCTTTTAGCAATTATGTGGAGAATGTAAAGCACGGGGTGGAGGCTAAGCTAAGATAATGAGCAACACTTCTCCCAGCTCTAGCTCTTCCTGTCTTCTACAGAGCTCCATCCTGCTGCAGGATCCTTTTCCCGGAATCTCTGTATTTAGGCTGTGCATGCTGTTCAATCGCTCAGTCAACTCTGACTCCTTGAGACTCCACAGACTGTCTAAAGCTGACCTACGAGTGGTGACAGGTCATAAGCAGAACTAGGCAAGAGGCTGCAGGGAGGGAGGCAGAGTCAGAGATCTCCAGCTGAAGCTTCCTTCGTCTGGGACACTTCCTTTCCCATCCCTCCCTTTGGCTTCAGACACTGAACGTGTTTGAACATAAATGTTTAAGAACTGATTCTCAAACAATCAGGTGAGAAGAGGTTTGCTAGGTCTGAGGATATTTAGGGGCTCAGGAGGGGCATGGATGCATCTTTGTCAAAGCTATGCTGTGTCTCCAGGTCTCAGCCTCCCTCCCTGAGCTTCCTCCCCTTCTCATTTCTTCTACATCTCTGTGCAGAAGCTCCCTGCTTCACCTATTCTTTTATCTTCCTCCATAAGAATCCAAAACCATTTAGAAACCATACTGAGCATATACTTTAAGCCTTATTTCCAAACATAGAATACAATTTTTATATTCTTATTAAAGAACCTCATTTGATGAGGGTGGATATAAGTGGACTTTTTTGGAACAGAGAAATGAAGTTCCTGACTTCCTGAAATCTCCCAAGACTGTTGAAAAGCCTGAGAGTGAAGGGGATGGTGTTGGGAAGGATCTCAAGCTGTAGGCGAATGAGAAACAAGAGGATGGTGTCAAAGACCCAGAAGACAGGAACGCGACTGACATACTCAAGCCCTTGGGATTCCAAGCTCGGGGATCCTGTCACCAAGCATGACTGAGCTATCCATTTCCCTGGTCTGCATTCTCCTGAGGGGTGATGGGAGGACCAACTTGAGTGTTCAAGGAAGGCTCCCAAGACCACATCAGTAACTAGCTGATCCTAGGCCTGGATGGGAAAGTGAAAGGAAGTGCACATTTGTCCCCTTCACAGAATGCTTGGAAATTAACCCCTGAAATCCCCTTAAATTCAGAGGCAGCCCAGGAAGGTTAGAACTACTTTACCACACCACTGGGCTCCAGGTCCCAAGGAACCTCCTTAGAGAGGCTGTGGCCAGGCCCACCCACACCCCCACACTCTCCTTTCGGGTAGGGCACTTGCCCCTCTCCCAGCTTATACAGTTTTCCTGGCTCTGCTTCAGGAGTGGGGCTCTGGATTCTGGGTCCTCTGAAGCCAACTCCATGGAGACAGAGGTCACCGTGGATGGAGATAATTTGGGAGTTCCCTAGGAGTCAAACAGCCCAAGTGGCCCATCTAGCCTGTCACAAAACTTTGCATTTATTGACATTTACTGAGCAGCTCCTTCCCCAGGGAAACATTGTTCAATCTTCTCCTAATTTCCACCTCCTGCTGACACCCCAACACTTCACCTCTCAAGACAAATCAACTGCAAAAAGGTAAAAAGCTTTAGAGGCTCTGCAGCTCCCTGTTGATTATCCCCATTTTACCAGGCTTCCCATGTCTCTTTCTGTCCATCCCACCCTCATACAGCCAGCAGCCCAAACTGGGAAAGAAAAGGGTTCTCAGAATTCCCTGGTGGACCAATGGTTAGGACTCTGTCCTTTAACTACCAAGAGTCAAGGTTCCATTCTTGCTCAGGGAACTAAGATCCCATAAGACACGAGTTGCAGTCAAAAGATAAAAGTGAGGAGGGGTTCCAACACCTGAGCACAGGCTGCCCTTTCCCAGAGGGTGGCTCTGACTCCCATGTGACCTACAGGTGCGGTCAACAGTCTGGACACCAGTGCACACAGAGCTGGGCTCCCATCTTTCAACTCCACATCCTAGCCTCCACCTTATCACTATTTCCTCAGCCCAAGGACACACACATTCTCCACATGTCCTTTCTCACTCCAGCTCCCAGCCCTGTTTCTTCTTAAAGCAAGGTCAAACATTGCCTAGGATGCCTGAGCAAAGCCTGTGCCGTGGGTGGGGAACTGGAATGGACTCCAAAACAGCTACAGTCTCTCATTGTGAAATAATACCCTTTTTCTAACCTTGGATTTCCCCCTTCCAGCTCTTCCTGTTGTGCCCTGTGGTGGGAGATATTATTTAGGTGGAGGCTATTATCAAGAGACAAGTCACGTGGATATGGAAGACATGCCGGAATCTAAGGTGAAGAGATTCAGCCTTATCAAGCAGGGGATAAGCCTCACATTTACTTAAGTGGGGTCTTTCATGGGGTCACTCAGTTCAGCCTCTTGACCTACTGGCTGACTTGCTTTGAGCCTTGAATTAAACAGTCCTGATGCCTTCTCCCATTGCAATCCGATCCAGCCAGTGTTGTCACCCCCAATACCTCCTCAACATGGGCGTTTCACTTCTCAGGGCTAATCCTTAATCCCTCTTAATCCTTGAGTTGGTTCTGCCGCAAACTCAACTGTTTTATGTTTTACCTCATTCTATCTCTCTTAAATAAGCAGAGTGACAATACACAGCCTTGATGTACTCTTTTCCCAATTTGGAGTCAGTCTGTTGTTCCATGTCCAGTTCTAACTGTTCCTTCCTGACTTGCATACAGATTTCTCAGGAGGCAGGTCAGGTGGTCTGGTATTCCCATCTCTTTAAGAATTTTCCACAATTTGCTGTAATCCACACCGTGAAAGGCTTTGGCATAGTCAATAAAGAGGAAGTAAATGTTTTTCTGGAACTCTCTTGCTTTTTCAATGATCCAATGAACAGATGCTGGCAACTTGATCTTTGGTTCCTCTGCCTTTTCTAAATCCAGCTTGAATATCTGGAAGTTCACGGTTCATGTACTGTTGAAGCCTGGCTTGGAGAATTTTGAGCATTATTTTGCTAGCGTGTGAGATGAGTGCAATTTTGCAGTAGTTTGAGCATTTTTGGCTTTGCCTTTCTTTGGGATTGGAATGAAAACTGACCTTTTCCAGTCCTGTGGCCACTGCTGAGTTTTCCAAATTTGCTGACATATTGAGTGCAGCACTTTCACAGCATCATCTTTCAGGATTTGAAATAGCTCAATTGGAATTCCATCATCTCCACTAGCTTTGTTCGTAGTGATGCTTCCTAAGGCCCACTTGACTTCACATTCCAGGATGTCTGGCTCTAGGTGAGGAATCACACCATTGTGATTATCTGGGTTGTGAAGATCTTTTTTGCATAGTTCTTCTGTGTATTCCTCCCACCTCTTCTTAATATCTTCTGCTTCTGTTAGGTCCATACCATTTCTGTCCTTTATTGTGCCCATCTTTGCATGAAATGTTCCCTTGGTATCTGTATTTTTCTTGAAGAGATCTCTAGTCTTTCCCATTTTGTTGTTTTTCTCTATTTCTTTGCATTGATCACTGAGGAAGGCTTTCTTATCTCTCCTTGCTATTCTTTGGAACTCTGCATTCAAATGGGTATAGCTTTCCTTTTCTCCTTTGCCTTTAGTTTCTCTTCTTTTCACAGTATTTGTAAGGCCTCCTCAGACAGCTGTTTTGCCTTTTCGCATTTCTTTTTCTTGGGGATGGTCTTGATCCCTGCCTCCTGTACACTGTCATGAACCTCTGTCCATAGTTCTTCAGGCACTCTGTCTATCAGATCTAGTCCCTACAATCTATTTCTCACTTCCTCTGTATAATCATAAGGGATCTGATTTAGGTCATACCTGAATGGTCTAGTGGTTTTCCCTACTTTCTTCAATTTCAGTCTGAATTTGACAATAAGGAGTTCATCATCTGAGCCACAGTCAGCTCCTGGTCTTGTTTTTGCTGACTGTATAGAGCTTCTCCATCTTTGGCTGCCAAGAATACAATTGTTGGGGGCCAGAGTGAGGTACTCCGCCCGTGACAAAGGTCATGAGGAAGGAGGCTCGACATACGCAAAGGCAGGATCGAGCCTCAGGAGTCCCCCTGGAAATCCTCGAGCGTCTACCCCCATAACCAGAGCCTGCCTACTTTACTACTTTGTGCTCTTACCTACACCTCTGACTTTACGGGGGGCTGTCCCCCACCACCTCTTTCGGAGAAGGAGTTAACCTAGAGCTCCAGTCAATAAAAACTCTTGGGTGTGACAAGAGTGTTTTAACCTACAAACTCCTCTGAAGGTTCTCTAGCCTGCCTGACAGGCTCATCGGGCCACATGTGATTGCTCACAGCCTCCCAACCGTGAGAGGCACGAGATGCTTTAAACCCTCTAAAAACAGGTTCTTTAGAGAGGTTAGAAAACTATAAGTATAAGTATAGTGGGCTAATTAGAAATTGTGTTGGTGAAGGGTTTTTCATTTGTTGAGCCAATGTTTGTTGCTAAGTCTCCATATCCCCTGCCCTTACACACACTAATGAATATATAGAAGGAATAAGTATTAACCTTTGATATTAATCACGTTAGACCTTAGGCTAAGTAAATTCTTTCCTTAACTAAAACCCACTACACCCTCACCCTGTAGGAATGTAACTTTATTTGGGTGGCGTCTGTTTTGAGAATAATCAGCCCTGGAGAAATAAGTGTCCTGATTGACTGACCGCTGTCACAAGGAGAGGGTCGTAAATTGTCAGCAGGCCCCCCTGGCCAGAAGATGATGTTAACACCCCTAAGACCTCTGTATACATTTGTATGAAGCACCTGACTTTGATAAAAGTCAGGACTGCTGACCCCGCGTGACTTTTGCATAACATCTCAGTGTATAAAAGTAGACCATGGAAAATAAAGAATTGGGATCAGTTTCTCGAAATACTGGTCTCCCCATGTCGCTCTCTCTCCCACTCTGGCTGAATCTCCATCTGGAGTGCGGAACCCACCATGCTTACTAATTGTGCCTGGGCTTCTAAGATCCGACCGGGGAGGCCTCAGTGTCTCCTCTCCTTCGGGAGAACGGAAGGATGCCTGTGGCCTACGTAAGTGGTGCAAACTTCTTGTCTTGAAGTTTTATTGGTCTCCCGCGTAAACCAAGCCACTCAGCCTCTTTTCTCCACTGAATTTTCCTACTGAGCTATCCTCATCCTATTACTCTTTATATCTTTAATTAATATCTAATTGAAGCTATTGTATCCTGATCCTCGCCTATGCCGTCTCTCCTTCGAATACCCTGGATCAGCCGGGGCAGGACCCTGGCATACAATCAATCTGATTTCAGTGTCGACCATCTGGTGATGTCCATGTGTGGAGTCTTCTCTTCTGTTGTTGGAAGAAGGTGCTTGCTCTGATCAGTGTGTTCTCTTGGCAAAACTCTATTAGCCTTTGCCCTGCTTCATTCTGTACTCCAAGGCCAAATTTGCCTGTTACTCCAAGTATTTCTTGACTTCCTACCCTTGCATCCCAGTCCCCTATAATGAAAAAGACATCTTTTTGGGTGTTAGTTCTAGAAGGTCTTGTAGGTCTTCATATAACCATTCAACTTCAGCTTCTTCAGCATTACTGGTCAGGGCATAGACATGGATTACTCTGATATTGAATGGTTTGGCTTGAAAAAGAACAGAGATCATTCTGTCATTTTGGAGATCGCATCCAAGTACTGCATTTAACTTATATGCTTATTTAAATTATATGCAGAGTACATCATGAGAAACACTGGCTGGATAAGCACGAGCTGAAATCGAGATTGCCAGGAGAAATATCAATAACCTCAGATATGCAGATGACACCACCCTATGGCAGAAAGTGAAGAACTAAAGAGCCTTTTGATGAAAGTGGAAGAGGAGAATGAAAAAGTTGGCTCCAAACTCAACATTCAGAGAACTAAGATCATGGCATCCTGTCCCATCACTTCATGGCAAATAGATGGGTAAGCAATGGAAACAGTGACAGACTTTATTTTGGGGGGCTCCAAAATCACTGTAAATGGTGACTACAGCCATGAAATTAAAAGACGCTTACTCCTTGGAAGAACAGTTATGAGCAACCTAGACAGCATATTAAAAAGCAGAGACATTACTTTGCCAACAAAGGTCAGTCTAGTCAAAGCTATGGTTTTTCCAGTGGTCATGTATGGATGTGAGAGTTGGACTGTGAAGAAAGCCGAGCACTGAAGAATTGATGCTTTTGAACTGTGGTGTTGGAGAAGACTCTTGAGAGTCCCTTAGACTGCAAGGAGATCCAACCAGTCTATCCTAAAGGAGATCAGTCCTGAATATTCATTGGAAGGACTGATGCTGAAGCTGAAACTCCAATACTTTGGCCACCTGATGCAAAGAACGGACTCATTTGAAAAAACTCTGATGCTGGGAAAGATTAAAGGCAGAAGGAGAAAGGGATGACAGAGGATGAGATGGTTGGATGGCATCACCGACTCAATGGACATGAGTTTGAGTAAACTCTGGGAGTTGGTGATGGACAGGGAGGCCTGGCATGCTGCAGTCCACGGGGTTGCAAAGAGTCGGAGACAACTGAGCAACTGAACTGAACTGATATACTTCCTGATCCAGGCCCGCAAATAGAAGCACCACAGGTCAGGCCAGCTCTTAAGAAGTTCGTAGTAAGAAGAGGCCCTCAGAGATCTGAGTCCCAGCAGAGGGGAGGTGTGTGCGATTGAGCAGGCACCACAGCACAAGGACTTGTTGAGGAGGTGAGGCCTGCAGTGGGTGGGGAGAGAAGACAGGGAAGGGATGGGTTCTACTCAGATAAGTATACCCTCAGGTGAGTGACAAGGTGGACAAAGGGACTCAATGTGGAGGGATGAAGACACACACGGGAGAGAGGAGAGAGATGCTGGGGGCTGGGGGCACAAAATGGGGCTCTGGAGGAGATGGGGATGGAGTCATGGAGTGGATAAGACAGAGAAAGAAATAGGGACACAGGGACTCAGGGACACAGAGAGAAGGACACAGAGAGAGAAGAGATGGAGCAAGGAGTGGGAGGCATAAGGGACAGAATGAATGAAGGAGAGGAACAGAGCGCTAGGTGTATGGGGTGGAGTCATAGCAGCTGTGGGCACACGGAGAAGACAGAAAGAGAAAGACACAGGCAGAAGGAGGAAGGAGATGGAGGGGGAGGGAGACGGTGATCAGCTGGAAGGAGCAGGTTCAGGAGGGCTAATTTTCACCTCCTGCTCTCTATCCCCAGAGACCCCAGTCCTCCCTTCTAACTGTGCCCCCTAAGAGAGATGGTGCCAGCCAGAGCAGGATTTTGCCCTCTGCTGCTGCTCCTGCTGCTGGGGCTGTGGGTGGCCGAGGACGCAGTCAGTGCCAGGCCTGGGAACATGACCCCAGCTCAGTGGTTTGAAACTCAGCACGTGCAGCCCAGTCCTCAAGGCTGCAGTGCCGCGATGCACAAAATCAACAAGTTCTCCAAACGCTGCAAAGACCTCAAAACCTTCCTGCATGAGTCCTTCTCCAGTGTGACCACCAGTTGTCAGATGCCCAACATAGCCTGCAAGAATGGCCGTAATAACTTCCACCAGAGCCAGATGCCTGTATCCCTGATTGAGTGTAAGCTCACCTCAGAGAAATACCCAGACTGCAGGTACAATGAGGAGGAAAGGAATGCTTCTTATATTGTGGCCTGTGAGCCTCCTGAGAAAAAGTACTCTAAGAAATTCAAGCTGGTTCCTGTCCATCTGGACAAGGTCCTTAATATTTTTATCTTTCCTTGGCCTTGGGTCCTGCCGTAACTCCCTCTCCAGGCCTCTGGACCACTCCTCCTCTGCTCAGCTTGTTCTCTTGTGATATCTCTTGGGGCCCTTGCTAGCTCAGGTTTTTCTGAGAGGATGGGGGTCTGGGGAGTTCAGGTGATACCTTAATAGTCTAAGCTCCAGAAAGATGGTGATCTCTCAAATTTTTGTTTCTGTTTTACTGGAATCTCATCCTCAAAAAACTTCAGTTCTGTTCAGTCGCTCAAGATCAGAAGGGACAGCGGTGAGGAGATACCCCTCGTCCAAGGTAAGGAGCAGCGGCTGCGCTTTGCTGGAGCAGCCGTGAAGAGATACCCCACGCCCAAGGTAAGAGAAACCCAAGTAAGACGGTAGGTGTTGCAAGAGGGCATCAGAGGGCAGACACACTGAAACCATACTCACAGAAAACTAGTCAGTCTAATCACACTAGGACCACAGCCTTGTCTAACTCAATGAAACTAAGCCATGCCCGTGGGGCCACCCAAAATGGGTGGGTCATGGTGGAGAGGTCTGATAGAATGTGGTCCACTGGAGAAGGGAATGGCAAACCACTTCAGTATTCTTGCCTTGGGAACCCCATGAACAGTATGAAAAGGCAAAATGATAGGATACTTAAAGAGGAACTCCCCAGGTCAGTAGGTGCCCAATATGCTACTGGAGATCAGTGGAGAAATAACTCCAGAAAGCATGAAGCGATGGAGCCAAAGCAAAAAGAATACCCAGCTGTGGATGTGACTGGTGATAGAAGCAAGATCCGATGCTGTAAAGAGCAATATTGCATAGGAACCTGGAATGTCAGGTCCATGAATCAAGGCAAATTGGAAGTGGTCGGACAAGAGATGGCAAGAGTGAACGTCAACATTCTAGGAATCAGCGAACTCAAATGGACTGGAATGGATGAATTTAACTCAGATGACCATTATATCTACTACTGCGGCAGGAATCCCTCAGAAGAAATGGAGTGGCCATCATGGTCAACAAAAGAGTTTGAAATGCAGTACTTGGATGCAATCTCAAAAATGATAGAATGACCTCTGTTCGTTTCCAAGGCAAACCATTCAATATCACAGTAATCCAAGTCTATGCCCCAACCAGTAACGCTGAAGAAGCTGAAGTTGAACGGTTCTATGAAGACCTACAAGACCTTTTAGAACTAACACCCAAAAAAGATGTCCTTTTCACTATAGGGGACTGGAATGCAAAAGTAGGAAGTCAAGAAACATCTGGAGTAACGGACAAATTTGGCCTTGGAATACGGAATGAAGCAGGGCAAAGGCTAATAGAGTTTTGCCAAGAAAATGCACTGGTCATAGCAAACACCCTCTTCCAACAACACAAGAGAAGACTCTACACATGGACATCACCAGATGGTCAACACCAAAATCAGACTGATTATATTCTTTGCAGCCAAAGATGGAGAAGCTCTATACAGTTAGCAAAAACAAGACCAGGAGCTGACTGTGGCTCAGATGATGAACTCCTTATTGCCAAATTCAGACTGAAATTGAAGAAAGTAGGGAAAACCACTAGACCATTCAGGTATGACCTAAATCAAATCCCTTATGATTATACAGTGGAAGTGAGAAATAGATTTAAGGGCCTAGATCTCATAGATAGAGTGCCTGATGAATTATGGACTGAGGTTCATGAAATTGTACAGGAGACAGGGATCAAGACCATCCCTATGGAAGAGAAATGCAAAAAAGCAAAATGGTTGTCTGGGGAGGCCTTACAAATAGCTGTGAAAAGAAGAGAAGGGAAAAGCAAAGGAGAAAAGGAAAGAGATAAGCATCTGAATGTGGAGTTCCAAAGAATAGCGAGATAAGAAAGCCTTCCTCAGTGATCAATGCAAAGAAATAGAGGGAAACAACAGAATGGGAAAGACTAGAGATCTCTTCAAGAAAATTAGAGATACCAAGGGAACGTTTCATGCAAAGATGGGCTCGATAAAGGACAGAAATGGTATGAACCTAACAGAAGCAGAAGATATTAAGAAGAGATGGCAAGAATACACAGAAGAACTGTACAAAAAAGATCTTCACGACCCAGATAATCACGATGGTGTGATCACTGACCTAGAGCCAGATATCCTGGAATGTGAAGTCAAGTGGGCCTTAGAAAGCATCACTACGAACAAAGCTAGTGGAGGTGATGGAATTCCAGTTGAGCTATTTCAAATCCTGAAAGATGATGCTGTCAAAGTGCTGCACTCAATATGCCAGCAAATTTGGAAAACTCAGCAGTGGCCACAGGACTGGAAAAGGTCAGTTTTTATTCCAATCCCAAAGAAAGGCAATGCCAAAGAACGCTCAAACTACCACACAATTACACTCATCTCACATGCTAGTAAAGTAATGCTCAAAATTCTCCAAGCCAGGCTTCAGCAATACGTGAACCATGAACTTCCTGATGTTCAAGCTGGTTTTAGAAAAGGCAGAGGAACCAGAGACCAAATTGCCAACATCTGCTGGATCATGGAAAAAGCAAGAGAGTTCCAGCAAAACATCTATTTCTGCCTTATTGACTATGCCAAAGCCTTTGACTGTGTGGATCACAGTAAACTGTGGAAAATTCTTCAAGAGATGGGAATACCAGACCACCTGATCTGCCTCTTGAGAAATTTGTATGCAGGTCAGGAAGCAACAGTTAGAACTGGACATGGAACAACAGATTGATTCCAAATAGGAAAAGGAGTACGTCAAGGCTGTATATTGTCACCCTGCTTATTTAACTTATATGCAGAGTACATCATGAGAAATTCTGGGCTGGAAGAAGCAGAAGCTGGAATCAAGATTGCCGGGAGAAATATCAATAACCTCAGATATGCAGATGACACCACCTTTATGGCAGAAAGTGAAGAGGAACTCAAAAGCCTCTTGATGAAAGTGAAAGTGGAGAGTGAAAAAGTTGGCTTAAAACTCAACATTCAGAAAACGAAGATCATGGCATCTGGTCCCACCACTTCATGGGAAATAGATGGGGAAACAGTGGAAACAGTGTCAGACTTTATTGTTTTTGGGCTCCAAAATCACTGCAGATGGTGACTGCAGCCATGAGATTAAAAGACGCTTATTCCTTGGAAGAAAAGTTATGACCAACCTAGATAGCATATTGAAAAGCAGAGACATTACTTTGCCAACAAAGGTCCATCTAGTCAAGGCTATTGTTTTTCCAATGGTCATGTATAGATGTGAGAGTTGGACTGTGAAGAAAGCTGAGTGCCGAAGAATTGATGCTCTTGAACTGTGGTGTTGGAGAAGACTCTTGAGAGTCCCCTGGACTGCAAGAAGATCCAACCAGTCCATTCTGAAGGAGATCAGCCCTGGGATTTCTTTGGAAGGAATGATGCTAAAGCTGAAACTCCAGTACTTTGGCCACCTCATGCGAAGAGTTGACTCATTGGAAAAGACTCTGATGCTGGGAGGGATTGAGGGCAGGAGGAGAAGGGGATGACAGAGGATGAGATGGCTGGATGGCATCACTGACTCGATGGATGTGAGTCTGAGTGAACTCCGGGAGTTGGTGATGGACAGGGAGACCTGGCATGCTGCAATTCATGGGGTTGCAAAGAGTCGGACATTACTGAGTGACTGAACTGAACTGAACTGAACTATCCTCAGAAAACTTAGGGGTGTAGATTCCTGGTTTGTTCCTCATACTTCTCTCCCTTAACCCATTTTTTCATGGCAGCATGACAAGGCAGGGGGTGGGGGGAAGAATTGGAAAATGAGTCTGTGGGATTTATGCAAAGAGCTATTCTTGTTCCTAAACTAGGTCTCTTCCCCAGCTCTAACACTGGCCTATGATAGGTCAGAGTGGAGAACTGGGCAAGAGGATGCAGGCAGGGAGTAGGTGTCAGGGATCTCCAGCTTAAGATCTCATCCTCTGGGAACTTTTCCTTTCCCTTCCCTCCATTCGGACTCAGACACTGAAAGTGTTTGGACATGAATGCTTAAGAGTTGATTCTCAAACATTTAAGCAAAAGGAGAATATTTAGGGGCATAGGAGGGACAGGAATACAATTTCCTCATAAAAGTTCCTTCCTCCAGATCTCAGCCTCCCTCTCTGAGCTACCTCCCCTGCTTATCTCTTCCACATCTCTATGCAGAAGCTCCTGGCTTTTCTCTTCTTTTACCTTCCTCCTTAAGAATCCAAAACCATCTAAAACCCAGTAAAACTGAATTAAGCCTTATTTCCAAACACAGAATAAGACTTTGATCTTTGTATTAAGCAACTTCATTTGACCAGAGTGGATATACATGGATTTTTTTTTTTTTTTTTTTTTTCTGAATAGAGGTATAGAGTTCCTGACACTCTGATATCTCTCCAAGAAGACTGATGATAAGCCTGAGTGTAAAGGGGATGATGTTGCCGAGGAAATCCAGTTGTAGGCAAATGAGAAGCAAGTGGATGGTGTCTTGAGCCTCGAAAAGTTTGAATATGACTGACATACCCAAGCCCTTGGGATCCTGAGCTTGTCCTCCTGGAGAAGGGACTGTGTAGTGTCAGGGTTCCTACCACTCTTTGCAATATCCACACTCTTCCTGTCACCAAACATGACTGAACTATCCAGGGCCCCAGGCTTCATGCTTGTGAGGGTGGTGTGTTCAAGGCAGGCTCCTGAGACCACATCACATCATGAAGCCACATCAGCGACTGGCTGATCCCAGGCCCAAGTGAGAAAGTGAAGGGAAGTCCATGTTTGTCCCCTTCACAGAATGCTTGGAAATTAACCCCTGAAATCCCCTTAAGTTCAGAGGCAGCCCAGGAAGGTTAGAACTACTTTACCACACCACTGGGCCCCGGGCCCCAAGGAACCTCCTTAGAGAGGCTGTGGCCAGGCCCACCCACACCCCCACACTCTCCTTTCGGGTAGGGCACTTGCCCCTCTCCCAGCTTATACAGTTTTCCTGGCTCTGCTTCAGGAGTGGGGCTCTGGATTCTGGGTCCTCTGAAGCCAACTCCATGGAGACAGAGGTCACCGTGGATGGAGGTAATTTGGGAGTTCCCGAGGAGTCAAACAGCCCAAGTGGCCCATCGAGCCTGTCACAAAGCTTTGCATTTATCAACCTTTACTGAGCAGCCCCTTGCCCGGGGGCTGTACAGTCTTCTCCTAATTTCCACCTCCTGCTGACACCCCAACACTTCACCTCTCAAGACAAATCAACTGCAGAAAGGTAAAAAGCTTTCAAGGCTGTGCAGGTCCCTGTTGATGATCCCCATTTTACAGGACTTCCCCTGTCTCTTCCTGTCCATCCCACCCTCATACAGCCAGCAGCCCAAACTGGGAAAGAAAGGGGTTCCAGAATTCCCTGGTGGACCAATGGTTAGGACTTTGTCCTTTCACTGCCAAGAGTCAAGGTTCCATTCTTGGTCAGGGAACTAAGATCCCACAAGACACGGGGTGCAGTCAAAAGATAAAAGTGGGGAGGGGTTCCAACACCTGAGCACAGGCTGCCCTTTCCCAGAGGGTGGCTGACTCCCTTGTGACCCGCCAGGTGCAGTCCATAGTCTGGACTTGGGTGCACACAGGGCTGGGCCCCCGTCTCCTGCTTCCACCTCCTAGCCTTTTCACATTATCACTATTTCCTCAGCCCAAGGACACACACATTCTCCATATGTCCTTTCCCACTCCAATTCCCAGTCCTAGGTCTTCTTAATGTGAGGTCAGACATTGCCCAGGATATCTGAGAAAAGAAAGACTTGGGTGTCTGCTGTTCCTGATTGAAGAAGATCTGCTTATTTAATTATCTAATTAACCTGGGTTGTTCAGTGGTCTCTGGGCTTCAACTATTTTAGGAAAGCCGCTCCCCTTCCTGGCCCTGCTTCTCCCCTAGAACAAGCCCCAGTGACCCCACCCTTTATATCAGGGATAGCCACTTGTGCCAGTTCTTCTGGTGACTTATCACAGGGGCATTAATTGTTGACCAGCCACGCCTGTGTGAAAGAAAACAGCTGGTAAGAGAGGAGGGCAGGGCACCTGAGGGCTCTAGGAATGTCAGATCTGCAGTCTCCCCCAGAGCCACATACTTGTCTTCTAAGAGGGGCTAAGAAACTAAATCACAGACTTTTATTTAAGACACAAGTGCTGAGAATTCTCCCCAACAGAAGCAGCCTCTCAAGTCGTAATACAAACCAGACCTTGAGAAGAACTCTAGGAGAGGTGAGGATGGAGTTATCAGAAAGCAACAAGAGGAAAGGGGTGGAGTGAGGGGGAGTCGGTGAAGGTTCCAGAGCAGAGTTCCCTGGGGAACACTTCTAAGCATAAATAGGGTTCCCACCCCATCATTAGGAGTAGAGGAAGGGCAATTCAGAAAAAAGGCCAGAAAGAGATACTAGACACATTTGGCAAAGCACCGTGTGTTTGCTGCTGCTGCTGCTGCTACTAAGTCACTTCAGTCGTGTCTGACTCTCGGCAACCCCATAGACGGCAGCCCACCAGGCTCCCCCATCCCTGGGATTCTCCAGGCAAGAACACTGGAGTGGGTTGCCATTTCCTTCTTCAATGCATGAAAGTGAAATGTGAAAGTGAAGTCGCTCAGTCGTGTCTGACTCTTCGAGACCCCATGGACTGCAGCCTACCAGGCTCCTCTGTCCATGGGATTCTCCAGGCAAGAGTACTGGAGTGGGGTGCCATTGCCTTCTCCACACCATGTGTTTAGAAAAGGGCAAATTTCTCCATGTGGCCAGGAGGAGACAGGAGATGGCACAGAAATAAAATGCAGGCCAGGGTAGAAGTCTCTTGATGCCACAGAAAACACTTCAACTCATAAAAGATGTAGACAGTGACCTTGAACTCAAGGATGAACTGCACACAAGCTTTACACACCTGAGTAGACTGAGGGCCAGAGCGGTCCCAGGGTCAGACGGATGCATCTTGGCAGTGGAATATCAGCTCAGCTCCAGTCTCAGGTCCCGGACTCCCAGAGCACGGTTCTCACTACATTGCCGCCTGGTGTGCCGTGGGTGACGAACCCATTCTTGGAATGGACTCCAAAACAGCTATAATTTCTCATTGTGAAATAATCCCCTTCTAGCTTTCCAGCTTTTCCTGCTGTGCCCTGTGGTGGGAGATATTGTTTAGGTGGGGGGTGGCCACAGGACTGGAAAAGGTCAGTTTTCATTCCAATCCCAAAGAAACGCAATGCCAAAGAATGCTCAGACTACCACACAATTGCACTCATCTCACACGCTAGTAAAGTAATGCTCAAAATTCTCCAAGCCAGGCTTCAGCAATATGTGAACCGTGAACTTCCTGATGTTCAAGCTGGTTTTAGAAAAGGCAGAGGAACCAGAGTTCAAATTGCCAACGTCCGATGGATCATGGAAAAAGCAAGAGAGTTCCAGAAAAACATCTATTTCTGCTTTATTGACTATGCCAAAGCCTTTGACTGTGTGGATCACAATAAACTGTGGAAAATTCTTCAAGAGATGGGAATACCAGACCACCTGATCTGCCTCTTGAGAAATTTGTATGCAGGTCAGGAAGCAACAGTTAGAACTGGACACGGAACAACAGACTGGTTCCAAATAGGAAAAGGAGTACGTCAAGGCTGTATATTGTCACCCTGTTTGTTTAACTTCTATGCAGAGTACATCATGAGAAACACTGGACTGGAAGAAACACAAACTGGAATCAAGATTGCCGGGAGAAATATCAATAACCTCAGATATGCAGATGACACCACCCTTATGGCAGAAAGTGAAGAGGAGCTAAAAAGCCTCTTGATGAAGGTGAAAGTGGAGATTGAAAAAGTTGGCTTAAAGCTCAACATTCAGAAAACGAAGATCATGGCATCCGGTCCCATCACTTCATGGGAAATAGATGGGGAAACAGTGGAAACAGTGTCAGACTTTATTTTTCTGGGCTCCAAAATCACTGCAGATGGTGACTGCAGCCATGAAATTAAAAGACGCTTACTCCTTGGAAGGAAAGTTATGACCAACCTAGATAGCATATTCAAAAGCAGAGACATTACTTTGCCAACAAAGGTTCGTCTAGTCAAGGCTATGGTTTTTCCTGTGGTCATGTATGGATGTGAGAGTTGGACTGTGAAGAAGGCTGAGCACTGAAGAATTGATGCTTTTGAACTGTGGTGTTGGAGAAGACTCTTGAGAGTCCCTTGGACTGCAGGGAGATCCAACCAGTCCATTCTGAAGGAGATCAGCCCTGGGATTTCTCTGGAAGGAATGATGCTAAAGCTGAAACTCCAGTACTTTGGCCACCTCATGCGAAGAGTTGACTCATTGGAAAAGACTCTGATGCTGGGAGGGATTGGGGGCAAGAGGAGAAGGGGACGACAGAGGATGAGATGGCTGGATGGCATCACTGACTCGATGGAAGTGAGTCTGAGTGAACTCCGGGAGTTGGTGATGGACAGGGAGACCTGGCGTGCTGCAATTCATGGGGTCGCAAAGAGTCGGACACGACTGAGCAACTGATGTGATCTGATCTGATCTGATTGTCAAGAGACAAATCACGTGAGTTGGGAAGTCATGCCAGCATCTAAGGTGAAGTGAGTCAGCTTTATCGAGTTTAGGGGATAAGTCTCACATTTACTTAAGTGAGGTCTATTATGGGATCACTAAGTTGAGTGTCTTGACCTATTGGCTGACCTGCTTTGAACTTTGAATTAAACAGTCCTGATGCCTTCCCTCATTGCAATCAGATCCAGCCTGTGTTTTCATTCCCTGACCTGAGTGTTTCACTTCTCCAGAAGGGCTAATCCTTAATCTCGCTTGTTTTCCAGGATTTGCTCCAAATTCAACTGCTTTTATGTTTTATGTAATTCTATTTCTCCTAAGGAAGCTAGAAAGGCAGACATCAGCAGGGCTCTGGGCATTTTCTATGAATAGGAGAGGGTATCTCCCACTTGCATACACGTGTATGAGGAAAAGTATGTGATTACGGAACTCCAACTCCCTCTACCAGCTGGGCCAGCAGACTTCCCTCACTGGACCCTGTGGTGACTGTGGCTAAGTCGTGATCTCTATGGTCTTTAGTATTATTTTCTGAGAAATGAAAAAGTGTTGAAAGATGATATCTAAGATCTCCCTCAGTTAAAAATTTTTTCTTTGTAAGTATTTTTTCTTCTAAAAATCTGCTTATATTTCCCAGGAAGAAAGACAATGTAAGATCTCAATATCAAATCTATTTTCTTAAGACTTTTATGTGTTTCACAGTGCCAAGTTTGCTTTTATGAATCTATTCACCAATTGCATTCAGTTCTACCTGGTTTGCTCAGTGGTAAAGAATCCACCTGCCAACTCAGGAGATGCAGGTTTGATCCCTGGGTCAGGAAGAAACCCGGGAGAAGGAAATGGCAACTGTCTCCAATATTCTCACAGGGGAAATCCCATGGAGGGAGTAGCCTGGTGAGCTACAGTCTATGAGGTTGCAAAAGTGTTGGACATGACTTAGCAACTAAACAACTGACTGTGGAACAAATCATTCACATACATTAGTCCAGAAATACAGATATACACAGAGGGGAAAGTTCTCACCTACACCCACGCCCCTCCCCCCATCCTTACCCTACTGAACCCCCATCACAGATCAGCAAGAAATGGATTTTGTGTATTTTCACACAATTTCACACAATTTCCTATCTTGTTATGATAAAATTAAATGCCTTCGGTATATTCAGAGATATAAGGGGAGTACAGAGAAAGCACTATCCTGTGCTTGCCAATTAATTCCCAAATGTCTTCAGCTCAAAACAATCCTCATGCCACTGTGACACTTTCTGGAACTTTTTAGGAATACACAATTATTTAAAGAAAAATCTGACCCAGTTTTCTCATTTAGGAATGAGAGTTCCTAGTGTAGAAGACAAAAAACTAGAAGGAAACTTGTGGTGGTGGATTGAAACTTGAACAGACAATGACTAGTCATAATTTTCAGTGCTGATATAAAATGGAGATGTAAATCTGTGTGTGAACTTACATTCATAAAGTCCCTCTATCTGTTCATTCAAAGAGTCTAGAAATAGCAACACCCCAAGAGTGACAAGCATTCTTAGCTTTTAGCCAGAACTTGACTTTTAAATACCATAACTATCCTTAAAAGAACCTTGGAGAAAGGGCTTCCTGAAGAAATGGCTGACCCCAGGGCCAGGACATGGAGCACAAAAGAGGAGACTAGAATATTTTGTGCCAAAAAAGCAAGGAAGTACCCAAAGAATGGTGGAGACATGTCAAAAGGACACAGAAGTCAGTTTAAGGGGCTCCCAATGGCCAAATCTGTGAAAATTTGAGCATCAAAATAAATAAAGAAAATAATAGATAATATAAACTACTAAAAAAGTGAGAAACCATGAGGCTACACTTGTACAATAAATAAATGAATAAGTTGAAAGTTTGATGAAGAACAGGATATTGACATAGTTTCAAAGTACTGTCTCCCCCAACACTTAGTAATCACAAAAGGGAAAATAGTCACTATATATAGAAGCCTGGCAGACACTACCTTAATAAATGATCAAAGCAAATCACATATTTAACAGGGCAAATGTCTAAAGGTTATGTGCCACCTAATAAGTTACAATATGAATAACAGGGCAACAATTCCTTGACATTTCTATCAAAGACACACACACTGAATTTAGTCATGAGGATACACCAGACAAACCCACATAGAGAGGTATAGCTTCAAAATAACTATCAAAATCATCAGAGTCCAGAAAAGACTGAGGCATTGCTCCAAGTTGAAGAAAAATAGACATGACAACTAAAAGCAGCAGATTATTCTAAATGGAAATTTTTTGCTCTGAAGGACACTATTGAGGAAACTGGCAAAATGTGCCTCTGAAGATTAGAGGTAGTCACGAATCAAGGATCATTTCCTGATTTTGATGGCTATTTGATGATCGTGATGAAGTAGGAGAATGCCCTTGTTTGTACCAAATACACATTGCTATATTTGGCAAGTGGAAGGGAGAGGAAGGAGGTGAGGTGAAGGTGAAGTGAAAGTCGCTCATTCGTGTCTGACTCTATCGTACTGTATAGTCCATGGAATTCTCCAGGCCAGAATACTAGAGTGGGTAGCCTTTCCCTTCTCCAGGGGATCTTCCCAACCCAGGAATTAAACCCAGGTCTCCTGCATTGTGGGTGAGTTCTTTACCAGCTGAGCCACAAGGGAAGTCCAAGAATACTGGAGTGGTAGCTTTTCCCTTCTCCAGGGGATCTTCTCAACCCAGGAATCAAACTGGGCTCTCCTACATTGCTGGTAGATTCGTTACCAACTGAGCTATGAGGGAAACCCAGGAAGGAGGTGGTGGGCATCCATCTTCATTTGTCTCAATTAGTTCAAGAAAAAACAGCTCATGGAACTCTCCTTTCAACTTTTGTGTAAATTCACATTTTTTTTCAAAATTAAAAAGCAAAAATATATCACAGTGGAAAAGTCCTGATAGATTTTACAGACTTTCCTCTGGGTGTTTTTAGATTATGCTACTTCATAGGAAGTGATTGCAATAAGCAGGCCAGGGTGAAAACAAGAGAAAGTGAATTTAATGCATGGAAAACATAAAAATATGTCAACAACAATAACAAAAACTCATCTATGCATCACAAACTGCTTGGATTACTTATAAGATTTTGAGCAATGAGAATCTCAGAGTTCAAGTTTCCAGCACAGGGAGGTGAGGAGATAAAGAACATTTGCATGAGAGGGAACCAGGACGATCACTAAAGTGAAAGGAAGACCTGGGTTACTCTTGTGCAAACAAACCTCCCTAACTCGATGCTCTGTGTACTGAGCCTGACTTTATGTACTTGAGTCTTTCAGTGTGTTTCCCCCAAGCTGAGTTATAAAATCTAAGGCCATTCTGCAGCCAGTGATACTTTCATTTAAGAAGTCCAGATCCAGTGGCAGAGCTGTGCCCTGCGCAGGAACCTGGAATTAGATTTGCTACGAGAGAAGCAACTGTGGTGTGTCCCTGAGTACATGTGGGTTGGCAATTGATGAAACAAAGAGGCTCATTGTATAAGTGGGCCCTGTGCCAGTCTTCGGGTTTCTTCAGGTCTTAAACTCAGAACCCTCGTGCTTCTGCTGGCCCCACCCACAGGGACTGCACTATATCTCCGCCAAGGATGGGGATAGACCAGCTGCCCCCAAGCCCCAGGACCACTAATTGGATCAGTTTGCTGTGACAGGTGGAGAAGGCAATGGCACCCCACTCCAGTACTCTTGCCTGGAAAATTTCATGGACGGAGGAGCCTGGTAGGCTGCAGTCCATGGGGTCTCTAAGAGTCAGACGTGACTGAGTAACTTCACTTTTACTTTTCACTTTCATGCATTGGAGAAGGAAATGGCAACCCACTCCAGTGTTCTTGCCTGGAGAATCCCAGGGACGGCAGAGCCTGGTGGGCTGCCATCTCTGGGGTCGCACAGAGTCGGACACGACTGAAGCGACTTAGCAGCAGCAGCAGCAGCTCTGACAGGAGTCACAGCAGAGATACTGGGTAAGACAAGGAGCTCTAGAGCTGAAGTTAGTGCCCAGGACACAGGACAGACTTTGGGGAGCAGAGGGGAAAGGAGCTAGAACCACAGTGACAGCCAGGGGCCTGCTGGGTGAGCAAGGAGGGAGTGTGTTATTAGTTGCCAGGATGCAGAATATACCCCTCTTTTCACAAGAAACATGGTTCCTATACAGCAGGATTCCTGGCTTGCTTTCTTTTTTTAATTTACTTTTATTGGAGTATACTTGCTTTATAATGTTGTACTAGTTTCTACTGTACAGCAAAATGAATCAGCCATACATATACATATATTTTGTATATGTACAAAATGATGCTGAAATTGAAGCTCCAATACTTTGGGCACCTGATATGAAGAACTGACTCATTGGAAAAGATTCTGATGTTGAGAAAGATTCAAGGCAGGAGGAGAAGGGAACGCCAGAGGATGAGATGGTTGGATGGCATCACTGACTCAATGGACATGAGTTTGAGCAAGCTCCTGGAGACAGTGAAGGGAAGCCTGGCGTGCTGCAGTCCATGGGATCACAAAGAGTTGGACATGATTGAGCAACTGAACTGAACTGACCCTCAATGCAATGCTGCAATGTTACAGGATGGTATGCAAAGGATGAAGTACTTTTCTCCACACAGTGCTTGCTCATGTAGCTCATATTTGTACCATCAAAAATGTAACCTTTCCTACATTACTCGGGATGAATTATCCTAACAGCTCGATTCAAATGCCTATAACCTCCTGAAACCTCATAGGAAATGCACTGTATTCATTATACAAACTGCCCAATGGTCAGACACAGACACAGAGTCTGTGGTCACCCTGTCCTGTGGTCACACAATCTTCACTGTTGCACGTGATCACAGGACAACACCACGTGGTTCTAGTTCACTTGATGAGATCATCTAGACTTTGGGTCAGCACTGTGGGCCATGCTCATTGGCCAAGGCCCACAGTTACAACCATGGTCCAGTCCTACCATGCACCCTGGCTGTCAGCACCAGTCCTCATGGCACAAGCCCCCAGCCTCCTTTAAGTCTGGCTCAGCTGGGTGATTCATGTTGATACATGACAGAAACCAACACAATGTTGTAAATCAATTATCCCCCAATTAAAAACTAAAAAAAAAAATTATTTTAACAAAGCTCCCTGCATGCATGCTAAGTCGCTTCAGTCCTGCCCAACTTTTTGTGACCCTATGGACTGTAGCCCACCAGGCTCCTCTGTCCATGGGATTTCCCATCAAGAATACTGGACTGGGCTGCCATGCCTTCCTCTCAGGGATTGAACCCACATTTCTCATAGTCTCCTGCACTGGCAGGCAAGTTCTTTACCATGAGCACCACCTGGTGAAACTCCCGGTGCAGACACAATAAACTTTACAGAATTACCCACAAGGCTCTGTGTGTCTGCTTGTGCCCTTCTTTAATGCACTTACATTCTGCTCTAGAAGCGTATGCCCTCCTTCATGTCTGAGATTTGTGGGAAATAGAGAGATATGAGAATACAGTGGCTCATTCACATCTGGGTCAGGAAGGGGGGCTCTAGAATCTGGAAACGTAGACTGACAGTAAAGGGGACAGACGATGACAGCTCCTACTCTCCTCCATCACAGCTGCACTCAGGAATCAGTGAGGAACAGGGAGGGAAAACTCTTCGAACACTGTGGTCAGGAGCAGCATTCAAGGGATTGCTTGAGAATTGTTCGAATCTTTTTCAGGACTTCACTCAGAATAGAACAGAGGTGGCTTGTCATCATATTTGTACATCTGTCCTGGAGTCTGGAGCTCCTGGCTTCCTTTTTATCAGCTACTTTTCCAGGCCTAGATATATAGCAATTTCCATTCCTTCCACCCTCCATATGGTCATTCATTCTTATTGGTAATCCTACACACAGCAGCTGCACTTAAGCATCTTTTCCAGAGAAACCACTGAAGGATTTACTCCTCCAGGTGGATCTGTTGACTCAAGCTATTGCATGGAGATCCTAGGTTTGGAAAATTTCAGGGCTCAACAGAAACCACTGACTTCAGCTTAAAAAAGAGTGGCATGATATGATCTCATTCTTCCAACAGCCTTGGAGTAATAGAAGGAGAGCTTGGGATAGTGCAAGGCTGGAGTCACATTGGCCATGAGGCAACGAACCTTCCTTGTCTCAGACTGCATGTCTCTTCCCAGACATGGACACAGCATCTCCAACAGTCAACTCAGCTGCCGCCTCACTCTCTGCCTTGTGTCATCATCCCCTCTCCCATCACTCATTCTTGATGACAGGAAGCCAGGCAAAGTAAACTTCTAGGTTATTGCATCTGTATCCCAGGTCAGAAAAAGGCAATCTTTATCACCACAGTGATGGCTCTTCCCAGAATCAGAACCAGAGGGGTGTATAGGAGATGACAAATGACAATTCTCATTTAGGGTAGACACTTCGGCCAGGTGTTTCATGGGACTCGTTAAAATCTTGTGGCTAGGGCCAGATCTACTCTTTGAGTGTGAGGATTCAAGCTTCCTCATTGCTGAAAGATGCTTAGGCAGGTGTACTAGCTCCATAGGTATCCACTCACTTGGAATATGTAAGTGGAAAGGCGTGAACCTGATTCATCTCCTGATCCAGGGCTGCTCCCCAGCCCACACCCAAATAAAAGCACCACAGGCCAAGCCAGTTCTTGAGAAGTTCGTGGTGAGGGGAGGCCTTCAGAGATCTGAAGCCCAGTGGAGGGAAGCTGTGTCCCACTGAGCCGGCGTTGCAACAGGAGGACTCATTGACGAGGTGAGGCCTACAGTGGAACATGGGTGGGGAGAGAAGACAGAGAAGGGATGGGTTCTGATCAGATAAGAGTACTCTCAGGTGAGTGACAAGGTGGACAAAGGAGGGACTCAATGTGGAGAGAGATGCTAGGGGCTGGGGGCACAAAATGGGGCTTTGGAGGAGATGGGGATGGAGTCATGGGTGGGATGAAACGCAGAGAAATAAATAGGGACACAGGGACTCCGGGACACAGAGGGATCGGGGTGAGGGAGAAGAGATGGAGCAAGGAATGGGAGGCACGAGAGACAGAATGAATGAAAGAGGACAAAGTTACAAGCTGAGGGGGACAGAGCCGTAGGTTTAGGGAGTGTGGTCATAGCAGTTGTGGGCAGACAGAGAGGAGAGGAGGGAAAAGACACATGGGGAGGGAGGAAGGAGACAGTAGGGCAGGAAGATGAGATCAGTTAGAAGAAGCAGGTGTTCAAGGTGAGACTCCTAAGACATTCATGAAGCCACATCAGTACTGGCTGATCCCAGGCCCAGCTGAGAAAGTGAAGGCAAGTGCACATTTGTCCCCTTCACAGAATGCTTGGAAATTAACCCCTGAAATCCCCTTAAATTCAGAGGCAGCCCAGGAAGGTTAGAACTACTTTATCACACCACTGGGCTCCAGGTCCCAAGGAACCTCCTTAGAGAGGCTGTGGCCAGGCCCACCCACACCCCCACACTCTCCTCTCGGGTAGGGCACTTGCCCCTCTCCCAGCTTATATAGTTTTCCTGGCTCCTCTTCAGGAGTGGGGCTCTGGATTCTGGGTCCTCTGAAGCCAACTCCATGGAGACAGAGGTCACCATGGATGGAGGTAATTTGGGAGTTCCCTAGGAGTCAAACAGCCCAAGTGGCCCATCAAGCCTGTCACAAAGCTTTGCATTTATCAACCTTTACTGAGCAGCCCCTTCCCCAGGGAAACACTATACAGTCTTCTCCCAATTTCTACCTCTTGCTGACACCCCAACACTTTGCCTCTCATGACAAATCAACTGCAAAAGGGTAAAAAGCTTTCGAGGCTGTTCAGGTTCCTTTTGATGATCCCCATTTTACAAGACTTTCCATGTAGCTTTCTGTCCATCCCACCCTCATACAGCCAGCAGCCCAAACTGGGAAAGAAAAGGGTTCCCAGAATTCTCTGGTGGACCAATGGTTAGGACTCTGTCCTTTCACTGCCAAGAGTCAAGGTTCCATTCTTGGTCAGGGAACCAAGATCCCATAAGACACGAAAGTGAAAGTGAAGTCACTCAGTCGTGTCCGACTCTTTGCGATCCCATGGACTGTAGCCTACCAGGCTCCTCTGTCCATGGGATTTTCCAGGTGATAGTACTGGAGTGGATTGCCATTTCCTTCTCCAGGAGATCTTCCCTACCCAGGGATCAAACCCAGGTCTCCCGCATTGTAGACAGACGCTTTACCGTCTGAGCCACCAGGGAAGTCCTTAAAGTCCATAAGACACGCAGTGCAGTCAAAAGATAAGAAAGGGGAGGGGTTCCAACACCTGAGCACAGGCTGTACTTTCCCAGAGGGTGGCTCTGACTCCCTTGTGACCCTCTGGTGCAGTCCATAGTCTGGACTTAGGTGCACACAGGGCTGGGCCCCCGTCTCCCCGCTTCCACCTCCCAGCCTCTCCACATTATCAGTTTCCTCAGCCCAATGACACACACATTCTTCATATGTCCTTTCCCACTCCAGTTCCCAGTCCTGGGTCTTCTTAAAGTGAGGTCAGACATAGGTAGGTACCTGAGAAGAGAAAGACCTGGGTGTCTGTAGTTCCTGATTGGAGAAGACCTAATTACCTAATTAATCTGGGTTGTTCAGTGGTCTCTGGGCTTCAGCTATTTTAGGAGACCCAAGCCCTACCACCGGAGAAAGCAATGACAACTCACTCCAGTACTCTTGCCTAGAAAATCCCATGGATGGAGGAGTCTGGTGGGCTGCCATCTATGGGGTCACACAGAGTTGGACACGACTGAAGTGACTTAGCAGCAGCAGCAACCCTTACCACCACCGATCCTTCTTCCCCCTAGAGCAAGCCCCAGTAACCCCACCCTCACATCAGGGATAGCCACTTGTGCCAGCTCTTCTGGTGGCTTATCACAGGGGCATTAATTGTTGACCAGAACGCCTGTGTGAAAGGCAACAGCTGGTAAGAGAGGAGGACAGGGCACCTGAGGGATCTAGGAATGTCAAATCTGCACTCTCCCCCGGAGCCAGATACCTGTCTTCTCCTGAGAAGAGCTAAGCAAGTAAATCATGAACTATGGTTAAGACCCAAGTGCTAAGAATTCTCCCCAACAGATGCAACCTCTAGAGTCATAATATAAACCAGACCTTGAGAAGAACTCCAGGAGAGGTGAGGGTGGAGTTATTATGAAGCAACAGGAAGAAAGGGGTGGAGTGAGGGGGAATCAGGGAAGGTTCCAGAGCAAAGATTTCCTTGGGGAGAGTTTTAAGCATAAATAGGCCATTTCCTTCGCGTGTCATCAGTGAGAGGAGCTCTGGTGGGTTGTGGAGTTCGGCTATCATGGCGGAAGTAATTCAGGAACGTGTAGAGGATCGACTTCCCGAATTACAACAGCTGGAGCACACTGGACTCTTCAGTCACGCAGAGATTAAGGCAATCATTAGGAAGGCTTTAGAACTAGACTACAGAATACAGCGAAGAAGTCTTTTAAAGGATGACTTTATCAGATATGTTCAGTATGAAATTAATCTTTTGGATCTGATTGAGAAAAGGAGAGCTCGCGTTGGATATACATTTAAGAAGGATGAGATTGAGGATCCTATAATACATCGGATACAGAGTGTCTTCCGACGTGCATCAATTAAGTGGAAAGATGATGTTCGACTTTGGCTGTCTTTTATAGCCTTTTGTAGGAAGTGGGCTTCCAACGTTCACCTTGGCAAGATATTTTCTTCCTTGTTGGCCTTTCATTCAAACAAGCCAGGTTTGTGGATTTTGGCGGCCAAATGGGAACTGGAAGACCGCTTTTCTTCAGAAAGTGCAAGACAGTTATTTCTTCGGGCTCTGCGCTTTCACCCACGTTGCCCGAAACTTTATGAAGAATACTTTAGGATGGAGCTGATGCATGCTGAAAAATTGAGGAAGGAAAAGCAAGAGTTTGAAAAAGCCAAAGTATGTGGGGAATCTCGAGCATGCTGAAGAAATCCTTACGGGCGAGTTGGCACGGATCATCTATAAGAATTCTACAAGTGTAATTAAAAGTGCAAAATTTCGTGTGTCACTGCTTTCAGTGGCACGGCTGTTCAACTTTGCCAAAGATCTGCAAAGAGAAATTTACAATGACCTTAAGGCTCTGCACGCAGATGACCCCGTCACTTGGGACTATGTGGCCCGGCAAGAATTAGTGATTGAATCACAGCCAGTAGAAGAGCTGCCTACAACCAAACAAGCCAAAGCGAAGGAGGTGGGCTGCTGGGAGGAGAGGAGCTGTGCTGTGTACGAGGAGGCGGTAAAAACTGTGCCCACAGAGGCTATGTGGAAATGTTACATGAACTTCTGCATGGAGAGGTTTACTAAGAAGACAAGCAGTCGCCTCCTCAGAAAGAAGAGTCTGGAAAGAACCATGGTTGCATTCTGGAAGGCACATGAGCTCAAACTTTTACCAGAACTCCAGTACAGGCAGTTGAGCAAGTTGTTGCTGCATCACCAGTTGTTAAAGGAATCCCTGGAGGTGGCAGACGCTGGGGTGAAATTGTTCAAAAAATCAGTGGAGATGTGGCAGGTGAAGCTGGAGGCCCTGATTACATCAGAGAGCCACGAGATGTCCAAGGGTTTTGAGCAAGCCTTTGAGTACCTGAAACCTCAGATTTGCCTTCCATTGTGGCTTACTTGGGCCCAGTGGAGTGAAGATGCCGGAAAGCAAGAAGAAACTGAAGCAATCTATAAGAGAGATATCTTTGGTCTCCCAGGAGCTGACTCAGTCCCTGTGAAGGAAATGTATCTGAATTGGGCTTATCGAAGTGGTGGTTACAAAAAGGCCAGAGATGTGTTTAAAAGTTTACAGGAAAACCGTCCATTTTCAGTTGATTTTTTCAGGAAGATGATCCAGTTTGAGAAGGAGCAAGAATCCTGTAAGATGGAGAACTTAAGAGAGTATTATGAAAGGGCTTTGAGAGAATTTGGAACTAATGATTCTGATCTCTGGATGGATTACATCAAAGAAGAATTGAACCACCCCCTTGGTAGACCTGAGAACTGGGGACAGATCTATTGGCGAGCCATGAAAATGTTGCAGGGAGAGTCAGTAGAGCAGTTTATGGCTAAACATGCTTTGTATCAAGCCGGCCGTTTGTGAAAAGAGGAAGAGCACAGTCACCTTTGTGAAATAGTGCTATAAGCCCTCCAGGCAGATTTGTTTTATGCAGTCATCTGCAGTTTCCTGAGATGGTGTCTCGTTTTGAGGCCTGCTTTAATTTTGTTGACGTGTTAATCTTGAATTCCAAAAAAGGGAGCTGCTGTTTAATGGCCAGAAGCCAGTTGTTGAGGCCAGACCTATGGAGATCCCAAATGTTTTTCAGAATACATGGAAACGATGTAACTGATCTTGTTTTACTACACCTTGTCATGCTTGAGTAGCTCTAATCTAGACCTCAGGTTCAGTTAAAATGGAGAGGAAAACACAGTTCTGTTTATTTTCTCCTTATAAAAGTATATGTGGTGTGCATTTAGTGTAAAAGTATGGAGGGGATAGAGTAATGTTGCAATTTTATCATCTGGACTTAAACTCACTCGTATGATTTCCTTTGTTAGAATTGGATTTATACTGTTAGATCATTTATTCATTCGTTCATTGAGTCCCTGTCATGGGCAAGAAAGAAGACAAGCTTTTGGGATGGAAGTGGGGGTTAAAGAATAGAGCTGATGTCCTGAGTTGGTTGAAGCAGCAGAATAGGATGCTAGGTATTAGGGGGAAAGTTGTCCTTTAAGAAGATTTATAAGAAATTACAAAAGTGTTTTTGTCTCTGGGACTGATCTGGAGAGAAATGTTTGCACTGCAGAGACCCAGTAACAAGGAAAGGCAGGGGTAGGGAGGAGCTTAGAAAGAGAAGGGCTTCAGAGGCAAGGATGGAGGGTAGCTTAAAGCAGAGATGGGCATTCTTGGAGCAAAAGAAGCAGTTGTTTGAGTTGTATATCCTTCAACGTAACATGATGTTACTGGGAGAAGCATTCAGTACAGTTTTACTTACAATGTTTCACTTAATATTATGTTGTTTTCCATGTTATTTCCATGTTATAAATAGCCTTGAAAACGTGAAATAAATCCATAGCATTCCATTGAAAAAAAAAAAAGCATAAATAGGATCCACACCTCCAATTAGGGGTAGAGGATAGGCAATTCAGAGAGAAAAAAAGGCCAGAGACATTACACATATGGCTGAGCACTATGTGTTTAGAAAATTCCAAGTTTCTCTGTGGCACCGGGGATAACACAGAAATAAAATGTAGGCCTTGGGGGACGTCTCTTGACTATCATGCAAAGCATTTCTATTTATTAAAAAAATATATAGACAGTTACCTTGAACTCAAGGATGGACAAGACACAAGCAATGGAAAGAACCTTCCTGCTGGCATCCCATTATACACCTGAGGAGAATGAGGGTCAGGGTAGACCCAAGGTCAGACACTTGTGTCTTGGTGCAGAAGCCAGTGTCAGATCCCCACCTCCCCAGGGCAGAGTTGTCACTACACAGTGTCTCCTGGTGTGCCGTGCATGGGGACCTGACCCTGGGGATGGACCCCCCAAAGGGCTTCAATTTCTCATTGTGAAACAATCCCCTTCTTCCTCTAGCCTTGGATTTCCCCCTTCTACTTCTTCCTGCTGTGCCCTGTGGTGGGAGAAGGCGTTGCTGCTCACCCCACCTATTGAGTTAGAGGCCTGGGGACTCATACTGGGTTAACATCAGGGGCACTTATATCAGAGCAGCTAGAGTGAGGAGCAAGGAGGCAGGGTGAGGAGACAGGGCAACCTGTTTAGGAAGAAGGCTGCTAGTCCAAACAGAACCCTTCCCTCTCCTTAAAAGGCATCCCATGCTGGTTCTACCAAGGAAGAAAGGTCTCGAAAAAAGTCATTTGCTTAGAAATTTCTTGAGTCACACATCTTCCATCTTCTGCTTTCTTCCTGGTGTTAATCCCTAGGACAGTTCCACGGGTCCAACACTGCTCTTTTCTCCACAGGTTGGGGTATAGTCAAGAGACAAGCCATATGGGTGGGGAAGTCAAGGCAGGCATCTAAGATGAAGAGAGTCAGCCTTAGGGAGTTTAGGAGACAAGTCTCACTTAAGTGGGGTCTTTTAAGGAATCACTAGGCTAAGCTTCTTGACCTACTGGCTGATCTGCTTTGAGCTTTGCATTTAACAGTGTCAATGCCTTCCCTCATTGCAATCTGATCTGGCTTGTGTTCTTGCTTCCTGAATATTAATTTCATTCTCCAGAAAGGCTAATCCTTAATCCCCCTCTGCTTTCTTGGTTCTGCTGCAACTTTTGTCAATGTGTGTAAATTTATGTATACACAGTTCCTCAATGTGTTCACTCAAAAAGTCTGGTAATAGCAACATCCCAAGAGTGACAAGCATGCTTAGCCAGAACTTGGCTTTTATTTAAATACTATGTACCATCCTTAAAAGAGCCTTGGAGAAATGGCTCCCTGAAGAAATGGCTGCCTTCGGGGCTGGGATAGGGAGTGCAGAAGAGGAGACTAGAATATCTTTAACCAGAAAGCAAGGAAATACCCAAAGAATGATGGGAACGTCAAAAGGACACAGAAGTCAGTTTAAGGGGCTCCCAATGGCCAAATCTGTGACAATTTGAGCATCAAGATAATAATGAAAATAACAGATAACATAAACAACTAAAAAAGTGAGAAACCATGATGCTACACTGATATAATAAATGAATAAGTTGATAGTTTGATAAAGAACAGGGTATTGGCATAGTTTCAAAATAGAGTAAGTCTCCTACATAGGAAGGAGTTCTATTCTGAGGGCATGTTTGTAAGTCCTCTTTTTCATTAGTCCAAAAAAGTTAGCTGAGGGAAGCAACTGACACAGCCTGCAGTGTAGTACTATAGTATAACAGGTTTATAATACTTTTCACACAAATTAATGTAAAAATAAAAAAATTTTAATCTTACAGTACAGTACCTTGAAAAGTAGAGTAGTACAGTACAACAGCTGGCATATAGGGGCTGGCATCGAGTGAACAGACGAGAAGAGTTACTGACAGAGGAGGGAGAGGAGGTGGGAGATGGTTCAGCTGAAAGATTATCAGCAATAGGAGATGGAGGACAGGCTGAATTTCACTCATACGTGACATTGATGGCACAGGTTCTGGTTCCTTGCTGGATTCAATTCTACCTGTTGTTCAGCCATTCAGTCGTGTCCGACTCTTTGCAACCCAATGGAATGCAGCATGCCAGGTTTCCCTGCCCTTCACCATCTCCTGGAGCTTGCTCAAACTCATGTCCATTGAGCTGGTGATGCCATCCAACCATCTTGTCTTCTGTCGTCCCCTTCTCCTCCTGCCTTCAATCTTTCCCAGCATCAGGCTCTTTTCTTGTTTTTTATTTTTTAACTTTACAAACTCTTTTCTAATGAGTTAGCTTTTTGCATCAGGTGGCCAAAGTATTGCAGCTTCAATTCTACCTACCCTCTTGTAAAAATGATCCAGTGATGTCTGGGTAGTAGCCCTTCTACTCTCATTTTAAGTGACACAGAAGCACTGGATTGCACTCTGAACAGTTTCTGCAAGCTTTGTGTGTCTTTCTATGCTCTGGTCCTGTGGCTCAAAAACTAACAGTGTCTCCTCAAGTAAAGAAAATCCCCTTGCCATTTCTTGTGTCGTGAATTTCATCAGTTCTTCAGTTACTTCTTCCTCTTGTGTCCCTTTGTCCTTTCTCTGGGCCTCCAGTTCCATCAGGTCTTCATTAGTAACTTCCTTGTGTTGCACAGAAAGGAGTTCGGTGAAATTGTCCTCTTGCGGATCTAAGTCCAGCTTCTCACTGAGGGTCACTAAGTCACTGAAGACCTCTTTGGACTCTTCATTCACCTTCTCAAACCCACGAATTGTGAACAAACTGTGGGCAAAGGTGCTTCCAAACCCCGTTCTCAGTAACATTGGAACCTCACGCCAAGCAAAATGAAAAATTTTTATGGCCTTGTAGATATTATAGTCCTTCCAAAATTGGCACAAAGTTGTTCATGATTTGTCACTTGCCTTTACTGCCTGATGAAAAATATGACATAAATAATATTTCCTGAAAGTCAGTGTAACTCCCTAGTCTTTAGGTTGGATGAGCAATGTAGTATTCAGTGGCAGATGCACTACTTTGATGTTGAGATGAAAGTCAGCCATGAATGGGGGGTGTCTGGGAGCACTGCTGAGCAGCAAATGAATGTTGAATGGGATATCCTTCTCCAAGCAATATTTCTCTACCTCTAGGATAAAGTGATGGAAAAACCAGTCCTGGAAAATGGTTTGCGTAACCCAGGTTTTGGGGTTACTCTCACATACAACAGAAAGAGTACCCTTGGCTATGTTCTTAAGGGCTCTTGGGTTCTCTGAATGATAAACTAAGAAGGATTCAGCTTCATATCCCTGGGAGCATTACCACCAAACAACAGAGCTGGGCTATCCTTTGCTGCTTTATACCCTGGCATCAACTTCTCCTCTTTACTGATGTAACTTCATCTGGCATCCTCTTCCAGTATAGTCCCAGCTGTGTGGTTTGTAATGGTTGAAAACTTTCCAAAACTCAATTCTTCAGTTTATATTTAAAAAGTGATAAAAACTAATTAGGATAGGTGCTCCTCTCAAACAGGGTGTTTGCTTAGAAGAGGAAAGTGAGTGTCTGGATGCCTTGTTTGATGCCAGTAGAGGCCCTACATCCTGCTACTTCTCTTTGTTCTCTTAAAAGCCAAAATTCAACTGAGTAAATTTGAAGATTCAATTGGTTTTGTAAAATCATTGATGAAAGGGGCAGCATCTCATCTAGTATACAAGAGAGGTGCTCCGAGGAGCTGGCAGTGGAAGGGTTTTATAGGCAGAAACTGGACGAAGCAAGAAAGTTATTAGTAAAAAAAGAGGAAGGATTGTTTCCATCACGGTTCCCCTGCTGTTTGATTTCAGAGTTTCCTCATAAGAAGAACTGACTTACATAATACCTGCCTCACATGTGAGGGTTAAATATATGAGCTTTTCGTAGAATGCAAGGTAACACTGATTATTACAAGTATTATGATGATGTCAAGTGCATTTGTTTTACTGGTAGGTAGCATGTCTTGAGCCAATGCCTAAAGTGCAGGGAGACTGGAAATGTAGAGGTGGGTGAATGACAAGAGAAGGCTGATAATTTTTAATAAGATAGCAGTGTCCTAGACCCAACACCAGTGAAGGTGGTTGCTGGGGTCTGCGAGACAGCTGGCCTCCTGCTGCTACCTTGCTATGGTCTTTACAGACCGGGACCTGGGGACTGAAGTCGATGAAGAGGGACTCGGGGGACCCAAGTCTCGAATGAAACAAGGGTGCGTTATTTGTAACAGCATATACTTATATATTTTCATACAAGGAAGCTTTAAGTAGCAAAAATAAAGTTGAGCAAAAACAGAACCAGGTGAATAACAATCGTCACAGGGCCAGAAGACAATCCACATCCTGAGTAATAGGGACATGACTGAATAGTTTACAGTAAAGTAAAAGGTCACTGAAGGGAATCCACGCGTGAGCTCTGTCTCCTGACCTCAGTCCTGAGAACTGTGTGCAGCTCTGCTCGTTCCTGTTTTCCAGGAACTGATAAGGAACAGAGGGCCCTTGAGAAACAGCACACAAAGGAAGAAAACAACATATAGGATTCCTTAAAGTTGAATGTCCCCTGACACTACCTGATATTTGAAACCATAGGATCTGAAAGTGATCCTGGTACCCTTGGGTCCACTTTCTATGCAGGCAACATAGCCATTTTGTGAGCGGATACAAGTCAGTGTTGCATTGATGGTGGAGTTAGACAATTTTACAACAAAATATCGGGTGCTCACAGTTAGTCATTTGTGGACAGGTAAAGAAGAAAGGAAACAGAAAGCCCAGGATAAGGGTATTTCTGAAGGTTAATAGCTGCGAGGTTGAGGTCAGGTGCAGGGTGCTAACAGCTGTCACATAACCTTCTCTGGAAGTGCTTTCCCGGATCTATAAAACCTACTTAGCACCTGTTCATGAGACAAAATTCTGTGGGTAAACAGAAAGTACAGTGGAGCAGCATCCTCCTGGGGGACCCATCTGCTCTGCAGGCTTTTGCAAGGCAGTTCTTGGAGCTGGCCCAAGAAACAACATCTTTGGGATCCAGATCATTGCATGGGAACAATGAAACCTCAATCCTGTCTTGGGCAGGAGTAAGAACCAGGGATGTCAGAAAAAGCCAACTTGGGGACAAAAGGCCACATTTATCAAGTTTTGCCTCCTAGAACAAATCTCTAATCCATTCAAGTGAGTTAATATTTGACCCAATTGGGTCCAAGGAAGAGGTGAATGACTCTCCATGTTTTGTCCAAGAGTAGTGTCCTTGGTTTGTGTGTCCCTGACAAGCCTGAGGATTTTCAGATCTTGTCTCTCCACCCTGTCCATCTGAGCACTGTATGATCAGAACTGGGAGGGGCCTCCAGGTTCACTCAGCTGGAACCTGTCTCGGGGAACAAACAGAATCCCTCTGCAGTTGGAAGGAAACTTCTAGATTTTTGTAAGATTCTTCCATCTGGATAATCTATTGTTTTATATATGTTTGTTTGTTTATATGTTATTTCTAGATGTCCATCCATCTCAATGAACCTATTCCCCCACCCTTTTAAAGCCTCTGGGCCCAAGCTCATGAATTCAGAAGAAAATGAATTAGGTTCCAAAGTCTAAAATGAAAACAGATTTCTTTAGGGGATATTATATATGTTGATAAAAGCAAACTAGTGCAGCTGGAAGCAAGCGGAGGTTTAGGAGAGATTCCTAAATTGTGATAAAATCCCCAAAGAAGGAGAGGCAGGGGCTGAAGGGCATCTGGAAGGCCCCACCCCACCCCAGACACAGACAGTGTATGTGGCTTAACAAGGGAAAAACAGAAGTCTATTTTTAGCTCTGTCTTCTTTCTTTCCTTTTTAATATTTATTATTTATTTGGCTGCACTGGGTCTTAGCTGAGGCATGGGAGATCTTCCATCCTTGTTTTTAGCTGCAGCATGGCAGATCTTTTTTTTTTTTTTTTTTTAGTTGCCGCATGTAGGATCGTTAGCTGTAGCATAAGGGATCTACTTTCCTGACCAGGGATGGAAAGCCCCTGCATTGGGAGCTTGGAGTCTTAGCCAGTGGACCATCAGGGAAGTCCTAACACTGTTTTCTTATAATGTGCATGCGTGCGTGCTCAGTCTCATCTCCTTCCCTGCTATTTACTTTCCTTTAGAAAGTTTCGGGGGAATTCCGTGTCAGTCCAAGTGTTTAGGACTTTTTGCTTTTCGCTGCCAAGGGTGTGGGTTCATTCCTTTGTCAGGGAATTAAGATCCCACAAATCATACAGTGCAAACAAAAAAAGGAAGAGAAAGTTCTTGGATGCTCTTTGAAAATAAAGTAAGTGGAGCACATCCAAAGTTCAAAGGAAGGTACACTGGCTGTAGTTACTCATAATCCAATGTCAAGGTAATTTTTTGGTGCATAAATTTTTATGGATCTGTTGAGTACAAAATATTGCCTGTGGGGAAAGGAAGAGAATGTTAATTTTTATAAAGACCAAGGGATTGGTTTGAGACACAGGACAAAGTTAGTCTAAAGAACATTTGGAACAAATTCCACTGACAGTTAAGTGCTTGGATCTAGAAGGACCTGATGATTGTGTGCTTGGGTGAAGAAGGATCTGTCTAAATGAGTCTGACAATCCTTGACCAAATGTGAGGCCCTGCACTTTTGGCCTACGCAGATTCTGTACCATAAATATTCTGTCCTTATTTGTTTTTTTTCCCACAAATATTCTGTCTCTTATTTGTTTTTTTCCAATTCCATTTTACCTTTCTTTTTGGGAAATTTAGAATCGCAAACACGAGTGTGGAAGGTGTGAGTGGGGGAGCAGATGTTAAATAAAGGTGGCCATGGTGTGTGTTTGCTAGGGTTTGGTTTCTGGATGTCTCAGGGAGTCATGATTAGAGCACATGCATGCTAAGTCACTTTAGTCATGTCAGACTCTTTGCAACCCCATGGACTGTAGCCCCTCCGGCTTTTCTGCCCATGCGATTCTCAGGCAAGAATACTGGAATGGGTTGCCTTGCCCTCCTCCAAGGGATCGTCCCAACCCAGGAATCTAACCTCACTCTCCTGAGGCTACTACATTGCAGGCAGATTCTTTACCACTGAGCCACTGGGGAAGCCCCCAAGATTGCAATAAGCCTAAGCAAAATTTAGCTGAGTTGTTACAGGATGAATGTGCAAATTTTGTACATCAGAAATAAAGATATTCCTTTACCTCCCCAGACTGGAACATGAGGACCTTCAACCTCCCAACAAACAAGTACCTTTTTAGGGAGCCAACCCTGAGGTAGGGTCAGCGTCTTAACTAGAGGTGAAGAGGGCTGGGCTTACACACTGAGCCTTAAAGGATGATGCACACCAGTGAGACTGGGCTCAGATCACCCTGACATCTCTTTCTTTCAGCTGGTGCCTTGTGACACCAACTAAATCTATACAAACTTATCTTTACAATTCCATGCTCACTGGACTTTTGCTAGTGAAATTAGAATGGCTCCCTTATGCTTAATGAGAGCCACGGAATTTCAAACTTTTATAGCTAGCAACTCTCACTTCATAGATAAGTTTATACCTGGAGAGGAAAATGACATCACTCACTAAAACATTTATTACTGAGGGTCTGCTGTGAGGCAGGCAGTATGATTCAAGTTGAATAATATATGTCTAAAGCATAGAGTGTTTGGACAGAGACTGTTGCTGAGCCTGCCAGCTCACACCCCTTTCTGTCATCAACGATATCCCCTGTACAATACTGACTCCTACAAGGACCCACCGTTTCCTCTAAGAGAGGGAAACAACATTTCTATCCATCGTTGCCACCTAATGACTCTTTTGGGTACAACCAGCTCAGGTTCTACTAGATTTCTGAACTCTGGGATTCCAGCCTCTGTTCACAGTGTGACCATTAAGGATACTTCCACCCTTGACAGCCTGCCATTCTACAACTGCTTTTGATGTTAAAAGGCAATATTTTGTCCATTGCAGAGCAAGAGACTTAACTGATTACAATTCAAGAAAAGTGTCTTCCTATATACTAGGAAGAAAATACGCACCCAGGAGACTGAAAATACCATGTAAATGTAAAGAGCTCAGTGCATGGGGAGCATGGCAGCCCAGCGGCTGTGGCAGAGCAGTGGCCCCGTAGGACGGCTTGTTGCTCTTTTAGGTGTGACTCTCCCAGTCGTCTACCACTTTCTTGCTAACCTCCCCAAATTATTTTTGCTGATTCTATTACAAATGATACTCTTATGTGCTTAATGGAAACCTTTTCAGAGACTATTTCAATATTGAGGAATGACCAAAGAATTTCTTGGTGTATAATCTGGTAATTCTTTGGCAATATACCAAATTTGTCTATAGCATGATAAACAGATAAAGATCAATGCCAGATGCTGATTAGAAAGGGAGATCATTTTACTCAGCCTGTCACATGGCTTCCCATGTAAACTGCAGAACCCCAAATGCTCTTATATTTCTAGAGTCACAATTGTACTCCCAGGACTGTTTAGCATCATGACAGGCTTAGTGCTACAACCGGTGGCCTCTTTAAGAGCTACAAAAATATTTAATATGAAAATATGTTTACTGACTTACACACAAGAAAAGCACAATATAAAAACAATAATTTAATGTCTATGACACTATACCATTTATCTTTCAATTTAGGATTCATAAAGATTATAGTCAGAGAAGGCAATAGCACCCCACTCCAGTACTTTTGCCTGGAAAATCCCATGGACAGAGGAGCCTGGTAGGCTGCAGTCCATGGGGTCGCTAAGAGTCGGACATGACTGAGCGACTTCACTTTCACGTTTCACTTTCATGCACTGGAGAAGGAAATGGCAACCCACTCCAGTGTTCTTGCCTGGAGAGTCCCAGGGACGGGGGAGCCTGGTGGGCTGCGGTCTATGGGGTCGCACAGAGTCAGACACGACTGAAGCGACTTAGCATAGCATAGCATAGCAAAGATTATAGTATATCTAAGAATAAATTTAAGGTCAAACTTTCATCCCACTATAAGAATTTTGCTGCATGTGTGATTGCCAAAAAATCATGAAAAAGTGAAAGCAAGAGTTGCACAGTCGTGTCCAACTCTTTGAGACTCCGTAAACTGTAGCCCGCCAATATCCTCTGTCCATGGGATTCTCCAGGCAAGAACACCAGAATGGGTTGCCATTTCCTTCTCCAGGGGATCTTCCCAACCCAGGGATCAAACCCGGGTCTCCTACATTGCAGGCAGATCCTTTACTAACTGAACCACTAGGGAAGTCTACTTCTTGGGGAATTAGGTCTGTTTACTGTCACCTCGGGGTGAAACTGCTCTCACTACTCTTCTCACAGTCAACTGATGGATTGACTTGTTCGGGAATGCTGTCTTCACCAGTCCTCTCTGATAACCCTTCCCTGGGCTCAAGGTTTCCTGAAAGTCCTTCTTCTTAGCTCTCAGAGTATATCTTACTGTCTCTTTGCAGTAAATTGGCACTCCCGTCCTTTCCCCATGGATTAGCGAGGCACTGGATGTGTCTTAATGGTCTTTGTGTTCTGGGACCCAGCACAGTGCCTGGTACCCAATAGGGGCTTATGTAGTGCTTGTTATTAAATTAGTTAATAAATGAATTAAAGAATGTGAGTGGATTTTGAGTTGCAACAACTGATAGAAAGGTAAATTCTCAGTGATCCTCCAGGATAGGAAACAGCGGTTGTACTTGGAAGTTGTATGTATTCAGGAAACATTTTTATAGATGTTCCAAAGGAAGCAATTGAGAAGACATATGAGACGACTGAGGAAAGGAAAAGAAAAAAATATATCTAGTGACAGAGGATACCTGATTCATGACGTCCTGCCAGAGAGAAAAATCCTTGTCCTTTTAGCCTAATTTGGCAATTCTGTTCTGTGCCTTTATTACATCTCCTTTTGCCCTTGGCAGGAGCCTTTGTTGGAAAAGATGGTGATGGGCCTGAGCCCCCTGTTTTTGGTCTTCATGCTGGGACTGGGTCTGACACCACTGACCCTGGCTGAGGATGACCACAGATACCGACACTTCCTGATTCAGCACTATGATCGTAGTCCAAAGGGCCGGGATAACAAATACTGTGAAACGATGATGGAGAAACGACACCTGACCAAACCCTGCAAAAGCATCAACACCTTTGTTCATGGCAACAAGAATGACATCAAGGACATCTGTAAAGATAAGAATGGAAAACCTTACGGAGGCAATCTCAGAATAAGCAAGTCTCCCTTCCAGGTCACCATTTGCAAGCATAAAGGAGGGTCCACCCGGCCTCCATGCCATTACAAAGCCACCAAAGACTACAGAGTCATCGTTATCGGCTGTGAAAAGGGCTGGCCCGTCCACTTTGATGAGTCCTTTGTCCCTCCACACAAGTAGTCCAGAGCTGGTTCTGCTCTTCCTTCGTAGCATTTCCCCCTTACACCGTGGCAACATTCATTGCTAGGAATCCAGAAAATGAGCTGCTGACCTTTTCTTTTCTGCTTTAGAATATACTTCATTAATAAAAATGTCTCTGAGTCTTCTCACTGATTCTTGGTCTATTGATCTTTCTCCATTTTCCCTGTTCAATTGAAAGGGCTGGATGGGAAAACAATGCCTTTTTCCTTGTCAATCAGTTCCTGATCAGGCATTCAAGGAGTGGATGTTACTTTTCACTGAAGGTAAAAATGTTAAATTCATCTTACAGAGATTGTTGGGAAAATTCCAAGGCTTAAGGCCCCTAAGCAGAATTTTTAGGAGGAGCAAATTGTTTTTGCTGTCACCTAATAAGCCAATATTACTTTTACAAATGTTAAGCCTTAGGAAGAAGAGTTTAGTACTAAATACCAACAGATAAATTACACTTTCTTTCCCTCTTTCTCTCTCTCACACATACACACAAACACACCCACCCACACATTGGTAATCCTGCATAAATAACAAAACCCATTTAGGGTAGCCACCTCTTACCTTAAGTAGAAAATAATTTGATATTGTTTTGATTGGAACACTTGGATATTCTCATGATTATTTTATATAAAGATAAAAGACTGATTACTACATTATTTTCTCTTTAATATTTTATTAACTGTTGTCTAGTAACTCTGAGGTCTTAGGAAGGTCATACAAAGATTTCAAGCTTTTCCTTTGTTCTTCAACTTGATATGTTTTCAAATAAATACAAGCTTAAGTTAACAGACAGTCTCTGTAAAATATGCTAGTTAATCCCTGAGTTCAGTGTTACCTAATTTCATCAACAGATACCTGGATATCTTACTTAGAAAGTAGTTAATAAACTACAGTTATGCATCACTAGTTCTGCCATTTTATGAATGACTATCATGGTCAGAGTATTCCCCATGGTGGCCTCCCCTGCTGCCTAATGCCCTGAAATAGACCAAAAGCCCTGGTTCCTCAATACTTGGGTTATATGCCTGTGGTATATACGCCTTGGTGCCACACAGAGCCCAGCCTCACTGAAAGTATTCAATTTATGGAGGAAGGGATGGAGGAGTAGGTTACTGGTTCATCTATTTCAAAATAGAAAACATTATCATTTCTTTCCAAAGTAGGAAGAAGAATTTTCCAAACCTCGTTATTGGAAAATTTGTCTTACTATAAAAATCAAAAAATCCTTAAGAAGCAAGATATTAACAATGTTTGATAGACTATCTGAATTTTTTTTTTTTTTTCTGGTTTTCCAATCAGGGGTGAAAGTGAAGTCGCTCAGTCGTGTCTGACTCTTTGCAACCCCGTGGACTGTAGCCCACCAGGCTCCTCCTCTGTCCATGGGATTTTCCAGGCAAGAATACTGGAATTGGTTGTCATTTCCTACTACAAGGGATCATCCCAACCCAGGGATCAAACCCATATCTCTTGGATCGAACTCAGGTCTCCCACACTGCAGGCCAACTCTTTACCATCTGAGCCACCAGGGAATCCCAATCAGTGGTCATGTGTATTAACTGTTTAGTCACATCTGACTCTTTGCCACCCTATGGACTGTAGCTGGCCAGACTCCTCTCTTCATGGGATTTTCCAGGCAAGAATATTGGAAAGTGATAGTCACTCAGTCATGCCTGACTCTGTGACCCCATGGACTGCAGCCCACCAGGTTCCTCTGTCCATGGGATTTTCCAGGCAAGAATACTGGAATGGGTTGCTATTTCCTACTACAGGGGATCATCTCAATCCAGGGATCAAACACACATCTCTTGCCTCTCCTGCATTGGCAGGAGGATTCTTTACCATTAGTGGCACCTGAGAAGCCTGCAATTCAGTGTAGTTGTTATTTTATCAGATTGAAGGGAACAGAGGAAGCCAAGAGAAATGGAAATCCTAAAAATGATCATTGCTGACACCTACTGGACACTTAGGCTAGGCATTGTGATAAGCACTTTACACTGATTTTATCGTTTCCTCTTTACAACATTCCTTTAAGGAGAAGGACCCTATGGACCTTGCCCCCACACCACGTCCTCTGCCTGCCTTTTGTCTGTGGAAAACTTTAGTCAAAGAATAAGTTTAATGAGAGAAATGAGAAACGTGGAAACAAAGGGAAACAGTCAAAGGAGACTAAATAATAGTGTAGTCAAGGAGCCTTATTTCTTTCTCAAGGGCTATAGATAATATTCTGAGCCATAGCCCGTGAACTGTCTTACAGATACTAAAACACCAGGTGGAGAAGTTAACATCATGATGACCAGACTGTTCCAAGGACATGAGCTACCACAATTCCGACAACTGGCCACAAAGAAACAGGAACAAATGGATGCTGGAACTGAAGACTAGCTGGATCTAAAACAACCAACATGTCGCTAGTCAAACCACTGATGACCAATCTGAAGATGACTGTCAGAGATGACTATGCTGTTTCTGCATGTAGTCCCCCACCCCTACTTGTGTCTGTAAAAGCTCTTGTCCCACTGGTTGCAGGGGTAGGGGGAGCCGGCCTTTGGATGGATGTCCACCACCCTCCCCCCACAGTTGCAGGCATCTGAAATAAAGCAAACTTTCCTTTCCACCAATCTGGCCTGCTTATTGCCTCTTAAGTGGTGAGCAGCTGGACTCCGCACACTCTTTCGGTAACATTGAAGTAAAAGTGAAAGTCACTTAGTCGTGTCCAACTCTTTGCGACCCCATGGACTATACAGTCCATGGAATTCTCTAGGCCAGAATAGTGGAGTGGGTAGCCTTTGCAACCCCATGGACTTATACAGTCCATGGAATTCTCTAAGCCAGAATACTGGAATGGGTAGCTTTTCTCCAGGGGATCTTCCCAACCCAGGGATCGAATCCAGGTCTCCCGCATTGCAGGCAGATTCTTTACCAGCAGAGCCACAAGGGAGGCCTGGTAGCATTTTCATTACGCCTATTCTACTTCTGAGGAATATACTGAGAGAAGTTATTTCTCCAAGATCATACAGTTAGTGTGGTAAACTAGGTCTTTCAGATCACCGTATCAAAAGAAGTTCTTACTGAGATTAAACATGTCAGCAGAGCAAGCCATTGGTGCAAGCTCTAACCTAAAAGTATGTGTTGTGGGGATTTGGGGATCATTTAATTTTCTGTTGTAGGCAGAAGCTTGAGAGGCACCCATGGATGTCTACATTGAACTCTGTTCATAGTGTTTTTCTTTGTCTTACTAAATCAGTTGGTTACTGTAACTGAGGCCATCCATGCTCTTGTTTGAAAAGTAAAATCTTCTCTGTAGCTAGTCATGTTGCTAAACCATGTTGTTGGTCACAAAGAAGCAGAATGAGAGAAAGGAGACAGAATTGTGCACACTTAGTTTTGGGACAGACAACGCAAAGTACGTTGTGGTGATGAAGCTCTTACCTAAGTGCTAAGTGTATCTTCAGAAGTGGCATCCAGTGGTCCTGGTGTGAGGAGTAAATCGAGCATCATTTCTTCCTGCCACCCTGCTTCCCACAACTCCTTCACTTCCCTCTCCTCCTAACTCTGTATCACGTATCTGCAGCAGCAGACACAGCAGTGTGACACAGAGCTTTGGGTCTTTCTGTGCACAGGCAAAACGTGGTTGTGAATGGAGAAGGTGGCATTTAAACAAATGATAGTTATGTTTAATCCTGATCATTATTGTTAAGGATAAGCTGTAGGTGGAATAAGATGCAAATCCCTCATCAGCGTTATAATCACACACAGTGTGATCCACCATCATGAAGCAGCATCTTTGAAAACAAAGGACAGTAGTAACCATATGTATCAAAGTAGGAACTCAGCTGGGCCTAAACCTTAGACTGGATGTGTAGAAAAAGGCCCTGTCTGTTGCTCCAAAAATTCTCCTTGCTGCTTTGGGTTGCTCACTTCCTATTGAACCTGGGATGATTTTTCTTGCCCCTTGGTCTTCTCTAGGCATCTCCAAGGCAGTGATGGCTCTCCAGAGGACCCAGGCCTTTCTTCTGCTCTTGCTGCTGACCCTGCTGGGGCTAGGGCTGGTACAGCCCTCCTATGGCCAGGATCGCATGTACCAACGATTCCTGAGGCAACACGTGGACCCTGATGAGACAGGAGGCAATGACAGCTACTGCAACTTGATGATGCAAAGACGAAAGATGACTTCACATCAGTGCAAGCGCTTCAACACGTTCATTCATGAAGATCTTTGGAACATCCGTAGTATCTGCAGCACCACCAACATTCAGTGCAAAAATGGCCGGATGAACTGCCATGAGGGTGTAGTGAGGGTCACAGACTGCAGGGAGACAGGAAGCTCCAGGGCTCCCAACTGCAGATACCGGGCCAAGGCCCCACCACAAGTCAGCCTTTGAGGTTTGACTCCTTTGCTCCAGGCTATTCTCAGAGTAAACCCACGTGTTCCAGATGAAAAGATGCAGGACTGGTTCTTTTAGTAAGGCTGTCTTATCCCCTCCCCGCAACTACTGCCAATCAGTTGGAGGGCTGTACTTCCCACTGACTGCTATTCCTTCTGTCCTTCCTTCACGGCTGCAGACTTCTTGGCTCTAAGGAAAGGGGAAAGACACACACTCTCTGCTACGCACATCCATAAACTGATCCCCAATACGACCAGTGACAGGAGTGTTGGATCTAAATAGGGTGAGTTATGGTTAGAAGGGCTGGTGCTGAGGATGCTTAGAGGGAAAGGCCCAGGAATGCTGGAACAGGAAATTAAGATGGTGGGATTAAGAATAGACAGTGATCCAACTCGTGAGAACTAATGACCTGGATTCAATCTCACTGATAGTTTTTATAGCCTCTCCCCACTCTTCCTAAGCGTAATATCACCATCCCTTGGTATCCATGGGGTATTGGTCCAGGATCCTCCATGCCCAGGATACCAAATTGCAAGCATGCTCAAGTACCTTGTATAAAATGGCACAGTGTTTGCATCTAAACTGCATACTTATCTCTACATCATTTTTATACCTAAACAAGGTAAATTTTATGTAAATAGCTGTAAATACAATGTAAATGCTATGAAAATAGTTGACAGCACAAAGCAAATTCAAGTGTTACTTTTTAGAATTTTCTGGGGAAAAAATTTTGGAGGGGGAGGTTATTTTTAATCAGTGTCTGTGGTTGGTGGAATCCCTGGGTGCAGAGCAGGTGGATTCAGAGGGCCAACTGTACCCTGAAGTACCTTGAATCCTGGTCTTCTCATCTTGTTTAGGCCTTTTGAGCCAGGGATATCTTCACAAAAGAGAAGATACCTACCCCTTGTGCTATATTTGGCATAGTACTTGACATTCTCAGAAATGCTCTCAATAAATATATCTCATTAGACTCTCACAGGTCTGAGGGATGGATTATTAGGCCCGTTTTTGAGGCATCATGTTCAGAGAGTTGAAAATTAGAATAGAGATTCCACAGCATCAGGCATACTCCTCATGGTAAATGAGGACAGAGAGCTAGTTTAAAGGGGAGACTTTTTCAAGCAACTCTCTGGCCTAATTTGAATAGAATAGCTCTTGTGATGGCAGCTTCAATCTTGATATTTGATTGATTAAAACAATATTTCAAAACTGGAGCTCCTTATGATAATATTCTTAATGACAAATCAATATCAATTATAATGACAATAATTAGGGAAATGGCTTCTGAGAAGGGGTGTGTGTAGTCAGAAGAGAAAACATGTTTCACAGGCTTTGGGGAAGTGTCATAAGGAAGACAAGATCCTGGAAAGCACCATCTTGCAGAATCAATATAGTTGCAGCCTAGGATTTCAAGGAACCAAAGTCTCCTGCTTGGAAAATATTCTCCAAGTCTCTATTCATATTCTGCATCCCTTTTAAAGGGACGTGTATGCTCAGTTGCTTCAGTCATGTCTGAGTTTCTGTGACCCCATGGACTGTAGCCCACCAGGCTATTCTGTCCAGGAATCTCCAGGCAAGAATACTGGAGTGGGTTGCCGTGCCCTCCTCCAGGGGATCTTCCTGATCCAGGAATCAAATCTTGGTCTGTGTCTTCTGCACTGAAGGTAGATTCTTAACCGCCGAGCCACCAGGGAAGCCCCTTTAGAGGGACAATCCTTTGCAATTCACAAACATAAAGCTTAAAGTCCCATTTCTTTAAGATACACACTCTTTTGAGAATTGATGTGGATGCAAAACAGCTAGCTAGAGCAAGATTGACTCCTCAGTTCAGATGGAAGAGAGGGCAGACAGGAGGTATTTGGAATTGCTGAAATAAACTTCAATTTTTTTACAACTTTGCTCTTGTCTCAGACAGGCTATAGCATATTTTCATTTCTTATAAACTTTATTATCTAATGAGACTTATCTTCCAGCCTGGAAACCAAGTGGTAAAATTGGGTCCAGGTGCCTACACTGACAGAGAAAGGAATATTAAGGTGGAGCTCAGCTCTTAGGGCAGTGTTGAGATAATGCTTTCCTCTCTCTTCCATGTGGATCCACAGGTGGTCCTGGTGACTGAAATGGCATCCACTCTAAAGGTCCTAGGCTCTCTGTTGGCTCTGCTGTTTCCTCTATGTGGGCTCCTTGTACACAGCCAGAACCTTTCCTGGAGGGAATTTATGAAACAGCACCACCTGAGCCCAAATTGGGAATTCAGCAAGTACAAATGCAATGATCTGATGAGGGAAAGAGGCATTCCAAAAAACAAGAACTATCACATCTTCATCTATACCTTATGGCACAGAATTGAGCGTATATGCCTGAGGAACTGGAGAGACCCCTACAGAAATGTATATATATGGGCCCCATATCCCTTCAAGACACTCAAGTGCATCCGGAAGAACAGCAAAAGCAATTACAAAGATTACAAGAGCTACAGCTTCATTGAATTCCATTGCAGCAGGAATGGGTTTGTTGATGTTGTAGAGGACATGCGGTTATTAGAGGTTATCAGCAACTAGAAAGTCCACCCACACCCACAGCTTTCAGTGTTCAGTGCTCCCAAGTGGTGGCCCTGCCTACATCAAGAGCCCTTACGTTTATGGGCCAAAGGTTTCCAACCACTTAGAGTTGTTTCACGTGGTTTCTTGCTCTCATAACTTTGCCTGTGTTGTTTCTCTGCCTGAAATGCCTTTCTGCTCTCATTTATCTGATTTCCTTCTACATGTTTATTTCGGTTTGTTTTGTTTTTTAAAGATTCAGCACATATGGCATCTTTCTGACTAATCTGGGAAATTTTCTGATATTGATTCTCCTTATACCTTTGCAAGCTGAATGATCTTTCCATCCCTAAATAAATTATATCATTTCAATGCATGTGAAATTTATTTGTGTGTGCAGAGTATGTGTTGTGCGATTAATACAGGTGTTCTAAGTGTATGTTATATAGCTTTTGCTTGAATGTGATTTGTGTTTTATGTAAGTGTGTATAATATGTATGTGTCTAAAGCATATACTAGTTTTTCTTGTGTGTGTGATGAAAGTATAACTGTTTATGTGCTAAGCTGGGGAAATTTTTTAAGCATGGATGGTGGGGACATGCTGAGACCCACCCAGATTGGTTGACGTGACCAGAGCTGATTAGAGCTATATAAAATATGTAGCATGTTCCTGGCACGTGGCAGCTGCTCAGCCATCACGGTTTTTCTTCCTTCCTCGTCCTTTGACTTGGTATTTTAACTTTGCCAAAATAAACATGACAAATGCCTATCAATCATCTCTCTTCCTTGCTTTTGTTAAGAATGTCTCTAAGGACACGTGTACCCCAATGTTCATCGCACCACTGTTTATAATAGCCAGGACATGGAAGCAACCTAGATGTCCATCAGCAGATGAATGGATAAGAAAGCTGTGGTACATATACACAATGGAGTATTACTCAGCCAGTAAAAAGAATACATTTGAGTCAGTTCTAATGAGGTGGATGAAACTGGAGCCTATTATACGGAGTGAAGTAAGCCAGAAAGAAAAACACCAATACAGTATACTAATGTGTATATATGGAATTTAGAAAGGTGGTAACGATAACCCTGTATGCGAGACAGCAAAAGAGACACAGATGTATAGAACAGTCTTTTGGACTCTGTGGGAGAGGGCGAGGGTGGGATGGTATGGGAGAATGGCATTGAAACATGTATAATAACATATATAAAACAAAATGCATGATACTGGTTGCTTGGGGCTGGTGCACTGGGATGACCCAGAGGGATGGTACAGGGAGGGAGGAGGGAGGGGGGTTCAGGATGGAGAGCACATGTATACCTGTGGCGGATTCATGTTGATGTATGGCAAAACCAATACAATATTGTAAAGTAATTAACCTCCAATTAAAATAAATAAACTTATATTTAAAAAAAAGAATGTCTCTAAGGAGGCTATTGCATTTTAGATGAGTTAAATTGTTATGTCTCCTGATGAATAGTACATTAAGTAGATGATATGAGCAAAATGAGTTTATCTGATAAACAACCATTTCACGTGGCAGATATATAGGGTAGGGATTTGTTGTTGTTTAGTACTTAAGTCTTATCTGGCTCTTTTGAGACTCCATGGACTGTAGCCCACCAGCCTCCTCTGTTCATGGGATTTCCCAAGCAAGAATACTGAAATGGGTTGCCATTTCCTTCTCCAGAGGTTCTTCCCAGCCCAGGGATCAAGGCTGCATCTCCTGAATCCGCACTGGCAGGACAATTCTTTACCACTGAGTCACCAGAGAAGCTCCAGGGTAGGCAAAGAGGACTTTAAAAGTGGGACTTAAGACTTACATTTTGTTGGAGGAAAGAGGAAGTAGATTAGAGAAGGAAATGTTAAAGACACAAATAAATAGGGTTCACGGAATTTGTTTGCTAAATTGAGGATAGAGAAACAGAGTAAGAAATGTTCATATCATATGATTTTGCCTGGGACAGGTATTTGAAGGAGAAATACTGAACATTAAACAACCCTGTGTTCTTCAATCTCCTGCATCATTGAGTGACTCAAGGCCTGAAATTAACAGCGACAGAGTAATGGGACAAAGTAGATGATTAAATAGTTAATTCCACTAGGGGGTTGTAAGTAAAGAAAAAAGTATGGGAGATCCCTGTAAATTAATGATTACTCAAGAAAGCAGGTTTGCTTAACCACAAAACTGAACAGGCTTGCTTACAAACAAAATCCACACAGCAGAAGTATGAAACATGTCCCCAAACAATAAAACAATGGTGATATCAGACCAAGTATTCTTGCCTGGAGAATCCCATAGACAGAGGACCCTGGCTCGCTATAGCCCATGGGGTCTCAGAGAATTGGACACTACTGAAGCAACTTAGTATGCACCCATGCTGATTCTGAATAAACCTATCTTTGCTGGAGAAATATCTGGCAGTCTATTTGTTTCAGGTCAACATAGTACAATAGCCTTGTGTGTTGCTTAGACTTTCCCATATACACTCCCCCTTTTTGGATAGATGCATATTCATTCACTGTGGATGATGACTGCAATCATGAAATGAAAAGATGCTCATTCCTTGGAAGGAAATTTATGATATAACCTAGACAATTAAAAAGCAGAGACATCACTTTGTCAACAAAGGTCCATATAGTCAAAGCTATGGTTTTTCCAGTACTCATGTACAGATGTGAGAGTTGGATCATAAAGAAGGCATCCGACTTTTGAATTGTGGTGCTGGCGAAGATTCTTGAGAGTCCCTTGGACAGCAAGGAGATCAAACCAGTCAATCCTAAAGGAAATCATCCTGAATATTCATTGGAAGGACTCTTGCTGAAGCTGAAGCTCCAATTCTTTGACCACCTAATGCCAAGAGCCAACTTATTGGAAAAGACCCTAATGCTGGGAAGATCTAAGGCAAAAGGAGAAATGGTCAGCAAAGAATGAGTTGGTTAGATAGCATCACTGACTCAATGGACATGAATGTGAGCAAACTCCAGAAGATAGTGGAGGTCATAGGAGCCTGGGGTCCTACAGTCCACTGGGTCAGACATGACTTAGCGGCTCAACAACAACAATATTCATTTCCCTCAGGGAACTATCCTTCTTATTTTTGTCTGTGTATTGGTGGGGCTGTCCATTGAGGTTCCTGATCTCCTCTACTGAGTCAAACCATAGTAATAGGATCCAAGGTAGGCTAGCTGTACTCTCTCTTATAGGAGACCAGAATGTACCTCTTTGACACAGGAGTATTTTGAGAAGTAGCAGATAAATGAGAAGCTTTGAAAATAGAGTATTGATTACCCTATAGAAGGGAAATTGACAATTACAATGGAAATCTCCATTTGTAAGGATGCCTCCCTCTCTTTCCAGGAAGGGAAAAATGACTCTAATCATAAGACACACTTACCAACTAAAATCTGCACAACAAAACTTACCCTTGTTTACTGTACCTTTCCTGGTCACCTCCCCATAATTTGCTGCCTCCACATTCTTCTTTCTTTGTTTTAGCTGAACAGAGAATGTAAGCCCAAGTTCTAGCCACCTCACTGAGTTACTCATCACTGAGCTTCTCTATGAAGACCTATAAGACCTTTTAGAACTAACACCCAAAAAAGATGTCCTTTTCACTATAGGGGACTGGAATGCAAAAGTAGGAAGTCAAGAAACACCTGAAGTAACAGGCAAATTTGGCCTTGCAATACGGAATGAAGCAGGGCAAAGGCTAATAGAGTTTTGCCAAGAAAATGTACTGGTCATAGCAAACACCCTCTTCCAACAACACAAGAGAAGACTCTACACATGGACATCACCAGATGGTCAACACCAAAATCAGATTGATTATATTCTTTGCAGCCAAAGATGGAGAAGCTCTATACAGTCAGCAAAAACAAGACCAGGAGCTGACTGTGGCTCAGATGATGAACTCCTTATTGCCAAATTCAGACTGAAATTGAAGAAAGTAGGGAAAACCACTAGACCATTCAGGTATGACCTAAATCAAGTCCCTTATGATTATACAGTGAAAGTGAGAAATAGATTTAAGGGCCTAGATCTGATAGATAGAGTGCCTGATGAACTATGGACTGAGGTTCATGACATTGTACAGGAGACAGGTATCAAGACCATCCCCATGGAAAAGAAATGCAAAAAAAGTAAAATGGCTGTCTGGGGAGGCCTTACAAATAGCTGTGAAAAGAAGAGAAGAGAAAAACAAAGGAGAAAAGGAAAGGTACAAGCAAGTGAATGCAAACTTCCAAAGAATAGCAAGAAGAGATAAGAAACCCTTCCTCAGCAATCAATGCAAAGAAATAGAGGAAAACAACAGAATGGGAAAGACTAGAGATCTCTTCAAGAAAATCAGAGATACCAAGGGGACATTTCATGCAAAGATGGGCTCGATAAAGGACAGAAATACTATGGACCTAACAGAAGCAGAAGATATTAAGAAGAGGTGGCAAGAATACACAGAAGAACTGTACAAAAAAGATCTTCATGACCCAGATAATCATGATGGTGTGATCACTGACCTAGAGCCAGACATCCTGGAATGTGAAGTCAAGTGGGCCTTGGAAAGCATCACTATGAACAAAGCTAGTGGAGGTGATGGAATTCCAGTTGAGCTATTTCAAATCCTGAAAGATGATGCTGTCAAAGTGCTGCACTCAATATGCCAGCAAATTTGGAAAACTCAGCAGTGGCCACAAGACTGGAAAAGGTCAGTTTTCATTCCAATCCCAAAGAAAGGCAATGCCAAAGAATGCTCAAACTACTGCACAATTGCACTCATTTCACATGCTAGTAAAGTAATGCTCAAAATTCTCCAAGCCAGGCTTAAGCAATACATGAACCATGAACTTCCAGTTGTTCAAGCTGGGTTTAGAAAAGGCAGAGGAACCAGAGACCAAATTGCCAACATCTGCTGGATCATTGAAAAAGCAAGAGAGTTCCAGAAAAACATCTATTTCTGCTTGATTGACTATGCCAAAGCCTTTGACTGCTTGGATCACAATAAACTGTGGAAAATTCTTCAAGAGATAGGAATACCAGACCACCTGATCTGCCTCTTGAGAAATTTGTATGCAGATCAGGAAGCAACAGTTAGAACTGGACATGGAACAACAGACTGGTTCCAAATAGGAAAAGGAGTACGTCAAGGCTGTATATTGTCATCCTGCTTATTTAACTTATATGCAGAGTACATCATGAGAAATGCTGGGCTGGGAGAAGCACAAGCTGTAATTAAGATTGCCAGGAGAAATATCAATAATCTCAGATATGCAGATGACACCACCCTTATGGCAGAAAGTGAAGAGGAACTCAAAAGCCTCTTGATGAAAGTGAAAGAGGAGAGTGAAAAAGTTGACTTAAAGCTCAACATTCAGAAAATGAAGATCATGGCATCTGGTCCCATCACTTCATGGGAAATAGATGGGGAAACAGTGAAAACAGTGTCAGACTTTATTTTTTGGAGCTCCAAAACCACTGCAGATGGTGACTGCAGCCATGAGATTAAAAGACGCTTACTCCTTGGAAGAAGTTATGACCAACCTAGATAGCATATTGAAAAGCAGAGACATTACTTTGCCAACAAAGGTCCGTCTAGTCAAGGCTATGGTTTTTCCTGTGGTGAGGTATGTGAGAGTTGGACTGTGAAGAAGGCTGAGAATCGAAGAATTGATGCTTTTGAACTGTGGTGTTGGAGAAGACTCTTGAGAGTCCCTTGGACTGCAAGAAGATCCAACCAGTCCATTCTGAAGGAGATCAGCCCTGGGATTTCTCTGGAAGGAATGATGCTAAAGCTGGAACTCCAGTACTTTGCCCACCTCATGCAAAGAGTTGACTCACTGGAAAAGACCCTGATGCTGGGAGGGATTGGGGTCGGGAGGAGAAGGGGACGACAGAGGATGAGATGGCTGGATGGCATCACTGACTCGATGGATGTGAGTCTGAGTGAACTCTGGGAGCTGGTGATGGACAGGGATGCCTGGTGTGCTGCGATTCATGGGGTCGCAAAGAGTCGGACGTGACTGAGCGAGTGAACTGACCTGAACTGAGCTTCTCTCATGTCTATGTGGGGTAGTCACACTAATAAACTTCTGTCCACTTTTCTCTTGTTAATCTATCTTTTGTTATAGAGACCCTAACTGAGAACTGGGAAAGAAAAATGGGAAAAAAAAATTTTTTTCCCCCTACACTGTCCTCAGAGTCTAAGTCTCAAGTAGTGATGCAAGGATTTTTTTTTTTTTTTTAAGGTAAAGTGGATTCATGCCCATTTGGGACTGTTCTGCCTTTGATTCAAGCTTCTTGGGTTTCAACTTTTTCAAAGACAGATCCTGCTGCTATATTTTTTCATATTGTAATCTCTCCCAGATTCTTCCAATAGATCCCCACCCCATTCCCACAATTGAAACAAGAGAGAAGGGGCCAGGACACAACCTCTGAAAGAATGACATAAGCCCTAGAGGATACGACATAAACTGTTTAGCACCAACTAGGTCCATTATGGCAGAAGATTTGACTTTCAGTAGACTTTGAGCCTCATTATACACTCATTGTAATACTTTAGCATCCAAATACATACCAAAGGTGCCATGACAATTTCAATGCTAACCATTTAAGGTTAAAAAAAAAAAAAAAGCAGTGGTCCAATTCCTGAAAATCTCCACCTCTTCTCTGAAATGGTTGGCATAATCCTCCCAATCCTTAGCCTATGAAATTACCTAGCCCATAAAAACCAACCATCCCATGTTTTGGGGCCTTTTGCCCTCTTCTGAGATGGCCCACACTCTCTGTGGCATTTGCTTTTTCCTCCCAAGGCTGTTCTCACCTTTTGAGACAGATCTTCTGTCTATGGAAGGTGCATATCTCTAATTAAACCCACTTCTTATCTAAAAAGGACCTTTCAGAAAAAGAACTGGATGTATGTAACACAGTGAAATTGACATCTGGTCCTGAGAACACACTTTTCCATTATGTTGTCCTAGAAACAGTGCAAAGCATCTTTATTACTCCCACCCATGAAGAGGTGGTACAGCTGAGTGGCTCTATCCACCCTCAACTGATAAAGAATTTCCATCAGTGTTGTCTCGCCATTCGTGCAGTTTTCCAGCAGATGTTGGCTGAAGAGAAAAAGAAAGCACTAAATGGTAAAGATCATTCAGGTTCAACAAATTCAGTGTCTTCTCTGAACCCTGTGAAAGAACATGGTGTATTGTTTGAATGCTCACCTGAAAACTGGACTGATCAGAGGAAAACACCACCAGTTATGGCTTACTGGGTAGTAGGGAGACTCTTCATCCCAAACTTCAAGAACTTTATGTCTGTTTTCATGACTCAGTTACAGAAATTGCCATTGAAATGGCTTTTAAATTGTTCTTTGGATTAACCTTGTAGCTGTATTTTTTTGATGCATAGCAACACTGTGCACAGACCATCAAGCAGGGTTAGAACTGCTGAAATCTATTTACAAAGAGATAAGGTTTAACTTCTTTTCACTTATCAATACTGAACATAAGACTGATGAAGACTGAGATGATATGCTGCTGGATTTGATGCACTAAATCTTATTCTGAGACGTTTGAAGAAAATACTTGATCAAAATATGAAGAAGAGATTGTTAACCTATTTTCCATTTTGGTATATACCATGAATTTATTTACTGATTTGAATAATGTGATGTATTTTATGTAAATTTAATATAAGAATGTTTATCTTGGAAAAATACCTATTTTTGTGTGTATTTTTCTCAAGACTAGTATTGATAGCTGGCAAAACAATCATGAAATTGGGAAGAGATGATCAGGTTCTGTTACTAATTAGTGTTGTGACTGAGCAAGTTTTTGTACCTCTCTGAGCTCAGATTTTTCATGTACAAATGAATTGATTGCTTTGAGGTATCTAAAGATCCTCTTCGTAAAATGTGCAATTTTTTCCCTCTAACCTATTGTTCAGTACCTAAATTTGTAATATTGAGTACTGATTCCTTCTTAGATCAGATACTTTTCTTTTAGGTGTTTTAGTAGATACCTCAGTTGTGGGGAAGGAGAGGAGTGAAAATTAAACTTACTTTTTTATTTATTTGATTTTCTTTACTCATTCAGGTCAGTTCTATTTTGACTAGGATATACATTTTTAAACTATTTGTTCATATACTTTCATTGTTGTTTTTTTTTTTTTTGAAATATATTCAGGTATACACACATTTTATACAAGTTCATGAATTTTAGGAAAGTTGTATGTAAATCTTTTTTAAAAACCCAATCATGTTGAAAACACTGAAAAAGTTAACTAAAGAAATTCTTTGGCGACTTCCAATCAATACAAAGTTTTGTCTTACAAATCTGGATGCATTGGGTTTTCCCAAAGGGGTCCCCTAATGAACAATAATTTATTTGACCATGAGTAGAGAAAGAAAAGTACTAAGATCAGAATTTTCTTTAGCTGTCAGAATTTGGCAGATTGAAAGGAAGGAAGAACATGATAATTCTTAACTGACATTTTACCCAGTGGATTCTCCTGAATTCTCAGATGCTCCCATGACTTTATAGCACTGGGTTCTCTCTTCTTCAGGATGTACCTTTGGAAGGCAAATTACAACAGGACATCTAAAGCCAGTCTCTGTCTTTCCCCTACCTCAAGCATGAGACTTCCAGCTTAATCAGAATTGTCACGCGAGTGTATGTTCCTCGGTTCTTTGTCTCATCACAACAAAGATTTGGAAGTCCTCAGCACGTCACAGCTCTCAGGTCTTGGAAAAACTGTGTTATAGCTCTTAGGCAAATCAGTGTTACAGCTCTACTTTATTTAGAAGATAGCAGGAGAATCCATCCTCGAAGCATGGGGGCATGCCAACCCAAAGACTCAAAGAGAAGAGAGTGGAAGAGCATGTGGGGGAGGGAGAGAGAGAGACAAAGAGCACACACGCGGGAGAGAAAGAGAGTGAGAAAGCGCTTTGGCTCCTCCTTTTATATATTTTTTTCCTCCACCTGGGCCTGCCCTATGCAAATTGGGCTTAGCCAGAAGTGCTGTTTGTTCTACCTGAAGTCTTCACTCTGGTCCTCGGAACTTCCTTTGAGCTTCCTTTGTTCTATTTTCGCGGACTTTTCCCTTCCTTGTCTTTTAGCCACCGCCATTTTGGACTCCTTTTCCCTATTATACCTCCTAACAGAATTAACTGAAAAACGTAGTGGATACACCATTTAAAATATTTGGTCTTAGAAGAAACACTATTATCCCTCTGTCATGAATTTAAGAGATTTTCACCCAGGTGTTGAAGATGCAAACCACTATACTTGTCCTATTAGTGACTTGTGGGCCTTAATTTTGGCATTCAAAACAGAGTGAGAATGAAATTTTGGTAGAAAATGGCTTGCAATATCCTCCCCTTCAGATTACAATTTTGGTCAAATGATAGACTCTTTACTACTGTCTTAGGACTACTTGTGCACATATATAGGTGTCAAAGTATTGTTTAAGAGTATTTAGTAAATGTCTTAAATTTCTTGATAATGTTCTCTCAAACATCATGAAGCTATTTTTAATATGGAGAATTATTCATAAATGCAGCCATTGATCACCTCAGATTTTCAAACAGACTGAACTTGGAACTTTAGCATTAGGAACTTTTTGTTTCATTTAGTGAAATTTTGATCTGTTGAACTGCTTTCCTGGTCTCAAAGAATCATAAGACCACTATTTAATAACTGAAATAAAAAGACAGACTACTGATCTTATATAAGGCCAAGTCACTTGAAGTATTGCAGATGTGCTCTGTAATGTGCATGTTGCAGAGACATTGCATTTTTTAAGAAAGAAAACCAGACATTATCTTGGCTTTTATCTCTAAATAGATATCAAAATAAGTGTGGTAAGTACTGTAAACTTAGCTGCTCATTTTTCCATATATGTTCAGATTCACACCTGAGAGTAGGTCCGACTCATTGGACAAGAAGTGCCTATCTGCAACTTTATTAAATAAAGAGGGCCATAGAATGCTTTTGTGGAGAAGGCAATGGCACTCTACTCCAGTACTCTTGCCTGGAAAACCCCATGGATGGAGGAGCCTGGTGGGCTGCAGTCCATGGGGTTGAAAAGAGTCAGACACGACTGAGCAGCTTCACTTTCACTTTCAGTTTCTTATCTATCACTTTGTCTCTCACTGAATTCTTTCTGCCCTGAGGCATAGAGAACCTGAGCTTCAGTAAGTCTTGCGATCAGGTGTGTGATCTCAATTAAAAGACAGTGAGTTTGAATCCCAATCTGGGTTGTTTCACTGCCACTTAAAATTTCCCCCCTCAAATTGTTTTGTGTTGCTTGCAACCAAAAATACCCGAATGGATAAACTCTATCTGCAAAGTTTGTGATCCTCACAATCACCAGCATGATCATAACATCTAGATTCAGAGAGCTGCTATGCATACAAAATACCTATCCTACAGGAAACATTAACTATTTTTACACAGCACTTTGTCAAAACCAAGTTAGTATGCATGATGCACTGTGATGCCAACTGTGCCCAAACATCATAGTTTGGAGCAGAAAAAGGTTCATTGTAGAGCCAACCAAAGAGAACAGGTGGTTCATTCTCAAAAGTCCTGAAATCACTAATGGTTTTCAGGGAAGAGTTTTTAAAGGCAAAATTTGGGGTGAGGGCTGCACAGTGTATGACTTTCTTCTGATTAGTTGGTGGTGAGACAATACGATGATAACCCAGGACTCTTGTGTTCACTTGAAGTTACCATCCTCCACCTGGGTGGGGGCCTTATTTCCTGTAAAAGAACTCAAAAATATATTGTTCTTATACCCCTTGAAGAGGAACTAGGACTCTGCTTTGTCTCTGCACTATTTTTGTTTCCTGACCACTTTTCCTTCATTTCTGCATTTCCCCACTTCTCTAATTACTAACTGTCTGCATCAGCTCTTTGGAAAAGGGGAAGACCTACAAACAAGAAACGGAAAGACTTTTGTACCTGGAGGGTCCTGTAGGATTCTGCTCAGTTTCAAGCCCACTATCTTCATAATCTACCCTCCCCACCTCGCTAGGCTCATCTCCTAAAATTTCACTTTACTTGTTCTCTTAATAATAGTCACTTACAGTTCCAGGAATATGTCGTACACATTTCAGTCACTGAAACTTCTTTCTTACTTATTGCCACTTGGTGACTATCTGCCCTTTGTTTACATCCCATTTCAGTCCCATGGCCACTGAGAAGCTGCTAGCCTTCTATTCATGATGATCCCTTCCTCCTAACTCATTTGTACATACACTTGGGACTTAGCGTATGTTACCTTGTGAGTTTCCCTAGTGGTTCAGATGATAAAGAATCTGCCTGCAATGCTGGAGACCCATGGTCAGTCCTTGGGTAGGGAAGATCCCCTGGAGAAGGGAATGGCTACCCACTTCAGTATTCTTCCCTGTAGAATTCCATGGATAGAGGAACCCGGCAGGCTATACAGTCCATGGCATCCCAAAGAGTTGCCACCTACACTTTCACATATGCTACTTTGCATAGTTTAAATGTTTCTCATATTCACTCACTCATTCATGCTTTCACTTATCCAACAGCTTTATAGAATGTCTACTATGTGATAAATGCTGTGCTAAGCAATCATGATTGAAGAATGAAAAAGCCAGTCTCCTGCAGGAAGTCATGTTCCCTAAAACAGTTTCTTCTAACCTGAGGACTTCAAGAAGTCTATAAACCCACTGAAATTATAAAGTCTTGATATGTTTCCATATGGGGACAGCAAGTCAAATGGCTTTCATCAAATTCTCAGAGAAGTTTACAGTCATCGGTCTAGTGGTTGTGGTACAAATACCACACATATGTACATAACTATCAAAAATACCATTGTTGCTGTTGTTCACTCTCTAAGTCCTGTCCAATTCTTTGCAACCTGAGGAACTGCAGCACGCCAGGTTTCCCCATCCTTCACTATCTCCCCGAGCTTGCTCAAACTCATGTCCATTCAGTCTGTGATGCCATCCATTTCATCCTCTGTCGTCCACTTCTCCTCCTGTCTTCAATGTTTCCCAGCATTAGGGTCTTTTCCAATGAGTCAGCTCTTCACAGTGGCCAAAGTATTGGAGTTTCAGCTTCAGCATCAGTCCTTCCAATGAATATTTAGGGTTGATTTCCTTTAGGATTGACTGGTTTGATCTCCTTGCAGTCCAAGGGACTCTCAAGAGTCTTCCCCAACTCCACATTTTGAAAGCATCAATTCTTTAGCACTCAGCTTTCTCTGTGGTCCAACTCACACATCCATACATGACTACTGGACTTTTGTTAGCAAGATGATGTCTCTGCTTTCTAGTATGCTGTTTAGGTTTGTCATAGCTTTTTCCCTAAGGAGCAAGCGTCTTTTAATTTTGTGGCTGCACGCACCATCCACAGTGATTTGGGAGCCCAAGAAAATGAAATCTGTCACTGTTTCCATTTTCTCCCTTTCTATTTGCCATGAAGTGATGGGATCAGATGCTATGATCTTCATTTTTTTACTGTTGTGGTGTGTTTTTTTTTTTGTTTTTTCTGGCTGTCTTTGGCTGGCTGTTTAATTAGGTACTAAGTGCTAATCTCTTTTATTTTTTGTCTACAAATCTACAATCTCTACTTCTTAATATTTGTGCTGCATTTATGTAGCACTCTGACCTGAGCGGGCAAAGTAAACCCCATTTCTCAGATCATAGGTTTTATTGCTAGGATACCAGTCTTCTATAAAGAGATAGTGTTATGTCAAATGGCCTGAGACACATGTAGTGTGATTTCTGCCGAAGCCAATCCTCTGCAAAGCATAGGACCCTCTTAAAGACGGACAGGCGTCTTTTGTTAATTATTGAGGCTCTCCTTCCACTTTTCCCCCAAAGAACCTGAACTCTAGATTCTTTGTTTTTCTTTATAGATTTCTGGTTACCCACACTGTTTCTTCTGCCACCTTGAACTTGGCTCTGACTGGGAAGTGACTTCCAGATTTGCCAATCACGTGAATGTTGAGTTTAGCAAACCTACAACTTCTGCCTCCAAAGCTGCGATAAGATCCATCTGTTTTCTCCAGCAATGCTCAGCAAGTTCCGCATCCCAAAGCAGCTGTCAGAACTTCTGCCTGAGTGCCAAACACGTGATCACTGAATGTTAAGTTTTAAGCCAGCTTTTGCACTCTCCTCTTTCACCTTCATCAAGAGGCTCTTTAGTTGCTCTTCACTTTCTGCCATTAAAGTGGTATCATTTGCATATCTGAGGTTGTTGATATTTGTCCCAGCAATATTGATTCCCTGCTTGTGAGTCATCCAGCTGGGCATTTCGCCTGATGTACTCTTCATAGAAGTTAAACAAGCAAGGAACAATATACTGCTTTGACATAATCCTTTCCCAGTTTTGAAACAGTCCATTGTTCCATGTCCAGTTCTAACTGTTGTTTCTTGACCTGCATACAGGTTTCTCAGGACAGGTAAGATGGTCTGGTATTCTCATCTCTTTAACAATATTCCAGTGTGTTGTGATTAGCAAGTCAAAGGCTTTAGCATAGTCAGTGAAGCAGAAGTAGATTTTTTTTTAATTCCCTTGCTTTGTCTATGATCCGACGGATGTTGGCAATTTGATCTTGTACATCTGGAAGTTCACAGTTCATGTACTGCTGAAGCCTAGCTTGAAGAATTTTAAGTATAATCTTGCCAGCATGTGAAATGAGTGCAATTGTACGGTAATTTTAGCATTCTTTGGAATTGGAATGAAAACTGACTTTTTCCAGTCCTGTGGCCACTGCTGGTATATTGAGCACAGCACTTTCACAGCATCATCTTTTAGAATTTGAAATAGCTCACCTGGAATTCCATCACCTCCACTAGCTTTGTTCATAGTAATGCTTTCTAGGATCCACTTGACTTCACACTTCAGGATGTCTGGCTCTAAATGAGTGACCACACCATCACGGTTATCTGGGTCATTAAGACATTTTTTGTATAGTTCTTCTGTGTATTCTTGCCACCTCTTATTAATATCTTCTGCTTTTGCTAGGTCCTTGCTATTTCTGGCAATTATCATTTCCAGCAATTATTACTTCTGGCAATTACTGCTAATTATTATTAGTTCATTATTTAACTTATATGCAGAGTACATCATGAGCAATGCTGGGCTGGAGGAAGCACAGGCTGGAATCAAGATTGCTGGGAGAAATATCAATAACCTCAGATATGCAGATGACACCACCCTTATGGCAGAAAGTGAAGAAGAACTAAAGAGCCTCTTGATGAAAGTGAAAGAGGAAAGTGAAAAGGTTGGCTTAAAGCTCAACATTCAGAAAATTAAGATCATGGCATCCAGTCCCATCACTTCATGGCAAATAGATGGGGAAACAGTGGCTGACTTTATTTTTCTGGACTCCAAAATCACTGCAGATGGTGATTGCAGCCATGAAATTAAAAGACGCTTACTCCTTGGAAGGAAAGTTATGATCAACCTAGACAACATATTGAAAAGCAGAGACATTACTTTGTCAACAAAGGTCCATCTAGTCAAGGCTATGATTTTTCCAGTGGTCATGTATGGAAGTGAGAGTTGGACTATAAAGAAGAATTGATGCTTTTGAACTGTGTTGTTGGAGAAGACTCTTGAGAGTCCCTCGGGCTGCAAAGAGATCCAACCAGTCCATTCTAAAGGAGATCAGTCCTGTGTTCATTGGAAGGACTGGTGTTGAAGCTGAAACTCCAATACTTTGGTCATCTGATGCGAAGAGCTGATTCATTGGAGAAGACCCTGATGCTGGGAAAGATTGAGGGCAGGAGGAGAAGGAGACAACAGAGGATGAAATGGTTGGATGGCATCACCGACTCAATGGATATGGGTTTGGGTGGATTCTGGGTGTTGGTGATGGACAGGGAGGCCTGGCATGCTGTGGTTCATGGGGTCGCAAAGAGTCGGACATGACTGAGCGACTGAACTGAACTGAACTGTCATTTCTGTCCTTTATTGTGCCCATCCTTGCATGAAATATTCCCTTGATATCTCTCATTTTCTTGAAGAGATCTCTAGTCTTTCCCATTTTATTGTTTCCTCTATTTCTTTGCATTGTTCACCTAAGAAGGCTTTCTTATCTCTACTTGCTATTCTCTGGAACTCTGCATTCAGTTGGGTATATCTTCCCCTTTCTCCTTTGCCTTTTGCTTCTCTTCTTTTCTCAGCTATTTATAAGGCCTCCTCAGACAACCTTTTTGCATTATTTTTTCCTTGAGGATGATTTTAGCCACCATCTGATGTACAATGGTATGAACCTCCATGCATAGTTCTTCAGGCACTCTCTACCAAATCTAGTCCCTTGAATCTCCTCATCACTTCCATTGTATAATCATAAGGGATTTGATTTAGGTCATACATGAATGACATAGTGGTTTTCTCTACTTTCTTCAATTTGAGCATGAAGTTTGCAATAAAGAGCTGATGATCTGAGCCACCATCAGTCTTGTTTTTGCAAACTGTATAGAGCTTCTCCATCTTTGGCTATAAATAGTGTAATCAATCTGATTTCAGTATTGACCACCTGGTGATGTCCATATGTAGAGTTGTCTCTTGGGTTGTTAGAAGAGGGTGTTTGCTCTGACCAGTACATTCTCTTGGCAAAACTCTGTTAGCCTTTGCCCTGCTTCATTTTGTACTCTAAGGCCAAACTTACATGTTACTCCAGGTATCTCTTTACTTACTACTTTTGCATTCCAGTCCCCTATGGTGAAAATCAAAACTCATTCTACCAGCTGGAATTGGTGATTCCAAAGTAATTTATATTGAATTTAGAGATACTCTGACAAAATTTCAGATTTTGTTATCCAGATTTTATTACCCCTATAGCCCTAGGGCTTCCTTGGTAGCACTAGCAATAAAGAATCCACCTGCCCTTGCAAGAAACATAATGAGACTCGGGTTTGGTCCCTGGGTAGAGAAGATTCCCTGGAGAATGGAATGGCAACCCACTCCAGTGTTCTTGCCTGGAGAATTCCATGGACAGAGGAGCCTGGCAGGCTATAGTCCATGGGGACTATAGTCACAAAGAGTTGGACGCAACTCAGCAACTAACACACATACACATTGTATAGGCCATATTTTAGGAGTCAGCATTATATAGAACAAGGATATTATTCAAAGATAGATATTTTCATAAGATATTACACACAACGAATTTATAATAACTCCATAAATACTCCCACACAAAGTTTATTTCTGCTCCAAGACAGCACTCTAGTTCACATCAGCAGTAGCTCATAGAGAGGATGGTGAGAAAAGGGAGAGATGGTTTGCTGTGCCATCTTTGCCCTTTGTTCTGTATTCTGAGAAAATTTCTATCTCTTCTCGTTTTTGTGAACTTACTGCATTTTATACTCCTTAAATCGTTCCAACAAATATTGAAGAATCATGGTTTATCGCATTATGACAGCCATCAAAGCTTCTAAAGTTCCATTCCAGATATGTGAAGTGTGCATTCTTAGGAGTATCTGGAAGTCAATTTACTTCATAGAGAAATTCTAACTCAATTAGAAGTAAAGAGAGAAAGCTATTAAGTAAATGTGTGGTTAGTAAAAACCATCCTGCTTTGAAGAGCTAGAGCAAAGAGCAGAAGAGCAAGGTAGCAGATCTGATGTTTTCTAGCTGAATTTATCCTTCAATTATACTTTGATATAACTACAATATAATTTAACAATTAGAATCCAGTGAGTGCTAATAGGATCTGAACAAATTAGGGCTGGAAGAGTTCTGTGCCTGCAGAGAGGAAAGTTCAGAGAAGATATTTGAGCACAGTCTAGAAAGATGGGTAAGCAACCAAGCAGACTAGGTTGGAAAGGAAAATCCAGGCAAAAGAAATAATGCTTGTAAAAGTGTGAATGCTATTTTTTAAAGTTAAAACTGTGGTTATCATAAAACTTTTTTTAAAAACCCATGTAATAAACTCATAAATAATCCCATTTTATTCAGCTCATCTTGAGGATGAGGAAATGTTTCTCCTAATGAGGATATTAGTAACATGCTAAAAACAGTTCAAATGTGATTTTGGTTTACAGAAATGTATATTCTCTGCTGCACAAAATTCATTTGCATCACTATGAACAGGAAAGATATGCATGTTATTAGTTTTACAGAAGCACATTTCTACTCTGCAAGTCAAATGTATACACCTTCATAGGGTACAGGCACTATGAACAGCATCCCCAGTCGGTCTGCTAGACAAATCCTGGTACTAAATGAAAAGACTCTCAGATATGCGGATGACACCACCCTTTGGCAGAAAGTGAAAACCAACTAAAGAGCCTCTTGATGAAAGTGAAAGAGGAGAGTGAAAAAGTTGGCTGAAAGCTCAACATTCAGACAACTAAGATCATGGCATCCAGTCCCATCACTTCATGGCAAATAGATGGGGAAACAGTGGCTGACTTTATTTTTCTGGACTCCAAAATCACTGCAGATGGTGATTGCAGCCATGAACTTAAAAGACACTTACCCCTTGGAAGGAAAATTATGACCAACCTAGACAGCATATTGAAAAGCAGAGACATTACTTTGTCAACAAAGGTCCATCTAGTCAAGGCTATGGTTTTTTTCAGTGGTCATGTATGGATGTGAAAGTTGGACTATAAGAAAGCTGAGTGCTGAAGAATTGACGGTTTTGAACTGTGGTGTTGGAGAAGATTCTTGAGAGTCCCTTGGGCTGCAAGGAGATCCAACCAGTCCATCCTAAAGAAGATCAGTTCTGGGTGTTCATTGAAAGGACTGATATTGAAGCTGAAACTCCAATACTTTGGCCACATGATGCAAAGAGCTGACTCATTTGAAAGGACCCTGATGCTGGGAAAGATAGAGGGCAGGAGGAGAAAGGGATGACAGAGGATGAGATGATTGGATGGCATCACCAACTCAATGGACATGGGTTTGGGTGGACTCTGGCAGTTGGTGATGGATAGGGAGACCAGCGTGCTGCAGTTCATGGGGTCTCAAAGAGTCGGACATGACTCAGCGACCGAACTGAACAGAAATCTCTTTTGTCCATTTTCAAATTTTGGATTGTTTTCCCTTCTGAAGACACAGACGCTTATGAATTGTTCAGGAAATGTATAGAGGTCCTTATGACTGATGTGAAGAGGAAAGAAGTCACAAGAAACAGTCTGATCTAGCAATTGGACAAAGAAGAAACAGTATAACATGCCCAAATTGACCAAAGGGCTAAGGGTTGGAGGCCATTTTGAGTGTCAGGCCTTCAGCTCCACAGAAACAATAAAACTAAACCTCAGAAAGAAACTTGGAACTCATCATTCATATATATAAAAATGTATCTTTCTTGTTCTTTTATTTTTCCTGATGTATTGTTTCTTTGTATTAACAAACCATTATTTATTTATCAATAGTTTGTTCATGGATATTAGGAACGTTCCCAAATTTCCACTCTAACAAGCAGTGTTGCAATGATATCTTTGTACATTTCTCTATGCACACATGTGGGAAATTTTTTATCAAGATCTATTACTTTTACTAAATTTTGCCATATTTTCTCCAAACTTGTCAACTGAAAGAAAAAAAAAAGCAGCATAAGAATTGTGAGTTTAAGTTGTATTCATGATTTTACTGAGTACTAGAGCCTGGGAGACAGCTACTCAGTTAGCTCTGAGTAACTGCTCCAAAGAGGTAGGGGAGGAGCCAATTTATACATGATTTTTATAGCTAGGGAATACAGACAGTCAAGCATACATCTTGGTTAAAAAAAAATATGGCTAATCACAAAGAACAGACATCTCAAGTTAGTGATTTTTATGCATGGAAAACTGCAAGAATCTGGAGTCATTGAAATTATTCCTGAGATACACATGTAACCATCCAAAGGGCTGTTTATTCAGATCACAGAGTGCCTTATCTTGTTTATCATCCTCAGTTCCCCACAGGGTGCCCTGTCAGTGAGCAACTGTAGTGGGTTGCTACTTAATCCTCTGATGTTGTTGTTTAGTCTCTAAGTTGTATCCAACTCTTTGCAACCCCACAGACTGAAGGCCACCAGCTCCTCTGTCCATGGGATTCTCCAGGCAAGAACACTGGAGTGGGTTGCCATTTTGTTCTTTGTTCTTCTTTGAGCACAACTTGATTGTAACAGATTGTATTTTTCAAAGATGTCCATATCAACATATCCCATTCTACATATTGACTCTTCTCTATCAAAATCTTCCCTTTCCTTGAGTATGGGTTAGTCTTAGAAAACCCCTTCTAGTGAATAGAATCGGGTGAAAATAATTCTGTATGACTTCCAAAGCCAGGCCATGGGCTTCCTTGATGGTCCAGTGGTTGAGAATCCACCAGCCAATGCAGGGGACATGGGCTCCATCCCTCGTTCAGCAAGATTCCACATGCTTTGGGGCAACTAAGCCACTGGGCCACAAATACTGAGCCCACCAGCAGCTGCTACTGAAACTGGCGGCCCTAGAGCCCATGCTCTGCAACAAGAGAAGCAACTGCAGTGAGAAGCTCTCACACCACTAGAAGTAGCCCCCACTTCCCACAACTAGAGAAAGCTCACACGCAGCAGCAAAGACACAGTGAAGTCAAAAATAAATAAATGAAACTAAAAATAGAGCTACCATGTGATCCTGCAATTCCACTGTGGAGCATTTATTCAGAGAAAAAAATGATCCAAAAGTATACATGCACCCCAATGTTCACTTCAGCACTGTTTGCAATAACCAAGACATGGAAGCAACTTATTAATAAATACTCATCGATGACTAATGGATAAAGAAGATGTGGCACATACATATATACAATGGAATATTAGTCATTAAAAAAATAATGAAATAATGCCATTTGCAGCAACATGGATGGACCTAGAGACTGTCATACTGAGTGAAGTCAGACAGAGAAAGAAAAATATTCTATGACATCCCTTATATGTGAGATCTAAAAAGAAATGATACAAATGAATTTACTTCCAAAACAAAAAGAGACTCACAGACTTAGAGAATGAACTTATGTTTGCTGAGGGGAAAGGATATTTAGGAAGTTTGGACAGGTTATGAACACACTGCTATATTTAAAATGAATAACCAACAAGGACTTACTGTATAGTACATGGAACCCTGCTCAATGTTATGTGGCAGCCTGGATGGTAAGTGTTGGGGTAGAATGTGTATGTGTATATGTATGGCTGAGTCCCTTCGCCTGAAATATCACAACGTTGTTTATCAGCTATACCCCAATACAAAATAAAATGTTGAAAAATAAATAAATAAAAGGCAATGTCATGGATAAAATAAATATCTTAGTAAATGAGGTGTTTATTTGCAAAGGTAAGTAATTTGCACAGGTAGTAAATGACTGTACTGAAATTGTTTTTCTTTAATTTTTATTTTGAAATAATTTTAGAGGTACTGAACAGTTTAAAAATGATACAAAGAATTCCTGTATATCATTTGTCTATATTCTCTAAACTATAATTTTTTCCTATTTGTTTTATTAGTCATATATTTACAGATAGCTATATAATTTTTTTTCTGAATGTTTGAGAGTATATGATAGACATGATGAGACAACTTCTGCCTGGTTTTCCCTCTGTATTGTGGGACACCCACACTTGGACCCAATCATCAGGTTGTGAGTAAGATGATACCACATGGAGGCCTCATATAAGTGTTCTAGCCAGCAGGTCCAGCTAAGGCATCAGGCAACATGACCCATTCAAACACATGTGGGTGAATGAGCCTTCAGATGATTCCAGCTCTGAACCTCAGAGTCTTCCAGCTGCAGCCTCAGACACTGGAACAGAGACAAGCTGCCCCCTCTGTATCTGAACTCTTGGATCACTGGGAGCATAAGAAATGATTGTCTTGTGCCACCAAGTTTGGGGATAATTTGTTACACAGATGTAACTGAAACATTGATTGTATAATTTGACTCTCTCACCAGAAACTATGGTATGTGTGTTTTGATGTCCCAATGTCCTGTCTTTGGCAAAACATGAGAGTATCATGCTGTTGCATTTCTGCCAATCTGAGGGGTATGAAATAGCGCAACATTGTCATGAAGGCCAAAAAAGATGTTGCTTGCATCTTTAGATCCTCACATTCTAGTATAAGGCCTGACACAAGTGGATTTCCAAAAAAACAAAAACAAAAAAACACTGAAAGCATAACCAAAATCTAATCATGAAGGAAAAAATTAGACAAGTCCAAACTTAAAGATGTTTTGTAAAGTAGTCAGCACATACGCCTAAAACATCACAATCATGAAAGGCAAAGACTGAATTAAAGGAAACACGTATTAAAAGACTACACAGACCTGACTAGATCCATGGTATGAGCCTAGATGGGATCCTGAAAGAAAAAAACTTTTTTCCTTTGTTGTAGAATACGCTAGTGTGGCAATTGATGAAATTTGAATAGTCTGAGTATTAGATAATAGTAGAGTTTCAATTCAAATTTCCTGATTTTGATAAGTATACTTCTTAATCCCTTGTAAAAAGAATGATCTTTTTTAGGAAGTGTATAGCGAAGTACTTAGGAAAGGGGCAACATGCCTATCATATACTCTCAAACGTTCAGAAAAAAAAATTATATAGCTGTATATAAATATATGACTAATAAAACAAATAGGAAAAAAATTATAGTTTAGAGAATATAGACAAATGATATACAGGAATTCTTTGTATCATTTTTGCAACTGTTCAGTACCTCTAAAATTATTTCAAAATAAAAATTAAAGAAAAACAATTTCAGTACAGTCATTTACTACCTGTGCAAATTACTTACCTTTGCAAATAAACAACACCTCATTTACTAAGATAAGATATTATATTTACTCACATTCATTTATAGAATCTACCAAACTCTATTTTGGCAACTTGCAAATCACCAGCTATAGAAAAGTGAAAAAAAACCTGGTCACTAGTATCTTTGAGTGGAAAAAACAACCAAGAAAACTGAAATATTTAACAAAGAGTGATTAGTCTTAGCTCTCAGTGTGGTTTATATAAACACACATATAAAAGGGGCTCTAAAAATTCTTAATACATCATAAAATAGGTCCATATCCTCTTTGGATGATTACAAGCTTAAAGAAAAGTTTTTTTAGCTTGCTGAAAAAGACATCCTCAAATAGCTCACTTTCTAGCCAGCTCTCAACTTCCTGTCTTTCCGACTGGGACAATGACGTGCCACAGCAGTCTGGCACCTGGTGTAGTCTCTCTGGGTTCAAATTTCCTCTTTTTATAAGGACACCAGTCACATTGGATTAGGGTCCACTGACTTCGGTATTCTTGCCTGGAGAATCCCATGGACAGAAGAGCCTGGTGGATACAGCCCATGGGGTCACAAAGAGTCAGACACAACATGGGGTCGCAAAGAGTCAGAGTCAGACATTTCTGACAAGTCAGGGCTTGAACATATAAATCTGGGGGGAACACAATTCAGCCTATAACAGCGATTATAAAGAGACATTTCATCAGAGCTCCCAAGGACCTATGCAATAGTGTTAGGCATCCTTATATTTAGGTCTTTAAATGCAGTTTGACAACTTTTCTTAAGTGAGGATACAATGTACAAAGTTAACTTGTTCCCTGCTCTTATGACAACTGTTATGTGGTAACTGCCTGTGGTTTGGGGGATTTCACAGACAGCAACTTGTAAAGAAACGTAATAAGGAAAGCTGATTTTTTAAAGTATCTCCCATTATTTTGGCTAACTGAAGGAATTGCAGGAGTACATGTGTGTGTGTGTATGTGTGTGCATGTTTGGTAGTAATGCAATGACAGGCTTCCTAGGGTGGCTCAGCAGTAAAGAGTCGGCCTGTAATGCAGGAGACACAGGTTCAATCTCTGGAACTGGAAGATTTCCATGGAAAAGGAAATGGCGACCCACTCAAGTATTCTTGACTGGGAAATCCCACGGCAGAAAAGCTTGGTGGGTTACAGTCCATGGGGACACAAAGAGTCAGACACAATTTAGCGACTAAACAACAACACACTAAGACAGAACTGGTCAAACTGGTTGGAAGTAGGATCTTTCTCTAGTTCTATGACCTTGTCTAGAGCCAGATACAAGTGTACACAGAGGATCATATGAAATGCTTATACGCTGACAGAAGCCAAATCTAGTCTTTTCAGTGATGTAAGCAAGGGTAGTCAGAAGCAGTCTCAACTTGTGGAAGGCACCAGAAGCTCAGGCAGAGAAAGCCATGCCCCCACAGTTCTCAGTGAAGGAGGGGGACTAGGGGATTTCCTCCTTGAGGAGACTCCAGTAGCAGAAAGAGCAATGACAGGGAGGTCAGGACACCCAGGGTCTGGTCTCAGTCAGACACTAACTAGTAGCCACTAGTAGGTTAAGATCCCTTAACCTCTCTAAGACTCAGGGTGTCCTCCTATAAAAGGTAGGGGTTTCATTCAGTCAGGGATGGCCAACGGGTGGCACATATACCCTCACCTCCCTCGAGCCTTTGGTAGAGACCACTGCTCTATCACATCACTGTTTACGCATTTTTCTACAACATTCTAGGCAGGCATTTCCACTTAGAGTTGGTCCACAAGCTGAAATCTACTTATCTTTCCCCTATTAGATGATCTCTGAAGTCCTTTCTAGCTCCTAAATGGAGGGTTCTAACTTTGCAAGTAACAGAGGACCACCTTTTTGACTTAGCAGTGGCTCTGTCAAAAAAAAGAAAATGGAAATTTGGGGTCATAATTTCATACACTCACTTCCCCCCATCCCAAGATGGAACAGGGTCTCCCCCTGGGAAGTATAGTCTTTCCTTCTATGTCAGAGATTTTTGTATGTGAGTTTCACCCTCTGTCAGCTCACCAAGCATAACAGTGTCCCAGACTATAGATCTTTTCTAGCTAAAATCACCCACAATTTAAAACTATATTGGACATCAAGAAACCTACAAGGAGAGGAATTATCTTAGAGCAGTGAAAACCAAAAGTTAGAAGAGGTGGCATTTAAGGATTCCATTCGCCTCTCAGCACAAATGATCTTATTCACACTTCTCACCCCTGGCAAGAGAGCAATCACACAAACAGGACCCAAATGGGGAATTCAGGTGGTTTGCAAGAGTGTTTTATTGAAAGAAGCAGCAATTTGGTTAATATGGGTCCCATCTCACAACCCTCTTCTCACCCCCCCAAAACACACAGGGGCAAGACTCAGGCCAGGGGCACACGTGTGGGTTGGATAGGAGCCCTAACTTGCTTGAGTTATTGCCCTCAGGTCAGGGAATCATGTGGTTATATGTGTGTGTGTGTGTGTGTGTGTGTGTGTGTGTTAAATAAGAAACCTAACTTGAGTTATTGCCTTCAAGTCAGAGAAGCCTATGTGGAGGTGGCAGTGAGGGTACGGGTGTGGCAGGTAAGAGCACCGCCCCATCAAAGTGGACTGGCACGTATGGGTTTCCCTCACAAGCCACAGTGATGTATTTCTGCTTCTGGCTAGTCTTGTAGGCACAGTTGGGGTACTTAGAGCTGCCTGTCTCGCGGCAGTCTGTGATGCTCATGGTAGATTTGCTCTGGTAGCAGTTGGGATGCCCATTCTTGCAGGTGATGTTTTTCTGGGAGCACACGGCCTTGACATCGTCCAGGGACTCGTGCACAAAGGTGTTCACTGGCTTGCATCGTCCATGTGTCATCCTCCGGCGCTTCATCATCTGATTGCAGTAGTTGGGGTTGCTGCTGGAGGAGCTGCCAGAGTCCATGTGCTGCCTCCGGAATTTGGCGGCCGCAGATTCCTTGCCCAGGGAAGGCTGGACCTGCACCAGCAGCAGCACCAGGACCAGCAGTGACAACAGGACCAGGGACTTCAGAGCCATGATGACCGCACTCCCCTGGAGAAACCTGCCAGGGAAAAAGGGCAGAGAAGGAAAAGCATGGCCCTCGAAAGAGAACCCCAGCTCCCACCTGTAGCCTCCCTGGCTTACAGTTAACCAGAAAGATGTTTGTCCTAAGAGTTTTTCTAAGTAAGGAGACACTCACATATACTCTTCCCACAAACATTTGACTCCCACTCCCTACAGAGGGGTCGTCCTCCCCTCTGGGTGGTGACCCCAGAAGTGACCTAAAATCCTAGCAGTCTTGTCTTTGAATACAGAAAATCTTTTGATATGAAATATATTTGAAAAATAAACCCAGCATTCACGTGGTAAGTTAGATATTCCTTTTGAATAAATCATTAAATAAATAAGCCAGATTTTGAGTAAGACACATTGTATCCTTGAGATTATTGTTGTTGTTCAATTGCTCAGTCATATCTGACTCTTTGTGACACCACGGACTGCGGGCTTCCCTGAGATAACCACCAGCATTCATCCAGGATCACGGTTGACAGAGCCCTGTTGTCCTATAGCACAAGGGAAACTCAGTTCCTGTCCTGTGTCTGACAACACACCATAAAGGATGCCATTGGGCTCCTAAGAGAGACTCGAGCCTCCCCCAACCTGAAGGCTTCTCTTTCTCCAGCCCCAAGCACTCTCTGCAGCCTGCGTGCTCCATTCCTGACCCCAGCTCTGCTCCCTGCCCCTATCTGCCCAGCCCAATTCTCAGGCTAGTCTCACTCACCCTGGTTCTCCCTTCCCAAACCCTCAAGCAGAAGCAGCTCCTGAGACCACTTCTTGGGCTGCTTACCTGGGTCTCTAGTTTGGTCTCTGAGAAAGAAGGCAGTTTCTGCAATCAGTCTATCCCAGGGATGTGGAACTTATACAGATGAAGAGGGGCTTGGCTTCCAAGAACAGCAGGGTGGGTGGAGCATCTTGGTCCATAAGAAAACAAGGTCATGTTAGGAATGGGTGGGGAATTGCCCAGGGCGCCCTCTTTGGGTGCTACTGGGGAGAGTACGCCTTTGCCAATAAGAACTTTTCTTTCTATTAATATAAGCAGCAGAGAAAACCACTATAGCACTGATATTCAAACCCCAATCAAGTCCTTGCTCTGCATTAAATAGCACTTTGAGGTTAGCTAAAGACACAAAACATATGATCATGGGAACAGATGCTTTGGAGAAAATTCCACATCTCCCACCAGCACCTCTGGGGTGGAAGGCTGCATGGAGTGGGGAGAGGTGTCCAGCTGCCCTTAGCTGGAAGAGTTCCCAGATCTGGAGAAGAGTGTATTGTTCAGTCACTCAGTAGTGTCTAACTCTTTGCAACTCCGTGGACTGCAGCATACCAAGTTTTCCTGTCTTCACCATCTCCTAGAGTTTTGCTCAAACTCATGTCTGTTGAGTCGGCGATGCAATCCAACCATCTCATCCTCTGTTGTCCCTTTCTCCTCCTGCCTTCAATCTTTCCTAGATTCAGGGTCTTTTCCAATGAATCGGCTCTTCACATCAGGTGGCCAACATATTGGAGTTTCAGCTTCAGCATCAGTCCTTCCTATGAACATTCAGGACTGATTTCCTTTAGGATTGACTGGTTTGATCTCCTTGCAGTCCAAGGGACTCTCAAGAGCCTCCTCCAAAATCACAGTTCAAAAGCATCAATTCTTTGACACTCTGCCTTCTTTATGGTCCAACCCTCACATCCATACATGACTACTGGAAAAACCATAGCTTTGACTATATGGACCTTTGTGGGCAAAGTAACATCTCTGCTTTTTAATATGCTGTCTAGGTTTGTCATAGCTTTTTCCCAAGGATCAAGCATCTTTTAATTTCATGGCTGCAGTCACCATCTGCAGTGATTTTAGAGCCCAAGAAAATAAAGTCTGTCACTGTTTCCACTTTTTCCCCATCTATTTGCCATGAAGTGATGGGACTGGATGCCACGATCTTAGTTTGTTGAATATTGAATTTTAAGCCAGCTTTTTCACTCTCCTCTTCCCCCTTCATCAAGAGGCTCTTTAGTTCTTCTTTGCTTTCTGATATTTCTCCTGGCAGTCTTGATTCCACCTGAACATGGAGAAGAAAGAAGCCTCTGTATGACCTCACCCAGTTCTGACAACTTCAACACACCTGGACAGTTGAAGTAGAGTATGTGTCCATTCTTATCTGATGAGGAAAGCTCAGCTTCTCTGTACATTAGTGCCAAATCAAATCTCAGAGACAGAGTTTGGGTGAAGTAAAAAAGGATGGCTTTATTGTTTTGCCAGGCAAAGAGGGACATAGCAGGTTCAAGCCCTCAAAACCGAATGTACCAACTAGGGGAAGATAGTGACATGTTTTATAGTAAAAGAGGTCATGATCAGCTCATGGACATTCTTCCGATGGGTTGGTGAGCGAGGTAATTAGGAGTCAACATCATCAACCTTCAGGACCAACTAAGTGCTCTGGGGTCTACATGCTTGTGGACAGCAAATATACCATCATTTGTTAACTTATCTCACCTCGAGGGGGTTTCAGAATCTGGAGAATAGCTTAAAGATATTGCTGTGTGTATCCATTGATGGGAAAAGAGAACCTTGCCCCAAGGCTGCTCTTGACTGTTAGTGTCTCCCTGGTCTCTCATCCCCTCCCTTCTCTAACAACTGCTTGAATCTGCCCATTGGAACTCAGGGAAGGTCATGGAGGTTGAAAGAAGGCTGTTTCCTATAATCAAAGCAGTGGAGGTTGCAAAGGCCTTGTGCCAGCAGCCCCACAGGGCCCTGCACAGTACCAATCTTATTGATTTGGCCAAAATTCCACATCTCTCACCAGTACCTCTGCGGGGAGAGCAAGGAGAGGTGTCCAGTGGCCCCCAGCTGGAAGGGTACACAGATATGGAGAAAAAGAAAAGAGTACTTGAACACAGAAGAGAAAAAGAAAGCCTCTGTGTGAGCTCACCCAGTTCTGGCCACTGCTATGCTCCTGGACTATTGAAGGAGGGTATGTGGCCGATCTTATCTATAGTGACCCCTCCTTACATAAGCCAGAGTGGAGGAGAGGAACTTGAGATAGGACAAAATGCAAAATCCCCTTTAGAGAAGAAATTTGTTGTTGTTCAGTCGCTAAGTTGTGTCCGACTCTGCAACCCCATGGACTGCAGCACACCAGATTCCTCTGTCCTTCACTATCTCCTGGAGTTCTCAAAAATTCATGTCTATTGGGTAAGTGATGCTGTCTAACCATCTCATCCTCTGCAGTGCCTTCTCATCCTGCCCTCAATCTTTCCCAGCTTCAGGCTCTTTTTCAATGGGTCAGCTCTTCACATCAGGTAGCCAAAGTGTTGGATTTTCAGCTTGAGCATTAGTCCTTCAAATGAATATTCAGAGTTGATTTCTTTTAGCATTGACTATTTTGATCTCCCTGTAGTCCAAGGGACTCTCAAGAGGCTTCTCCAGCACTACAATTTGAAAGCATCAGTTCTTCAGTGCTCAGCCTTCTTTATGGTCCAACTCTCACTTTCATATATGACTACTGGAAAAACTGTAGCATTGACTACACACACCTTTGTCACCAAAGTGATATCTCTGCTTTTTAGCATGCTGTGTAGGTTTGTCATAGCTTTCCTTCCAAGCAGCAAGCATCTTAATTTCATGGCTGCAGTCACTGTCTGCAGTGATTTTGGAGCCCAAGAAAATAAAGTCTGCCACTGTTTCCATTGTTTCTCCATCTATTTGCCACAAAATGATGGGACCAGATGCCTTGATTATCACTTTTTTAATGCTGAGTTTTAAGCCAACCATTTAACTTTCCTCTTTCACCCGCATCAAGAGGCTCTTTAGTTCCTCTTCACTTCCTGCCGTTAAAATGGTATCAGCTGTACATCTGAGGTTGTTGATATTTCTCCCAGCAATATTGATTCCAGCTCCATCCAGCCCAACATTTTGCATGATGTACTCTGCATGTAAGTTAAATAAGCAGGGTGACAATAAACAGTCTTGACATACTCCTTTCCCAATTTTGAACCAGTCTGTTGTTCCACGTCCAGTTCTAACTGTTGCTGCTGGCACTGCATACAGGTTTCTCAGGAGGCAAGTAAGGTGGTCTGGTATTCCCATCTCTTTAACAATATTCCCCAGGTTGCTGTGATCCAGAGTCAAGGGCTATAGGGTAGTCAATGAAATAGAAGTAGATGTTTTTTCTGGAATTCCCTTGCTTTCTCTATGATCCAACAGATATTGGCAATCTGATCTCTGGTTCCTCTACATTTTCTAAATCCAGCTAGTGTATCTAGAAGTTCTCAGTTCACATACCACTGAAGGTTAGCTTGAAGGATTTTGAGCATTACCTTGTTAGCATGTGAAATGAGTGCAATTATACAGTAGTTTGAACATTCTTTAACATTGCCTTTCTTTGGGATTGGAATGAAAAGTGACGTTTTCCAGTCCTGTGCCCACTGCTGACTTTTCCATATTTGCTGGCATATTGAGTGCAGCACTTTAACAGTATCATCTTTTAGGATTTGAAATGGCTCAGCTGGAATTCCATCACTTCCACAAGCTTTGTTCATTGTAATGCTTCCTAAGGTCCACTTAACGTCACACTCCAGGATGTCTGACTCTAGGTGAGTGACCACATCATCTGACTATCCAAGTCAATAAGACCATTTTTGTTTGTTCTTTTGTGTATTCCTGCCATCTCTTAATTTCTTCTGCTTCTGTTAGATCCTTACTGTTTCTATCCCCTATCATGCCTATTCATGCATGAAATGTTCCCTTGATATCTCCAGTTTTCTTAAAGAGATCTCTAATCTTTCCAATTCTATTGTTTTCCTCTATTTCTTTGCACTGTTCATTTAAGGCCTTTTTATCTGTCCTTGCTATTCCCTGGTACTCTGCATTCAGTTATTTTATCTTTCCTTTTCTCCCTTGCCTTTCACTTTTTTCTTTCCTCAGTTATTTGCAAAGCCTGCTCAACCACTTTGCCTCTTGCCTTTCTTTTTCTTTGGGGTGGTATTGGTCACCACCTCCTGTACAATGCTACAAACCTCCATCCATAGCTCTTCAGGCATTCTGTCTACTAGATCTAATCCTTTGAATCTATTTGTCACCTTCACTGTATAATCATAAGGGATCTGACTTAGGGATTTCCTGGTAGCCCAGCTGGTAAAGAATCTCCCAAAATGCAGGAGACCCTGGTTTGATTCTTGGTTTGGGAAGATCCACTGGAGAAGGGAATAGGCTACCCATTCCCATATTCTTGGGCTTCCCTGCTGGTTCAGCTGGTAAAGAATCTACCTGCCAGTGTGGACACACAGGAGACCTGGGCTCAATCCCTGGGTTGGGAAGATCCTCTGGAGAAGGGAATAGCAACCCACTCCAGTATTCTGGCCTGGAGAATTCCATGGACTGTGTAGTCCATGGGGTCACAAAGAGTGGGAAATGACTGAGGAACTTTCACTTCACATAGCTGAATGACCTAGTAGTTTTCCCTACTTTCTTCAACTTAAGCATGAATTTTGCAATATGGACCTCATGTTCCAAGAAGAAATAGAGAACCTCATATTTCTTAGCAGTAGAATTTCCTCCCAGAAAGATTCCTGTGTTTGCTGGAACACAATTTTATTTTAATTTATAATACCTTTAACGTATAGGCAGGTTACACTATTGTGTCATTTTCAGGTGTACAGCAAAATGATTCAGCCATATATGTATATACGTGTAACAGAGGACAACTGTAATTCTTCTGGAGTGAGAATTATCAAAATATCTCTCCATGCTCTAGGTTTACATGGTCTCAGTCCAAATTCTGTTTAGCATGTTTCTGTTTTAGCACTGAGCAAGTTTCCTCACCTCTAAAATGGGGATGATAATACCATGTTCCTCTTAGGTTTGTTATTAAGACAAAATAGGGTAAGATGCAAAGGACTTAAGGTAGTACTTAGTAAGTGAGTGATTGTTCACATGGGGTGGGGTTAAGATCTCCCGCAGAAAGCCCATTTAAATGATACTGGCTAGACTTCCTTGGTGATTTAGTGGTTAAAACCCACCTGCCAGTGGACAGAACATGGTCTGGGAACATCCCCCATGTGGTGGAGCAACTGAGCCATGGACCACAACTATCGATGCCTATGCGCCCAGAGCCTGTGCTCTGCAACAAGAGAAACCACTGCTATGAGAAGCCCATGCACTACAACGAAGCATAGCCCCTGCTCGCCAAAACTACAGAAAGCCCATGCAGGGTAATGAAGACCTGGTGCAGCCAAAAATAAAATAAATTAAATTAAATAATATAAAAATGAATTAAATAATACTGGGTAATCTTGGAATTGCTTTCTACAGGGGATAGAGTCAAGTAACTCCTGCTAAAAACCAGAGCTGAAAATAGCAGGGAGTTTCAAAGCCTTTGGGAGGGAACAAGAGGGGGAAGAGAGAGGAGAGGAAACCTGATTGGAATAACAGAATTCTTTAAGTGAAAATTTTAAATTGCTTTGCCACATGAAATCTGAAAAAAATTGTGTAAAGTCAGCATTATTTTGTAATGTGTATAAATTTGGAAGGGGAAGTGGGGCCAAGAAAGACATGGTGAGGCATGAGATTTTAGTTTCCTGTTTCCATAGGTCACCCACCACCCAGGTTTTGCTTGTCTCTTAGTCTTAAGATCTTATTCATATCATCTTGAGAGGGGTTGGAAGGAAAACTTTTCCTCTACCTTTAGTTCATGGAAGAGGAAAGGCTTCCCTGGTGGCTCAGCTGGTAAAGAATCTGCCTGCAATGCTGGAGATGTGTGTTGGATCCCTGAGTTGGAAGATCTCCTGGAGAAGGGAAAGGCTTCCCACTCCAGTATTCTGGCCTGGAGAATTCCATGGACTGCATGGTCCATGCAGTAGTGAAGAGTTGGACACAACTGAGTGACTCTCACCCACTTAGTTCATGAGGCCTCTGAATTAACTGACCAAAGACAGATTAAGAGAACAATTGTCAAAGTTTATTCTATGCATGTGGAGGAGCACAAAAGAATTAGTTCCCCAAACAGCATGGGTAAAGGTTTATACATCAACTTAATGGGAGGGAGAGGGACTCTACAGGAAATAAATGAGCTTTTAGGGGAATAAATGGGATGTAAAAGAATTTGTGATAATGTCTGTCTATGCAAGTATGAGTGGTCTGATATTTCTGGGCTATAAAACTCCCCTAAGGGGATTTACAGCAGTTTTACTCTCAGAAGACTCTACCTATTCAGATAAGAGATTCTCCCGAAAAAAGTTTCTTTCTGCATCTGCTAAGTCTAAAATATCTTTTTTTTAATAATTTTTTTAAACAATAACAAAATTTATAATTTTTTTAAAAGAAGTACATTAAAAAATTTATTTGACCAAAGTTAAAATGAAAAAAAAAAAAACTTTATCAAGGCAAATAAGCTATTGCTTTGCATTTTGTAGGTAGGAGAAACCTATTGTTTTTTTTTTTTTTTAATTTAGATTTATTTTAATCGGAGGCTAATTACTTTACAATATTGTATCGGTTTTTTATTCATCAACATGAATCCGCCATGGGTGTACACGTGTTCCCCATCCTGAAGCCCCCTCCTATCTCCCTCCCCATACCATCCCTCTGGGTCATCCCAGTGCACCAGCCCCAAGCATCCTGTATCCTGCATCAAACCTGGACTGGTGATTCGTTTCTTATATGATATTATACAAATATCTTATTTAAAATAATCTTCCTATCAAGTCTGCAGATCTGAGGGGATACCCACAGTAATCACTTTAGAATTTGTCATTTATTCAGCAGTGGTAATATAGAAATAAGTTACAGGACCTGCCCTAGAGGTGCCCAGGATGGTTTGTATTCACCAGCTGAGTCCCACCTAGGTGTTGGGCATGGCTACACAAAACTAGTCATTCTTGTGGCATCTTTCCAGTGCAAGAAGAATTTCAGGGCATTGGTCCAACAAGAAGATTTCAGAATCACCGTTCAAATATGAACAAGTTTTCAGTAACCCAAATAAGCTTCTTCAATAGCCTACAAGGCATCCTAATCTCTAAGAAGTCATTTTACCTGTTTGTGCATGTCAATCTGTCCAATCCCTTGGTTTGGGGGTGGGGATTGTTTGTTTTTGTTTTGTTCTTTGGCTATGCTAAGTAACTTGTGGGATCCCAATTTCTTGACCAGGGATCGAACCTGGGCCCCTGCATTGACAGCACCAAGGTAATGCAGGAGAGAAAGAAATATTTTCCTCTACCAATTAAGTTTCAGTGACTGGGGACCTGTCAATCAAACAAAACATAGATTAACAAGAAAACAAAGCAAATTTAATTGTGTATATATGTACACAGATAGCAGTGAAGCATCTTGCAAACTATGACTTTGAGTGATTATAATGTATCAATGTAGGTTCACCAGCTGTAACAAATGTACCCTTCTGGTAGGGGATGTTGATAGTGGGGGATGCTAGGCATGTGGCAGGGATGGGAGTGGGGATACACGGTTGCTCTTAGTACTTTCTGCTCAGTTTTGCTGTGAATCTAAAACTGCTATAAAATATGAAGTCTATTTAAAAGGGAGATGCTGATTTCTTCAAAAGTTTCAAAGACCTAAAAAAAAAGAGAAAGACTGTGGAAATGTAACAGATTAAAGGTGGATGGACTTCTCTGGTGGTACACTGGATAAGAATTCCCCTGGCAATGCAGGGGACATGGGTTTGATTGCTGCTCCAGGGAAGATTCCACACGTGGCAGAGCAGCTTAGCTGGCATGCTGCAATTACTGAAGCCGATGGGCCTAGAGCCTGTGCTCCACAACAAGAGAAGCCCAGGTAAGAAGCCCAGCAGCGAAACAAAGCATGGCCCCCAAAGAGTTGTCCCCATTTGTAGCAACTGGATAAAGCCTGCACACAGCAACAAAGACTAGAGCGACGAAAATAACTAATCAATTAATTAATTAAAAAAATAACAGTGGCTAAAGAGACTTTAAAAAACAGAGACATTACTTTGCCATCAAAGGTCCGTCTAGTCAAAGCTATAGTTTTTCCAGTAGTCATGTATGGATGTGAGAGATGGACTATAAAGAAAGCTGAGCACCGAAGAATTGATGCTTTTCACTGTGGTGTTGGAGAAGATTCTTGAGAGTCCCTTGGACTACAAGGAGATCAAACCGGTCAATCCTAAAATAAATCAGTCCTGAATATTCATTAGAAGGACTGATGCTGAAACTAAAGCTCCAATACTTTGACCACCTGATGCAAAGAACTGACTCATTAGAAAAGACCTTAAATCTGGGAAAGATTGAAGGCAGGAAGAGAAGGGGACGACAAAGGATGAGATGGTTGGATGGCATCACTGACTTGATGGACATGAGTCTGAGCAAGCTCCGAGAGTTGGTGATGGACAGGACAGGGAAGCCTGACATGAGGCAGTCCATGGAGTCACAAAGAGTCGGGCACAACTGAGCGACTGAACCGAATTGACGTGAAAGAGACACACAACTAAATGTGCCACTTCACACCAGGCTGGAACCAGTGCTAGAGGGAAAAAGATGCCAAAGATATTATTGGGTCAATTGACAAATTTGTATACAAAAACAGATTTGATAAAAGTACTGCATGAAGGTTAAATTACTGTGCCAGCCAAAGCTGTCTACTTACCGTTTTCTGAATTTTCCTTTTGAATCTTTTGCCATTCCTGCTGCCAAGGGTGCACTTGCCCATCCATTCACGTCCTATTCATCTCCAAGCTTCAACTAACTACCCCCTGACCCTCAATAGACTCTCCTGGCTATTTCAGCAGGAGGCATCTAATCTTCCTCTGAACTCAGAACCTCTTTCTGCACTGCTTACATGATGCTTCTGTGGCCTTGCATTTTCAGTTGTGTCCTTATATAAATTTAGTTTTGAACTAAATGGGAAGCAAACTAACATAGGGATATAGTGTTGTACTTCCTTTTACCTCATTGACCTCCCTTATGATAGGTGTGCACTATAATTAACTTATTTGACAATTATTTACCAGGCATCTACTACACACTAGTCCTTATTAACACATGGAGATGAGACACAGTGCTGCTGCTGCTGCTGCTAAGTCACTTCAGTCGTGTCCGACTCTGTGCGACCCCATAGACAGCAGCCCACCAGGCTCCCCCGTCCTGCCTTCAAAGTACTTACAATTCTACAGGGGGAACAGAACTACACAAAAAGTTTTCATTGATCAAGGAACATAAGAAAAGGAAAAGAAATTGTTCCAAGGGAGGCACCACAGAGTAGGTGATCCTTAAACTGAGACTTGGAATGTGTGTAGGTGTTCACAGGTGGACAGGTCTCTCTGGTACACAGCTAAGACAGCGTGGATGAGACAGGGAAGGAATCTGTATAGCCTGCAGGTCCATGGCTCCAGACTTTTGCATGAGGACACCAGTCTCAGGCTGCTCCATGGAGACAGCTGAAATGTACACAAAAGAGAGGAGCAGGTGGGTGACCTCAGAAGACTGAAGCCTTTGCTGGAGAAGCTGCAGTGGGGGTAGGGGCAGGTGCAGGGTTTGCACCAGGCAGAGAAATGAGAAGGAAGCCTTGATATTAATCAGGAACATATAAAGGTCTGTGAGATCGGTAGGATTCAATGAACCTATCCTGAGAACAAGTCACCAGGCACTTGGGCAGGCTGTACCCAGTGGCCATGCACCTTGAGAAGAAGGGCTGGCTGCTCTCTGCATGAATAGGTTGATTAGACCATGATAAATGAGGCCAATAAAGGAGGAAATTAGACCACTGAGAGAAAAAGGGGAAATCAAATGGAAGTTCTTTATTCTATCGGTGATCTTTAATTGACATTAATGTATGGGGAAATTGGTTAGAGATTGGTCTACCTCTTCCTCTGTTTTGGCAAAAAGGAAAACTACATAGAAAGCTAATGAAATGAGTTTCAACATCTATCCTTAGTAATCCTGTAGATCAGTTCACATCCCTTCTCTGCTGCTCAATAGTAATGATGCTGAATCTCTGTGTTTGCATTCTGATTTTTCTATCTCTCTTTTTGGCCATATAACTTGCAAGATCTTAGTTCCCTCACCAGAGATGGAAACTGTGCCTTCTGCAGTGAGAGCACGGGAGTCCTAAACACTAGACTGCCAGGGAATTGCCTCTATTCTCACTACTTATAAGAAATTAACATCTGAACAGAATTCATCATTGCTTAACAGTTTGTCTGGTGGCTGCTGCTGGTGTTTCAGTGAATACTCCTAATGACAGCTGCTGATGTTAGAAATGTTAGTTTAGCATGGTCCTCCAGGGAAAGTATCACTCAACTTCTCTATCTATTAATGAGGCTCATTACATCACTCTTTCCTCTGCCGAAGGACCTCAGAAGCTCATAGATACACTCCCAACTTTGAGGGTCCCAGTGGAAAGGCAGCTGCTCCCCCAAGATTGTGCTGCTGTGAACTTGCTTGAGTCAGATCTTACATAGCTTCTCATTGTGAGCTGATCCCTATTTCATTCCAATGATAGTTTGCAGTCAGTACTGTCTCTTTCTTTAAGAAATCGGAGTTTCTCTTCACCATTTTCCTGAGGCCATGCCAACCTTGTGACACATCAATAACATAATTAGGAAGTGTTATAAATTGTCAAATGTTCAACAGATAACTAAAAGGTGTTCAATAAGATTGGACTTTTTTATGTTTATCATGCAATTTGGAACTTCTAAGGTAAACAATGAGTACAAATACATTGTATGAATTCCAAACTAGCAGAGACTAACTGGTTGTGGATCTGTTGGGATAGGCTAAGTTGTAACATACAACTCAAAAAGTTAAGTAATATAAATTTAATTTTTCATTGCTGCTACATGCTATCCCTGATCCAGCCAAGGGGTTATGCCCTATGTAGTCACTGGGGAAAACAGGTTGAAAAACATGCATATTGTAGCAAGATGAATGGATTTCATAAACCTGATATTAGTTTAAGTTATAAAAGATATGCTCAGTGTGATTCTATTTAGATAAAAAAAATTCAAGTACAGGCAAAATTAAACTGTATTTTTAAAGATACATACATAGGAAATAAAAGTAGTAGAAGAAGAAAGGAAATTGCTATTTCAAACACAAATACAATGCTTTCTTCTAGAGGACAAGATAGGACTGTGGTCAGAAAAAAAGCACATGATCAGGGGTTTTGGAAGTGCTGGCAGTGTTGTTTCTGACCTTGGCTGAAGTTATGAGTATTTGCCACATAGATATTCTTTAAACTTTCTGAACATGAGTGCTTTGGGCACTACTACAAATTTATAAAATGCTTAAAAAAGAAATATATTATTAGATGAATAGATGGGAAAATTGAGGGTTCACTCGATTATTTGCTGGTGTAATTTCAGAGCATCCTTATTTCAGAAAGCTGAAAAGAAAGTCAGAGGTAAAGAATGGCATTGAAGAAAACACCTGACAAGGAAGAGAAAGCACTCTAAGTGCACTAGCTTGATGAGCTTAGGCTGGGGAGAGGTGTACATACCCTGAAGAAAGAGTGCAGATAGGAAAAGACGCTGAAAGAAACAGCACAGAGATAGAGCATTGCCCCAAGAACTGGCAGAGATGGCATCCTGCTTCGTTCTGGTATGTCAGAATGCGTAAAAGAGAAGCGGGTGGGGCGGAATGTGTACCAGATAAGGAAAGGGATGCAAATGCAAAACAGAGAAGTTGACCTGGAATATGAGCAGAACAGTAATGTTCTTTTCATCTATGGAAACTGGTTGTACAAGTGGAACTTGAGACACTTTCCTCCCCTTTCCTCAAATATCTGTTTTGAAATAGGTTTCTAAAAACACTTGCAACACCTCTGTTGTCATCTAGGTCATGGAGTAAGTTATCTGTGTAGTCTGAGTTTATAACTCATTACTGAAAGTGAAAGTTAGTCACACAGCTGTATGCAACTCTTTGCGACCCCATGGCCTGTAGCCTGCCAGGTCCCCCTGCCCATGGAATTCTCCAGGCAAGAATACTGGAGTGGATTGCCATTTCCTTCTCCAGGGGATCTTCCCAACCCAGGGATCAAACCCGGGTCTCCTGCATTGGAGACAGATTCTTTACTGAGTCACTAGAGAAGCCCATGACCCATTACTGAGGGGCGCTCATTTCCAATACATTAAATCACGGCTACAGGTTTTACTGTCATCACACATATTCAAAAACAGTATTAATCTCTAGGGATTCTTCTTATGTAATTTGACATACATCACAGCTGTGGTTTTGTAACTGAAAGTGGGGTCCACCAGCTTGCTGCTCAAAAGCCAATAGAGACAAAGTTGGTGGAAAGCAAAGTTTGTTTTATTTTGGATGCCAGCAATGGGGCAAGGGATGGGGGTAGGAGAGGATCTCTCCAAAGGCCAGCTCCCCCATCACTGACAATCAGTGGGCAGGACCTTTTATAGGAAGGGGGCTAAGATGTAGAAACAGCACTGTTAGCTCTGACAGTCATCTCGAAATTGGTCATTGGTGGTCTGACTGGCATCATCTTGATTGTTTTCTAAGTACAGTTAATCTTCCGTTCTAAGGTGAGTTTGTTCCCTTTCCCTTGAGGCAAATTTTCATAACTTCTGCAGCTTATTTCATGGCTACAATCTGGTCACTGTGTAGTTAACTTCTTCCACTTGGTGGGAGTTTCAGTCTCTAAAAGACAGCTCACAAGACATGGCTCAGAATATTGTCTATAGCCCTTGAGAAGGAGCTAAAAGTCCTTGACTGTGTTTAATGACTAAACTTTATCAGTCTTATTGGACTATTGTTCTTTGCTTCTGCATTTTCTCATTTCTGTGATTTAGCTTATTCTTTGGCTAAATTTTTTCCAGACAAAAGGAAGGCTGAGGACATACATTCCTGGTCCATTTCAGCTTCTTTATATACATAACATGTGATATTTATCTCCACAAATTGCTCTGAAGAATTTGACAAGAGCTAATAGAGTGGATAGACTAAATATATTGGTTGCAGCTTCATGACAGTTTTTCTGTTTTCAGGGAAAATTATTCACCTCTCTAGATCTCGGTTTCATCTGTGTAAAATAGACAGGCTGGATAATTGGCAAAGCAATCAGTTCAGTCACTCAGTCATGTCCGACTCTTTGCAACCCCCAGACTGCTGTACGTCAGGCCTCCCTGTCCATCACCAACTCCCGGAGTTTACTCAAACTGATATCCATTGAGTCGGTGATGCCATTCAACCATCTCATCCTCTGTCATCCCCTTCAACTCCCGCCTTCAATCTTTCCCAGCATCAGGGTCTTTTCCAATGAGTCAGTTCTTCACATCAGGTGGCCAAAGTATTGGAGTTTCAGTTTCAGCATCAGTCCTTCCAATGAATATTCAGGATTGATTTCCTTTAGGATAGACTGGTTGGACCTCCTTGCTGTCCAAGGGACTCTCAATAGTCTTCTCCAACACCACAGTTCAAAAGCATCAATTCTTCACCATCAGCTTTCTTTATAGTCCAACTCTCACATCTATACATGACTACTGGAAAAACCATAGCTTTAACTAGACAGACCCTTTTTGGCAAAGTAATGTCTCTGCTTTTTAATATGCTGTCTAGGTTGGTCATAGCTTTTCTTCCAAGGAGCTGCTGCTGCCCCTGCTAAGTCGCTTCAGTCGTGTCCAACTCTGTGGGACCCCATAGACGGAAGCCCACCACGCTCCCCCGTCCCTGGGATTCTCCAGGCAAGAACACTGGAGTGGGTTGCCATTTCCTTCTCCAATACATGAAAGTGAAAAGTGAAAGTGAAGTCGCTCAGTCGTGTCCAACTCTTAGCGACCCCATGAACTACAGCCTACCAGGCTCCTCCGTCCTTGGGATTTTCCAGGCAAGAGTACTGGAGTGGGGTGCCGTTGCCTTCTCCATTCCAAGGAGCAATTGTCTTTTAATTTCATGGCTGCAGTCACCATCTGCAGTGATTTTGGAGCCCAAAAAAGTAAAGTCTGACATTGTTTCCACTGTTTCCCCATCTGTTTGCCATGAAGTGATGGGACCAGATGCCATGATCTTAGTTTTCTGAATGTTGAGTTTTAAGCCAACTTTTCACTCTCCTCTTTCACTTTCATCAAGAGGCTCTTTAGTTCTTCTTCACTTTCTGCCATAAGGGTGGTTTCATCTGCATATCTGAGGTTATTGATATTTCTCCCAGCAATCTTGATTCCACCTTGTGCTTCATCCAACCTGACATTTCTCATGATGTACTCTGCATATAAGTTAAATAAGCAGGGTGACAATATACATCCTTGACGTACTCCTTTCTCGATTTAGACCCAGTCTGTTGTTTCATGTCCAGTTCTAACTCTTGCTTCTTGACCTGCATACATATTTCTCAGGAGGCAGGTCAGGTAGTTTGGTATTCCAAACTTTAAAAATTTTCCACAGTTTGTTGTGATCCACACAATCAAAGGCTTTGGCATAGTCAATAAAGCAGAAGTAGATGTTTTTCTGGAACTGTCTTGCTTTTTCCATGATCCAATGGATGTTGGCAATTTGGTCTCCGGTTCCTCTGCCTTTTCTAAATCATAAAGGATAGTTGAAATGTATACCTGTGTGCATGTGTGTGTGTTTATATACTAATATGTATATTAAATGTATATATGTGGATGGATTTGGGGTGTGGATTCGGTTCAACTTTTTAATGATTCCTGAAAAACTGATTGACATTCTTCTGGATGAGTGTAGACTTACACAGAGAAGTTCTAATGTACTGTTTAAAAGATCATTTTGTAACTTCTGTAGTTTGTTTCCTAACCTGTAAACTGGGGATAATTAAAGTACCTTACTGAATGTGTTCCCTCAAAGTTCTTGTATTAAAACCTAACTCTCAGCATGATGACATTAGGAGGTGGGTGGGGCCTTAGGGAGGTGATTAGGTCAAGACAGCGGAGACCTCATGGTGGGATTAGAGATTCCAGAGAGCTCCCTTGCCTCCTTCTTCCAGGTGAGGTAATAACAAGAAACAGTGGTTCATAGCTATGGAACTGTAAGTCCCTGTTTGCCTACAACTATCTCTATTTATGCCTGCTCCCTGGAAAAATTAATAATAGTGCTCTTTTTCTTTCAATTCTTGAAAATGTCCCAGTTCGGACAGTAAATTATATGTTCACCCTAGTTAGAGCCCATAGTAAGCCCTTAATTGATGTTGTGGTAGTATTATTATTACCAGTATTGACACTGTTTCTTTAACAGTCACAAGTTCAGTTTTGATTTTAAGTTAATAGGAGTGACAATGACTGTTTTTCATTGGAAGGGAGAGATGAACTGACGGGCCTTTAAATTCTGTCTTTATGTAGAATCAGAGAGCAGCATAAATAGAGGGGACATGTCAGGAAACACAGGGAAGATAGAGCCAGGCTTGGGGCACCTGTGAAGGTCATGAGTCATTGTAGACACACTGAGATTAATATCAGAGGAATGTGCAGCAGACACTGACAAGTGGAAAGCAATGCCTCTGAGAGAGAATCAGGACCCTGTGTATAGACCAAGCATAACTCTAGAGGGGTGATGGTGGGAGCCATGTCAATGCCTGAGTCTGAAGTGGGGGGAAGGGGGATGGGATGGAAAAGAAAAAAAAAAAACAAAGGAAGTGGATGAAGCCTGGAGGAAGAGATGTCTAAACTATGCACCTGGAAAAAGAGAAGCCAGAAAGGAGGGAGCGGACTCAAAGCAGTAGCATACCTGCATCCCCTGTCTTGTCCTGTCTCCTGAACTGCCTCTCCAGAGTCTTTAGTCCCTGTTTAGCTTCTGGGGGATACTGCCTGACAGCAGTTTCAAATCAGACCCTTAGCATCTCAAAGCTGAAAGCTGGTCAGCCAGCTTAGATGACTGGAGTGACAGCCCTTATTCACCAGAACAGTAAAATCATTAAGTTCTCAAGGGACAGTGGAATATTTATTTAACATTTCTGAGATGCTGCTATCGGAAAAGGCAATGGCACCCCACTCCAGTACTCTTGTGTGGAAAATCTCATGGACGGAGGAGCCTGGTGGGCTGCAGTCCATGGAGTCCCTAAGAGTCGGACATGACGGAGCGACTTCACTTTCACTTTTCACTTTCATGCATTGGAGAAGGAAATGGCAACCCACTCCAGTGTTCTTGCCTGGAGAATCCCAGGGACGGGGGAGCCTGGTGGGCTGCCATCTATGGGGTCCCACAGAGTCAGACATGACTGAAGCGACTTAGCAGCAGCAGCAGATGCTCAAGTTCCAGAGAATCTCCTCTTCCAGAGAAAAGCATTTAAAATGAGATTCAGAGTGGAGAGTGGTAGGATGGATAGACATGCAGAAAGTTTGCTCTGAACTTTCATTGACTTTCCAGCTCTTTAGGGTATGCTCCTCATTATCCATCCATTTTACCCAATGGTTAAACTTAAGAAAGAAAAGAGAGCACTCTTGCCCTCTTGGCCTGCTTATCTGTCTGTTATCCTCTGCCTCTAAACAACTTCATATTCCTGATTAAAGGCCCACTTAACTCTTCATCTGTGACTTCATGGAATACAGCATAATGAAAAGAAACTACAGACTCTGGGAGTACACAGATAGAAATTTGAGCCCGGTGCCACAGGATAACCTAAGACCAGTAACATCATCTTGGTTATCTCTTGCTGCATATCACACTACCAAACAACAACACTTTCATTCTCTCTTCTGATTTTATGGTTTCATTGTGACCCTTCCATCTTAAGCAGAGTATGGTAGAGGTAGGGGAAAATTTGCAAACATATTCTAAACATTTTTAGTAGTCTTATTTATTATAGTGATAAATATTATAGTGACAGGGGCAAATAATTCTCAAACTCCTTTAGGTATATTACAAGAGTGAGAAAATGAGTTCAGTTCAGTTACTCAGTCGTGTCCAACACTTTGTGACCCCATGGATTGCAGCACGCCAGGATTCCTTGTCCATCCCAAGTCCCCAAGTTTGAGCTTGCACAAACTCATGTCCATCGAGTCAGTGATGCCATGCAACCATCTCATCCTCTGCAGTCCCCTTCTCCTCCTGCCCTCAATCTTTCCCAGAATCAGGTCTTTTCCAATGAGTTAGGTAGGCGCATGAGGTGGCCAAAGTACTGGAGTTTCAGTTTCAGCATCAGTCCTCCCAATGAATAGTCAAGCCTGATTTCCTTTAGGATGGACTGGTTGGATCTCCTTGCAGTCCAAGGGACTCTCAAGATTCTTCTCCAAAACCACAGTGCAAAAGCATCAATTCTTCAGTGCTCAGCTTTCTTTATTTATATATTTTTTTTAATTCTTCCAATTTTATTTTATTTTTAAACTTTACATAATTGTATTAGTTTTGCCAAATATCAAAATGAATCCGCCACAGGTATACATGTGTTCCCCATCCCGAACCCTCCTCCCTCCTCCCTCCCCATACCATCCCTCTGGGCCGTCCCAGTGCACTCAACTTTCTTTATACAATGAATACAAGTGTTAATGTTGTGTATTGGAAGAAGGGACATATGATAACCTAATGGAAAGGTAATGCAGGAGAGAAAGAAATTTTTTTGTCTATCTATTATGGTTCAGTGACTGGAGACCTGCAAATCAAAAAAATAAATAAAATTAACAAGAAAACAAAGCAAATTTAAATTGCATATATATGCACACCACCAAGAGTGAACCATCATGTGAACTAGGCTTTCAGTGACTCTAATGTGTCCCTGGTTCACCAGTTGTAACAAATGTACCCCTCTGGTGGAGGATGTTGATAGCGGGGGCTGCTGGACCCGTGGCAGGGGTGGGAGTAGGGGTAGTGTCTGGGTATTCTCAGTGTTTTTTGCTCAATTTTGCTGTGAACCTAAAACTGCTCCAAAATATGAGGTGCATTTAAAGGGAAATATTTTAAAAGGGGATGATGACTTTCTCAAAAATTTTGAAGACCTAAAAGACAAAGAAAGAGTATGGAAATGTAAGAGTAAAATTGGCTAAGGAGACATACAACTAAATGTGACACTTCACATCAGGCTAGAATCTGCACTAGAGGGAAATATGCTATCAAGGATATTATTGGGCTAATTGACAAATTTGTATACAAAATAGATTGATAAAAGTATTGCATCAAGCTTAAATATACTGCTTCCAGCCAAAATTGTCTACCATTTTCTGAATTTCCTTTTGAATCATTTGCCGTTCCTGCTGCCTAGGGTGCACTTGCCCATCCATTCACATCCTGTTCACCTCCAAACTCCAAATACCAACCCCCTGACCCTCCATAGTCTTGCCTGGCTGTTTCAGCCCTGAGGGATTGTTTTCCTCGGAACTCACAGAACCTCGTTCTGTGCTGCTTATGTTCTGTTTTTGTGGCCTTGCATGTTCAGTTGTCTCCTTATATAAATTTAGTTTCCAACTAAACAGGAAGCAAACTAACATAAAGATATGGAGTTATACTTCCTTTTACCTCATTGACTTCCCTTATGATAGATGTGCACTATAATTAACTTCTTTGACAATTATTTACCAGGTATCTATTACACACTAGTCCTTATTAACATACAGAGATGAGACACAGTACCTGCCCTCAAGGCACTTACAGTTAATAGGGAGAGCCAGACTATTACAAAAAGTTTTCAATGTGCAAGGAAGGCTCCATGGAGGAGCTGACACTTAAGCTGAAATTTGGAATGTGTGTCCATGTTCACAGATGGACAGGTCTCCCTATGATACACAGCTGAGAGAGGGTGGATGGCACAGGAAAGGAATCTGTATAGCCTCTAGGTCCACGACTCCAGACTTTTGCATGAGTGACACAAGCCTCAGGCTGCACCACGGAGACAGCTGAAATGCACATAAAAGACAAGAGAAGATGGGTGACCTCAGGAGACTGAAGCCTTTGCTGGAGAAACTACAGTGGGGGCAGGGACAGGTTCAGGGTTTGCATCACTCAGGCAGAGAAATGAGAAGGAAGACTTGATATTAATCAGGAACATGTAGAGTTTTGTAAGATTGGTAAGGTTCAATGAATACATCCTGAGAACAAGTCGTCAGGCACCTGGGCAGGCTGTACTCACTGGCTGTGCACCCAGAGAGGAGGGGCTGACTGCTCTCTGCACAGTTAAGTTGATTCAGTTCAGTTCAGTTCCGTCGCTCAGGTGTGTCCGACTCTTTGCGACCCCATGAACCCCAGCACACAGGCTTCCCTATCCACCACCAACTCCCAGAGTCCACCCAAACCCATGTCCATCGAGTTGATGATGCCATCCAACCATCTCATCCTCTGTTGTCCCTTCTCCTCCTGCCCTCAATCTTTCCCAGCATCAGGGTCTTTTCCAATGAGTCAGCTTTTCGCATCAGGTGGCCAAAATATTGGAGTTTCAGCTTCAACATCAGTCCTCCCAAAGAACACCCAGGATTGATCTCCTTTAGGATTGACTGGTTGGATCTCCTTGCAGTCCAAGGGACTCTCCAACACCACAGTTCAAAAGCATCAATTCTTCAGTGCTCAGCTTTCTTCACAGTCCAACTCTCACATCCATACCTGACCACTGGAAAAACCAAGGCCTTGACTAGATGGACCTTTGTTGACAAAGAAATGTCTCTGCTTTTGAATATGCTGTCTAGGTTGGTCATAACTTTCCTTCCAAGGAGTAAGCGTCTTTTAATTTCTTGGCTGCAATCATCATCTGCAGTGATTTTGGAGCCCAGAAAAATAAAGTCTGACACTGTTTCCACTGTTTCCCCATCTATTTCCCATGAAGTGAAGGGACCAGATGTTTCCACTGTTTCCCATGAAGTGAAGGGACCGGATGTTTCCACTGTTTTCCCATCTATTTCCCATGAAGTGAAGGGACCGGATGCCATGATCTTAGTTTTCTGAATGTTGAGCTTTAAACCAACTTTTTCACTTTCCTCTTTCACTTTCATCAAGAGGCTCTTTAGTTCTTCTTCACTTTCTGCCATAAGGGTGGTATCATCTGCATACCTGAGGTTATTGATATTTCTCCTGGCAATCTTGATTCCAGCTTGTGCTTCTTCCAGCCCAGCGTTTCTCATGACGTACTGTGCATATAAGTTAAATAAGCAGGGTGACAATATACAGCTTTGATGTACTCCTTTTCCTATTTGGAACCTAGGTTGATTAGACCACAATAAATAAGGCCAATAAAGAAGGAAATTAGACTACTGAGAGAGAAAGGGGAAATCAAATGGAACTTCTTTATTCTATCAGTGATCTTTCATTGCCATTAATGTATGGAATAATTGGTTAGAGATAGGTCTACCTCTTCCTCTGTTTTGGCAAAAAGGAAAACTACATAGAAAACTAATGAAATGACTTTCAACATCTATCCTTAGTAATCCAGTAGGTCAGTTCACAGCCCTTCTCTGCTGCTCAATAATAATGATGCTAAATCTCTGTGCTTACATTCTCCCTTGTCTCTCTCTTTTTTTGGCCATATAACTTGCAAGATTTTAGTTTCCTCACCATTGGTGGAACCTGTGCATTCTGCTGTGAGACCACAGAGTCCTGAACACTGGACTGCCAGGAAATTTCCTCTATTCTTACTATTTATAAGAAATTAACATCTGAACAGAATTCAACATTGCTTAACACAGTTTGTTGTGTGGCTGCTGCTGGTATTTCAGTGAATACTCTTAATGACAGCTGCTGATGTTAGAAATGTTAGCATGGTCCTCCAGGGAAAGTATCACTCAACTTCTCTGTCCAGTAATGAGACTCACTACATCACTCTTTCCTCTGCAGAAGGACCTCAGAAGCTCATAGATACACTTCCCAACTATGAGGGTCCCTATGGGCAGAGAGCTGTTCACCTGAGATTGTGCTGCTGTGCACTTGCTTAGGTCAGATCTTACATAGCTTCTCATTGTGAGCTGATCCCTATTTTGTTCCAATGATAGTTTACAGTCAGTATTGTCTCTTTCTTTAAGAAATTGGATTTTCTCTTTATAATTTTCCTGAGGTCATGCCAACCCTGTGACAGGAAATCTATTCCCTGGAGAATCCCCTGTGTTGTGTTTGTTATATTTAAGTGTCTGTTTCCCTTTTGTTAGTAAAGATAGTTCCCAAAATGCCAAATGGACTTTTCATCCACACTGGGGCCTGTGGGGCTTAATGTAGGAGAGAGAAAATGAGACAGAGATAAATGAAAATCTGCAGCAGAGTTCATGAGCTTCAAGTTTGATTTGATTAAACCTGGAAGAATTTTCTTCAGGAAAGTGTTTCTTTTGTGGGCTTCCCAGGTGGCTGAGTGGTAAAGAATCCACCTACCAGTGCAGGAAACACAGGTTCCATCCCTTGGTCAGGAAGATTCCCTGGAGAAGGAAGTGGCAACCCACTCCAGTATTCTTGCCTGGAAAATCTCATGGACAGAGGAGCCTGGAGGGCTACAGTCCATGGGGTCGCAAGAGTATCTTTCATACTTCTAATGGCAAGTTTAATTCAAATGATCATTATATCTACTACCATGGGCAAGAATCCCTTAGAATAAATGGAATAGTCCTCATAGTCAACAAAAGAGTTCGAAACACAGTACTTGGGTGCAATCTCAAAAAAGACAGAATGATCTCTGTTCATTTCCAAGGCAAAACATTCAATATCACAGTAATCCAAGTCTATGCCCCAACCACTAATGCCGAAGAAGCTGAAGTTGAACCGCTAGACCATGTGGGTATGACCTAAATCAAATCCCTTACAACTGTACAATGGAAGTGAGAAATAGATTCAAGGGATTAGATCTGATAGAGTGCCTGAAGAACTATGGACAGAGATTTGTAACACTGTACATGAGGCGGTGATCAAGACCATTCCCAAGAAGAAGAAATGCAAAAAGACAAAATGGTTGTCTGAGGAGGCCTTAAAAATAGCTGAGAATAGAAGAGAAATGAAAGGTAAAGGAGAAAAGGAAAGACATATCCATCTGAATCCAGAGTTCCAAGAATAGCAAGGAGAGATAAGGAAGCATTCTTAAATGAAGAACGCAAAGAAATACAGGATAATATAGAATAGGAAATACTAGAGATCTCTTCAAGAAAATTAGAGATAGCAAGGGAACATTTCATGCAAAGATGGGCACAATAAAGGACAGAAACAGTATGAACCTAACAGAAGCAGAAGACATTAAGAAGAGGTGGCAAGAATACACAGAAGAACTGTACAAAAAAGATCTAATGACCCAGATAACCACAATGGTATAATCACTCACCTAGAGCCAGACATCCTAGAATGTGAAGTTAAGTGGGCATTAGGAAGCATCACTACTAACATAGCTAGTGGAGGTGATGAGCTGAGCTATTTCAAATCCTAAAAGAGGATGCTGTTAAAGCGCTGCACTCAATATGCCAGCAAATTTGGAAAAGTCAGCAGTGGCCACAGGACTGGAAAAAGTAAGTTTTCATTCTAATTCCAAAGAAGGGCAATGTCAAATAATGTTCAAACTACTGCATAAATGCACTCATTTCACACACTAGCAAAGTAATGCTCAAAATTCTCCAAGCGAGACTTCAACAGACATGAACTGAGAACTTCCAGATGTTCAAGCTGATTTAGAAAAGGCAGAGGAACCAGAGATTAAATTACCAACATCCACTGGATCATAGAAAAAGCGAGAGAATTCCAGAAGCATGTCTACTTCTTCTTCATTGACTACACTAAAGCCTTTAACTGTGTAAATCACACTAAACTGTGGAACATTCTTAATGAGATAGAATACCAGACCACCTGACCTGCCTCCTGAGAAATCTGTATGCAGGTCAAGAAGCAACAGTTAGAACTGGACATGGAACAGCAGATTGGTTCCAAATGGGAAAGAAGTCCATCAAGGCTGTTTGTCACCTTGCTTATTTAACTTATATGCAGAGTATATCATGAGAAATGCTGGACTGGATGAAGCACAAGCTGGAATCAAAATTGCCAAGAGAAATATCAATAACCTCAGATAATGCAGATGACACCACCCTAAGGCAGAAAGTGAAGAACTAAGAGCCTCTTGATGAAAGTGAAAGAGGAGAGTAAAAAAGTTGGCTTAAAACTCAACATTCAAAAAACTAAGATCATGACATCCAGTCCCATCACTTCATGGCAAATAGATGGGGAAACAATGGAAGCAGTGACAGACTTTATATTTTGGGCTCCAAAATCACTGCAGATGGTAACTGCAGCCATGAAATTAAAAGACAGTTGCTTCTTGGAAGAAAAGTTATGACAAACCTGCAGAACATATTAAAAAGCAGAGACATTACTGACAAAGGTCCACCTAGTCAAAACTATAGTTTTTCCAGTAGTCATGTATAGATATGAGAGTTGGACCATAAAGAAAGCTGAGCACTGAAGAATTGATGCTTTTGAACTGTGGTGTTGGAGAAGACTCTTGAGAGTCCCTTGGTCAGCAAGGAGATCAAACCAGTAGATCCTAAAGGAAATCAGTACTGTATATTCATTGGAAGGACTGATGCTGACGCTGAAGCTTCAGTAATTTGGCCACCAGTCAAAGAATTGACTCCTTGGAAAAGACCCTGATGCTGGGAAAGACTGAAGGCAGGAGAAGAAGGGGATGACAGAGGATGAGATGGTTGGATGGCATCACTGACTCAGTGTTCATGAGTTTGAGCAAGCTCCAGGAATTGGTGATAGACAGTGAAGCCTGGCATGCTGCAGTCCATGGGGTCATAAAAAGTCAAACATGACTCAGTGACTGAACTGAACTGCTACCTCTAACAATAAATATGCTTAAAGTGTTGTTAGATTTTTTTTGTGTGTGTGTGTGTGTGTGTGTGTGTGTACATGTACTATATATATATATATATATATACACATACATACATATATTTGTTACTTGGCATATGGGATCTTAGTCTCACAACAAAGGGTCAAACCTGTGTCCCCTCAAAGTGTGGCGTCTTAGTCACCATTCGTGACTAAGCATGCTAAGTCGCTTCAGTGGTGTACCATACTTTGCAACCTTATAGAATGTAGCCCGCCAGGCTCCTCTGTCCATGGGATTCTCCAGGCAGAAATACTGGAGTGGGTTGCCATGTCCCCTTCCAGGGAATCTTCCTGACCCAGGGATGGACCCAGGCAGATTCGATCTTACATCTCTGAGTCTACCCCCATAAGAAGGCGGGTTCTTTACCACTAGCGCCACCTGTAATCCTAGGGAAGTCCTTAGAACTAGAATTATATTTTCAATTGTTGGTTTCTAAGTAACTGACCAAATTTTAGTTTGTTCTTTTTAATATTATTAGCTTGTATGGCTGTATCAAGTTCTTACTTCTGGCATTCAAGATCTTCATTGCCACACATAGACTCTCTAGTTGCAGTACGTGGGCTTAGCTGTCCCCAGCATGTGGGATCTTAGTTCCTCAACAAGGGATTGAACTTTCATCCCCTGCATTGCAAGTGATAATCTTAACCACTGGACAATGAGGTTCTCCGTGACTAAACTTCAGTTCAACTCTTTTCGACCCCGTGAATTGCAGCACGCCAGGCTTCCCTGTCCGTCACCAACTCCCAGAGTTTACCCAAACTCATGTCCATTGAGTCAGTGATTCCATCTAACCATGTCATCTTCTGTTGTCCCCTTCTCCTCATGCCTTCAACCTTTCCCAGCATCAGATTCTTTTCAAATGAGTCAGCTCTTCGCATCAGGTGGCCAAAATATTGAAGTTTCAGCTTCAACATCAGTCCTTCCAGTGAATACCCAGGACTGATCTCCTTTAGGATGGACTGGTTGGATCTCCTTGCAGTCCAAGGGACTCTCAAGAGTCTTCTCCAATACCACAGTTCAAAAGCATCAATTCTTCAGCACTCAGTTTTCTTTATAGTCCAACTCTCACATCCATACATGACTACTGGAAAAGCCATAGCCTTGACTAGACAGACCTTTGTTGAAAAAGTAATGTCTCTGCTTTTTAATATGCTACCTAGGTTGGTCATAACCTCAGGTATGCAAATGATACCACCCTTATGGCAGAAAGTGAAGAGGAACTAAAAAGCCTCTTGATGAAAGTGAAAGTGGAGAGTGAAAAAGTTGGCTTAAAGCTCAACATTCAGAAAATGAAGATCATGACATCCGGTCCTATCACTTCATGGCAAATAGATGGGGAAACAGTGGAAACAGTGTCAGTCTTTATTTTGGGGGGCTCCAAAATCACTGCAGATGATGACTGCAGCCATGAAATTAAAAGACGCTTACTCCTTGGAAGGAAAGTTATGACCAACCTAGATAGCATATTCAAAAGCAGAGACATTACTTTGCCAACAAAGGTCCGTCTAGTCAAGGCTATTGTTTTTCCAGTAGTCATGTATGGATGTGAGAGTTGGACTGTGAAGAAAGCTGAGCGTCGAAGAATTGATGCTTTTGAACTGTGGTGTTGGAGAAGACTCTTGAGAGTCCCTTGAACTGCAAGGAGATCCAACCAGTCCATTCTGAAGGAGATCAGCCCTGGGATTTCTTTGGAGGGAATGATGCTAAAGCTGAAACCCAGTACTTTGGCCACCTCATGCGAAGAGTTGACTCATTGGAAAAGACTCTGATGCTGGGAGGGATTGTGGGCAGGAGGAGAAGGGGAAGACAGAGGATGAGATGGCTGGATGGTATCACTGACTCGATGGACTCTGAGTGAACTCCGGGAGTTGGTGATGGACAGGGAGGCCTGGCGTGCTGGGATTCATGGGGTGGCAAAGCGTCGGACACGACTGAGCAACTGAACTGAACTGAACTGAACTGAATCCCAAATTTTCATTTATTCCTTCCCCAACCCCTTTCACCACAAGTTTGTTTTCTATGTCTGTGAATCTGTTTCTGTTTTCTATTATATTTTCTATTCCACTGTTTTACAATTTTTATGCATCAAGCACCACTATTCACAAGAAGGCCTCCCCTTGCCTGCTGTCCCCCAGATTGCTGGTATCTGCACATAGAGGCCCTTGCGTCTATGGAACCTTAAGGAGAGGCTTTTTAGACATGGAATGCTCTCTGGCATCAGGGAATAGAGGCACATCAAGAAAGAAGGTTCTCACAAATTTTCACATGGGCTAACTTCCTTCTGCAACTTCACTCACAAGTCCCCTCAGTTCAGACTCTGACTCCCATCATTCTAACAATCTGCATCTCAGAAGAAGCATGAGACTTCTATGAGGAAAGGAGTGGGAGTAAGCTCTGACATTTATACTAGAAAAGGAAGGCTATAGGAAGTTTCTTCCTGCTTTTTTGTAGGTCCTTGTGCCATGAAGGTAAATGGCATGGCATTTCCATCAGTATTTGAAAGCTTCTATCTGGCAAGGCTCTGTGACCTGTGGGCACCATCAGTTCTATTCAGAACTGTGTGTCCTCCTGATTTTCAACTCCGAAATAGCAACCCACTCCAGTATTTTGCCTGGTGAATTCCATGGACAGAGGAGCCTGGCAGGCTACAGTCCATGGGGTCACAAAGAGTCAGACACACTAAACGACTAACACACACACACACACACACACACACACACATCACTCTCAGGACAATAAAAAGTGGAAGAAGTGAAGGTCAAAGAAGAAATGGCTTTATTTCCTTTACATCCTCTGAATATCCTTAACAATGGTTTTATATAAAGTCTTAACCTGTAACCATTGACTAATGTGAATCAGTCAATGTGTTTGATCCCTTAGAGGACCTTGTGGAATCTTCCTTCCTGCAATATTGATCATCTAAGATAATGGGGGAATTAAAGACATTTGAGATAGACTCTTCCAGAGAAGAAAAGAAATGCAAACCAAATGAATGTGACAGTTCCATTTTTTACTCTCATGAATGGTGTTACTAACTTTTTAGATACCTTTCTAAAGCCTTGTTAACCATAGTAGCTGAGCATTAATCTGGGTTAGAATCAAGCATTCCATCACAGCATCAGTTTTCAGAGGATCCATTATAATGCCTAACCTAACCTCAAGCAAAGTGCTTGTACTTTTTTTTGGTGCTTGAAAGACCGTCTGTAAGGACCCCTCTGTAGCTAATACAAGCTGCTCTGGGATGACTCAGAAGAAGATAGAAGCACTTTGCTTGAGGTCACACAGCTTAAAAGTACCAGAGCTTTTAATGAAACTTTAAAAAATTTGTATTTACCATCTTATTTTCTAGCTGTGCTGAGTTTTTGTTGCTGCACGTGGGGTTGCGGTGAGTCCACTCTACTTGCAGTGAGCAGGAGTTACTTTCTAGCTGTCATGCATGGACTTCTAACTCCACTGGCTTCTCTTGTTGCAGAGCACAGGTTCTACGGCCTGGGCTTCTGTAGCAGCGGCTCTCGGGCTCTGGAGGGCAGGCTTTGCAGCTGTGGTGCACAGGCTTATTTGTACCCTGGCATGTGGAATCTTCCTGGACCAGGGATAGAAGTGGTGTTCCCTGCTTTGGCAGCCAGATTGTTAACCACTGGGGCCACCAGGAAGTCCTTAATAGAACTTTTAATTATACCTTTATATGTATTCACACAAAGATCCTGCTTTCTTGCTGACATCAAGCTTCTTTGACTTTTCTTAGAGTGGATGGCAGGAGACCAAGGGAGAAGTCAGTGGCAATTCTTCTTAGAAAAAATATTGTTGCATTAAAATAAAGATACCCTGGAAGGTATATGTTACCAATCAGTCTTCTGAAGGACAACAGATGGGAAACTGCAGTTATAAGGAGGGGGAAACATTTTACCTGGAGGGTTCTTGGGAGAAAGGTGTGGATTGACCACATAAAAAGTAGTCAGGAATTCTCTGAGCAGCCCTGGAATTCCAAACATTCCCCCATCCTTATCACCTTCCTGAGGAGGAGTCCAGAATTCCAGGTAAGTGTGCAGTCTTCACTGCAGCAAGCAGAGGACTGGAGAGAACCTCAGAATGTCTGATTTAAGGGGCAACTATTTTAAATGACATTTTAAATTTGTTTCTAGTTTTAAAAAGTAGCACATATTCAGTAAATAAACGTTAGAAAATTTGGAAAAATTCCAAATCTAGTCAGTTGTAATCTCACCAACCAAAAGACAAATGCTTTTAGGTATTTGCAAATTTCCAACCAGTACTTTTCCTGATTACACTTAGAAGTAAAATGTGTGGGGAGATACATACTATTCCATGTTCTGCTTTTTCACTCAGCAACATAAAAGGAATGTTTTCCACTCCCATGTAGTTCTCCTAGGGTAGAATTTATGGCAGCAAAATGTGCCATCCTGCATTGGTGCCATCACTTGTTTAACCTGTGTCCTCCTGCTGAATATTTCAGTTATTTTCCCTTTTCAGGATGGCAGCCTGAGAGCTGATAACTTTGAAATGTTACCCTCAGTGGTGAACTATCCTGATGAGCCCTTTCAAGTGCACCTGATGAGAAGGGTAGGGACTTGTCCTTAAAGTTCTTGGGTTTTCTTTCAGTTTAGAGCGTCAACTCTAAAGCGCCACAGTGGCTCAGACCGTAAAGTGTCTGCCTGCGGTGTAGGAGACCCGGTTTCGATCCCTGGGTTGGGAAGATCCCCTGGAGAAGGAAATGGCAATCAACTCCAGTACTCTTGGCTGGAAAACCCCATGGATGGAGGAGCCTGGTAGGCTACAGTCCATGGGGTCGCGAAGAGTCGGACATGACTAAGCGACTTCACTTACCTTACCTTAGAGTGTTAACACGTCTCACTGCTGGTGAAACAAAATGCACATTCTTCTAACCAAAGGCCCTTATTTACCAGTCCATGGAGGGATATCTGGGCCAGCCTCAGTGACTGTTGGTATTTCACAGACAAAACCCTGAAAGCTCAGGCTTGACTTCACCTACTTTCTAGTTCATTTTTCTAAAACTTTTCTCAAAGTGATCAAATTATGAAATGGATGACTGTTCCAGAATTTTCTATTATTTATTTTATAAAAATGGCTTTTATTTTTCACTTTCTACCAGATTCCAGAGATGACAGCACAGTTTGACTGAGTGAGGGGTGTCCACCAGTGTAGCAATATTGTTGCAGGGCAATCCCTCCCATCTTAGAAGAATCACAGGATATAGTCATTTCTGTCTTTGTACAGATGCCCATCTTCACAGGTAGCACCTCATTTTTAAGATTAATCTGCCTGAGTTAGTCTCCTGGAAGAGGTTAGTACTCCTTTATTTGTGGGGCAGCAATACTCTCTCCACAGAAGAGAAACCTCTGGTTTTTGTTGGTGGTGGTGTTTGGTTTTTTTGGTCCCACCATGTGGCCTCTTAGATCCCCAACCAGGGAGGGAACCCTGCCCCCTGCAGTGGAAAAGTGGAACCCAAAGAAGGAGGCTCACATGGTCCCCTGGCCCAGAACATGCAGAGAACCAGTAGCCAGAACTGGTGACTCTACAGAGTAGGTGCAGCAAAACTCCAAGTGAGTGTTTGAACCTCCACTAAAGTGCTCTCTTAGCTCTAGCTCAGCAGGATTAATGAGGAACTTCCAGTTTGGAAGCAAGAGTTAAATGAACTTAGGGAAAATTCTATCTACAGAAAATAGATCTAGAAACAGCTTCCCTTTTTTTCCCTCCTCCATCCTCACTGTAAGTAGTGAGATCCCTACTACCACTGAATCAGCTGTCCGCCCCTCACACCACAGACTCCAAGGTTAAGCACTCACTTTACCTAAAAACACACAATTGATTCCACTATTTATAAATGTACACATGATGACAGCACTGGTTAAATTGGTTGGCAGTAGGAAGGCAATGGCACCCCACTCCAGCACTTTTGCCTGAGAAATCACATGGACAGAGGAGCCTGGTAGGCTTGCAGTCCATGGGGTCACTAAGAGTCGGACACGACTGAGCGACTTCACTTTCATTTTTCACTTTCATGCATTGGAGAAGGAAGTGGCAACCCACTCCAGTGTTCTTGCCTGGAGAATCCCAGGGACCAGGGACCTGGTGAGCTGCCGGCTATGGGGTCGCACAGAGTCAGACATGACTGCCGCGACTTAGCAGCAGCAGCAGCAGGATCTCTCTCTGGTTCTGTGAACTTGTCTAGAACCGGATGCAAGTGTGCACAGAGGATCATATGAAAGGATTACATGCTGACAGAAGCCGAGTCTAGTCTTTTCAATGATGTAAGCAAGGGTTGTGGAGAACTGAGTAGCCTCACAGGTGCACTGGGAACCTGTGACAGCTACCAACAACTCGGGCAAAGAAAGCTATGACTCCACAGCTCTCCATGAAGGAGGGAGACTGGGGGATTTCCCCCTTGCGGCAGACTCCAGTAGTGGAAGGAGCAACAACTGAGTGGCCAGGACACCCAGGGTCTGGTCTCAGTCAGACGCTAACTAACAGATGCCAGGAGCAGGTCACTTAACCTCTCTAAGACTCAGGGTGCCCTCCTGTAAAAGGCAGGGGTTTCATTAGCTCAGGGATTGCCAATGGATGACACGAACACCCTCCCCTCCCTCAAGCCTTTGGTGGAGACCACTGCTCCATCACATCACTGTTTAGGCATTTTTCTACAACATTCTAGGCAGGCATTTCCACTTAGAGTTGGTCCACAAGCTGAAATCTACTTATCATCCCCTCATTTGGTGATCTCTGAAGTCCTTTCTAGCCTCTGAAAGGAGAGTTCCAAGTTTCCAAGTGAGAGCAAAGCATCTTTCTGATTTGGCAATAGCTCCTCAAAAAAAAGTAAAATGGAGACATCCCTGGTGGCACTGCCTGTCAATGCAGGGGATATGAGTTCAATCGCTGGGTCAGGAAGATTCCACAAGCCCTGGAGCAACTAAGCCTATGCACCACAACCACTGAAGCCCTCATGCATGGGGACAGCATCAGTAATTCAGGTGGTTGCAAGTGTGTTTTATTGAAAGTAGCAGTGATTAGGTTAACATGGGTCCCATATTACAACCCACTTCTCAATTCCCAAACTACACAGGGGCAAGCCTCAGGCCAGGGGAGCATGTGTATGTTGGATAAGAGCCCTAACTAGCTTGAGTTATTGCCCTCATGCCAGGGAAACATGGGTGTGTGTGTGTGGGTGGGTGTGTGTGGTGGGGGTTGCAGGGATAAAAACCTTAACTAACTTGAGTTATTGCCCTCAGGGTAAGGAAACAAGAGGGAGAGGCAGATGCCTTTGTGATGAAGCGGTGCATCTCACTGTTCTGGCCTCAGGTGGAGATCTACACTGAAGCATCGAAGTGGACTGGCACGGACGGTTTACCGCCACAAGCCACTATGATGTGTTTCTCCACCTGGGTGGTCTTGTAGGCGCAGTTGGGGTACTTGGAGCTGCCAGTCTCGCGGCAGTCTGTGATGCGCATGGTGGATTTGCTCTGGTAGCAGTTGGTCTGCCCATTCTTGCAAGTGACTTTCTTCTGGGAGCACACGGCCTTAACATCGGCCAGGGACTCATGCACAAAGGTGTTCACTGGCTTGCATTTCCCCTGGGTCATCTTCCGGCAGCACATCATCAGGTTGCAGTAGTTGGAGCTGCTGCTGGGGGAGTTGCCAGAGTCCATGTGCTGCCGCTCGAACTTGGCAGCTGCAGATTCCTTGCCCAGGGAAGGCTGGACCCGCACCAGCAGCAGCACCAGGACCAGCAGTGGCAACACGACTAGAGACTTCAGAGCCATGATGACCTCACTCCACTGGAGGAATCTGAATGAGAAAAGGGGGAGAGGAGGAAAAGCATCACCTTAGAAAGAGAACCCCAGCTCCCACCTGTAGCCTCCCTGGCTTACAGTCAACCAGAAAGATGTCTGTCCTCCTAAGAGTTTTTCTAAGTAAGGAGACACTCACATATACTCTTCCCACAAACATTTGACCCCCACTTCCTACAGAGGGTCGTCCGCCTCTCTAGGTGGTGACCTCAGAAATGACCTAAAATCCTAGAAGTCCTGTCTTTGAATATAGAAAGTCTTTTGATATGAAATATATTTGGAAAATAAAATACACTCATGCAGCTCATTAGGTGATCCTTTTGAATAAACCATTAATAAGAAAGATTTTGAGTAAGACAAGCTGTACCCCTGAAATAACCACCCAGTATTCACCCAGGATCACAGTTGATAGAGCCCTCTTGTCCTCCAATGCAAGGGAAGCTCAGCTCCGTGTCTGACACCACAACATAGGGACGCCATTGTGTTCCTAAGAGAGATTTGAGCCTCCCCAGCCAGAGTGCTGTCCCTTCTCCAGCCTCATGGGTTCCCTGCAGCCTGCGTCTTCCTTTCCTGACCCCAGCTCTACCCACTGCTCATGTCTGCCCATCCTGATTCTCAGGCTAGTCTCGGTCAATCTGGAACCCCCTTCTCAAACCCTCAAGCAGAAGCAGCCTCTGAAACCAACTCTTGGGCTTCTTACCTAAGTCTCTAGCTTGGTCTCTGAGGGAGAAAGCAGTTTCTGCAATCAGTCTATCCCAGGAATGTGGACCTTATACAAATTAAAAGGGGATTGGGTTTCAAGAAGAGCAGGGTGGGAGGAACATCTTGGTCTCAGTCCACAGGAAAACAAGGTCATGTTAGGAAGGGATTGGGAATTGCCCGAGGCACCCTCTTTGGGGGCTGCCAATAAGAACCTTTCTTTCTATAAGCAGCAGAGAAAGTCACTATAGCACTGATGCTTGAACCCCAACCAAGTCTTTGTTCTGCACTAAATAGCCCTTGCTGCTGGTGCTAAGTCACTTCAGTTGTGTCCGACTCTGTGTGACCCCATAGACGGCAGCCCACCAGGCTCCCCCGTCCCTGGGATCCTCCAGGCAAGAACACCGGAGTGGGTTGCCATGTCCATCTCCAATGCATGAAAGTGAAAAGTGAAAGTGAAGTCTCTCAGTCGCGTCCGACTCCTAGAGACCCCATGGACTGCAGCCTACCAGGCTCCTCTGTCCATGGGATTTTCCAGGCAAGAATACTGGAGTGGGTTGCCATGAGTTTAGCAAAAGGCACATCACATATGATCACAGAAAGGGGAGAAAAAGGAAGGTCCTTTCTCTCCCCAGAAGTCCTGGAGCTGCTTTGGCCAGAATTCCACATCTCCTGCCAGCACCTCTGCAAGGGGAAAGGCAAGAGGTGTCCAGTTGCCCCCAGCTGGAAGGAACCCTAGATCTGGAGAAGGGATGATTACCTGAACACGGAGGAGAAGGAAGCCTCTGTGTGACTCACCCAGTTCTGGCCAATTCTATACTCCTGGGATGACGACAAACAGTGTGTGGCCGATCTTATCTACACTGACCTATCCTTCCATAGGCCAGAGTAGAGGAAAGGAACTTGAGAAAAGCCAAAATGCAAAATCCCCTCTAGAGAAGAAATAGAGAACTTCGGGGAGCCGGCGGGAGGACCTCCACCCGTGGCAAAGGTCGTGAGGAAGGAGGCTCGACATACGCAAAGGCGGGATCGAGCCTCAGGAGTCCCCCTGGAAATTCCCGAATATCTACCCCCAAAACCAGAGCCTGCCTACTTTACTACTTTGTGCTCTCACCTACACCTCTGACTTTACAGGGACTGTCCCCCACCACCTCTTTCGGATAAGGAGTTAACTTAGAGTTCCAGTTAATAATAATTCCTGGGCATGACAGGAGTGTTCCAAACTTACAAACTCCTCTGAAGGTTCTCTAGCCTACCTGACAGGCTTGTCCGGCCACATGTGATTGCTCACAGCCTCCCAACCGTGAGAGGCACGAGATGCTTTAAACCTTCTAAAAACAGGTTCTTTAGAGAAGTTAGAAAACTATTAGTATAGTATAGTGGGCTGATTAGAAATTGTATTGGTGAAGGGTTTTTCATTTGTTGAGCCAATGTTTGTTGCTAAGTCTCCACATCCCCTGCCCTTACACACATTAATGAATATATACAAGAAATAAGTATTAACCTTTGATATTAATCACGTTAGACCTTAGGCTAAGTAAATTCTTTCCTTAATTAAAACACACTACACCCTCACCCTATAGGAATGTAACTTTATCTGGTACCTTCGGAAGGTGGAGTCTTTTTTAAGAATAATCACCCCTGGAGAAATAAGTGTCCTGGTTGACTGACCACTGTCACAAGGAGAGGGTCATAAATTGTCAGCAGGCCCCCCTGGCCAGAAGATGATGTAACACCCCTAAGACCTCTGTAGACATTTGTATGAAGCACCTGACTTTGATAAACGTCAGGACGGCTGACCCCGCGTGACTTTTGTATAACACCTCAGTGTATAAAAACAGACTCTGGAAAATAAAGAATTGGGATCAGTTTCTCGAAATACTGGTCTCCCCATGTCGCTCTCTCTCTCAAACTCTGGCTGAGTCTCCATCTGGAGCGTGGAACCCACCAAGCTTACTAATTTTGCCTGGGCTTCTAAGATCCAACCGGGGAGGCCTCAGAGTCTCCTCTCCTTCGGGAGAACGGAAGGATGCCTGCGGCCTACGTAAGTGGTGCAAACTTCTTGTCTTGAAGTTTTATTAGTCTCCCGCGTAAACCAAGCTACTCAGCCTCTTTTCTCCACTGAATTTTCCTACTGAGCTATCCTCATTCTATTACTCTTTATATCTCTAATTAATATCTAATTGAAGCTATTGTATCCTGATCCTCGCCGACGCCGTCCCCGCTTCGAACTCCCTGGATCAGCCAGGGCTGGACCTCGGCAGAGAACATCATATTTCTTGGCAATAGACTTTCCTCCCAGAAAGAGACCTGTATTTGCTGGAAGACAATTTTATTTTTATTATTTACTTTTAAGATACAGTTGATTTACATTATGGTGTTAGTTTTAGGTGTATAACAAAGTGACTCAGACATATATGAGTATATATATATGTGTGTGTATATATATATATTCTTTACCACTAATGCCGCCTGGGAAGCGCACACACACATATATATTTGTTGTTATTATCATTGTTTATTCGCTAAGCCATGTCCAACTCTTCTGCGATCCCATGGTCTGCAGCCTGCCAGGGTCCTCTGTCCATGTGATTTCCCAGTCAAGAATACTGGAGTTGGTGCCATTTCCTCCTCCAGGGTATCTTCCCAACCCAGGGATCGAATTTGCATCTCTGACATTGCAGGCAGGTTGTTTACCACAAAGCAACCAGGGAAACCCCCTACTAATATATATGTAGGGGGCTATGTGGTAAGAATCTGCCTGCTAGTGCCGGAGACGGGTTGGATCCCTGGGTCAGGAAGATCCCCTGGAGTAGGAAATGGCACCCCACTCCAGTATTCTTGCTGAAAAATTTCATGGGCAAAGGAGCCTGGAAGGCTAGAGTCCATGGGGTTGCAAAGAGTTGGACATGACTGAGCACATTATGCCTATATTGCAAAGTTACAAAATATTCACAACCTAAAAGTTGAGAGCTAAGTTTAATTCAGCAGAAATATTTAGGACTTCAAGCCCAGGAGATAGTATCCCAAGTCACCCTGAGAGAACTACTCTGAGGAGGCGAGGGGAAGAGCCAGGTTGTATAGAAGTTTTGCAGCAAAGGGCAGGTAGTGTGAACATGAAAAGATTATTGTTAATTAAAGAACACTGGATGTCCCAAGTGAAGGAATTTAGTGCTTTTCTATGTGTAGGAAGACTCAGAGTGGGCTCGCTGACATCATTCCTTTCATAAGCATCTCAGCTATCCTGGGCCAGTATCTTATGTTGTTCACATCCTGAGCTCCCTTCAGGCTCACCGTAGGGAGTGGCTTCAGTCTGACGGCTACCAGACCGCAGTTATTCTTCTCCTTGCTGGGTGCCCTTAGGGCTCACCAGCTCACATTGGAGAGCTAAAATCACTGGTGACTGTGACATCCATGTTTACTGAAATATTTCATTTCTCAATATATAAATAAATAAATATATATATATATATTGCAGGGAAAAATCAATTCAAACTCCATGTTGGAACTGTTTCTTTGACTTGCTTTTGTTGTTATAATCATATGTAAAGGCCTGCCTCAGCGAATCCTGCCCCTCTGCCTGACTGTTAAAATAAAGTGCCTTGTTCAGAACCCTGTCTACCTACAGATGGCAGGAAGGAAGAAATTAACACATCACCCTGCCTGAGACTTGCCGTTCTAGAAACACTTGCAAGATTAATGGCCTTTTTACCTTGTTTATTCACCTTCCCCCATCTCTGATCCATAAAGAAACCTGACATCCAGACCAAAGGAAGATAATTGTTTTGAGACATTAGTCAGCCAACTTTTCAAATAAAGTCATATTCTTTGATTCAATGCCTCAGCTCTTGGATTCATTGGCCTGTCATGCAGTGAGCTGGATGAAGCACAAGCTGGAATCAAGATTGCCAGGAGAAATATCAATAACCTCGGATACGCAGATGACACCACACTTATGACAGAAAGTGAAGAAGAACTAAAGAGCCTCTTGATGAAAGTGAAAGAGGAGAGTGAAAAGTTGGCTTGAAACTCATCATTCAGAAAATTAAGATCATGGCATCCACTCCCATCACCTCATGGCAAACAGATGGGGAAACAATGAAAATGGTGGGAGACTTTATTTTGGGGGGCTCCAAAATCACTGCAGATGGTGACTGCAGCCGTGAAACTAAAAGACAGTTGCTCCTTGGAAGAAAAGCTAGACAACATAGACCAACCTAGACAGCATATTAAAAAGCAGAGACATTACTTTGCCAACAAAGGTCCATCTAGTCAAGGCTATGGTTTTTCCAGTAGTCATGTATGGATGTGAGAGTTGGACTATAAAGAAAGCTGAGCACAAAGAATTTATGCTTTTGAACTGTGGTGTTGGAGAAGATGCTTGAGAGTCCCTTGGACTGCGAGGAGATCCAACCAATCCATCCTAAAGGAAATCAGTCCTGAATTTCATTGGAAGAACTGATGTTGAAGCTGAAACTGCAATACTTTGGCCACCTGATGTGAAGAACTGAATCACTAAAAAAGACCCTGATGCTGGGAAAGGTTGAAGGTGGGAGGAGAAGGGGACAACAGAGGATGAGATGGTTGGATGGCATCATTGACTCGATGGACATGAGTTTTAGTAAGCTCCAGGAGTTGGTGATGAACAGGGAAGCCTGGCATGCTGCAGCCCATGGGGTCACAAAGAGTTGGACATGACTGAGTGACTGAACTGAATTGAACTCAGTGTGTGGGGGGGAGCAAATAGGGATTCTACAGGAAATAAATGAGATTTTAAGGGAATAAATGGGATGGAAAATAATTTGTGATAATGTCTGTCTATGCAAATGTGAGAGGTCTATCTTTTCCCAGGCTGTAAAACTCCCATGAGTAGATTTATAGCAACTCTACCCTCAGAAGATTCTGCTTTTATTCATATACAAGATGCTCCAAAAAAGCTTCTTTCTGCATCTGCTGGGTCTCAAATATCTTGTTTAAAATAACCTTCATATCACCTCTGTAGATCTGAGTGGGTACCCACACTAACCAGTTTAGAATTTGATCTTTCATTCATTCATTCAACAATGGGAGTACAAAAATAAGTTAGAGGGCCTGCCCTAAAAGGGCCTCATAGGATGCTTTGCATTCCTCAGGTGAGTCCCACCAAAGCGTTGGGCATGGCTGCATGAAAACGGTCATTCTTGTGGCACTTTTTCAGTGCCAGAATTTCAAGGAGTTGGTCCAACAAGAACATTTCAGGGTCACAGCTCAAGTATGAACAAGCTTTCTAAAACCCAAAGAAGATTCTTCAATAGCCTACCATGTAGGTATCTCTAAGTATTGTTACCAAAAAGTGAGGTTGGGCTGCTCACCACCCAAGAGGCATTAAAGAGGCCCAGGTTGGTGAAAGGAAAGTTTGTTCTGTTGCCAGTGCTGGCAACTGCGGGGTGGGGAGGGCAGACATCTGTCTAAAGGCCAACTCCCCCACTGTCAATCAGTGGGCAGGAACCTTTATAGGCTGAAGGGGAGGGCTACCTGTAGAAACATTTATGCTGTCAAGGATATTATTGGGCCAACTGATAAATTTGTATACAAAAACAGGAAGCAAACTAACATGGGGTACTGTGTTTTGCTTCCTTTCACCTCCTTGACTTCTCTTAAGACAGATGTTCACTATAATTAACTTCTTTGACAATTATTTACCATGCATCTACTACACACTAGTTCTTATTACCACACAGAGATGAGACACAGTATTTGCCTTCAAGGTACTCACAGTTCTATGCTGCTGCTAAGTCACTTTAGTCATGCCAAACTATTACAAAAAGTTTTCAATGTGCAAGGAGCCTAAGGAAAGGAAGAGGAATTGTTCCAAGGAGGGCTCCGCAGAGTAGCTGACCTTTAAACTGAGACTTGGAATGTGTGTAGGTATTCACAGGTGGACAGGTCTCCCTATGACACACAGCTGGGAGAGCGTGGATGGCACAGGAAAGGAATCTGTATAGCCTCCAGGTCCGCGACTCTAGACCTTTGCATGAGTGACACAAGCCTCAGGCTGCGCCATGGAGATAGCTGAAAAGCACACAAAAGAGAGGAGCAGGTGGGTGACCTCAGGAGACTGAAGCCTTTGCTGGAGAAACTACAGTGGGGGCAGGGGTTCAGGGTTTGCACCAGGCAGGGAAATGAGAAGGAAGCCTTGATATTGATCAGGAACATGTAAAGGTCTGTGAGATCCATAGGGTTCAATGAATCCATCCTGAGAACAAGCTATCAGGCACTTAGGCAGGCTGAACCCAGTAGCCATGCACCTAGAGAGGAGGGGCTGACTGCTCCCTGCACAGATAGATTGATTGCCGCTGCTGCTGCTAAGTCACTTCAGTCGTGTCCAACTCTCTGCGACCCCAGAGACAGCAGCCCACCAGGCTCCCCCGTCCCTGGGATTCTCCAGGCAAGAACACTGGAGTGGGTTGCCACTTCCTTCTCCAATGCATGAAAGTGAAAAGTGAAAGTGAAGTCGCTTAGTCGTGTCTGACTGTTAGCGACCACATGGACTGCAGCCTACCAGGCTCCTCTGTCCATGGGATTTTCCAGGCAAGAGTACTGGAGTGGGGTACCATTGCACGATAAATGATGTCAATAAATGAAAAAAATTGGACCACTGATAGAGAAAGGGGAAATCAAATGGAAGTTCTTTATTCTATCAGTGATCTCTCATTGCCATTAATGTATGGGATAATTGATTAATTTAGAGATTGGTCTACCTCTTCCTCTTTTTTTGCAAAAAGGAAACCTACATAGGAAACTAATGAAATGAGTTTCAACATCTATACTTAGTAATCCAGCAGACCACTTCACATCCCTTTTTGGCAGCTCGGTAATAATGTTAAATCTCTGTGTTTGCATTCTGCTTTCTCTCTCTCTTTTTGGCCAAGAACTGTGATCTTAGTTCCTTGACAAGGGATGAAACCTGTGCCTTCTGCAGTGAGAGCATGGAGTCCTAAATATTGGACTGTCAGGGAATTTCCTCTGTTCTTACTACTTATGAGAAAGTAACATCTGAATAGAATTCATCATTACTTAATACAGTCTGTTGTGTGGCTGCTGCTGGTATTTCAATGAATACTCCTCACGACGGCCACTGATGTTAGAAATGTTAGCATGGTCCTCCATGGAAAGTATCACTCAACTTCTCTGTCAGTAATGAGAGTCATTACATCACTCTTTCCTCTGAAGAAGGACCTCAGAAGCTCATAAATACACTCCCAACTTTGAGGGGCCCTGTGGACAGAGAGGGAGAAGACAATGGCACCCCACTCCAGTACTTTCGCCTAGAAAATCCCATGGATGGAGGAGCCTGGTAGGCTGCAGTTCATGGGGTCGATAGAGTCGGACACGACTGAGCGACTTCACTTTCACTTTTCACTTTCATGCATTGGAGAAGGAAATGGCAACCCACTCCAGTGTTCTTGCCTGGAGAATCCCAGGGAGGGGAAGCCTGGTTGGCTGCCATCTATGGGGTTGCACAGAGTTGGACACGACTGAATCGACGCAGCAGCAGCAGTGGACAGAGAGCTCCTCAGCTGCTGTGCACTAGTTTGGGTCACATCTTGCATAGCTCCTTCTTGTGAGCTGATCCCTAATTCATTCCAATGATAGTCTGCAGTCAACATTGTCTCTTTCTTTAAGAAATTGGGGATTTCTCTCTATCATTTTCCTGAGGCCAAGCCAACTCTGTGACAGGAAATCTATTCCCTGGAGAATCCCCTGCTAACCCTTCTGCTGACTCTTCTATTACGTACGTCTTCTCTTTTCATATCTCCTTCATCATTTAACACCCACTGACTTCACCAAAAGATGAGAAGCTTTTGCCTGGCTCTGGACTTCTGCACTTTCTGCATGAACTGTTCTTTTATATTTCTGTTTAAATATTTCAGGTTATATTTCAGGTTTCAGTTTAAATTTCCCTTCATTAGAGGTTCTTTTCTGACCACCCTCTCTATAGTCCTTGTCTTAGGGCCTCCAGATGGCTACAAGAAACTTCCACAGACTGGGCGGCTTATGAACAACAGAAATTCATCTCTCATGGTCCTGAAGGCTGAGAAGTCTGAAATCACGGCACCAGCACCTTTGATGTCTAGGGAGAGCCTGCTTTCTGGTTCATAGATAGCTCTTTTTGCCAGGGTTTTCTTGGTGAAAAATGAAAGTGAAGTCGCTCAGTCATGTCTGACTCTTTGCGACCCCATGGACTGTAGCCCAGGCTCCTCCGTCCATGGAATTTTCTAGGCAAGAGTACTGGAGAGGGTTGCCATTTCCTTCTCCAGGGGATCTTCCCAACCCAGGGATCAAACCTGGGTCTACCGCACTGTAGGCAGATGCTTTGGCTCAGCAGTAAAGAATCTGCCTGCAATGTGGGAGGCCTGGGTTGAAGACCTGGGTTCGATCCCTGGGTTGGGAAGATCCATGGGGCGGGCATGGCAACCCACTCCAGTATTCTTGCCTGAAGAATCCCCATGAGGAGCCTGGTGGGCTACAGTCCATGGGATCTCAAAGACCTGGACATGACTGAACAACTAAGCACACTGTGCACATAGTAGAAGAGGCAGGGGACTCTCCAAAGTCTCTTTTAAAAGGACACAAATAAAAAAAATAATAAAAAGACATTTAATATCATCCATGAGGGCTCCACCCTCATGACCAATCACCCTAAAGGCCTCACCTCCTAACACTATCCCATTTGGGATAGGATTTCAGCATAGGAATTGGGGGAGGTTGAAAAACTTCAGTCTGTAGCAATTCTCTTTTCATCCACCAGCTCCTCAATCCAATCATCTTACTTTTTCCTTCATAGCTCTTATTAGAAACTTCAATTATTTATTTGTTACTTCTTTAACATTTCTCTGCCTCCACTACAGTTCAGTTCAGTTCAGCTCAGTCGCTCAGTCGTGTCCGACTCTTTGCGACCCCATGAATCGCAGCATGCCAGGCCTCCCTGTCCATCACCAACTCCCGGAGTTTACTCAGACTCACGTCCATCGAGTCAGTGATGCCATCCAGCCATCTCATCCTCTGTCGTCCCCTTCTCCTCCTGCCCCCAATCCCTCCCAGCATCAGAGTCTTTTCCAATGAGTCAACACTTCGCATGAGGTGGCCAAAGTACTGGAGTTTCAGCTTTAGCATCAGTCCTTCCAAAGAACACCCAGGGCTGATCTCCTTCAGAATGGACTGGTTGGATCTCCTTGCAGTCCACGGGACTCTCAAGAGTCTTCTCCAACACCACAGTTCAAAAGCATCAATTCTTCGACGCTCAGCTTTCTTCACAGTCCAACTCTCACATCCATACATGACTACTGGAAAAACCATAGCCTTGACTAGACAGATCTTTGTTGGCAAAGTGATGTCTCTGCTTTTCAATATGCTGTCTAGGTTGGTCATAACTTTCCTTCCAAGGAGTAAGCGTCCTTTAATATCACAGCTACAATCACCATCTGCAGTGATTTTGGAGCCCCAAAAAATAAAGTCTGATACTGTTTCCACTGTTTCCCCATCTATTTCCCATGAAGTGATGGGACCAGATGCCATGATCTTCATTTTCTGAATGTTGAGCTTTAAGCTAAAAAAGCTTTTTTTAGCTTTTTTTACTTTTTTTTTAAGTAAAAAAGCTTTAAGCTTTTTTTACTCTCTTCTTTCACTTTCATCAAGAGGCTTTTTGGTTCCTCTTCACTTTCTGCCATAAGGGTGGTGTCATCTGCATATCTGAGATTATTGATATTTCTCCCTGCAACCTTGATTCCAGCCTGTGCTTCTTCCAGCCCAGCATTTCTCATGATGTACTCTGCATGTAAGTTAAATAAACAGGGTGACAATATACAGCCTTGACGTACTCCTTTTCCTATTTGGAACCTGTCTGTTTTCCCATGTCCAGTTCTAACTGTTGCTTCCTGACCTGCATACAAATTTTTCAAGAGGCAGTTCAGGTGGTCTGGTAGTCCCATCTCTTTCAGAATTTTCCACAGTTTATTGTGATCCACACAGTCAAAGGCTTTGGCATAGTCAATAAAGCAGAAATAGATGTTTTTCTGGAACTCTCTTGCTTTTTCAATGATCCAGCAGATGTTGGCAATTTGATCTCTGGTTCCTCTGCCTTTTCTAAAACCAGCTTGAACATCAGGAAGTGATTATACACCCACTCTTTACAAAAGAGTAGATCTGGGGCAAATGTCTTTTTCTAAAACTTTCCTTGGAAGTGAAATGATAAAGGGAAGAATGAGTGGATATCTGTTGGGAGTTCCCATATAGAGGCCCTTCAGGCTATGAAAACTTAAAGAGACACTTTCTGGACTCAAAATGCTCAGTGGCATCAGGGAATAGATGTACATTAAGAAAGAAGGTTTTCTCAATTTTTCCTTCTGCATCTTCATTCACAAGCCCCCTCAGTTCAGACGCTTCCTGCATTCCAACAATCCACATCTCAGAAGCATGAGGCTTTTATGAGGAAAAGAGTGAGAATACGTTCTCGCATTTATCCTGGAGAAGGAAGGCTACAGGAAGTTTCTTCCTGTTTTTTTGTAGGTCCTTGTGCCGTGAAGGTAAATGGCATGACCTTTCCATCAGTATTTGAAAGCTTCTATCTGGCAAAGCTCTGTGACCTGTGGGCACCATCAGTTCTGTTCAGAACTGTGACTCTTCCTGATTTTCAGGTTCACTGCCTAGTGGACCAAGACTACAGTGACACTTAAGAGCAAACATGAGAAGGTAAAGACTCCCAGCACCCAAAGGAGACCATAAAATATTTCAAGAGCATTTTTCAAAATTTATCAGGAGCCATGGGGAAAGGGGATAAACATGTGGGGATAAAGAACAAGTGAAGTGAAAGTCACTCAGTTGTGTCCGACTCTTTATGACCCCATGGACTAGGCCAGAATACTGGAGTGGGTAACTTTTCCCTTCTCCAGGGGATCTTTCCAACCCAGGGATTAAACCCAGGTCTCCCGCATTGCAGGCAGATTCTTTACCAGCTGAGCCACAAGGGAAGCCCCTTATAAGAGCTTTTCATATTCTAACATGTATTGCAAATATCTTAGAACCAACTATAATAAGCAGATTTCTTAAAGTCTCCTCAACCCATAGGAGCTATTCTTTCTCCCCAGGAAAGCATCTGATCAGACTAATGTTTCTGCAGTACTGATCTTCTAAAGTACAAAGTGATTAGAGATCCTTACATGTCACTATCAAGATAATCAAGAACAAAAGAAATGAAGGTCAAAGAGAGAAATGGCTTTATTTACTCTTACCTCCTCTGAATGGACTTAACAATGGTTTCAGTTATAACGTCTTAACCTGTAAGCATTGACTAATGTGAATCAGTAAACATGTTTGATCCCTTAGAGCACTCTGTGGAATCTTCCTTCCTGCACTATTGATCATCTAAGATAATGGGGGGGATTGAAGATCTGTGAGATCAATTTTTCAGGAGAAGAAAAGAAATGCAAACCAAATGTATTACAAGTGATGGTTCCATTTTTAACTCCCCTGGATGGTTCTGCTTTTTAGATACTCCTCTCTAAAGCCTTGTTAACCATAGGAACTGAGCGTTAATGTGGATTACAATCAGACATTCCATCACAGCATCAGTTTTCAGAGGATCCATAATCTAATCACATTTGCCAACTTTCCCTCTGTCATGTCCCTATTTGACTGTCAGTCACTCAGAAACCCCTGAGTTAGGCCACTGAGTAAAAGAAGAAACTGGTATTTTCCAAATATATTGATCTGGCTAAAGAGCTAGTTCCCAAGGAGAGGCACCAGGAGTCCAGAGTAAAATGCCCAGTTGATTCAGGCTGATGTCAAAATTCTAGAAGAGCCAACCCAGTGGAAAGGCAGATCCGTGTGTCACTCCTGACTCTTTGTGACCCCATGGCCTTTAGCCCTCCAGTCTCCTCTGTCCTCTGAATTTTCCTGCCAAGAATACTGGAGTGCATTACCATCTCCTTCTCCAGAGGATCGTCCAGACCCAGGGATCAAATCCGCTTTTCTTGCGTCTCCTGCTTTGGCAGGGGGACTCTTTACCACTGTGCCACCTCAGAAAGCAGGTACCACTGGCTGTATTGGTCAGGTGGTAATGTTTGCATGAACAGTGGAGAGAAGGCTCTTGTCTACAGCCAAAGGGGCTAGGAAACAAGCCACCTCTCGATGGGAGAGTGCTGGTGAGACATATGAATCTCTGGGGTTCCAGTCATGGTTCCGATCCTAGAGGACAGCTAAAGTTCAAAGCAGAAAACCCAGACAGATGATCATTGAGATCATAACAGAAAGTAGGATAACATGTGACTAGTAGAATATTCTGACCCATATATTAAATGACTTTTAGGAAACTCGGTGTTTGGAAGGACAAGGCATCCTTCCATTCACCCATCAAACATTTCTGAGCATGGACTGTGTGCCAGGTATTGGGGATTCAAAGACACACCGGTCCCAGGGAGCCCCCAGCAGATGTGACCACTCATCTGTCTCCATGCCTGGCCAACTTTCTGCCCTGGGGGGAGAAAGAGAAGCTTCTAGAAACTTCACTTTCTCATGAAGTCTTCACTTGTCTCCCCTTATACTCCTGCCCTTTCCTCCTGCTTTTTTCTTCTTCTTGACTCCTTTTCTTCCTTCAGATATTCCATACCCTTGTCACCATGAACTCACCTAACTCCAGGTGTCAGGTGTCCTGGTTGAGGTTAACTGACGACAAGTTTAGTTCCTCTGGGCACTCAGTTCGGTGTGCATTTGCATGTGCATTTGCATATGCATGTGTATACGTGCACACGTGTACGTGTGCATGTGGTTTGAGATAAGACTGTCTCTCTAGCTGGACAGGAATACAGGGAAATTCACTTCCGTAAATAAATGTGGAAGTCTGCCCTGTGTCAAACACAGATCTAAGTACAGAGGATAACTGTACAAATATGCATGGATCTTTCTCCTGATGGTTTCTCAATTAAGCTGAAGCTGAGGGTCTGGATATGACAGACCTAATGAGAGTGTATTTTCCGTACAATAATGGGCAGACCCCGTAGTTACCGCTCTCTGTCCCATAACCCTACATAAGAGAAAGTTCTTTTTTTTTTTATAAGCATTTAATGGTGAAAATACATCAAATCTGACAATAATTTTAAGCAATGTTGTTTAAAAGAGTTAATGTCATGTTTACTTTTTCACAGGTATAATGTTGATTCCATCACATAATGTGATATTTGCACAGATGGTTTTATTTCCCATATAGCCATGGGAAAGGAAGGTAATCTGGATTGGGCTCCTGTTCTTTCATTTGTTAAGCAAGAGCTTAACAAATTCCCTTCCTTTTTGCGGTGCTTGAAAGACTTTGTCTGCAAGGACCCCTCTGTAGCTAATACAAGCTGCTCTGGGGTGACTCAGAAGAAGGTACAAGCACTTGGCTTGAGGTCACACAGCTTTAAAGGATCAGGGCTTTTCATGAAACTTTTTAAATTTTTATATTTATTTACTTATTTTATTTTGGGGCTGCATTGGCTTTTGCTGCTGCATGTGGGCTTACTCCAGTTAGTGAGCAGGAGTTACTTTCTAGTACTCATGCATGGACTTCTTACTGTGCTGGCTTCTCTGGTTGCAGAGCACAGGCTCTAGGGCCTGGGCTTCAGTAGTTGCGGCTCTCGGGCTCTAGAGGGTAGGCTGTGTAGTTGTGATGCACAGGCTTATTTGTACCCTGGCATGTGGAATCTTCCTGGACATGGAAGCCATGTCCCCTGCTTTGGTGGATTCCTGACCACTGAACCACCAGAGAAATCCTTTATGGAACTTTTCATTATACCTCTATCTGTATTCACACAAAGCTCCTGCTTTCTTTTTTACCTCGAACTTTGCTTTTTTTTTTTTTTTTAAGAAAGAATGTCAGGAGACCAAGGGAGAAGTCAATTCTTCTAAGAAAAACTATTGTTGCATCAAAATAGTGATTCCCTGGATGCTGTGTGTTACCAATCAGTCTTCTGAAGGACAACAAAGGGGAAATTGCACTTATTCACAGGGCAAAGCATTTTACCTGGAGGATTCTTAGGAGAAAGGGGTATTGACCCCATAAAAAGTAGTCAAGAATTCTCTGAGCAGCCCTGGGATTCCAAATACTCCCCCATCAATATCACGTACCTGAGAAGTCCAAGATTCTAGACAAAGGCGCAGTCCCCACTGCAGCAAGCAGAGGGCTGGAAAGGACCTCAGAATGTCTGATTTAAGGAACAACTATTTTAAATGACATTTTAAAATTTTTCTGAAGAAGTAACATACATTCAATAAAGAAATGTGAGAAAATTTGGAAAAATCTGAAATCTACTCAGCTGTAATCTCACCAACCAAAAGGCAAATGTGTGGTGTGTTCTGCTTTTGCACTCATTATAAAAGGAATTTTTCCACTCCCGTATGGTTTCTCCTAGGGTGGACTTCATAGCACTATAGTCTGTCATCCTACATGGTTCCCATCACTTGTTTAACCTTTCTCCTACTGCTGAGTATTTCAGTTACTTTCCCTTCTCAGGACAGCAGACTGACAGCTCATGGCTGTTTGAAATGTTGCCCTCAGAGGTGGTGGCCTTTCCTGATGAGCTCCCTCAAGTGCACCTGATGAGAAAGGTAGGGACTCGTTCTCCTTGAAGTTCTTGATTTTTGTTTCAGTTTAGAGTGTTAACAACACACCTCACTGCTGGTGAAACAAAAATACATGCTTTTCTAACCTAAGTCTCTTATTTACCAACCCATGGAGGGAGATTTGGGCTAGACTCAATGACTGCTGGCATTTCACAGACAAAACCCTGAGAGGGCAGGATGAATAGAGCAAAAGAACCTTGGACTTACTATGTGCTTGCTGACTTCAGCTACTCTCAATTTCATTTTTCTAAAACTTTTCTCAAGGTGTTGTTCAATTGCTTGGTCGTGTCCGACTCCTTGTGACCCCATGGACTGCAGAACTCCAGGTTTCCCTGTCCTTTACTGTCTCCCAGAGTTTGCTCAAACTCATGTCCATTGAGTCAGTGATGCTATCCAATCATCTCATCCTCTGTCATCCCCTTTTCCTCCTGCCTTTAATCTTTCCTAGCAGGGGGTCTTTGCCAGTGAGTCAGCTCTTTGTATCAGGTGACCAAAGTATTGGAGTTTCAGCTTCAGCATCAGTCCTTCCAATGAATATTCAAGATTGATTGCCTTTAGGATTGACTGCTTTGATTTCCTTGCAGTCCAAGGGACTCTCAAGAGTCTTCTCCAGCACCACAATTTGAAAGCATCAGTTCTTCAGTGTTCAGCCTTCTTTACAGTCCAACTCTCACATCCATACATAACTACTGGAAAAACCACAGCTTTGACTATATGGACCCTTGTCAGCAAAATGATGTCTCTGCTTTTTAATATGTTGTCTAGGTTTGTCATAGTTTTTCTTCCAAGGAAGAAGCATCTTTTAATTTCATGTGTGCAGTCACCATCTGCAAGGATTTTGCAGCCCAAGAAAATAAAATCTGTCACTGTTTCCATTGTTTCCCCATCTATTTGCCATGGAGTGATGGGACTGGATGCCATGATCATAGATTTTTGAATGTTGAGTTTTAAGCCAGCTTTTTTACTCTGCTCTTTCACTTTCATCAAGAGGTTCTTAGTTTCTCTTCATTTTCTGCCATAAGGGTGGTGTCATCAGCATATCAGAGGTTGTTGATATTTCTCCCTGCAATCTTGATTCCAACTTGGGCTTCATCTAGCCTGACATTTCACATGATCTACTCTGCATATATAACAAGCAGGGTGACAATATACAGCCTTGATATACTCCTTTCCCAATATGGAACCAGTCTGTTGTTCCATGTCCGGTTCTAACTTGTTTCTTGACCTGCGTGCAGGTTTCTCTGAAGACAGGTAAGGTGGTCTGGTATTCCCATCTCTTTCAAGAATTTTCCAAGGTTTGTTTTGGTCCACACAGACAAAGGCTTTAGCATAGTCAGTGAAGCAGAAGTAGATATTTTTCTGGAATTCCCTTGCTTTCCCTATGATTCAGCTTAACCATCTGGAAGTTCTCAGTTCACTTGCTATTGAAGCCTAGCATGGAGAATTTTGACCATTTGCTACTTTGCTAGCATGTGAAATGAGTGCAATTGTATGCCCTTCTTTGGGACTGTAATGAAAACTGACCTTTTCCAGTCCTGTGGTCACTGCTGAGTTTGAGTGCAGCACTTTAACAGCATCATCTTTTAGGATTTGAAATAGCTCAGCTGGAATTCTATCACCTCCATTAGCTTTGCTCGTAGTGATGCTCCCTAAAGCCCACTTGACTTTGCACTCCAGGATGTCTGGCTCTAGGACAGTGACCACACTATCAGGGTTATCCCAGTCATTAAGACCTTTTTTGTATAGTTCTTCTGTGTATTCTTGCCACCTCTTCTTAATCTTCTCTGCTTCTGTTAGGTCCATACCATTTCTGTCCTTTATTGTGCCCATGCTTTGCATGAAATGTTCCCTTGATATCTCTATTTTCTTAAAGAGGTCTCTGGTCTTTCCAATTCTATTGTTTTCTTCTATTTCTTTGCACTGTTCACTTAAGAAGGCTCTCATCTCTTCTTCTTGTTCTTCAGCACTCTGCATTCAGATGGGTATCTTTCCTTTTCTTCTCTGCCTTTCGCTTCCCTTCTTTTCTCAGCTATTGGTAAGGCCTCCTTGGACAACTATTTTGACTTTTCGCGTTTCTTTTTTTTGAGGATGTTTTTGATCACTGCCTCCTGTACAATGTTACAACCTCTGTCCATAGTTCTTCAGGCACTCTATCTATCAGATCTAATCCCTTGAATCTCTTTGTCCCTTCCACTGTATAATCACAAGGGATTTGATTTAAGTCATATCTGAATGTCCTAGTGGTTTTCCCTGATTTCTTCAATTTAAGTCTGAATTTTGCAATAAGGAGTTCATGATCTCAGCCATCGTCAGGTCCCAGTGAGCATATTACAAAATGGATGACTGTTTCAGAGTTTACTACTACCTTTTTTTTTTAATGGTCTTTATTTTCACTTTCTGCCAGATTCCAGAGATGTCAGCACAGCTTGACTCAGTGGGTGGTGTCCCCTAATGTAGAAACATTCTTGTAGGGCACATCCCTCCCATAAGCACTCCTTGTGTTATTTTTCTCTGATTGGTGAGTCACTGCTCTAAGTCACTCACATCCCATCACCTTGCTTCCTTTAGGTTAGTGACAGGGAGCAGAGGATATTAACTCAGTTCCCTTTAAGGAATCTGGTGAACCCAGGCTGTGGTCCCCAGTTGATGAAACAACTGAGTAACAAAAGAAAGGGACAATGATGGGACATAGCAAAGAATATTTAACATATGGATAATAGGAATTTCTGAAGGTGAAACATATGCAAAGATGGAAGCCAATACTAAAATTATAATTCAGTAAAACAACTGAAAGTTTAAAAAAAGGTTTGTGAGTGCAAAATGAAAGTGAATACACTATAAGTGAGAATATCAATGTAAAATGACCAATACCAAGACATAGTTTAGTGAAATGACAAAATTAATGAAAAAGAAAAAAATCATTTGGGTAGCTAGCAATAAATGTGACCTATATAGAAAAAAAAATTTTAGTCAAGGAAAAAATTTTAAAGCAAGAATTTTATTTATTTTAAGAATTTGTTTTTAATTTGGAGGCAGTTTTACTGTTTGACATTTATTAGAAGGGTTTAAAAAAAACTATGGTTTCAGAGCTTCTGTTTTAGAAAATAAACTTACTCTTTTATGGAGAACAAAACCCAGTATTTTAGAGTTATAACTCAAAACTTTCAAAGTTATTTCCATGGCCTATTCCCAGGAGTTAACATATACTGTGATGTAATTACAATTTCCAGTGTCCTTCATTTCTGTGTAGGTTCCTGTTTCCGCCTGGTATCATTTTTCCCCTGCCTTAAGGACTTCCTTCAGGCAATGAATTCTTTTAGCTTTTGTATGTTTGAGAAAGTCTTTGTTTAGTAAGTCTAATAAATGACAGCTCTCAAAAGCTTTATCCATTTTGAAAGGTATAAATAAATGTCAGAATAGAAATAAGATGTAAATACAGATGTTACAAATATTTTTTTAAAAAAGAATATGAAGAAATTTGTGCCAATATACGTATTTTCAATGAAATGGATAAATTCCTAGAGGAAAAAACAACTTGTCAAATATTATCTCGAGAAAACCTAGAGATATCACTTTTATGTGAAATCCTAAAAATAAGACAAATGAATGTATATATAGCAAAACCAAAACAGACTCACAGATATAGAACACAAATCTGTGGTTACTGAAGGTGAAAGAGAAGAAGGGTAAGGACAATTTATGGGTATGGGATTAACAGACACCAACTATTATGTATAAAATAGGTAAGCAACAAGGATATAGTGTACAGCACAGGGAATTATAGCCTTTATCTTGTAATAACCTATAACACAGTATAATCTGAAAACATACTGAATGACTATTCTGTACACCTGAAACTAATATTGTCAATCAACTATACCTCAATTTTAAAAAAGAAGAACTAGAAAACTCAGCATGTCTGTAGTCATTAAAGAAATTGAAATAGAAGTTTAAAATAGTATTAAAGGGACTTCCCTCGTGGTCCAGTGGCTATGATTTGGCCTTCCAATACGGGGGACGTGGGTTTGATCCCTGGCTGGGGAACTAAAATCCCACATGCTGTCGAGCAACCAAACCTGCGTGCTGCAACCAAGACCCAATGCAGTCTAAATAAATAAATAAAGTTTAAAAAATAAATAAAATAAAATAGTATTAAAGAAAATATCAGGGCCAGATGGCCTTTAAATTTTATAAACAATAAAATAACATATAATTCCAGTTATAGAAAATAAAGAAGGAATATTCCTCGCTTCTGAAGGTGAACACAGAATCTGGACACCAAAACCAAACAAGATAGTACCGAAAATTTTTCTGACCAATTTCATTCATGAATATAAATTTTTTTAAAGACTTAACTTTAAATATTAGCAAGTTAAATTCTGTTGAAAACATTTTTATAGCAAGTATTTAAGTAAGGAAAGTCACAATAGACTATCACACCACTACAGATCCTGACTTCAGGGAAAAATATGAAAAATAAGAGTATCCAGTTTTGTCACCATGATCCCATGAGGGTAAAATCCCCACATCAGTTTACACCGTGAGCACCTACCCAGTCAGTACATGGATGGCTGCCTAGAGTCAAGTGTCCTCCTTTGATGCAAAACCCTGTTGCCATTTTGATGGAGTCTCAGAGAACATGGTCACCTAACGCTGCTCTTTCTTATGGGTAGAAACACTTCCTTCAGAAGGGGATTGTGTGTGTGTGCACGCACATATACATATATATGATGGGCTTCCCTGGTGGCTCAGTGGTAAAGAATTCGCCTGCCAATGCAGGAGACACAGGAGACATAGGTTCAATCCCTGGGTTGGGAAGATTCCCTGGAGAAGGAAATGGCAACCTGCTCCAGTGGTCTTGCCTGGGAAATTCCATGGATAGAAGAGCCAAGCTGGCTATAGTCCACAGGGTCACAAAAGAGTCAGACAACTCAGTGACTAAACAACAACAACACATATAAAATACATATATATATATGTATCCATTATATATAAAAATATAATTATATATAATGAAATATATATACAATGGATTCCAAGAAAGACATAGACTTTTTTCCCAAGGCAGCCACACTGCAAAGCTTATAACCCAGGTATTCTGTACAGATCTTCCTTTATGCCTGTGGCATTAGAATATTAAGTACTAAGAAGCACAAGAGCAGGAAAGTTATGGTAAACTCATAAGTCTCTGGGGGTTTTTGAAATTTAGTTTGTATTAATATTTCTGCTGGCTGAATTTTCTATTTAATCACCTGTAATCCTCCATTCCTATGTGGGTAACCAAGAAACTTCCAACCCATCTCTCCCTGTCTTGAGAGAAACCCAGAAAGAAGCCTTGGTCTCTGCTTGACCCCGGCACAATATACAGGCTAGACGTACTTCTTTCCTGATATATCATGTGAAATGCAGGGCTGGATGAAGCACAAGCTGGAGTCAAGATTGCCACGAGAAATATCAATAACCTCAAATATGCAGATGACACCACCCTTATGGCAGAAAGCGAAGAACTAAAAAGCCTCTTGATGAAAGTGAAAAAGGAGAGTGAAAAAGTTGGCTTAAAAATCAACATTCAGAAAACTAAGATCATGGCATCCACCTCCATCACTTCATGGCAAATAGATGGGGAAACAATGGAAACGGTGAGAGACTTTTTTTTTTTTTTTTTTGGCTCCAAAATCACTGCAGATGTTGACTGCAGCCATGAAATTAAAAGACAGTTGCTCCTCTGAAGAAAAGCTATGACCAACCTGCTGCTGCTCCTGCTAAGTAGCTTCAGTCGTGTCTGACTCTGTGTGACCCCATAATCGGCAGCCCACCAGGCTCCCCTGTCCCTGGGATTCTCAAGGCAAGAACACTGGAGTGGGTTGCCATTTCCTTCTCCAATGCATAAGAGTGAAAAGTGAAAGTGAAGTCACTCAGTAGTGTCCGACTCTCAGTGACCCCATGGACTGTAGCCCACCAGGCTCCTCCCTCCATGGGATTTTCCAGGCAAGAGTACTGGAGTGGGGTACCATTGCCTTCTCCGTGACCAACCTAGACAGCATATTAAAAAGCAGAGACATTACATTGCCAACAAAGGTCCATCTAGTCAAAGCTATGATTTTTTTCAGTAGCCATGTATGGATGTGAGAGTTGGAAAGCTGAGCGCGGAAGAATTGGTATTTTTGAACTGTGGTGTTGGAGAAGACTCTTGACAGTCCCTTGAACTGCCAGGAGATCCAACAAGTCTATCCTAAAGGAAATTAGTCCTGAGTACTCATTGGAGGACTAATGCTGAAGCTGAAACTCCAATACTTTGGCCACCTGATACAAAGAACTGACTCATTTGAAAAGACCCTGATGCTGGGAAAGATTAAAGGTGAGAGGAGAAGGGGACAACAGAAGATGAGATGGTTGGATGGCATTACCGACGGGATGGACAAGAGTTTTAGTAAGCTCCAGGAGTTGGTGATGTCCAGGGAAGCCTGGCGTGCTGCAGTCCATGGGGTCGCAAAGAGTCGGACACGACTGAGCGACTGAACTGATTAACTGACCCCGGGACTGGGATGGCTCGGCGCCCCCTACGGGCCAGTTGAGGCGGCCGAGGCCACCGGCAGGAGACGCCGAAGGGACCGCGCGGTATGCAGTCGCCCCACTCGGCCACCTCTCCTCCAGGCAGCGGCTTCTTCACGGGCTGTGTCCGGCGCATCAGCTATTTGTTTCTGTAAAGGAAGCGGAGTAGTCTCGAATCCCCTCCGCAGGAATCCATTGGGAAGAAAGGAGCTGAAGGTCCAGCAGGAGGACCCTGCGAGTCGGGCAACTAGGGGCTGCTCTTGGCCGGCGCCATCGGGAGTTCCTTTTAGAGTTGCCTGTGAGCAAGTCAGCCCAGCCAGCCGGGCTTGTGTAGCCGCTCCGTGGCAGCAAGGCTTTTCCAGGGTAGATGCCTTTTATGAGCTAAAAGGGCTTACTCCCTGCGACCTCCGTCCGCCCCAACTCTCCCCACCCGCATCTTGTGCTACACCCAAAAACCTACACCATGGGGAGACTTTTCTGGTGGTCCAGTGGTTAAGACTCCGCTCCCAATACCGGGGCTCAGCTTCCATTCTTGCTGAGATAAATAAGATCCCACATGCCCTGCGGACCCCTCGCCACTCAAGAAGAAAAATAAGGGTCGGGTGTGGAGTGAGGGTTTGGGGAGAGGCTAGGGGAGAGAGATTCTCGTGACTAGGAAAAATAAGGGATCCGCAGGCAAGAGAAGCATTTACAGGGAAGACTTGGGCAGAGCCTCAAAGCTCCGGAGATGTAGAGTGCAATCGGCTTCCCATGTCAGAGCTGGGAGGAACCTAGCTATCCAGGTGAACAGGGGCCCCGTTCTTACAGCCCACACAGATGGGCCTGATGGAGTCCTTCTTTTGGTAGTGGCAGTAGGGCGGCCGGGTTCCTGCCTTGGCAAAGCAGTCTGTGACGCTGACGTCGTGAGAGCTGTTGTGGCAGCTCAGCAAGGAGCCGCTGCTGGTACAGGGCACAGCTGGAGTTGTGCAGAAATCTGCTATGGTGGCCAGATCCTCGTGAATGAAGGTGTTGATCTGCTTGCATCTACCCCTGTGGATCAGCCACCGTCGCCTCATCATCACATCGCAGTATCGGTGCTGTCCCCCAGGAACCCATGACCTGGGGTTATCTATGTGCCGTCTTGAGAAGGGCAGGCCTGAAGCGAAGACAGTTAGCTCCAGCAGGAGGAGGAGGAGAAGGGTCCACGTCAGATTCATGTTCCCTGTGAAAGCAGGTCAAGGAAGGCTGAGGTCAAGGAGCAGGCTATGGTCCCTTTCCCTCAAGATAACTATTTCTAAGAACTCTTGGCCCAAACACTTAATGTTCCTGATGGCCCCTATTGTTTTATAGTCACTAAGTGTCCAACTCTTTTGTAACCCCCGTGGACTATATAGCCCTCCAGCTTCCTCTTTTTATGGGCTTGTCCAAGCAAGAATACTGGAGTGGATTGCCAGGGGAATCTTCACAACCCAGGGATCAAACCTGCATTTCTTGCATTGTAGACAGGCCCCTAGCTATGCTTACTCTTGTACTCACAGAAATTACTCTTCTCACATCCCCTTTCCACTTCACTGCCGCCCCCCGCCCCACCCCAACTTCTTTTCTCTGAGAAAGTGATGAGGAGAGAAGAGAAGGACTTGCCAAGAAAGAAGGTGCCTTTCACCCACTCACTCCTTAATGGGTCTAACTCTCCAGTGATTTTTCTCCTTACTCGAGTAGTTAACCTAAAGATATATCTCTGAAGTGTTTGCGTATATCAGCCTCCTGATTCCGCAGCTTATGAATGAAGCAGGTGTTTCTGCCAAACCTTCCCTCCAGTGGGTGAGCTTGAAGGGTAATTGACAATCTATATGCCTTGCATCTTAGAAAATATTTCTACTTTCTTAAATTACTTATGCCTGTTTTAAATTTTGTTTAAAAGAAAGTGGGTGTGCTCAGTTCTAAGAGAGTGAACTTCATGTTTCCCTCTCCTAGTCCTCTGCCTCATGGAGGCAGAATAAAGACTCTGGCTTCTCTATGTGTAAGGAGTAAGGACTGGATGTCAGGTTCCTGTTTCTGGGTCTAATATGCCGATTCCTTTCTTGAATACCTGAAAGTCTCAGGGCAGGGCTTTTGCAGAGCAGATGACATCCATGGAGACAGATATGTCCCTCTCAGCGGTGGATATTCCTAGCAGAAATGGAACCTTCATTGCCTTCCCTCTTTCCTCTAATCCTATAGGAATTATATTATGGACATTTTCTTCCCAGACCATAAGGGGAAGGCCATTTGGAAAACTCTCAGATCTGTCAATGATCTTAAACAGACTGCTTCATGGGACTCATTTCATGTTTACTATTTCACACCCAGAATCTTTATCAGCATCACACAGGGTACCTATGACATCACTACAAATATGAAGAAAGAAACCTGTAGTTTGGTGCCTGTCTTTCACAAACTTGCTCTTGGAGGCGGGCTACTTACCCCATCCTACTCATCTCTAAAGTGAAGATTATAGACTAGAGATCTCTTTCAGTTCAGTCATTTTCTGTCTTTCAACCCCTAATAAAGCATTGTTTGTGTGTATGAGTCCATGTGTGATTTTCTGTGTACCCTATTGGCTTATACATGTTCGGGTAGGGAGAAATATTTTGTTTGCAAATTGAGTTTCCCTTTGTGATTTGTTAATCCAATTAAATCTAATTTTTCTGAAAAACACTTGTTAGTGAATTTAGGCAAAAAAAATTTTCAATCACTTTTATGTAAAGATTATATTGTTTTTCTCTCCACAATTTATATTTTTGCGAATGTTCTTATTGTGGGAGAAGCTTTCTGAGACTTGGGTCTGCATTTCAGTAAGGGAAGGAAAGAAATCAATATACACACCTTCCAGAACTTCAAAATCAGCTGGGCTAGCAGACCTGCTAATGAGGGTGGGGGAGGGGCAGCTGCAGGTTGTAGTGTAAGTAGATTTCATAGATCTTATATTGATAGGTCTCCTTGGTATACAAGCCTCAAAAGCCTTTTGTCTATTTCGGCAACAAGGCAAGAGCTGATAACAGCAGTCAGGAAATTGAGTTGGGGTATCATAACTAGATTTCAATATCCTTTAACTTCTGCTTGATCATTAGCCAAGAAAAGAGGAACTGTCTCTTTTTTAACTTTACTATCCTTAGCTATTCTTGTTTAATTCACACAATAGTTCTGACAAGTATGTTATTATTTACAGAGTTCACAATTTCCTGTGTTCATGGCCCTGCATAACTGGCCATATGGCTTAAACTAGCGCACCCTCTGGTGTGTTCCACGTGGCCAAGGGTCAATAGTACGTAGAGCATATCACGTCTCAGAAGCAGTAGAGATCTGATTCAAATCAAGATCCTTTACCTGACCACAACTTTTTTTTTTTTAATTTATTTGGTGGTGCCAGCTCTTAGTTTTGGCACCCGGGATCTAGTTCCCTTACTAGGAATCGAACCAGGGCCCCACTGGGAGTGTGGAGTCTTGCCACTGGACCACTAGCAAAGTCCCTGACCCTAACTTTCTGAAGAGGGCATGTGGCAGGCCTCAGGACTAAGAAAGGTTTAGAAATTTATTCTCCATGAAAAAACGTGTCTTCATGTTGAGGGGAAAAGGTCCCTTTGAAGTGTTACACTAACCCAGTTCTCTGAAAACAACCAAGAGGAAAAAGCACACTACCTAAAATTAGTAGTTGTGATTAGTGGCACCCTGCTTATTTAACTTCTATGCAGAGTACATCATGAGAAACGTTGGGCTGGCAGAAGCACAGGCTGGAATCAAGATTGCCGGGAGAAATATCAATAACCTCAGATATGCAGATGACACCACCCTTATGGCAGAAAGTGAAGAAGAACTAAAGAGCCTCCTGATGAAAGTGAAAGAGGAAAGTGAAAAAGTTGGCATAAAGTTCAACATTCAGAAAACTAAGATCATGGCATCCAGTCCCATCACTTCATGGCAAATAGATGGGGAAACAGTGGAAACAGTGGTTGACTTTCTTTTGGGGGGCTCCAAAATCACTGAAGATGGTGATTGCAGCCATGAAATTAAAAGACGCTTACTCCTTGGAAGGAAAGTTATGACCAACCTAGACAGCATATTCAAAAGCAGAGACATTGCTTTGTTAACAAAGGTCCGTCTAGTCAAGGTTATGGTTTTTCCAGTAATTATGTATGGATGTGAGATTTAGACTATAAAGAAGGCTGAGTGCCAAAGAATTGATGCTTTGAACTGTGGTGTTGGAGAAGACTCTTGAGAGTCCCTTGGACTGCAAGGACATCCAACCAGTCCCTCCCAAAGGAGATTAGTCCTGGGTTCATTGGAGGGACTGATGCTGAAGCTGAAACTCCAATACTTTGGCCACCTGATGCGAAGAGCTGACTCATTTGAAAAGACCCTGATGCTGGGAAAGATTAAGGGTAGGAGGAGAGGGGGACGACAGAGGATGAGATGGTTGGATGGCATCACAGACTCAACGGACATGAGTTTGGGCAAACTCCGGGAGTTGTGATGGACAGGGGGGCCTGGGGTGCTGCGGTTCATGGGGTCGCAAAGAGTCGGACACGACTGAGCGGCTGAACTGACTGACTGACTGATCAGTGGCAGTTACTGAGCGATATGCAGACTCAGCAACTAAAATTTATGTGAAGAGATTTAGTGTAAGGTAAAGGTGCACAAGTGGAAAACTGTGGACAGACCAATCAGGAGAATCATAGAAGTGTACTCCAAGTACAATTTTAAAGGTGGAGAGTGTGGTTGCAAATCAGTCATGATATTGTGTGAGTCGCCTCTCAGGACACTTGTAGCAAGTGTGATGGGCAGTATCTGAGTGAACAGGATGTGATCAGTAGGTAGGAGAGTGAGCGAAAACCCCCGGACTATTGCCACCTTCACCAAAGTCAGGGACTATTCCTCCCTAGTTGATCCCTTGTGGTGAAAGAGACTCAGTGCACCAACATCTCCCGAATCTTAAAGATAACACAGGAATGCGGATTTTTATGTGAATGATCCCAATTTGAAGAGTGAATATCTAAAACCCAGTATTAAATGTAAAATTGTATATGCCGATCCAGAGCAGGTTTTTGAGCCAGCTGCATCCCCTGTGACCACAGTGTATGATTTTTAGTTCATATTATAGACAGTTAAGTACAGGTCCTTCTACCCAGGGTGGTTGTCAGCATCACAGAAGGGCTAAACTACATTTAATTCATTTTGACATCCTCATCTCTCATGAAAATTCTTTTCACAAAATATGCATGGAAAAAAACACTTGTTTCCTGATAACAGATATTAATGCATTTTAGGCAGGACAGGATTTCCAGCAGAATCCTATTAGCACCGCTTACTCCTTGGAAGGAAAGTTATGACCAACCTAGACAGCATATTCAAAAGCAGAGACATTGCTTTGTTAACAAAGGTTCGTCTAGTCAAGGCTATGGTTTTTCCTGTGGTCATGTATGGATGTGAGAGTTGGACTGTGAAGAAGGCTGAGTGCCGAAGAATTGATGCTTTTGAACTGTGGTGTTGGAGAAGACTCTGGAGAGTCCCTTGGACTGCAAGGACATCCAACCAGTCCATTCTGAAGGAGATCAGCCCTGGGATTTCTTTGGAAGGAATGATGCTAAAGCTGAAACTCCAGTACTTTGGCCACCTCATGCGAAGAGTTGACTCATTGGAAAAGACTCTGATGCTGGGAGGGATTGGGGGCAGGAGGAGAAGGGGACGACAGAGGATGAGATGGCTGGATGGCATCACTGACTTGATGGACGTGAGTCTGGGTGAACTCCGGGAGTTGGTGATGGACAGGGAGGCCTGGCGTGCTGTGATTCATGGGGTCGCAAAGAGTCGGACACGGCTGAGCGACTGAACTGAACTGAACTGAGTCCTATCTAGGTCACCATTATGTCAATGTTTATTTAAAGACATCAATGGTAAAATAATTGCATTTCTAGATGACAGAAATATAGAAAGACAGTAAAAATAAATAACCTGGATTAATTTTCGTGGCAGACTGTACAGTACCATTTAAGGACCTAATCTAGTTTTCTAACTTAGAGGTTAGACCAGAGATTTAACATCTCTTACCTGAAGGCTCTTCATACCTTAATACATTTTTCCTGTCTGTACAGTGTCCCACACCATCTTCTAAGTCTAGAATGCTCATTTATTCCTAAAGTCCCTAAACGCTACTTATCCTTTATAACCCTGCTCAAATGGACATTTCCTCTGGAAACCTTCCTATCCCTTTGTCTGAAGTGCCCCTCAAAAAATGTCTTCACACAATGTTTTTACCTCTATCACACTGTAATAAAATCACGGGTGTACCATAATTTTTCTCTGCTTCTCTGAGGACCAAGAGTATGTTTCATGCATCAAGTTATACACTATGACTTCCATAGTTCCAGGAAGGCAATGTCTTATCCACTAATGCTCATTTTATAAATTAAAAAAGTTTTTTCCTGTTAACAATGAGAAATGAAATGTACTAGAAAGATAAATGGTGGCTCTAAGGCAGACTGTTTTGTAGAAAATATCACAGATTAAAAAGAATGCAAGAATTCAAGCTCTAGCTTGGAATCCCCTCTTTAATACTAAATGTTCATTCTCTGGTAGATCTTGCAGACTTTCTTTTAGGTGTTTAAGGTTATGCTACTTCACAGGAAGTGAGAGCAAAAATCAGGCCAGGGTAAAAACAAAAGAAAGTGAATTCAGTGCATGGGAAGCAGGAAAAAAAAAAAAAAAAGACAACAAGAACAGAAACTCATAGATGCAAACTAATTGCTTATAGGATTTTGTGCAATGAGAAATCCAGAGCTCAATTTTCCAGCACAGGGAGGTGAAGAGATAAAGAATATTTGGGTGAGAGGGAACCGGGACGATTACTAAAAATTAAACGGAGACCTGAATTCCTCTTGTGCAAACAAGCCTCCCTGACCCTTATTTGCTGAGTACTGGGCCTGCCTTTATGTACTTTAGTCTTTCAATGTGTTGCCCCCAAGCTAAGTTATAAAATCTAAGGCCATTCTGCAGCCAGTGATACTTTTTATCTGAAAGTCCAGACCCAGTGGCAGAGCTGGGCCCTGAACAATCCTAGATTGTTCAATTCTAGGCATCTGCCTAGAATTAGGTTTCCTACAAGAGAAGCAGCAGTGGTGTGTCCCTGGGGACACACAGATTGGCAAATGATGAAACAAAGAGGCTCATTGCATGAGTGGGCCCTGTGCCAGTCTGCGGGTTTCTTCATGCCCTAGACTCAGAACCCTCATGCTTCTGCTGGCCCCACCCACAGGGACTGCTCTATATCTCCAGTCCCAAGGATGGGGGTACACCAGCTGCCCCTGAGCCCCAGGACATTCAGCTGGATCTGTTCTCACAGGAGCCACAGCAGAGGTACTGGGTAAGACAAGGAGCCCTAGGGCTGAATTTAGCGCCCAGAGCACAGGACAGACTTTGGGGTGAGGAGAAAGGAACTAGAAACACAGTGACAGCCGGGGTCTGCTGGGTGAGTGAGGAGGGACTGTACTATTAGTTGCTGGGATGCAAAATATACCCTTCTTTTCACAGGAAACATGGTTCCAATACAGCAGGATTCTCAGCTTCGTCTCATTTTGCTGCTGGGGCTCTTGGGAATGGTGATCTCACTCCATGCCCCACCTCGTACTTTAACCCGGGCTCAGTGGTTTGAGATTCAGCACATAAATATGGCCCACCATCAATGTAATGCCGCAATGAGAGTGGTTAACCGTTACAGAATGGTATGTAAAGGTAGAAATACTTTTCTCCACAGAACATTTGCTTATGTAGCTCGTATTTGTAACACCCCAAATGTAACCTGCTCTACATCAGGCAGGATGAACTGTCATAATAGCTCAGTCCAAGTGCCTATAACCTTCTGCAACCTCACAAGAAATGCAATGAACTACACAAACTGCCGTTACGGACGGACAAGGGCACGGAAGATCTTCATCGTTGCCTGTGAGAAGAGATCACCTCGGGACAGTCCCAGGTACCCTGTGGTTCCAGTTCACTTGGATAAGATCATCTAAATTTGGGGTCAGCACTTTGGCCTGTGCTTACCTGCCAAGCCCCATGGTCATAGCTGCAGTCCTATCCCCTGATCTTCCCAGGAGATCAGCATCAGTCCTCATGGCACCAGCCCCCCTGTGCCCTTTAAGCTTTGCTCAGCTGAAGCTACATATGTACCCACAATAAACTGTACAACATTACACACAAGGCTCTGTGTGTCTGCTTGTGCCCTTCTGTCGTGTGGCTACATCCTGGTCTAGAGGCATTTCTCCTTCTCAACAGAGATTTGTGGGAAAATGAGAGACATGAGGATAAGAGGTTGCTGTGTCTTGAAGTTGTGCAGACTTTTCCTTCTCTCTGCTGTAGGGCAGGAAACTGAGGCTTCCATTCATAGCTGACTATTTCAGTATCAGGGGGCACAGAGTAGAAACAAATGTATTTTATTCTGATCGAAGAATCATACACTAAATGATAGCAGTAAACTATATGGTGTAAAAATGAAAAGAAAGGGGAATATCATAATTGTGATAAGACCAAAAGAAAAAAGCAAATTTTAGGCTCAGAGATCCATTTTTAAATAAGTATATCAAATCTTCAGGTATGTATGGTCATCCTAGGGGTGGATCCAGTTTGAGTCTAATGTGGAATGATATAAAGTGTTCGGGTAGTACATGATCAGATTCTAGTACTACCTGGAGAAGGGGTGACACCCTTTTCTGAGAACTTCTATGCCCTGGAGGAGGCAGCAGCCTGTCATGTGGTGGAGAAGGTCAGGAAGGAGACCTGGAATGAGGCCCTCTCCCAAGGATGGATCAGTGGTTCATTCACATTCAGGTCAGGAAGGGGCACAGGCTCCAGGACTCTGGAAATAGACTGACAGAAAAGGAAGCTGACAATGACAGCCCCTACTCTCCCTCCATCCCAGAGCTGCACTCAGGAATCAGTGAGGAGCAGGAAGGGAAAGCTCCTCACACACTGGGGTCAGGAGCAGCATTCAAGGGATTGCTTGGGAGACAGGCTGAATCTTTTGCAGGACTTCACGCAGAATAAAACAGAGGTGGCTTGTCATCAAATCTGTACCTCTGTCCTTGAGTCTGGTGTTTCTGACTTCCTTTATATCAGCTCTTTTTCCAGCTCCAGATATATAGCAATTTCCTTTCCTCCCACCCACCTCATATGATCATTCATTCTTGCTCTTGGTAGTACTACACACACCAGGTGCACTGGAGCATCTTCTCTGGAGAAGCCATTGGAAGATTTGTTCCTCTGGTTGGAGTTATTGCATGGAGACCCTAGGTCTGGAAAATTCTGGAGCTCAGCAGAAACCACTGACTTCAGGTTAATAAACAGTGGAAAGACATGATCTCACTCTTCCAAATGCTTTGGAGTAACAGAAGGAGGAGCTGGAATACCGCAAGGCTGGAGTCACATTGGGCATGATGCAGGATGCGGTGAACCTTCTTGTCTCTACAGAGCATGTGTCTCTTCCCAGACATGGACACAGCCTCTCTAACAGTTAACTCAGCTGCCCCATCATTCTCTGCCTTGTGTCGTCTTCCCCTCGCCCATCACTCATCCCTTCATTCACTCAACAGATAACCGATGTGCAGGTGTTGTCTTCTAGGTAGTTTTCTAAGGTCGTGCGGATGCAATGTAAACAAAGATACACTTGCCCTTATGGTGCCTATTCTACTGAGAAGAATTGAACTTACAAAATTATTTTTTACAGGTGATAGGTGTCAGGGAGGAAAACTATACTGAGGAATACAATGTACAGCTATCTCTCGGTATCTTCAGGGAATTCGTTCCTCAACCCAGAAGATTTCAAAATTCACAGATGCTCAAGTCCCTTATTAAAAAAGGGTAGGACTGTTGGCCCTCCACATCCACAGGTCTCACATCCACGCAGCAGGCCACCTGTAGTGGGTCTCAGTTAGTTCATAAAAATCAGTCTGCAGTGTGGTTGTCAGGGACCCAAAAAGGAGTAAATTCTGAGCAATATGAGAAGTTGGTCATTCAGAAACGAAGAGGATAGTCACACCGAGAGAAAGCATTCAAAGGGCCTGACATGAATATAGATTAGTCATGTTAGAAAAATAAAAATTGGTTTTACAGGACAAGAGCATTTTAATCATGAGCATTAATGATAGAGGGAAATGAGGCTCAAGTGCTTCATACCTGTGAAGATAGGTAAAGAGCAATTTCTTATGGGGTACCAATGGAGCATGTCAGATACTCTAATAATGTGACCTGAAGACGAGTCTGCCAGCTGTGCAGGAACTGTGGGACAGTCAGGAACTCATGCTACCCAGGCCAAATCCCAGAGGCAAGGGATAAGGTAATGGCAACACAGCAGAAGAAAAAGTGCAGATTTGGGATTCTGTTTTCAACTTCAAATGATCAGATTTTAATGAAGGATTCAAAGTGGAGGGAGAGGGGAACAGAGGAGACTTCCTTGTGGCAGGAAAATGTACCTTCATCCTCTCACAAAGCCCCTATTGTTCTCCCTCCCTGAACCACACTCTCCCTCCTGCCCTTAGGCTTCCCCACCTTCTTCCTGCTATTTCCCTGTTCCTCAGCTTCCCCAGTTCCTGTGCTGAAGGTTGGGTTGGGGTCAGAGGGAGGTGCTGGCCCTAAAGCTTAAAAGTAGCTCATCTTTCTTAGGAGGCGTGAGGATTCAACGCAGAGCAAGAAAGCCTTCGCTTCCACCACCCTCTGTGATAGACATTCAAGATCTGGCTGCATTAAACCTGAGGCCAGCAGCACGGTGGCCACTATTAGAAAAGTTAATTGTCCACATCAGCATATTCCAAGGGCACATTCCTTGGAGTCCACTAAGCCTCCATTTCCAATTTTGTAAAATGCTCACAATAGTACCCAGTCTCAAAGAAGTCTTGGAGGAGTGAAAGTCGTTAGTGATTGCAACACACTCTGTAAGGTCCAGCATGAAGTGAACGGGCAGTTCTCATTTTTACTGCTTGTGCTTTATGGTCTAACATCAGGAACACTGCAAAGCAAGTTCCTCTAGAGGGTACAAAGAGGGTTGTCTCAAATGACCTTCAGATCAGGGCAAGAAGGTCCCAGGGTCAGGTCAGGAGATGTGAGAGGAGAGGAATCTGATCTAAACCCTGTGATTGGTTTTTGTCTGGAACTGAGATTTTACACACTGTGTTTCCATTTGAATCACATAAAGGAGAGAGATGGTAGACTACATGGATGGACCTAGAGGGTATTACGTTTGGTGAAACAGCAGAGAGTGAAAGACAAATACTGTATGATGTCACTTATATGTGGAATCTAAACAGCAAATGTGCAAGCATCACAAGACAGAATCATAGATACAGAGAACAAACAGGTGTTTGCCAGAGGGGAGTACAGTGAGGAAATGAAAGAGCCAGGTGAGGGAGATTAAGGTGCACAAAATTCTAGTTATAAAACATATGAGTCTCAGGTACACATTTACAGTGTGGGGAATATAGTAAAAAATTACGCATTATCTTTGGTAACAGATGACAACTAGATGTCATGCTGTCCATTTTGAAATGTATAGAAATATCGAATCTGCTGTGTATCAGGAGCTAATGGTGCTATAGGTCAATTATACTTCACAAACAAACAAATGAAGCAAACTCATAGAAAGAGATTAGATTTGTGGTTACCAGAGGTAGGGGATGAGAGCGAGGAGGAATTGGATGAAGATAGTCAATCTTCATCTTCAGGTTAAACTATTTTCAGATTAAAAGATAAATAAGTGCTACAGCTGTAATGCACAACATGATAAATACAATTAACACTGCTGTATGTTACATACGAAAGGTGTTAAGAGAGTAAATCCTAACAGTTCTCATAAAAAGAACAATTTTTTTCTATTTCTTTAATTTTGCATCTATATGAGATAATGAATGTTCACTAAACTTATTGTGATGATCACTTCATCACATTTGTAGGTCAAATCATTGTGCTGTACACCCTAAACTTACATAGTCCTGTGTGTCGATTGTATCTCAATAAAATTTGAAGAAATAAAAAACAGTGAGGCAAGGAGTACAGAAATCCTGTTCTAATCCCCAGTTCAAATTACCTATGAAACACAGCCTTTTTTGACACTAAAACTTTACTTATGTTATTAAACATAACTGTTTAAATGGATAACTGTTACTTGTGTCTGAAGTCTGAGTTATAATAATTTCATAAGGACAATGCCTACTTCAAAATTCTTAGTATTTCAAGGTATATTGAACTCAAAACTGGTGACATGAAAGAACTTAGTGAACGGGAACAGCAGGGTGATTAAAATGGACAAGAATACTGAGTAGATCAAATCGTTCACATATTCCACTGAGTTAAAAATGCGAACCACGGCACCCCATATGGACATTACCAAATCTGAACTTACCAGAAATTCAGTCTCACCTGGAAGGTGAAATTTGTCTGGAGGGGAATCAAGAGCTTTAGTGGCAACTGATAATGAGAAAGAATGAATTCTTCATTTCCTTTTTAACAAAATGTGAGAGCCTTTTGCCACAGTTCTTTCATTGTGAGAAGTTATCTCAAAAACAGAGATTCAAAACCAAGTGGAGGATTAAATAAATACATTCATTCATCTACTTTAATACCCTCTACACCTTCCCCAAATTTTGGCCAGCTTCTGACCCACAGGGTCCTTCACAGCTTTGACTGTTTAGGAGTTCCTTTGGCCACAACGGTGTGCTGAAGGCCCTTCCCTCCACGTACTTGGCCTCGCTGGTGATGTCCTAACAATCTGAAAGAGCAGTTACACTGTCCCGAGAAACAAGGAACGGTTATGGCTTAATGTGCAGCTTATCAGAACTCTGATGATGAAAAGAAAACCGAAATTTCCCTCTCTTTCTCCATTTCCATCTCTCCAAGATGCTGGTGCACATATCAGGAAAATTACTCTCACATTTTTTTAAGGTGACTGCAACAACTCCAAACCTTTTACCACCTCAGGAATAAGTCCAGCACAAGATAGCCCTGTCTTCAACTGCCAACATTTCCATCAAATATATCTGGTTGTGTAAAAGGTTGACCTCAGAATCAACACCTGTGATCTGAGAAATGGAATGCATGCACTGATTAGGTCAAGAATGGTTCAAGGACCCTCATGGTCCTTGAACAAACCATTTTGCAGTATCTATTAGGGTCTTACCTTTCAAACCATTTAACTATATGAGGCAAGATTCTCTTTACATAATTTAGCAAACTATCATAGTACAATGGATGAATGCAAAAGCAGATATAGAATCCAATTGTCAACACAGAGTCAGCCAGTAAAGAAAATGTGAAACAACGGTATTCTGCTTATAAACTTTTTTTTTGTTTTAGAAAATAGGCTTTTAAAAAAATACATGATATATATCAACATTTAATGATTCACTATTGCTATTATTAAATGAATTTTGAGTTAATGGTTAAGCATTCTAAAATTTCTTGGTCCTAATTTATAATAAAGTACATATAGAGAGATATAATCAAATAAACAAAAGCTCTTTGCTGTTCTCAATAACTTTTATTTCTTTTTTTAAATATTTATTTACTTAGGCTGCACTGGGTCTTATTTGCACATGGGATCTTCCCTCTTTAGTTGCAGCAGATCTTTAGTGTAGCATGCAAACTTTTAATCACAGCATGTGGGATCTAGCTCCCTGACCAGGGATCAAACCCAGGCCCCTTGCAGTGGGAGCACAGAGTCTTGACAACTGAGCCACCAGGGAAGTTCCTTCAATAACTTTTAGTGATACTGAGAGCAAACATTCTGAGTCCTGCTGTTATGGAATACTGGGCAGAGGTTGGGGTGTGTGGTCGAGGTGAGGTTGTCCCATTCTGAAACTTGGGTTCATACCCACATTGCTGCTCTCCCATAACATTTTGTGAGGCCAGAAATCCAACTGTGGTTTTTCTGGTATCAAGCTATTATTCTAGGCAGTGGGAGGTGGGTATTGGTTGTAGGTGATCTATCAAAACAAACAGTAGTGTTTGGTCAGTCATCATGAATTCCACAGGGTCTTAAAATGGGGACTGTTTTACTGAGAGGTCAAATGAGGTTGAATCCTGTGGGCACTTTCCATGGTCTTTATTAAGATGCCTTAGAAGAAACTATGGCACTGTGGTGATCACCAATACCTAGTCTTTGTGTTCCACTCAGTCACAAAGTGAATCTTGCCTATGCCTTTGTTGCATTTAGAAAACGACAGAATTCAGGAGCTCAGCAGTCAGCACTTCCAAATCTTCCTTCAGGTGATTCCGTCATCACCTGTTCCCACCCTGGCATTTGGGACTCACTTTAGCTGACTCTGACTTCATAAGCCTATGATGGAATTCGATAGTGTCTCGATATTGGGGCTATTCCAAGGTGAGAGGAAGTGGAGGTACCATTTGCCTTGGGAGCCCAAGACAACTCCAGCTACAAGTACTTCTAATCAGGGATCTGCATCTTAGCATAAGCCTGTGTTCACCTGACCCCATCACCACCTGAGTGCACACGATTAACCTACTGTCATTTTGACATTTTCCCATTGAATAAAGGGAGAAATGATCAAAGGTTTTGGCTGAGACCCACCACGTGAAATAGAAGGCCTCAGTTCATCGTACTTGTGTCTCAAACAGTCAGATGCTTAAGTAAATTTTTTGAATGAAAATAAATATAAATATAATTCATAAATATGAATATAAATATATTCCTATAAATACCTTTTATTAAGGAAACAACATTTTTACCTTGGAAACAAAACCCTGATAAAGCAGGTATTTCAGCCTGGATGATACGCCCTCCTTAGACAAAAGACTCAGAGGCAACCTACACGGATGACACTTACCTTAAACCTACTGTGCATCCTGCCTCCCTCTAAGGAGCAGCCACAATGAAGGAGAACATCAAGCTCTGTTTCTACCTGCTATTATGTCACTCTCAGGGCCTCAGTATAATCTCTAAAATGGGGATAATTATACCTGCCTGATGGAATATTGTGAGGGTTGATTTAAATTTTAAAATTCTTTTACAAATGAGAACAATCAATATGCTCTTAAATATGTTCAGTGTGAATATAAAATAAGTTATCTATCCTGGTATCTTAGTTTGTGCTTAGTCGCTCAGTCGTGTCCGACTCCTTGGAACCACACGGACTGGGGCCTGCCAGGCTCCTCTGTCCATGGGGATTCTCCAGGCAAGAATACTGGAGTGGGTTGCCATGCCCTCCCTCCAGGGGATCTTCCCAACCAAGAGATTGAACCTAGGTCTCCCACATTGCAGGTGGATTCTTTACCATCTGAGCCACCAGGGAAGCCCAGTATCTTAGCTTATCCTCCATATATAAACATGGTTATTATTTTAACGCTCTCCAGTATTAAAAGCACTTTCTAAGTGCAGTGGGCAGCGCGTCAGTCTCATAAAAGACCAAAGTTTGACCCAATTGATACTGACTCCTCAGATTCCTGTTACAAGAAAAACCAACTGAATTGTGCCAAAAATATTCACTTTTCCCAGGCTTCACTAGGTTCAGCAACACCATGTGTATTTGGAAGGGTTTTCTGTTGTCAAGCCACAGCATCTCCCACCCTACACCCACATAGGAGCTTCAGAACATAAGGCCCTAGGAAAACCCATAGTACCAGAGGTAACCCGCCAATAGCAGGGCACTATAAATAAACACATGATGCTTAATACTGCTGCTTTTGTTCCAGTATATTCATTCCAATTTGTTTATACTAGTAAAACTTTGAAAATAAACAGAATATCCTGAACATGGGGCTGTATAAAATACAATAGTATATCCCTACATACCGGGGTCCAGCCCCGGTTGGATCCAGGGATTCCCTCGGGAGGACGGCGTTGGTGAAAAGGATAGCAAAGCAGAGAGATTAGAGGCTCATTATAACTGGTTTACGCGGAAAGTCAATAAAACCCGTGACATCAGGTTTGCTCTGACCACGGAGGCCGCAGGCGCCCTCTCGAATCGCTGAAGGTGCCCCACCTTAGGCACCTTCTCGAGTGGGTCTTAGAAGCCCAGGCAAGTAAGTGGTCCCAGAGGACCCCCACACTCCAATTATATGTCCTGAAGGAAGAACAGAAAAGAAAAGGAGAGAAAAGGAAGCAAGAAAGAACGACACGGGGAGACCAAGCTTTGAGCAAGGCCCGTAGCTTTATTTTCAAAGGGAGCTTATATACCTTAAGTTGTGCATAGAGGATAATAGGGGGTGTAAAGTCATGCAAAGTCAGCAGTCTTTGATCCTTATTGAGAACAGGCTTTCTTTTCTGCAAACTTAACGTATACAAATGGTTTAGGTGATTTACACCATCTTTTGGCCAGAAGACCTGTTAACGTTTTATGATTCTGATAAAGGTTTGTCAACCATAGACTTATTTTCTCTAAGAGTAATTATTTTAAAGTTTGGCGCCATCCTCCGAAGGTGTTAGATAAAGTTGCATTCCTTTAGGGCAAAGGTGCAGTGGGCTTACAACAAAGGAAAGAATGTATTACCTTAAGGGTCTAAAGTTGTTAACACCAAGGCCACTACTTATTTTTTCTATATACCAACTATATTAATTAATACACTTCCAAGGATACAATACAGGGGATGTGGAAACTTGGCAGCAAGCATTGGCTCAACAATGAAATCTTCTACTATTTCTATTCTGACAATTTCTAACTCTCCGAGAGGCTCTATACTATTTGAATATCTTAAGCTTCCCGTGCCTCTCGGTTGGGAGACTGTAAACAATCGTATGCTGTAGGAGTCTGGGTAAACCTGTCAGGCAAATTAGAGAGCCGTCTGAGGGGTTTAGATTGAAACACTCCTATTATGCACAGGAGGCTAATTAACTAGAGCTCCAAGTTGATTTCCTTCAGAGAAAGGTGGTCGGGGATAGCCCCGCATTAATGTCAGAGGAGTTGGTGAAAGTCGTAAACTAGTAAAACAGACAGATTCTGGTTTTGGGGTAGACGCTCAGGCAGGTCCACGGCAGGGGAGCCCCTCGAGTCCTGACTCGCCTTTGCATATCAGGCCTCTCCACATGACTTTGTCATGGGTGGAAACTCCCATGCTGGCTCCCGGCCCTTACAAAGGAATACTATTCAGCCATTAAATAGAAGGGGCTTCCCAGATGGCACTAGTGGTAAGGAACCCACCTGCCAATGCAGGAGACTTAAGAGATGCGGGTTTGATCACTGGGTTGGAAAGATCCCCTGGAAAAGAGCATGGCAAACCATCCCAGTGTTCTTGCCTCGAGAATCCCATGGACAGAGGAGCCTGGGGGGCTACAGTACATAGGGTCTCAAAGAGTTGGACACAACTGAAGCAACCAGTACATTAAATAGAATGAGGAACACTCTTGCCACTGGCATGGAATATGTCCAAAATATATTGTCAGTGGGAAAGAGATATTCAATGTAGAACACTGAATATAAAATGTTACTACTTATGGGGGGGAGGTGGGGAAGAGGCATCTATCCACATGTCAACAAACTTATAAATGCCTGTAACATGTAGATGATATAAAGACTGTAAAAGTATACCCAAAAAAACTGAAAAATTATTGCATCTGGAAAATAAAATTTGGACCAAGAACCAAGAGGACAACATTCTTTTTACTAGGTTTGCTCTCTTAGTATGTTTGAATTTACATCTGTCATTTACACGCATCTGTGTGTTTTTAAAGGAAAAAGTCAAATAGACTACTTCACTATAGTCCCTTCTCAGTCGAGGGACCCAAGGAAGAGTCCCTGGTAATAGAAAACTCAAACAAACTTTTCTATTTGTTTTGAAATCGAAAGCTCAAACAAAGCTATTTGCTTTCAAAGCTCATAACTCATATTTATGACATAAAACATAAACTACCATGGGTGATGCAGCACAGAGCTGACCTCGGAAAACCCAGCTGGGAAGCTGCAGATATTCCCTCCTTCCTCCACCTGCCTCCCTCAGCACATCAGCCTCCTTCGTGATGGAGAGTTCCTGGTACACAGTAGGCGCTCATAATCTGAAACCTACTTGCTTACTATCCTGAGATTTTCCTCAGTGATTAAAAGAGCCTTTTGAAAGTTCAAAGCCAGGTTAAAGAACCAGAAAGTCATTAAGTTTTGGTCCCACTCGGCCCGCAAGTTCCAGGCGGCGCAGCACCCCCTGCCGACCGAGGAGGCGGCCGTGGGAACCCTCCCCCGAGCACAAAGGCGCTGAGCCTGTATGTGGGGTCTCCGCAGCTCCAGGCCCCCTCCTCTTCTAGCAGGGCTTCCTCCTCAGGCTGTGCTTGCAAGTCTAGGGTTTGTTTCTAAGAAGGAAGCGGAGGCCCTATGGGTAGAGCATCGAAACCCCTGTCAGGAGTCCTTGATCTGCGCCTCAGTGGCGGAAGCTCTGCGGGTGAAGAGACCCGAAGAAAAACGCTGTGGGTCCGGTCACCCGGGCCTTGGGTCAGCGCCATCGGAGTTCTATTCGAGCTGCCGTGGGCCGATCGATCAGTGAGCCCAGAGAACATCATCCCAGGGAGGGAACATGACTTTCCCGTATAGATGCCCACCATCCTATCAGCACATACGCGCGCACGCAAGAACTTGCTGACTCTCCGGGCCCCTGTGTCCTTCAATCCCGCCCAGGAAGAGGGCGAGGAATTCGAGGAACAGGGGAGAACCAGCCAAGAAAACGGGCCAGACTGGAACGAGGCGCAAGCCCAGCACAGAATTTCGCAGCAGCTCCTGCCCTCTGCTGGCGGAAGGCTGATTTACGTTGTGAGAGAGGCAGCTGCGTGGGGTCAGCGAGGGGTGCGGATTTGGGAGCCAGAAGCATTAGAACGGACTGAGGGTCCCCATAGATAAGAAGGGGCTTGTATCGCAGCACATGTCCTACTAGGAAAGGGGGAGTCTATACCAGCCCCCCCATTTGACCTCGTGGGTAACCGGCGTGGAGCTTTAGTTGCACAAAAAATGGTAAAGGTTGGCATGGAGCCGCTATCCATCAGTGACCTTGGCATCTTGAGAATGTTGTGTAGTGGCAACTGATTTGAGGAGCCTTATTCAGCAAACATTTCTTGAGTACCTATGTGTGAGACGCTGTTAGAGGTATGTGGGAGTCATCAGAGAATACAGCGGACAAAAAGAGAGAGAGAGAGAATAAACATAATAAAGTATGCAAGCTGTATAGACGGGATGATGAGCTCTGTGGGGAAAATACAGCAAGAAGGACAATGAGGCGAAGCTACCAGTAGCATTTTAAACTAAGGGTCATGACAGAGCCAGGAGACACCGGTGTCCCAGACCCAACATGCCGATTGACAGGTCTGTCTGTCTTGAGGGCACCCAGACTGATCTTAAAGGCTTTTCACGCTTGTTTCTGTCACAGAAGCCCCACTGCCAGGTCAGAATCATCAAGGAGGAGGGAGTGATTGGCCATACTTGATGCTGCTGAGCCTGGAGAATCAACTCGGCTGGGGTGGGGAGGTCTCATTTCAAGTGCAAGGAGTGCCCCCTAACTTCTACTTATGGAGCTAAGGAGTCAGTTGAGGAGACTGACAAAGTTCTTGGCCTAGAAGAAGACTGTCTTATCTAGGTGTGAGTCGGAAAAGGATCTGAGTCGTGTTCTCTGTCCTAGAGGAGGGAATGAAGAGACAGAGAGGAGGAGATCTCTATCTCACTTTCCCCAAATTACCAGTCCTTCTTGCCTCAGACCCCAGACCTTCAGCACTCTCCCCTTCTCTTTCTCCTCCCTTGTCTGAGTACTCACGTGATAGGCTCACTTTGTCTTCCCTTCCTTTGTCATGAGCATCCAGTTCAAGCTCCTCCCTCTTCTTTTCCCTCCATCCCACTACCTTGACTCTGCACATTCTTCTAGAGATCTCTACAGGTAGCACACCGATCCACCTCATTTCTAAATAACCACATGGTACTAATGGAATCCTTGTATCAAGGAGCCATGTGTTTGAAAGTCAAAGTTAGTCACTCAGTCGTGTCCAACTTTTTGTAACCCCATGGACTATAGCCCCCCAGGCTCCTCTGTCCATGGAATTCTTCAGGCAAGAATACTGAAGTGGGTTGCCATTTCCTTCTCCAGGGGATCTTTCCGACCCAGGGATCAAACCTGGGTCTCCTGCATTGCAAGCAGATGCTTTACCAACTGAGCCACTAGGGAAGCCATGTGTTTAATTCCCACTTTTATCTCTACTTTTCTGTGTCAGCTAGATAAATCACTCCAGGATTCTAGTTCTCAGATGTTAATTGAAGGATTTGGAACAGAACAAGTTCTCTTGTAATTCTCTGAATTCCTGATAAAGGAATTCCTGGTAAAGGGTGTATGTGTGGGAGAGGAATGTCTACAGAAAGTGCAATCCTCATTTCTGAATTTTTCTACTATGTAAAGCTTATTTTCTTAAAAGATTATGCCTAAATCCATAGGAAATAAGTCGATACCTGAAATAAAATAATCGTAATATATATACATACATGTGTGTATATGTGATGGTTAATTTTCTGTCAACTTGACTGGCCCATGGGGGGCCCAGATGTTCAGTCAAACCTTATCCTGTGTATTTCTGTGACAGTGGTTTTGGATGAGATTAATATTTAAACTGGTAGACTAGGTGGACTTCCCTGGTGGTCCAGTGGCTAAGACTTTGTGCTCCCAGTGCAGAGGGCCCAGGTTTGATCACTGGTCAGGGAACTAGATCCCACATGCTTCAACTAAGAGTCTACATGCTTCACCTAAAGAGCCCTCATGCCATAACAAAGATTGACAATCCCATGTGCCCCAACTACGACCTGGCATGGCCATATAAATAAAAACAAATATTAAAAAAATTAAAAATTGGTAGACTGAGTAAAACAGATTCCTCGCCCTGACGTGGGTGGCCCTCATCCAGTCAGTTGAAGGCCTGAATAGTTTGCTGTCAGTCAGCGTACATTAGCAGAGTAGTTCCATTCTTCGCTGTCTCCAGCGAGGTTCACGAGTCTCTGGTCGAATAGGAAAGCAAAAGGCCTGGAACTCATTAAACCTAACCGGAAGCTTTGATGGGTGCTATGCAGCAAAGAATTGATGCTTTTGAACTGTGGTGTTGGAGAAGACTCTGGAGAGTCCCTTGGACTGCAAGGAGATCCAACCAGTCCATTCTAAAGGACATCAGCCCTGGGATTTCTTTGGAAGGAATGATGCTAAAGCTGAAACTCCAGTACTTTGGCCACCTCATGCGAAGAGTTGACTCATTGGAAAAGGCTCTCATGCTGGGAGGGATTGGGGACAGGAGGAGAAGGGGACGACAGAGGATGAGATGGCTGGATGGCATCACCGACTCGATGGACGTGAGTTTGAGTGAACTCCAGGAGCTGGTAATGGACAGGGAGGCCTGGCGTGCTGTAATTCATGGGGTCGCAAAGAGTCGGACACGACTGAACGACTGAACTGAATTGAACTGAACTGATGCAGTGTAAAATATCTGTGCATCATTCACAATTTTTATGACTCTTGGTGTGCTGAAAATAAAGGCAAAATATGTTGAAAATAATAAGAAAGCCACCACCTCTTTGATGCACCCATTTCATACATGGCAGTTGGAATTAAGCCCCCCAATAAGGCTGCCCAATAGGTAACACTCCCTACACTTTCTAGTGTTTTCTCACCTGTACTCAAGACCCAGCATGACCCACTAGTAGACCTAGGATGTCTGTGGACAGTATGCAGGAGGAATTTTACTCTTTCTCTGGGATAAGGGAAGGTAAGCTCCTTGGCTGAGGTCTCATGGTTGGTGAGGGGCAGAGCTGTGAGTCAAACCTTGTTCTCTGTTTTTAAAAAGCCATGCACTTTAACAGACAAACAAGCTTGTTCCTCTCACGTAAGAACAAGAGGAAGCATGGGATAATACCCCACACAGGAAAATATCCTGGCTTTGGAGGAAGAACATACGTTAACAATTAAGAGCCCCCAAATTCCTCTATAAATGGCATCAAAGGGAAAGCCTTACTGCTAGAAATTATCAGCAGTAACGTCTATTATTTTTTTTCTAATTTTATTTTATTTTTAAACTTTACATAATTGTATTAGTTTTGCCAAATATCAAAATGAATCCGCCACAAGTATACATGTGTTCCCCATCCTGAACCCTCCTCCCTCCTCCCTCCGCATACCATCCCTCTGGGTCGTCCCAGTGCACTAGCCCCAAGCATCCAGTATTGTGCATCGAACCTGGACTGGCAACTCGTTTCTTACATGATATTTTACATGTTTCAATGCCATTCTCCCAAATCTTCCCACCCTCTCCCTCTCCCACAGAGTCCGTAAGACTGTTCTATACATCAGTGTCTCTTTTGCTGTCTCGTACACCGGGTTATTGTTACCATCTTTCTAAATTCCATATATATGCGTTAGTATACTGTATTGGTGTTTTTCCTTCTGGCTTACTTCACTCTGTATAATAGGCTCCAGTTTCATCCACCTCATTAGAACTGATTCAAATGTATTCTTTTTAATGGCTGAGTAATACTCCATTGTGTATATGTACCACAGCTTTCTTATCCATTATCCATTCATCTGCTGATGGACATCTAGGTTGCTTCCATGTCCTGGCTATTATAAACAGTGCTGCGATGAACATTGGGGTACACGTGTCTCTTTCCCTTCTGGTTTCCTCAGTGTGTATGCCCAGCAGTGGGATTGCTGGATCATAAGGCAGTTCTATTTCCAGTTTTTTAAGGAATCTCCACACTGTTCTCCATAGTGGCTGTACTAGTTTGCATTCCCACCAACAGTGTAAGAGGGTTCCCTTTTCTCCACACCCTCTCCAGCATTTGTTATTTGTAGACTTTTGGATCGCAGCCATTCTGACTGGTGTGAAATGGTACCTCATAGTGGTTTTGATTTGCATTTCTCTGATAATGAGTGATGTTGAGCATCTTTTCATGTGTTTGTTAGCCATCTGTATGTCTTCTTTGGAGAAATGTCTATTTAGTTCTTTGGCCCATTTTTTGATTGGGTCGTTTATTTTTCTGGAGTTGAGCTGTAGGAGTTGCTTGTATATTTTTGAGATTAGTTGTTTGTCAGAGTAACGTCTATTATTGAGAAACAAGTGGAATAGCTCAAACTGAGAAGCCAATTAGGGCATAGACCCAGGTAAGCCTGACTTTATCTCAAGCTTTCCCAGACATCAGATATCCTGCATGATAGCTCCATTCCAATTGTATTATTCATTAACATTTCCCTTTTATCAACTCAGTTTTTACACAATTTTGTTCTAAGCCAGAATACATATGAAAACACAGATTTGACACACTGATTATTCATCACATTAAAATAAATCCCTAACAATTAACACCTTAAATATTTATCTGTGTACTCCTTGACATCAGTGAGCTCACTTCTCGCCAATTGTACACATTTCATATTTTTACAAACAGTTACACCTACAGAAGAATAAAAAACCCAAAAACCCAAGCACAGTAGGAAAAAATGAACCCAAAAATCAAAGATTTGGTCATATTTAATCAACTCTGTTCAAAAGAAAAGCTACTCCAAGCAGTGTTCTTAATTATAAAATGTTATTACCACAGTCCTTCTTTCCTTGCCGGCAAGCAGTGTTCATTGTTGCCCCTGTAACAGCCACTGCATTAGGAAAGCTGTGTCCAGGAATGTATTAACAGTTGGCAACTGCCTATCAGCAGATTAAGGGCACACGTTGCAAGAGCTTAGGGCTGAAGAAATTTCAAGTACCAAACATCAAGATGGCTTTGAGAAACCCTGTGGCCAAAGCCCTCAACAGTTGTTTTTACCACAGTGCAAAAGACTTTTTTCCCAAGACTATATCTTACAATGTCCCTCAACTACAAATAATAGCATAATGACATTGGCTGCTACTTCAGTGGCTGTTGGAATACAGATGGGGCTATTAAGCTAATGAAATAACAGAATGAGCTCACTTTTAGCAGTCTTTTGATACTAAAGAAAAATCATCCTGAGAATTCCAGTTTAATTATGGGTTTATATTAATCCCTTTTCAAATAAACAAATCCTCAGCCCAAGATCTTTCTTGTCAGCTGAATCATTTGGGTTTGATTGGAAGGAAATGGAGGGCAGTTAAAAATGTGCAGCGAAAATCTATAGAAGAAACTATCAGAAATTATGTTTGGGGATGTTCTCTGAACACAATCTAAAGAAGAATGATCAGGGATCAGGCAGAGTATCAGCCAGACTCCTCTTGGGACTGTTAACAAGTCTGACAGCTTATGAACCCAAATGTGTACAGGAGTCGGATAGGTATCATCCCTGAGTGAACAGACAGGATGGGAGTCAGGAGGGAGGAATGGAGCCAGGGAAGATTTCTTGAGCTTTTTAGAAGTGGCCTATTCTACTCAGCTCTGGCTGATGGTTACATGGCCACACTTTGAGGCTATTTTAAGGCAAGCCAAGGATCATATTTTCTATATGAAAATCCCTCTTTGGAAAGGTTATCATGGACTCCAAAAATTAGTTTAAACATTAAAAAATAACATCATCAACAAAACCCACTGACTAAGCCAATCAGATCGGCTTTTGAACCAGACAGACCCCTATAACTGGAGTATATGGGTTTGCCTCATATTATAGATGCTTGAGTACCCTTGTGGTTCAGCTGGAAAAGAATCTGCCTGCAATGCGGGAGACCTGGGTTCAATCCCTGGGTTAGGAAGATCCCCTGGAGAAGGGAAAGACTACCCATTCCAGTATTCTTGCCTGGAGAATTCCATGGACTTCCATGGAAGAGTCATGACTCTTTGCAACACGACTGAGCGACTTTCACGTTCTACAGCCTTGCTGCCCACTGAGACTCTAAATCATTGCAGAAGGGCTACATTATTCTTAATTCACTTTTATACCCTTTTCGTGTATAAAAGCTGGTTTTAGAAAAGGCAGAGGAACCAGAGATCAAATTGCCGACATCCTCTGGATCATCAAAAAAGCAAGACAGTTTCAGAAAAACATCTATTTCTGCTTTACTGACTATGCCAAAGCCTTTGACTGTGTGGATCACAATAAACTGTGGAAAATTCTGGAAGAGATGGGAATACCAGACCACCTGACTGGCCTCTTGAAAAATCTGTATGCAGGTCATGAAGCAACTAGAACTTAGAACAAGTTAGAACTGGACATGGAACAACAGACTGGTTCCAAATAAGAAAAGGAGTGCATCAAGGCTGTATATTTTCACCCTGCTTATTTAACTTATATGCAGAGTACATCATGAGAAACGCTGGGCTGGACTGGAAGGAACACAAGCTGGAATCAAGATTGCCGGGAGAAATATCAATAACCTCAGATATGCAGATGACACCACCCTTATGGCAGAAAGTGAAGAAGAACTAAAGAGCCTATTGATGAAAGTGAAAAAGGAGAGTGAAAAAGCTGGCTTAGAGTTCAATATTCAGAAACTAAGATCATGGCATCCAGTCCCATCACTTCATGGCAAACAAATGGGGAAACAATGAAACAGTGGCTGACTTTACTTGGGGGGGCTCCAAAATCACTGCAGATGATGACTGAAGCCATGAAATTAAAAGACATTTACTCCTTGGAAGGAAAGTTATGACCAACCTAGACAGCATATTCAAAAGCAGAGACATTACTTTGTCAACAAAGGTCCGTCTAGTCAAGGCTCTGGTTTTTCCAGTAGTCATGTATGGATGTGAGAGTTGGACTATAAAGAAAGCTGAGTGCCGAAGAACTGATGCTTTTGAACTGTGGTGTTGGGGAAGACTCTTGAGAGTCCCTTGGACTGCAAGGAGATCCAACCAGTCCATTCTAAATGAGATCAGTCCTGAGTGTTCATTGGAGGGACTGATGCTGAAGCTGAAACTCCAATACTTTGGCCACCTGATGTGAAGAGCAGACTCATTTGAAAAGACCCTGATGCTGGGCAAGATTGAAGGCAGGAGGAGAAGGAGATGACAGAGGATGGGATGGTTGGATGGCATCACCAACTCAATGGACATGAGTTTGGGTAAACTCCAGGAGTTGGTGATGGACAGGGAAGCCTGGTGTGCTGCGTTCCATGGGGTCGCAAAGAGTCAGACACGACTGAGCGACTGAACTGAGCTGAACAACCTATAAAAAGGGTTTTCCAGGTGGTGGTAGTGGTAAAGAACCTGCCTTCCAATGGAAGTAGACATAAGAGACACAGGTTCAATCCCTAGGTTGAGAAGATCCCCTGGAGGAGAGCATGGCAATCCACTCCAGTATTCTCACCTGGAGAATCTCAAGGACAGTGGAGACTGCGGGCTATGGTCCATAGGGTCACAAAGAGTCAGACGTGGCTGACACAACTCAGCACACATCCACGCACCTATAAAAATATTTCACACCCAGTATATATACAAAAAGCTACTTGATACTCAAAATAATTAAGGAGTTCCACAAAACAAGATGACACAGCACAGTGCTAATAGCTCAGCCTTCAGTCCTATTCAGGTCAACCTTTGTGTCCAGATTTATAGAAGGACATCAGTGGTAACATGATCACATTTGCAGATAAGAATACAGAAAGGGAGTGAAAAACTACATGAATTCATTTTGTTGAAAGATGATATTATGCCAGTTTAAGAGTCTGATCCCAATTTTTCTCACCTAGAAGCTGGACCAGTGACTTAATGTCTCTTAGCACTTAGGCCTTCCCTGCCTTTGTGCACTGTTGCACATCAATTCCTTTGTCCAGAATGCTCATCCTTACCCTAATGCCCAGCAAACTCCTGCTCATCCTCATGACCCAGCACAGAAGAGGCTTCCAGCCTCCTCCTAGAAGCCTTCCTGGACCCATCAAGGAAAGTAACTTCCTCCACCTCCTGAACTCCCATTAAATCATGCTTACACCAGCGATATTATTGTCCTTCTATCACAAATTCAGTTTCTCTACTTCCCATAGGTTACTTGGGAATCTAGACTACATTTCATGTATCTTGGTATATCCTGTGATTAACACGGTTTCAGGAAGAGTGCACTGTCCTTAAATGACTGATTTACAAAAAGAAAATTCCCAATTTACATAATGAAATATAAGCACTGGGCATGTACATGAGAGTTGTGTAGAAAACAGCCTGTGCGTGCATGCTCAGTCGCTTCAGTCATGTCTGACTCTTGGCGACCCTATAGACTGTAGCCCACCAGGATCCTCTGTCCATGTGATTCTCCAGGCAAGGATATTAGAGAGGGTAGCCATGCCCTCCTCCAGAGGATCTTCTCAACCCAGGGATCAAACCTGCATCTCTTGCACTGCAGGTGGATTATTTACCGCTGAGCCACTGGGGAAGACCAGAAAACAGCACAAATGTGAATCAATGCAAGATCCTCGAAACCGAGATTGTATTCTTTTACAGAAAGTCTTCTGTGTTTTTTCAGATTGTTGGCTGACATAGAGTAGGAGCAATAATCAGGTTCAGACTGAAAATTAATAAATCCAATACAAATGAAACAGAGGGAAGAGCTCAAGAAGCACTTAACAAACTGTACTAACCTCTGCACAATTTTGAACAGCAAGAAGTTCAAAGGCTTAAGTTTCTAGCATCAGGAAATGATGAGATGGAGAAAGCTTATGTGAATTAAAAACAAGGAACATTACTAAAAATAAAAAGGAACCTGGGTTCCTCCTTTGCAAACAGCCTTCCCTGTCTCTATTTCTCCTGAGTATTAGGTTGTTTTTTGTTTTTGTTTTTTTTGTGTGGTGGGGGGAACACATTTGTGGGATCTTAACCCACTCCAGTGTTCTTGCCTGGAGAATCCCAGGGACAGGGGAGCCTGGTGGGCTGCCATCCATGGGGTCGCACAAAGTTGGACACGACTGAAGCCACTTGGCAGCAGCAGCAGACCTGCTAATGAGGGTGGGGGAGGGGCAGCTGCAGGTTGTAGTATAAGTAGATTTCATAGATCTTATATTGATAGGGCTTCTTGGTAGATAAGCCTCAAAAGCCTTTTGTCTATTTCGGCAACAAGGCAAGAGCTGATAACAGCAGTCAGGAAATTGAGTTGGGATATCATAACTAGATTTCAATATCTTTTAACTTCTGCTTGATCATTAGCCAAGAAAAGAGGACTGTCTCTTTTTTTAACTTTACTATCCTTAGCTACTCTTGTTTAATTCACACAATAGTTCTGACAAGTATGTTATTATTTACAGAGTTCACAATTTCCTGTGTTCATGGCCCTGCATAACTGGCCATATGGCTTAAAGTAGCCCACCCTCTGGTGTGTTCCACGTGGCCAAGTGTCAATAGTACGTAGAGCATATCACTTCTCAGAAGCAGTAGAGATCTGATTCAAATCAAGATCCTTTACCTGACCACAACTTTTTTTTTTTTTAATTTATTTGGTGGTGCCAGCTCTTAGTTTTGGCACCCGGTATCTAGTTCCCTTACTAGGAATCGAACCAGGGCCCCACTGGGAGTGTGGAGTCTTGCCACTGGGCCACTAGCAAAGTCCCTGACCCTAACTTTCTGAAGAGGGCATGTGGCAGGCCTCAGGACTAAGAAAGGTTTAGAAATTTATTCTCCATGAAAAAACGTGTCTTCATGTTGAGGGGAAAAGGTCCCTTTGAAGTGTTATACTAACCCAGTTCCCTGAAAACAACCAAGAGGAAAAAGCACACTACCTAAAATTAGTAGTTGTGATTAGTGGCACCCTGCTTATTTAACTTCTATGCAGAGTACATCATGAGAAACGTTGGGCTGGCAGAAGCACAAGCTGGAATCAAGATTGCCGGGAGAAATATCAATAACCTCAGATATGCAGATGACACCACCCTTATGGCAGAAAGTGAAGAAGAACTAAAGAGCCTCCTGATGAAAGTGAAAGAGGAAAGTGAAAAAGTTGGCATAAAGTTCAACATTCAGAAAACTAAGATCATGGCATCCAGTCCCATCACTTCATGGCAAATAGATGGGGAAACAGTGGAAACAGTGGTTGACTTTCTTTTGGGGGGCTCCAAAATCACTGAAGATGGTGATTGCAGCCATGAAATTAAAAGACACTTACTCCTTGGAAGGAAAGTTATGACCAACCTAGACAGCATATTCAAAAGCAGAGACATTACTTTGCCAACAAAGGTTCGTCTAGTCAAGGCTATGGTTTTTCCTGTGGTCATGTATGGATGTGAGAGTTGGACTGTGAAGAAAGCTGAGTGCCGAAGAATTGATGCTTTTGAACTGTGGTGTTGGAGAAGACTCTGGAGAGTCCGTTGGACTGCAAGGAGATCTAACCAGTCCATTCTGAAGGAGATCAGCCCTGGGATTTCTTTGGAAGGAATGATGCTAAAGCTGAAACTCCAGTACTTTGGCCACCTCATGCGAAGAGTTGACTCATTGGAAAAGACTCTGATGCTGGGAGGGATTGGGGGCAGGAGGAGAAGGGGACGACAGAGGATGAGATGGCTGGATGGCGTCACTGACTTGATGGACGTGAGTCTGGGTGAACTCCGGGAGTTGGTGATGGACAGGGAGGCCTGGCGTGCTGTGATTCATGGGGTCGCAAAGAGTCGGACACGGCTGAGCGACTGAACTGAACTGAACTGAGTCCTATCTAGGTCACCATTATGTCAATGTTTATTTAAAGACATCAATGGTAAAATAATTGCATTTCTAGATGACAGAAATATAGAAAGACAGTAAAAATAAATAACGTGGATTAATTTTCGTGGCAGACTGTACAGTACCATTTAAGGACCTAATCTAGTTTTCTAACTTAGAGGTTAGACCAGAGATTTAACATCTCTTACCTGAAGGCTCTTCATACCTTAATACATTTTTCCTGTCTGTACAGTGTCCCACACCATCTTCTAAGTCTAGAATGCTCATTTATTCCTAAAGTCCCTAAACGCTACTTATCCTTTATAACCCTGCTCAAATGGACATTTCCTCTGGAAACCTTCCTATCCCTTTGTCTGAAGTGCCCCTCAAAAAATGTCTTCACACAATGTTTTTACCTCTATCACACTGTAATAAAATCACGGGTGTACCATAATTTTTCTCTGCTTCTCTGAGGACCAAGAGTATGTTTCATGCATCAAGTTATACGCTATGACTTCCATAGTTCCAGGAAGGCAATGTCTTATCCACTAATGCTCATTTTATAAATTAAAAAAGTTTTTTCCTGTTAACAATGAGAAATGAAATGTACTAGAAAGATAAATGGTGGCTCTAAGGCAGACTGTTTTGTAGAAAATATCACAGATTAAAAAGAATGCAAGAATTCAAGCTCTAGCTTGGAATCCCCTCTTTAATACTAAATGTTCATTCTCTGGTAGATCTTACAGACTTTCTTTTAGGTGTTTAAGGTTATGCTACTTCACAGGAAGCGAGAGCAAAAATCAGGCCAGGCTAAAAACAAAAGAAAGAGAATTCAGTGCATGGGAAGCAGGAAAAAAAAAAGACAACAAGAACAGAAACTCATAGATGCAAACTAATTGCTTATAGGATTTTGTGCAATGAGAAATCCAGAGCTCAATTTTCCAGCACAGGGAGGTGAAGAGATAAAGAATATTTGGGTGAGAGGGAACCGGGACGATTACTAAAAATTAAACGGAGACCTGAATTCCTCTTGTGCAAACAAGCCTCCCTGACCCTTATTTGCTGAGTACTGGGCCTGCCTTTATGTACTTTAGTCTTTCAATGTGTTGCCCCCAAGCTAAGTTATAAAATCTAAGGCCATTCTGCAGCCAGTGATACTTTTTATCTGAAAGTCCAGACCCAGTGGCAGAGCTGGGCCCTGAACAATCCTAGATTGTTCAATTCTAGGCATCTGCCTAGAATTAGGTTTCCTACAAGAGAAGCAGCAGTGGTGTGTCCCTGGGGACACACAGATTGGCAAATGATGAAACAAAGAGGCTCATTGCATGAGTGGGCCCTGTGCCAGTCTGCGGGTTTCTTCATGCCCTAAACTTGGAACCCTCGTGCTTCTGCTGGCCCCACCCACAGGGACTGCTCTATATCTCCAGTCCCAAGGATGGGGGTACACCAGCTGCCCCTGAGCCCCAGGACATTCAGCTGGATCTGTTCTCACAGGAGCCACAGCAGAGGTACTGGGTAAGACAAGGAGCCCTAGGGCTTAAGTTAGAGCCCAGGGCACAGGACAGACTTTGGGGTGAGGAGAAAGGAGCTAGAAACACAGTGACAGCCAGGGTCTGCTGGGTGAGTGAGGAGGGACTGTACTATTAGTGGCTGGGATGCAAAATATACCCTTCTTTTCACAGGAAACATGGTTCCAATACAGCAGGATTCTCGGCTTCGTCTCATTTTGCTGCTGGGGCTCTTGGGAATGGTGATCTCACTCCATGCCCAACCTGGTACTTTAACCCGGGCTCAGTGGTTTGAGATTCAGCACATAAATATGGCCCACCCTCAATGCAATGCCGCAATGAGAGTGGTTAACCGTTACAGAATGGTATGTAAAAATAAAAATACTTTTCTCCACAGAACATTTGCTTATGTAGCTGGTATTTGTAACACCCCAAATGTAACCTGCTCTAAACCAGGCAGGATGAACTGTCATAATAGCTCAGTCCAAGTGCCTATAACCTACTGCAACCTCACAAGACCTGCATTGAATTACACAAACTGCCAATACCAACAGACAAGGGCATGGAGGATCTTCATCGTTGCCTGTGACAACAGATCACCTCGGGACAGTCCCAGGTACCCTGTGGTTCCAGTTCACTTGGATAACATCATCTAAATTTGGGGTCAGCACTTTGGCCTGTGCTTACCTGCCAAGCCCCATGGTCATGGCTGCAGTCCTATCCCCCGATCTTCCCAGGAGATCAGCATCAGTCCTCATGGCACCAGCCCCCCTGTGCCCTTTAAGCTTTGCTCAGCTGAAGCTACATATGTACCCACAATAAACTGTACAACATTACACACAAGGCTCTGTGTGTCTGCTTGTGCCCTTCTGTCGTGTGGCTACATCCTGGTCTAGAGGCATTTCTCCTTCTCAACAGAGATTTGTGGGAAAATGAGAGACATGAGGATAAGAGGTTGCTGTGTCTTGAAGTTGTGCAGACTTTTCCTTCTCTCTGCTGTAGGGCAGGAAACCGAGGCTTCCATTCATAGCTGACTGTCTCAATATCAGGGGGCACAGAGTCCTCAGTAACTAGAAACAAATGTATTTTATTCTGATCGAAGAATCATACACTAAATGATAGCAGTAAACTATATGGTGTAAAAATGAAAAGAAAGGGGAATATCATAATTGTGATAAGACCAAAAGAAAAAAGCAAATTTTAGGCTCAGAGATCCATTTTTAAATAAGTATATCAAATCTTCAGGTATGTATGGTCATCCTAGGGGTGGATCCAGTTTGAGTCTAATGTGGAATGATATAAAGTGTTCGGGTAGTACATGATCAGATTCTAGTACTACCTGGAGAAGGGGTGACACCCTTTTCTGAGAACTTCTATGCCCTGGAGGAGGCAGCAGCCTGTCATGTGGTGGAGAAGGTCAGGAAGGAGACCTGGAATGAGGCCCTCTCCCAAGGATCGGTCAGTGGCTCATTCACATTCAGGTCAGGAAGGGGCACAGGCTCCAGGACTCTGGAAATAGACTGACAGAAAAGGAAGCCAATAATGACAGCCCCTACTCTCCCTCCATCCCAGAGCTGCACTCAGGAATCAGTGAGGAGCAGGAAGGGAAAGCTCCTCACACACTGGGGTCAGGAGCAGCATTCAAGGGATTGCTTGGGAGACAGGCTGAATCTTTTGCAGGACTTCACACAGAATAAAACAGAGGTGGCTTGTCATCAAATCTGTACCTCTGTCCTTGAGTCTGGTGTTTCTGACTTCCTTTATATCAGCTCCTTTTCCAGCTCCAGATATATAGCAATTTCCTTTCCTCCCACCCCCCTCATATGATCATTCATTCTTGCTCTTGGTAGTACTGCACACACCAGCTGCACTGGAGCATCTTCTCTGGAGAAGCCATTGGAAGATTTGTTCCTCTGGTTGGAGTTATTGCATGGAGACCTTAGGTTTGGAAAATTCTGGAGCTCAGCAGAAACCACTGACTTCAGGTTAATAAACAGTGGAAAGACATGATTTCACTCTTCCAAATGCTTTGGAGTAACAGAAGGAGGAGTTGGAATACTGCAAGGCTGGAGTCACATTGGCCATGATGCAGGATGCGGTGAACCTTCTTGTCTCTACAGAGCATGTGTCTCTTCCCAGACATGGACACAGCCTCTCTAACAGTTAACTCAGCTGCCCCATCATTCTCTGCCTTGTGTCGTCTTCCCCTCGCCCATCACTCATCCCTTCATTCACTCAACAGATAACCGATGTGCAGGTATTGTCTTCTAGGTAGTTTTCTAAGGTCGTGCGGATGCAATATAAACACAGATACACTCCTGCCCTTATGGTGCCTCTTCTACTGAGAAGAATTGAACTTAGAAAATTATTTTTTTCAGGTGATAGGTGTCAGGGAGGAAAACTATACTGAGGAATACAATGTACAGCTATCTCTCGGTATCTTCAGGGAATTCGTTCCTCAACCCAGAAGATTTCAAAATTCACAGATGCTCAAGTCCCTTATTAAAAAAGGGTAGGACTGTTGGCCCTCCACATCCACGGGTCTCACATCCACGCAGCAGGCCACCTGTAGTGGGTCTCAGTTAGTTCATAGAAATCAATCTGCAGTGTGGTTGTCAGGGACCCAAAAAGGAGTAAATTCTGAGCAATATGAGAAGTTGGTCATTCAGAAACTAAGGGGATAGTCACACCGAGAGAAAGCATTCAAAGGGCCTGACAAAACTGGAGCCTATTATACAGAGTGAAGTAAGCCAGAAGGAAAAACACCAATACAGTATACTAACGCATATATATGGAATTTAGAAAGATGATAACAATAACCCTGTGTATGAGACAGCAAAAGAGACACTGATGTATGGAACAGTCTTATGGACTCTGTGGGAGAGGGTGAGGGTGGGAAGATTTGGGAGAATGGCATTGAAACATGTAAAATATCATGTATGAAACGAGATGCCATTCCAGGTTTGATACACGATACTGGATGCTTGGGGCTAGTGCACTGGGATGGTATGGGGAGGGAGGAGGGAGGAGGGTACAGGATGGGGAGCACATGTATACCTGTGATGGATTCATTTTGATATTTGGCAAAACTAATACAATTATGTAAAGTTTAAAAATAAAATTAAAAAAAAAAGAAAAATAAAAATTAGTTTTACAGGACAAGAGCATTTTAATCATGAGCATTAATGATAGAGGGAAATGAGGCTCAGGTGCTTCATACCTGTGAAGATAGGTAAAGAGCAATTTCTTATGGGGTACCAATGGAGCATGTCACATACTCTAATAATGTGACCTGAAGACGAGTCTGCCAGCTGTGCAGGAACTGTGGGACAGTCAGGAACTCATGCTACCCAGGCCAAATCCCAGAGGCAAGGGATAAGGTAATGGCAACACAGCAGAAGAAAAAGTGCAGATTTGGGATTCTGTTTTCAACTTCAAATGATCAGATTTTAATGAAGGATTCAAAGTGGAGGGAGAGGGGAACAGAGGAGACTTCCTTGTGGCAGGAAAATGTACCTTCATCCTCTCACAAAGCCCCTATTGTTCTCCCTCCCTGAACCACACTCTCCCTCCTGCCCTTAGGCTTCCCCCACCTTCTTCCTGCTATTTCCCTGTTCCTCAGCTTCCCCGGTTCCTGTGCTGAAGGTTGGGTTGGGGTCAGAGAGAGGTGGTGGCCCTAAAGCTTAAAAGTAGCTCATCTTTCTTAGGAGGCGTGAGGATTCAACGCAGAGCAAGGAAGGCTTCGCTTCCACCACCCTCTGTGATAGACATTCAAGATCTGGCTGCATTAAACCTGAGGCCAGCAGCACGGTGGCCACTATTAAAAAAGTTAATTGTCCACATCAGCATATTCCAAGGACACGTTCCTTGGGGTCCACTAGACCTCCATTTCCAATTTTGTAAAATGCTCACAATAGTACCCAGTCTCAAAGAAGTCTTGGAGGAGTGAAAGTCGTTAGTGATAGCAACACACTCTGTAAGGTCCAGCATGAAGTGAACGGGCAGTTCACATTGTTACTGCTTGTGCTTTATGGTCTAACATCAGGAACATTGCAAAGCAAGTTCCTCTGGAGGGTACAAAGAGGCTTGTCTCAAATGACCCTCAGATCAGAGCAAGAGGGTCCCAGGGTCAGGTCAGGAGATGTGAGAGGAGAGGAATCTGATCTAAACCCTGTGATTGGTTTTTGTCTGGAACTGAGATTTTACACACCGTGTTTCCACTTGAATCACATAAGGGAGAGAGACGGTGACAACATGGATGGACCTAGAGGGTATTACGTTTGGTGAAACAGCAGAGAGTGAAAGACAAATACTGTATGATGTCACTTATATGTGGAATCTAAACAGCAGATGAGCAAGCATAACAAAACAGAATCATAGATACAGAGAACAAACAGGTGTTTGCCAGAGGGGAGTACAGTGAGGAAATGAAAGAGCCAGGTGAGGGAGATTAAGGTGTACAAAATTCTAGCTATGAAACAAATGAGTCTCAGGTGCACATTTACGGTGTGGGGGAATATAGTCAAAAATTATGTAGTATCTTTGGTAACAAATGACAACTAGATGTCACGGTGTCCATTTTGAAATGTACAGAAATATCGAATCACTCTGCTGTGTATCAGGAGCTAACAGTGCTATAGGTCAACTATACTTCACACACAAACAAATGAAGCAAACTCATAGAAAGAGATTAGGTTTGTGGTTACCAGGGGTAGGGGATGAGAGCGAGGAGGAATTGGATGAAGATAGTCAATCTTCATCTTCAGGTTAAACTATTTTCAGATTAAAAGATAAATAAGTGCTACAGCTGTAATGCACAACATGATAAATACAATTAACACTGCTGTATGTTACATACGAAAGGTGTTAAGAGAGTAAATCCTAACAGTTCTCATAAAAAGGACAATTTTTTTCTATTTCTTTAATTTTGCATCCATATGAGATAATGAATGTTCACTAAACTTATTGTGATGATCACTGCATCACGTTTGTAGGTCAAACCATTGTGCTGTACACCTTAAACTTACGTAGTGCTGTGTGTCAATTGTATCTCAGTAAAATTTAAAGAAATAAAAAAGAGTGAGGCAAGGAGTAGGGAAGAGAGCACAGAAATTCTGTTCTCATCCCCAGTTCAAATTACCTATGAAACACAGCCTTTTTTGACACTAAAACTTTACTTATGTTATTAAACATAACTGTTTAAATGGATAACTGTTACTTGTGTCTGAAGTCTGAGTTACAATAATTTCATAAGGACAATGCCTACTTCAAAATTCTTAGTATTTCAAGGTATATTGAACTCAAAACTGGTGACATGAGAGAACTTAGTGAACAGGAACAGCAGGGTGATTAAAATGGAAAAGAATACTGAATAGATCAAATCATTCACATACTCCACTGAGTTAAAAAATGCGACCCACAGCACACCATATGGACATTACCAAATCTGAACTTACCAGAAATTCAGTCTCACCTGGAAGGTGAAATTTGTCTGGAGGGGAATCAAGAGCTGTAGTGGCAACTGATAATGAGAAAGAATGAATTCTTCATTTCCTTTTTAACAAAATGTGAGAGCCTTTTGCCACAGTTCTTTCATTGTGAGCAGTTATCTCAAAAACAGAGATTCAAAACCAAGTGGAGGATTAAATAAATACATTCATTCATCTACTTTAATACCCTCTACACCTTCCCCAAATTTTGGCCAGCTTCTGACCCACAGGGTCCTCCACAGCTTTGACTGTTTAGGAGTTCCTTTGGCCACAACGGTGTGCTGAAGGCCCTTCCCTCCACGTACTTGGCCTTGCTGGTGATGTCCTAACAATCTGAAAGAGCAGTTACACTGTCCCGAGAAACAAGGAACTGTTATGGCTTAATGTGCAGCTTATCAGAACTCTGATGATGAAAAGAAAACCGAAGTTTCCCTCTCTTTCTCCATTTCCATCTCTCCAAGATCCTGGTGCACACATCAGGCAAATTTCTCTCACATTTTTTTAAGGTGACTGCAACAACTCCAAACCTTTTACCACCTCAGGAATAAGTCCAGCAGAAGATAGCCCTGTCTTCAACTGCCAACATTTCCATCAAATATATCTGGTTGTGTAAAAGGTTGACCTCAGAATCAACACCTGTGATCTGAGAAATGGAATGCATGCACTGATTAGGTCAAGAATGGTTCAAGGACCCTCATGGTCCTTGAACAAACCATTTTGCAGTATCTATTAGGGTCTTACCTTTCAAACCATTTAACTATATGAGGCAGGATTCTCTTTACATAATTTAGCAAACTCTCATAGTACAATGGATGAATGCAAAAGCAGATATAGAATCCAATTGTCAACACAGAGTCAGCCGGTAAAGAAAATGTGAAACAACGGTATTCTGCTTATAAAATTTTTTTTTGTTTTAGAAAATAGGCTTTTAAAAAAAAATACATGATATATATCAACATTTAATGATTCACTATTGCTATTATTAAATGAATTTTGAGTTAATGGTTAAGCATTCTAAAATTTCTTGGTCCTAATTTATAATAAAGTACATATAGAGAGATATAATCAAATAAACAAAAGCTCTTTGCTGTTCTCAATAACTTTTATTTCTTTTTTTAAATATTTATTTACTTAGGCTGCACTGGGTCTTATTTGCACATGGGATCTTCCCTCTTTAGTTGCAGCAGATCTTTAGTGTAGCATGCAAACTTTTAATCAGAGCATGTGGGATCTAGCTCCCTGACCAGGGATCAAACCCAGGCCCCCTGCAGTGGGAGCACAGAGTCTTGACAACTGAGCCACCAGGGAAGTTCCTTCAATAACTTTTAGTGATACTGAGAGCAAACATTCTGAGTCCTGCTGTTATGGAATACTGGGCAGAGGTTGGGGTGTGTGGTCGAGGTGAGGTTGTCCCATTCTGAAACTTGGGTTCATACCCATATTGCTGCTCTCCCATAACATTTTGTGAGGCCAGAAATCCAATTGTGGTTTTTCTGGTATCAAGCTATTATTCTAGGCAGTGGGAGGTGGATATTGGTTGTAGGTGATCTATCAAAACAAACAGTAGTGTTTGGTCAGTCATCATGAATTCCACAGGGTCTTAAAATGGGGACTGTTTTACTGAGAGGTCAAATGAGGTTGAATTCTGTGGGCACTTTCCGTGGTCTTTATTCAGATGCCTTAGAAGAAACTATGGCACTGTGGTGATCACCAATACCTAGTCTTTGTGTTCCACTCAGTCACAAAGTGAATCTTGCCTATGCCTTTGTTGCATTTAGAAAACGACAGAATTCAGGAGCTCAGCAGTCAGCACTTCCAAATCTTCCTTCAGGTGATTCCGTCATCACCTGTTCCCACCCTGGCATTTGGGACTCACTTTAGCTGACTCTGACTTCATAAGCCTATGATGGAATTCGATAGTGTCTCGATATTGGGGCTATTCCAAGGTGAGAGGAAGTGGAGGTACCATTTGCCTTGGGAGCCCAAGACAACTCCAGCTACAAGTACTTCTAATCAGGGATCTGCATCTTAGCATAAGCCTGTGTTCACCTGACCCCATCACCACCTGAGTGCACACGATTAACCTACTGTCATTTTGACATTTTCCCATTGAATAAAGGGAGAAATGATCAAAGGTTTTGGCTGAGACCCACCACGTGAAATAGAAGGCCTCAGTTCATCGTACTTGTGTCTCAAATAGTCAGATGCTTAAGTAAATTTTTTGAATGAAAATAAATATAAATATAATTCATAAATATGAATATAAATATATTCCTATAAATACCTTTTATTAAGGAAACAACATTTTTACCTTGGAAACAAAACCCTGATAAAGCAGGTATTTCAGCCTGGATGATACGCCCTCCTTAGACAAAAGACTCAGAGGCAACCTACATGGATGACACTTACCTTAAACCTACTGTGCATCCTGCCTCCCTCTAAGGAGCAGCCACAATGAAGGAGAACATCAAGCTCTGTTTCTACCTGCTATTATGTCACTCTCAGGGCCTCAGTATAATCTCTAAAATGGGGATAATTATACCTGCCTGATGGAATATTGTGAGGGTTGATTTAAATTTTAAAATTCTTTTACAAATGAGAACAATCAATATGCTCTTAAATATGTTCAGTGTGAATACAAAATAAGTTATCTATCCTGGTATCTTAGTTTGTGCTTAGTCGCTCAGTCGTGTCCGACTCCTTGGAACCACACGGACTGGGGCCTGCCAGGCTCCTCTGTCCATGGGGATTCTCCAGGCAAGAATACTGGAGTGGGTTGCCATGCCCTCCCTCCAGGGGATCTTCCCAACCAAGAGATTGAACCTAGGTCTCCCACATTGCAGGTGGATTCTTTACCATCTGAGCCACCAGGGAAGCCCAGTATCTTAGCTTATCCTCCATATATAAACATGGTTATTATTTTAACGCTCTCCAGTATTAAAAGCACTTTCTAAGTGCAGTGGGCAGCGCGTCAGTCTCATAAAAGACCAAAGTTTGACCCAATTGATACTGACTCCTCAGATTCCTGTTACAAGAAAAACCAACTGAATTGTGCCAAAAATATTCACTTTTCCCAGGCTTCACTAGGTTCAGCAACACCATGTGTATTTGGAAGGGTTTTCTGTTGTCAAGCCACAGCATCTCCCACCCTACACCCACATAGGAGCTTCAGAACATAAGGCCCTAGGAAAACCCATAGTACCAGAGGTAACCCGCCAATAGCAGGGCACTATAAATAAACACATGATGCTTAATACTGCTGCTTTTGTTCCAGTATATTCATTCCAATTTGTTTATACTAGTAAAACTTTGAAAATAAACAGAATATCCTGAACATGGGGCTGTATAAAATACAATAGTATATCCCTACATACCGGGGTCTAGCCCCGGTTGGATCCAGGGATTCCCTCGGGAGGACGGCGTTGGTGAAAAGGATAGCAAAGCAGAGAGATTAGAGGCTCATTATAACTGGTTTACGCGGAAAGTCAATAAAACCCGTGACATCAGGTTTGCTCTGACCACGGAGGCCGCAGGCGCCCTCTCGAATCGCTGAAGGTGCCCCACCTTAGGCACCTTCTCGAGTGGGTCTTAGAAGCCCAGGCAAGTAAGTGGTCCCAGAGGACCCCCACACTCCAATTATATGTCCTGAAGGAAGAACAGAAAAGAAAAGGAGAGAAAAGGAAGCAAGAAAGAACGACACGGGGAGACCAAGCTTTGAGCAAGGCCCGTAGCTTTATTTTCAAAGGGAGCTTATATACCTTAAGTTGTGCATAGAGGATAATAGGGGGTGTAAAGTCATGCAAAGTCAGCAGTCTTTGATCCTTATTGAGAACAGGCTTTCTTTTCTGCAAGCTTAACGTATACAAATGGTTTAGGTGATTTACACCATCTTTTGGCCAGAAGACCTGTTAACATTTTATGATTCTGATCAAGGTTTGTCAACCATAGACTTATTTTCTCTAAGAGTAATTATTTTAAAGTTTGGCGCCATCCTCCGAAGGTGTTAGATAAAGTTGCATTCCTTTAGGGCAAAGGTGCAGTGGGCTTACAACAAAGGAAAGAATGTATTACCTTAAGGGTCTAAAGTTGTTAACACCAAGGCCACTACTTATTTTTTCTATATACCAACTATATTAATTAATATACTTCCAAGGATACAATACAGGGGATGTGGAAACTTGGCAGCAAGCATTGGCTCAACAATGAAATCTTCTACTATTTCTATTCTGACAATTTCTAACTCTCCGAGAGGCTCTATACTATTTGAATATCTTAAGCTTCCCGTGCCTCTCGGTTGGGAGACTGTAAACAATCGTATGCTGTAGGAGTCTGGGTAAACCTGTCAGGCAAATTAGAGAGCCGTCTGAGGGGTTTAGATTGAAACACTCCTATTATGCACAGGAGGCTAATTAACTAGAGCTCCAAATTGATTTCCTTCAGAGAAAGGTGGTCGGGGATAGCCCCGCATTAATGTCAGAGGAGTTGGTGAAAGTCGTAAAATAGTAAAACAGACAGATTCTGGTTTTGGGGTAGACGCTCAGGCAGGTCCACGGCGGGGGAGCCCCTAGAGTCCTGACTCGCCTTTGCATATCAGGCCTCTCCACATGACTTTGTCATGGGTGGAAACTCCCATGCTGGCTCCCGGCCCTTACAAAGGAATACTATTCAGCCATTAAATAGAAGGGGCTTCCCAGATGGCACTAGTGGTAAGGAACCCACCTGCCAATGCAGGAGACTTAAGAGATGCGGGTTTGATCACTGGGTTGGAAAGATCCCCTGGAAAAGAGCATGGCAAACCATCCCAGTGTTCTTGCCTCGAGAATCCCATGGACAGAGGAGCCTGGGGGGCCACAGTACATAGGGTCTCAAAGAGTTGGACACAACTGAAGCAACCAGTACATTAAATAGAATGAGGAACACTCTTGCCACTGGCATGGAATATGTCCAAAATATATTGTCAGTGGGAAAGAGATATTCAATGTAGAACACTGAATATAAAATGTTACTACTTATGGGGGGGAGGTGGGGAAGAGGCATCTATCCACATGTCAACAAACTTATAAATGCCTGTAACATGTAGATGATATAAAGACTGTAAAAGTATACCCAAAAAACTGAAAAATTATTGCATCTGGAAAATAAAATTTGGACCAAGAACCAAGAGGACAACATTCTTTTTACTAGGTTTGCTCTCTTAGTATGTTTGAATTTACATCTGTCATTTACACGCATCTGTGTGTTTTTAAAGGAAAAAGTCAAATAGACTACTTCACTATAGTCCCTTCTCAGTCGAGGGACCCAAGGAAGAGTCCCTGGTAATAGAAAACTCAAACACCTTTTCTATTTGTTTTGAAATCGAAAGCTCAAACAAAGCTATTTGCTTTCAAAGCTCATAACTCATATTTATGACATAAAACATAAACTACCATGGTGATGCAGCACAGAGCTGACCTCGGAAAACCCAGCTGGGAAGCTGCAGATATTCCCTCCTTCCTCCACCTGCCTCCTTCAGCACATCAGCCTCCTTCGTGATGGAGAGTTCCTGGTACACAGTAGGCGCTCATAATCTGAAACCTACTTGCTTACTATCCTGAGATTTTCCTCAGTGATTAAAAGAGCCTTTTGAAAGTTCGAAGCCAGGTGGAAGAACCAGAAAGTCATTAAAAGTTTCCGGTCCTGCTCGGCCCGCGAGTTCCAGGCGGCGCAGCGCCCCCTGCCGACCGAGGAGGCGGCCGTGGGAACCCTCCCCCGAGCGCAAAGGCGCTGAGCCTGTATGTGGGGTCTCCGCAGCTCCAGGCCCCCTCCTCTTCTAGCAGGGCTTCCTCCTCAGGCTGTGCTTGCAAGTCTAGGGTTTGTTTCTAAGAAGGAAGCGGAGGCCCTATGGGTAGAGCATCGAAACCCCTGTCAGGAGTCCTTGATCTGCGCCTCAGTGGCGGAAGCTCTGCGGGTGAAGAGACCCGAAGAAAAACGCTGTGGGTCCGGTCACCCGGGCCTTGGGTCAGCGCCATCGGAGTTCTATTCGAGCTGCCGTGGGCCGATCGATCAGTGAGCCCAGAGAACATCATCCCAGGGAGGGAACATGACTTTCCCGTATAGATGCCCACCATCCTATCAGCACATACGCGCGCACGCAAGAACTTGCTGACTCTCCGGGCCCCTGTGTCCTTCAATCCCGCCCAGGAAGAGGGCGAGGAATTCGAGGAACAGGGGAGAACCAGCCAAGAAAACAGGCCAGACTGGAACGAGGCGCAAGCCCAGCACAGAATTTCGCAGCAGCTCCTGCCCTCTGCTGGCGGAAGGCTGATTTACGTTGTGAGAGAGGCAGCTGCGTGGGGTCAGCGAGGGGTGCGGATTTGGGAGCCAGAAGCATTAGAACGGACTGAGGGTCCCCATAGATAAGAAGGGGCTTGTATCGCAGCACATGTCCTACTAGGAAAGGGGGAGTCTATACCAGCCCCCCCATTTGACCTCGTGGGTAACCGGCATGGAGCTTTAGTTGCACAATAGATGGTAAAGGCTGGCATGGAGCCGCTATCCATCAGTGACCTTGGCATCTTAAGAATGTTGTGTAGTGGCAACTGATTTGAGGAGCCTTATTCGGCAAACATTTCTTGAGTACCTATGTGTGAGACGCTGTTAGAGGTATGTGGGAGTCATCAGAGAATACAGCGGACAAAAAGAGAGAGAGAGAGAATAAACATAATAAAGTATGCAAGCTGTATAGACGGGATGATGAGCTCTGTGGGGAAAATACAGCAAGAAGGACAATAAGGCGCAGCTACCAGTAGCATTTTAAACTAAGGGGCATGAGAGAGCCAGGAGACAGTGGTGTCCCAGACCCAACATGCCGATTGACAGGTCTGTCTGTCTTGAGGGCACCCGGACTGATCTTAAAGGCTTTTCACGCTTGTTTCTGTCACAAGAAGCCCCACTGCCAGGTCAGAATCATCAAGGAGGAGGGAGTGATTGGCCATACTTGATGCTGCTGAGCCTGGAGAATCAACTCGGCTGGGGTGGGGAGGTCTCATTTCAAGTGCAAGGAGTGCCCCCTAACTTCTACTTATGGAACTGAGGAGACTGACAAAGTTCTTGGCCTAGAAGAAGACTGTCTTATCTAGGTGTGAGTCGGAAAAGGATCTGAGTCGTGTTCTCTGTCCTAGAGGAGGGAATGAACAGACAGAGAGGAGGGGATCTCTATCTCACTTCCCCCAAATTACCAGTCCTTCTTGCCTCAGACCGCAGATCTTCAGCACTCTCCCCTTCTCTTTCTCCTCCCTTGTCTGAGTACTCACGTGATAGGCTCACTTTGTCTTCCCTTCCTTTGTCTTGAGCATCCAGTTCAAGCTCCTCCCTCTTCTCTTCCCTCCATCCCACTACCTTGACTCTGCACATTCTTCTAGAGATCTCTACAGGTAGCACACCGATCCACCTCATTTCTAAATAGCCACATGGTACTAATGGAATCCTTGTATCAAGGAGCCACGTGTTTGAAAGTCAAAATTAGTCACTCAGTCGTGTCCAACTTTTTGTAACCCCATGGACTGTAGCCCACCAGGTTCCTCTGTCCATGGAATTCTTCAGGCAAGAATACTGAAGTGGATTGCCATTTCCTTCTCCAGGGGATCTTTCTGACCCAGGGATCAAACCTGGGTCTCCTGCACTGCAAGCAGATGCTTTACCAACTGAGCCACTAGTGAAGCCATGTGTTTAATTCCCACTTTTATCTCTACTTTTCTGTGTCAGCTAGATAAATCACTCCAGGATTCTAGTTCTCAGATGTTAATTGAAGGATTTGGAACAAAACAAGTTCTCTTGTAATTCTCTGAATTCCTGATAAAGGAGTAAAGGTGTATATGTGGAGAGGAATGTCTACAGAAAGTGCAATCCTCATTTCTGAAGTTTTTCTACTATGTAAAGCTTATTTTCTTAAAAGATTATGCCTAAATCCATAGGAAATAGGTCAATTACCTGAAATAAAATAATCGTAATATATATACATACATGTGTGTATATGTGATGGTTAATTTTCTGTCAACTTGACTGGCCCATGGGGGGCCCAGATGTTCAGTCAAACCTTATCCTGTGTATTTCTGTGACAGTGGTTTTGGATGAGATTAATATTTAAACTGGTAGACTAGGGGGACTTCCCTGGTGGTCCAGTGGCTAAGACTTTGTGCTCCCAGTGCAGAGGGCCCAGAATTGATCACTGGTCAGGGAACTAGATCCCACATGCTTCAACTAAGAGTCTACATGCTTCACCTAAAGAGCCCTCATGCCATAACAAAGATTGACAATCCCATGTGCCCCAACTACGACCTGGCATGGCCATATAAATAAAAATAAATATTAAAAAAATTAAAAATTGGTAGACTGAGTAAAACAGATTCCTCACCCTAACGTGGGTGGCCCTCATCCAGTCAACTGAAGGCCTGAATAGTTTGCTGTCAGTCAGCATACATTAGCAGAGTAGTTCCATTCTTCGCTGTCTCCAGCGAGGTTCACGAGTCTCTGGTCGAATAGGAAAGCAAAAGGCCTGGAACTCATTAAACCAAACAGGAAGCTTTGATGGGTGCTATGCAGCAAAGAATTGATGCTTTTGAACTGTGGTGTTGGAGAGTCCCTTGGACTGCAAGGAGATCCAATCAGTCCATCCTAAAGGAGATCAGTCCTGGGTGTTCTTTGGAAGGAATGATGCTAAAGCTGAAACTCCAGTACTTTGGCCACCTCATGCGAAGAGTTGACTCATTGGAAAAGACTCTGATGCTGGGAGGGATTGCGGTCAGGAGGAGAAGGGGACGACAGAGGATGAGATGGCTGGATGGCATCACCAACTCAATGGACATGAGTTTGGGTAAACTCCAGGAGTTGGTGACGGACAGGGAAGCCTGGCGTGCTGCGATTCATGGGGTCGCAAAGAGTCGGACACGACTGAGCAACTGAACTGAACTGAACTGAACTGATGCAGTGTAAAATATCTGTGCATCATTCACAATTTTTATGACTCTTGGTGTGCTGAAAATAAAGGCAAAATATGTTGAAAATAATAAGAAAGCCACCACCTCTTTGATGCACCCATTTCATACATGGCAGTTGGAATTAAGCCCCCCAATAAGGCTGCCCAATAGGTAACACTCCCTACACTTTCTAGTGTTTTCTCACCTGTACTCAAGACCCAGCATGACCCACTAGTAGACCTAGGATGTCTGTGGACAGTATGCAGGAGGAATTTTACTCTTTCTCTGGGATAAGGGAAGGTAAGCTCCTTGGCTGAGGTCTCATGGTTGGTGAGGGGCAGAGCTGTGAGTCAAACCTTGTTCTCTGTTTTTAAAAAGCCATGCACTTTAACAGACAAACAAGCTTGTTCCTCTCACGTTAGACCAAGAGGAATCATGGGATAATACCCCACACAGGAAAATATCCTGGCTTTGGAGGAAGAACATACGTTAACAATTAAGAGCCCCCAAATTCCTCTAAATGGCATCAAAGGGAAAGCCTTACTGCTAGAAATTATCTGCAGTAATGTCTATTATTGAGAAACAAGTGGAGTAGCTCAAACTGAGAAGCCAATTAGGGCACAGACCCAGGTAAGCCTGACTTTATCTCAAGCTTTCCCAGACATCAGATATCCTGCATGATAGCTCCATTCCAACTGTATTATTCATTAACATTTCCCTTTTATCAACTCAGTTTTTACACAATTTTGTTCTAAGGCATAATACATATGAAAACACAGATTTGACACACTGATTATTCCTCACATTAAAATAAATCCCTAACAATTAACACCTTAAATATTTATCTGTGTACTCCTTGACATCAGTGAGCTCACTTCTCGCCAATTGTACACATTTCATGTTTTTACAAACAGCTGTACCTACAGAAAAATAAAAAACCCAAAAACCCAAGCACAGTGGGAAAAAATGAACCCAAAAATCAAAGATTTGGTCATATTTAACCAATTCTGTTCAAAAGAAAAGCTACTCCAAGCAGTGTTCATAATTATAAAATGTTATTACCACAGTCCTTCTTTCCTTGCCGGCAAGCAGTGTTCATTGTTGCCCCTGTAACAGCCACTGCATTAGGAAAGCTGTGTCCAGGAACGTATTAACAGTTGGCAACTCCCTATCAGCAGATTAAGGGCACACGTTGCAAGAGCTCCTTAGGGCTGAAGAAATTTCAAGTACCGAACATCAAGATGGCTTTGAGAAACCCTGTGGCCAAAGCCCTCAACAGTTATTTTTCAGTTCAGTTCAGTTCAGTCTCTCAGTCGTGTCCGACTCTTTGCGACCCCATGAATCACAGCACGCCAGGCCTCCTTGTCCATCACCAACTCCCGGAGTTCACTCAGACTCATGTCCATCGAGTCAGTGATGCCATCCAGCCAATTCATCCTCTGTCGTCCCCTTCTCCTCCTGCCCCCAATCCCTCCCAGCATCAGAGTCTTTTCCAATGAGTCAACTCTTCGCATGAGGTGGCCAAAGTACTGGAGTTTCAACTTTAGCATCATTTTTTACCACAATGCAAAAGACCTTTTTCCCAAGACTATACCTTACAATGTCCCTCAATTACAAATAATAGCATAATGACATTGGCTGCTAATTCAGTGGCTGTTGTAACACAGATGGGGCGATTAAGCTAATGAAATAATAGAATGAGCTCACATTTAGCAGTCTTTTGATACTAAAGAAAAATCATGCTGAGAATTCCAGTTTAATTATGGGTTTGTATTAATCCCTTTTCAAATAAACAAATCCTCAGCCCAAGATCTTTCTTGTCAACTGAATCATTTGGGTTTGATTGGAAGGAAATAGAGGACAGTTAAAAATGTGCAGAGAAAATCTATAGATGAAACTATCAGAAATTATGTTTGGGGATGTTCTCTGAACACAATCTAAAGAAGAATGGTCAAGGATCAGGCAGAGTATCAGCCAGACTCCTCTTGGGACACTTAACAAGTCTGACGGCTCATGAACCCAAATGTGTGCAGGAGTCGGATAGGTATCATCCCTGAGCGAACAGACAGGATGCGAGTCAGGAGGGAGGAATGGAGCAGGGAAGACTTCTTGAGCTTTTTAGAAGTGGCCTATTCTACTCAGCTCTGGCTGATGGTTACATGGCCACACTTTGAGGCTATTTTAAGGCAAGCCAAGGATCATATTTTCTATATGAAAATCCCTCTTTGGAAAGGTTATCATGGACTCCAAAAATTAGTTTAAACATTAAAAAATAACATCATCAACAAAACCCACTGACTAAGCCAATCAGATCGGCTTTTGAACCAGACAGACCCCTATAACTAGAGTATATGGGTTTGCCTCATATTATAGATGCTTGAGTACCCTTGTGGTTCAGCTGGTAAAGGATCTGCCTGCAATGCGGGAGACCTGGGTTCAATCCCTGGGTTAGGAAGATCCCCTGGAGAAGGGAAAGACTACCCACTCCAGTATTACTGCCTGGAGAATTCCATGGACTTCCATGGAAGAGTCATGACTCTTTGCAACACGACTGAGCGACTTTCACGTTCTACAGCCTTGCTGCCCACTGAGACTCTAAATCATTGCAGAAGGGCTACATTATTCTTAATTCACTTTTATACCCTTTTCATGTATAAAAGCTGGTTTTAGAAAAGGCAGAGGAACCAGAGATCAAATTGCCGACATCCTCTGGATCATCAAAAAAGCAAGACAGTTTCAGAAAAACATCTATTTCTGCTTTACTGACTATGCCAAAGCCTTTGACTGGGTGGATCACAATAAACTGTGGGAAATTCTGAAAGAGATGGGAATACCAGACCACCTGACTGGCCTCTTGAGAAATCTGTATGCAGGTCACGAAGCAACTAGAACTTAGAAAAAGTTAGAACTGGACATGGAACAACAGACTGGTTCCAAATAGGAAAAGGAGTACATCAAGGCTTTATATTGTCACCCTGCTTATTTAACTTATACACAGAGTACATCATGAGAAACACTGGGCTGGAGGAAGCACAAGCCGGAATCAAGATTGCAGGGAGAAATATCAATAACCTCAGATATGCAGATGACATCACCCTTATGGCAGGAAGTGAAGAAGAACTAAAGAGCCTCTTGATGAAAGTGAAAAATGAGAGTGAAAAAGCTAGCTTAAAGCTCAATATTCAGAAACTAAGATCATGGCATCCAATCCCATCACTTCATGGCAAACAGATGGGGAAACAGTGGAAACAGTGGCTGACTTTATTTGGGGGGGGGGGGCTCCAAAATCACTGCAGATGACGACTGAAGCCATGAAATTAAAAGATATTTACTCCTTAGAAGGAAAGTTATGACCAACCTAGACAGCATATTAAAAAGCAGAGACATTACTTTGTCAACAAAGATCCATCTAGTCAAGGCTATGGTTTTTCCAGTAGTCATGTATGGATGTGAGAGTTGGACTATAAAGAAAGCTGAGTGCTGAAGAATTGATGCTTTTGAACTGTAGTGTTGGGGAAGACTCTTGAGAGTCCCTTGGACTGCAAGGAGATCCAACCAGTCCATCCTAAAGGAGATCAGTCCTGGGTGTTCATTGGAGGGACTGGTGCTGAAGCTGAAACTCCAATACTTTGGCTACCTGATTCAAAGAGCTGACTCATTTGAAAAGACCCTGATGCTGGGCAAGATTGAAGGCAGGAGGAGAAGGAGACAACAGAGGATGGGATGGTTGGATGGCATCACCAACTCAATGGACATGAGTTTGGGTAAACTCCAGGAGTTGGTGATGGACAGAGAGGCCTGGCGTGCTGCCTTCCATAGGGTGGCAAAGAGTCAGACACGACTGAGCAACTGAACTGAGCTGAACACCTATAAAAAGGGCTTTCCAGGTGGTGGTAGTGGTAAAGAACCTGCCTTCCAATGGAAGTAGACATAAGAGACACAGGTTCAATCCCTAGGTCGAGAAGATCCCCTGGAGGAGAGCATGGCAATCCACCCCAGTATTCTCACCTGGAGAATCTCAAGGACAGTGGAGACTGCGGGCTATGGTCCATAGGGTCACAAAGAGTCAGACGTGACTGACACAACTCAGCACACATGCACGCACCTATAAAAATATTTCACACCCAGTATATATACAAAAAGCTACTTGATACTCAAAATAATTAAGGAATTCCACAAAACAAGAGGACACAGCACAGTGCTAATAGCTCAGCCTTCAGTCCTATCCAGGTCAACATTTGTGTCCAGATTTTAGAAGGACATCAGTGGTAACATGATCACATTTGCAGATAAGAATACAGAAAAGGAGTAAAAAATTACATGAATTCATTTTGTTGAAAGATGATATTATGCCAATTTAAGAGTCTGATCCCAATTTTTCTCACCTAGAAGCTGGACCAGTGACTTAATGTCTCTTAGCACTTAGGCCTTCCCTGCCTTTGTGCACTGTTGCACATCAATTCCTTTGTCCAGAATGCTCATCCTTACCCTAATGCCCAGCAAACTCCTGCTCATCCTCATGACCCAGCACAGAAGAGGCTTCCAGCCTCCTCCTAGAAGCCTTCCTGGACCCATCAAGGAAAGTAACTTCCTCCACCTCCTGAACTCCCATTAAATCATGCTTACACCAGCAATATTATTGTCCTTCTATCACAAATTCAGCTTCTCTACTTCCCATAGGTTACTTGGGAATCTAGACTCCATTTCATGTATCTTGGTATACCCTGTGATTAACACGGTTTCAGGAAGAGTGCACTGTCCTTAAATGACTGATTTACAAAAAGAAAATTCCCAATTTACATAATGAAATATAAGCACTGGGCATGTACATGAGAGTTGTGTAGAAAACAGCCTGTGCGTGCATGCTCAGTCACTTCAGTCATGTCTGACTCTTGGCGACCCTATAGACTGTAGCCCACCAGGATCCTCTGTCCATGTGATTCTCCAGGCAAGGATATTAGAGAGGGTAGCCATGCCCTCCTCCAGAGGATCTTCTCAACCCAGGGATCAAACCTGCATCTCTTGCACTGCAGGTGGATTATTTACCGCTGAGCCACTGGGGAAGACCAGAAAACAGCACAAATGTGAATCAATGCAAGATCCTCGAAACCGAGATTGTATTCTTTTACAGAAAGTCTTCTGTGTTTTTTCAGATTGTTGGCTGACATAGAGTAGGAGCAATAATCAGGTTCAGACTGAAAATTAATAAATCCAATACAAATGAAACAGAGGGAAGAGCTCAAGAAGCACTTAACAAACTGTACTAACCTCTGCACAATTTTGAACAGCAAGAAGTCCAAAGGCTTAAGTTTCTAGCATCAGGAAATGATGAGATGGAGAAAGCTTATGTGAATTAAAAACAAGGAACATTACTAAAAATAAAAAGGAACCTGGGTTCCTCCTTTGCAAACAGCCTTCCCTGGCTCTATTTCTCCTGAGTATTAGGTTTTTTATTTTTTATTTTTGGTGGGGGGAACACATTTGTGGGATCTTAACCCACTCCAGTGTTCTTGCCTGGAGAATCCCAGGGACAGGGGAGCCTGGTGGGCTGCCGTCTATGGGGTCGCACAGAGTCGGACATGACTGAAGTGACTTAGCAGCAGCAGCAGTGGGATCTTAGTTACCTGACCAGGGATTGAACCAGGGGCCTCAGCAGTGGAAGTGCTGAATCCTAACCAGTGGACCAGGGAATTCTCTCTTTTTATATGACATGGCCCCTTTAGTGGGCTGAAGTAGGATTAAAAAGGAGATTTTACTGATATCTGATTCCATAGTACTTTCAGAGCTTGAATTGAGGCACCTCGGTGAGTTCAAAATACAAATTTGGAACAAGATTGTACAAGAAAAAGAAGACAGCACCTCCCATAACATATTCCACTCCTTGCCTGGTTTTCACCCTTAACACAAGGCTTGGCACATTTAATGCAGTCAGTAAAGGATTCCACTAATTCAGAAATGAAAACTAATTCTCATATCATAAATAAATATCTTTTCTCATTATACACCTTTCTCTCTCTATTTTTTCTCTTTTTTATTCCTTTTCTTCATACATTTCTTCTTCATTTTCTGGACAACCTCCTGGGCTATGAGGCTATGGGCTGGATAGCTATGTTTGCCAAGCTGGCTTCTAGTAAATCTCAAAAACACTTATGGGTCCTTCCAGAAAGTTCTCTCTTAAGTTAGTTCCTGTTGCAGGGCAGTATATTAGAGACAATATTTCTAGAAGGCAAGTTTCCTTCCTGGAATTCCTCTCCTGAATCTGGAATGGAAACTGCTAAATAAGTTGTTGAACAAAGGAGGCCCCTGACCCAGATGACTACATTTGGAATAATTTTAAGATTTCCTTCAAAGAGTCATGAACTGATAGAAGGAAGACTTCTACATCCCCTCACTGCCATGGCCACTCTCATGCCCATGTCAAAGTCCCAGGCTCTCAGAAGAGAAATGGGATACTCCGGGTGGGGGTCCAATCCTTTTCACCTCTAGAGAAGCTCCTGTGTATATAAGATTCATGTTCTGTGGATGTCAGAGATCCATTCAAGCCATCTATGCAGAGCTGAGTACTGCTCTGTGATGCTACATGGACTGGAGGTCCCTTTGCTCCCTTGTATCACATCTGTAGAGATACTTGACAATGTCTACCCAGCCAGATTTTTTAAAATATATATTCCTCTGAAACCAGCTTGCTCTCTTTAACAAAAGTTTTTGCCAAAGAAGATACCCTAATATACTGTGCACCCCAGCTCCCTCTAAGAGCCAGCCCGAAATGAATGGAAACACTTGACTTTTGAGGAAGACATTGCTGGTTTTGCCACTGTTAAGTGTGTGAGCTTCTGTTTGATCATCTTTAAAGTGAGAATAATACTATCTATCTTGTGGGTTCTCCTGAGGGTTAAGTGAGTCAATTTAAGTAAAGTGTTTACCCCATAGAAGTTGCTCGAAAATGAGAGCTTGCAATTTGCTCTAAAATTTTCTACATATGAAGTTAAATTAGCTGTTCTTACTTGTATCTAATTTATCTAACACATATAAACAAGCATGTACTTTCTCTAGTATTAAAGGACCAGAACTTTGAAATAATAATGCTGACTTCCATATGCAGATATGTTACTGGGCTCTCAATACAAGGAAACAACCCCTGGGCTTGTTGTTATGCTCTGAAGAATAATAGTCTCCCAGGCTTCCTTGGGGCCAGCGACGCCAGATGCACCTAGACTTGGCATTGCCAACTCACAGCTTCCCCCACCCCCCACCCCACAACATACAGAAGCGTCAGTGCTCGGATCCGGGGAACATTCACCATGTATGGGAGTGAACTTGTCAACAGCTGAATACAAACAGTTTGTTGTGGCACTTTTGTTCCAGGATATACATCCCATCTTACTGATAGCAGTTAAAGACTGGAACAAGCTGTTTGATTGTTTCTATGATTAAATAGCCATAGATCAGAATACCATGCAGCCATTAACTAGAGTGAGGTATATTCTTTGCCAAAACATAGTTAGTAATTAAAAAATAAGGTGCAGAACACTGTATAGGATATTGCTATGTGTGGTGTCAATGAAGGAGAATCACACAAACCTCTATACACACCAGTAAACTTACATACATGTATAAGTGTATGTGTTATGTATAGACTGTGAAAGGATACAAAGAAACTGAATACTTGTTGCTTTTAGAAAGGAAACTAGTGCCTAAAAGACAAATACTAGAGGAAGATATTGTTTTCAGTGGATACACATCAGTAAGTTTGAGTGTGTATATATATATATATATATATATACATACATATATATATATAATTTATGTATTTTTTTTTGGCTGTGCCGAGTCTTCATTGCTGCGCAGGCTTTTCTCTAGTTGCAGTGAGTCAGGGCTACTCTCTAGGTGTAGTGTGACTTCTTATTGCAGGGGCTTCTCCTGTTGCAGTGCAGGGGCTCTAGAGGACTCAGCTTGAGCGGTCTCCAACTGCTGGATCCTTAGTTGCCATTCTCAGGAACTAGAACACAAACTCAACAGTTGTAGCACAAGCTCAATAGTTGTGACCCAGGGGCTTAAGTTGCTCCACAACATGTAGGATCTTCCTGGATCAGAGATCAATCTGTGTTACCTGCATTGACAGATGAATTCTTTACCACTGAAGCCACCAGAGAAGCCCCTTGAGTTTATATTTTTACCATATGCGCCGCACTGGCAGAGACAGAGACACAAACGATAGAGACAGACCCTCGTAGAGAACCTTTGCTCTCGGAGCAGAAAAGAGGAGCGCTCTCCTGAGCTCTCTCCCCCCTCCCCGGGTCCTCTTCCATCTTCTGTCCACTGCTGGAGGCGCACGGTAACAAGGGATGCTCAATAGTTGTGTCTGTTGCTGCCTTCCCCTGTTTTGAAAAACTTTGACTATGCCACAGCAGGAGGTAGGTAGAATGAGACAGAGCTTGGAGCCAGGTCGCTGCGGAAGGGTGAAAATCTTGTACTTTGGCAGCTGATCTGTTTTAAGATATTTAAATCCTATGGGTCTATTTCTCTGTTGTTCCCCTTTGGACTCAAAAAGGCTTTTAAAAGATAAAGCCGGTCTCAGCCTTGCTGCTGCTGCCGCTGCTGCTAAGTCGCTTCCGTCGTGTCCGACTCTGTGCGACCCCATAGACGGTAGCCCACCAGGCTCCCCCGTCCCTGGGATTCTCCAGGCAAGAACACTGGAGTGGGTTGCCATTTCCTTCTCCAATGCATGAAAGTGGGAAGTGAAAATGAAGTCGCTCAGTCGTGTCCGACTCTTAGAGACCCCATGGACTGCAGCCCACCAGGCCCCTCCGTCCATGGGATTTTCCAGGCAAGGGTACTGGAGTTGGGTGCCATCGCCTTCTCCGTCAGCCTTGCAGAGCCAAAGGGTAAATTTGCTCTATTGCGCTGACTCGCGGGGAGCAAGCAACATAGCACCCCCTGCCAGCTTGTGCAGTGAGAGGCGCCTCAGCGGGAAAAGAGGGTGGAGCCGCCAGAAGAAAGGCTGCCAGCCAGGATCACAGATTTATAAGACCCGTTCGTAAACAAAAGAGCTCCATCACTCAGCATCACCCTGGGGCTTCCAGAAGTAGATGCTGCCCCACTCCCACCCCCATGCTCTGCGAACCTGCGAAGATTCCCTAGGTGAAAGGGGTACCAAGGAAAAGCTGGGAAAGTAGCAAGTGTCTGCCTACGATGTCGCGGGGCCTCTGCGCTCATCTGGCAGGAAGGGCAGTCACGCCTGCAGGAGGCAGCATAACCCTTCTCCCGTCGTGCACCCAGGTCTCCTCACCCCACTCCCTGTCACACGAGGCGCCCTGAGAGTGAGAGAGACGGCGGGCCGGGTCAGTGAGGGGTGCAGATTCGGGGAAGGAGTCTAACCAGAGGGAGCACCACCGAAGGCACCCCAATTAAGGCGCTGGTGTGCTGAGATCATCAGGGCGTCCGTGAGGACACGGTGACCTGGGAGGCCAGCTGATGATTGATGACTCTACTGGTTCAGCACACAGGCCATTCGGATATACCAGGACCAGATTCTAGACCTTTAAGGAGAGTGAGAGGGCCAGGACCCCAGAGAGACCATGTACTGGGTGAAGAGTTTTAAGAGGTGGACCTACCAGTTATTCTTTCAGGCACCTGGTAGTCTTGGCGCTGCATGTCATTTATCCCTTGCAAGCTCTGGTGAAAGAAGGTATTGAGGGACTTGCAGACCCTAGAGACCATCCCCCTGTGCTGCATCCTCACGTGGTGGTACTAACTGGACCCACATGGGATCCTGGAGTTGGGGCGGTCCTGTGGATGCTGGGGAATCTGGGGACTGGGAGAAAACAGTCTGATGTAGCAGCAGAAACCTGGAGAAGGGCCCGTGTGTTTTCCGAGAAGGACACACTGTGAGGGTTAGTCTCTTTCCAGAGACAAGGTGTCTGCCCTTCTCCTAGTTAAGAAATGTAGTGCTGCAAGTTCTCACAACTCTCAAATGGAATTTTCTGACACTCCCTCTTCTGCATCAGCTCACTCGCTTGGTCACACCCTCTTCTACTTGATCCATCTCCTTTCTTTTCTTCTCTGGGGCTTCCCCTTCCTGAATTGCCATCTGGCCCAGCTTTTTTTCCCCTAACTTTTTGGCCACATGGGATCTTAGTTCCTCCACCAGGGATCCAACCAGCAACCCCTGCAGTAGAATCGCAGGAGTCTTAATCACTGCACTACCAGGGAAGTCCGTGACCCAGCACATTCCTGATCATAGTGCTGGAGTCTAGATTTCTTCAAGGAACTGAGGTGGGGGGAGCTGTCACACACGTAAAGAGCCAAGTTCCCCCCTCCCTCTAGACCTGGTGCAGAGGTCCCATCTTATCCCAAAGGATCTATGATCCTCACCTAACCCCTCTTCAGTAATTGCCATAATTTACATTGTGAAGTGCCGCAGGGATGACAAAGCATTTTCCCCCCATCTGATCCTTACCACCACCTTATGAGTTAAAGCAAGCATTTTTACAACCCCATTTTATAAAGAGATAAATGACTCTCTGAAGTTTGTGACCTGCCCAAAGTCAGCTAAAAAGTGAGAGACAGCCTAGAATAATGATGAACCCTTGAGGGTCCCCACCAATAGAAACCTGCCTCATGCTGCAAACTAAGAGAGCCTGACCAGTCTCCTCTTCCTCTCATGCTCACTTAGACTTATTTCTAACTACCTCACTCACCCCCTTACCCACTCTTCTCCCCAGGACCACAGAAGGGTTACAGCTGTTACCACCCCTTGAGCGAGAGTCTTCCCCTCAACAGTCTTGATCTCATGTGTGCAGCCCCCTCTACTTGGCCCCGGGCTGAGGTTCTCGTAATTAAAGTTGAGGAGTCTGTGGCTGGAGAGGTGTTGAAGGGCTCTCCTTCCAAGGTGTATTGTTATATCACCGGGGGCAGGGAGGAACTGGGTGCATTGGAGTTGAGGAAAGAGTACTGTCCCATTATCTTCCAGGGGTGAAAGTTGAGACTTTCAGTCTTGACACTCAAATAGGACTTCAAGCAATATATGCGGAGACTGTATAGTAGGAGGCCAGGGGTCTTTGGGGAAATCAGACCCAGGCATGGACTGGAGGGTGAAAAGAATGGAAGGCAGCCCCAGTTTCTGGGCTCCCCAGGTAAGTGTTCTCCTCTCCCTGAGCCTCTTTGTTGCCACAGGTTATATGGGAAAGGAGTCTGATTGTTCATGTCATCTGGAAGGGCAGTGGTAAAGAGGAAGAGAGCCTAACTAGAAAGCATAACTCCTTTTGGCCAAATGCAACCCAGTCTGAGCAACAAGTCAGCCACCAGACTGACTTTCCTCTCCCCTAAATAGCCCTGGGGCTCTCTAATTTGAAGCCAGGAAATCAATGAGTGTAGAGAAAAGAATATTCATAGATTCCCAATGAGGAAGAGGCTCTCAGAGATAGCTGGAAGGAAGGGAAGAGGGCCTGAGGATGGAAAGTATCAAGAGGTGGAGCTGAGATCTGAGGAAAAGAACTGATGTTGACTGTATGGGCTATCCTGCTCCCTCTAAAGCCCTCCCAGGCTCCATGAAGAAAAGCCCTAGTACTCTTGTCCTTTCACCATGAGAGCCAGAGCTTTGGTTTTGAGACTTTTTTCACAGTCCACACTCTGGGTCAGCTCTCCAAATGCCTCATCAGCCTTAACGCACTGCAGCCTGGTTGCTGGGTCATCCCTTCACTCAGCCAAGTCTTTGCTTTTCTATTAGTTGGTTCTTTCAACCTGACCACTCAGCCCTGATTGGCCTCATTCTTAGATTCAGGGCTTCTCCTGTGGTTCAGACCCCATTCTGATCTGCCACAGGCCTATAGACAAGAATCCTTATCCCTCATCTGGAAAATTGAATTAAAGATACACTTTCACTTATGATACATGTTGCATAGCTCTTGCTAAGTAAATCTTTACCAAATGAAATGGAGCCACCAGCTAAGTGAAAGGGAAGTGCTCGAGTCCCTAAAACAGGCATCTCAGCCATCTAGCCATTTACCACGTGATGGGGTGATGACAGGGCCTCTCCTATTTGTAGAGCTCTTTCTTGGTCTCCCAGATTTCTGCTCTGGCATCTACACAGTCACTGCTTGAGAGCACTTTCTCATAGGTCTGCATGCCTTTGGGACCAATGTACTGCAATTATGACCCTATTCAGCTTGTTCTTGTTTTGGAGGAAGTGGAACATAAAAACAAACTATATGTTGACTCTTTCTGGTGTTGCAAAACTTTACCCTCTCCAAGCCTTTAACTTTTCCTTTAGGTTATAATTCTCAGACTTTCAGTCATGTCTGCTGACCTCTGGCTCTTCTAAAAGGTCTCCCATCTCACCCTTGTCCCCTTCCCTGGTGGCTTAGACAGTAAAGAATCTGCCTGCAATGCAGGAGACCAGGGTTCAGTCCCTTGGGAAGATCTCCTGGAGAAGGGAACGACAACCCACTCCAGCATTCTTGCCTAGAGAATTCCATGGGCAGAGAATCCTGGCGGGCTACAATCCATAGAGTTGGCAAAGAGTTGGACACAACTGAGCAACTAACACACACATCTCACTCTTGGCAATGCTGGTGAGCAGAAATAAGTCCGCCCTTTCCCAGAGACAATTAGCCTATATTCCCATCACATCCTCCTATACTGTGGCCTGACTCTGCTCTACCAAGGCATCAGGAGCCTCGTGCCAGATGAAACTGCCATGGGAAGGGAAAGGATCATGTGAGTCTTGCCTGTCTTGTGCACTGTGGCTCCAGCTTTCCTACTTAAGAAGTTGTCTCTGCTTCCCTCTGCTTCCTATTAGGGACTTAGGGATCACTGAAGTCCTGCATTATGCTGAAAGGGACCCAGGGAATGCAGTTCATGCTTGCCAGCCAAGGTGCCCTATTTGCCTCTGTCTATCCCAGAGAACTGAAGGGTTGAATATGTACCTCTAGGTAGAAAATAAAAACCAGAGTCAAGGGAAAGAAACGCAACGTGTAAAAATTTTTTTCTAATGTCAGCCTTGAGAATGGTTACATAACTTCCTGAAATCCTTTCTAGGCCTACCCTCTAGTCATGTTGAATCAGGGACAGCCAACTCGAGGTCTTAGTCTGCCTCTGCCTGGAATACATGATTTTCTGGGGTAATTATTTATCCTCCCAGATTCAGTGTGGTGACATCTTCAGCAGGAAAACTTTCCTGTCCCCTGCCATACACTTCCCAGACCTGTGGTTGGGCTCATATCTTCCCCCATTCACGCTTATATTATGATGATTGGATTATTGGTTTGTTTTTTTTCTAGCAGACTGACAATTCCTGAAGGGCACAATGTGAAGTGAAAGTCGTTCAGTCGTGTCTGACTATTTGCAACCCCATGGATAGTCCATGGAATTCTCCAGGCCAGAATATTGGAGTAGGTAGCCTTTCCCTTCTCCAGGAGCTCTTCCCAAGCCAGGGATCGAACCCAGGTCTCCCACATTGCAGACGGAGAAGAGCACAATATGCAACACCAATCTCTGATGTTTCTGTCTTGAATGTTATCATACAAGGACTCTATAAATGTTTATAGGAAAACAACACTGGGATCAGTGGATCAAAGGACCCAAAACACTCCTTTTGACTCCTGGTATATTGCCAACTGCCCTCCAAAAAATTAACACCTATTTATAATGCCATCTGCTATGGAATATAAGTTTCACTGCAACTTTGCTGGTTTATAAGGAAAAAATCATCCTAATTTTGAGGGGTTTTTTTGTTTGTTTTTGTTTTTGCTTTTTGGATGCACTGTCAGGCATGAGAGGATCTTAGTTTCCCTACCAGAGATGGAACCCATCCCCACTGCAGTGGAAGTACGGAGTCTTAACCACTGAACTGCCAGGGAAGTCCCTATTCTATTGTTTTAACATGCTTTTCTTTACTAGTGAGGTTAGTTTCCCCAGTGTTTATCTGACTAGCCATGACCCTCTTTTGTGAACTGTCTCTTTATATCTTAGTAATCACTTTCTCTGACAACTTACCAAAGCTACAGCCAAATTTCTTTCTCCCCTTAAGCAAGGAGTCACAGGCCCAATCTTGTAGCTGAATAAAGGATTTGTTTCCTAACCTCCATATATCCATATCAATGGGCCTCAGAGGGTTTACAACTTAGGTTGTAAACTAGGCCCAGGGCAGTTAAGATTCTCCACATTACAGACTTTATTTTCTTGGTAGGAGTTGCATCATCAAAAAAGCAAGACAATACCAGAAAAACACCTACTTCTGCTTTATTAGGGCTTCCCTGGTGGCTCAGACGATAAAGCATCTGCCTGCAATGCAGGAGACCATGATTCGAGTCCTGGGTCGGGAAGATCCCCTGGAGAAGGAAATGGCAATCCACTCCAGCACTCTTGCCTTGAAAATCCCATGGACGGAGGAGCCTGATAGGCTACAGTCCATGGGTCGCAAAGAGTCGGACACAACTGAGCAACTTCACTTCTGCTTTATTGACTACATCAACGCCTTTGACTGTGTGGATCACAACAAACTGGAAAATACTTAAAGAGATGGGAATACCAGACCACCTGACCTACCTCCTGAGAAATCTGTATGCAGGTCAAGAAGCAACAGTTAGAACTGGACATGGAACAACAGACTGATTCCAAATAGGGAAAGGAGTACGTCAAGGCTGTATATTGTCACCCTGCTTATTTAACTTCTATGCAGAGTAAATCATGCAAAATGCCAGGCTGGATGAAGCACAAGCTGGAATCAAGATTGCCAGGAGGAATATCAATAGTCTCAGATATGCAGATGACACCACCCTTATGGCAGAAAGCAAAGAAGAACTAAAGAGCCTCTTGATGAAAGTGAAAGAGGAGACTGAAAAAATTGGTTTAAAACTAAACATTCAGAAAACTAAGATTATGGCATCTGGTCCCATCAGTTCATGGCAAATAGATGGGGAGACAATGGAAACAGTGACAGACTATTTGGGGGGGCTCCCAAATCACTACAGATGGTGACTGCAGCCATGAAATTAAAAGATGCTTGATCCTTGGAAGAAAAGCTATGACCAACCTAGAAAGCATATTAAAAAGCAGAGACATCGTTTTGCCAACAAAGGTCTGTCTAGTCAAAGCTATGGTTGTTATTCCAGTAGTCATGTATGGATGCAAGAGTTGGGCTATAAAGAAAGCTAAACACAGAAGAATTGATGCTTTTGAACTGTGGTGTTGGAGAAGACTCTTTCGAGTCCCTTGGACTGCAAGGAGATCCAACCAGTCCATCCTAAAGGAAATCAGTCCTGAATATTCATTGGAAGGACTGGTGCTGAAGCTGAAACTCCAATACTTTGGCCACCTGATGCGAAGAACTGACTCACTGGAAAAGACCCTGATGCTGGGAAAGATAGAAGGTGGGAGAAGGGGACGACAGAGGATGAGATGTTTGGATGGCATCACCGACTCTCTGGACATGAGTTTGAGTAAACTCCGGGAGTTGGTAATGGAAAGGGAAGCCTAGAATGCTGCAGTCCATGGGGTTGCAAAGAGTCAGACATGACTGAGCGACTCATCTGAACTGAACTGAGAAACTACAGATAAGAAATACAGTCTGGGACTTCCCTGATGATACAGTCAGTAAGAATCCACTTGCCAATGCACAGGACATGGGTTCAATCCCTGGTCCAGGAAGATTTCACGTGCCTCGGAGCAACCAAGCTCACATGCTGCAACCACTGAAGCTGGTGAGCCGAGAACCTGTGCTCTGCGATTAGAGAAGCCACCGCAAGAAGCCCTCACACAGCAATGAAGACCCAGCAAACGAGATGCCAGTCCAGGTTCGATGCACGATACTGGATGCTTGGGGCTAGTGCACTGGGACGACCCAGAGGGATGGTATGGGGAGGGAGGAGGGAGGAGGGTTCAGGATGGGGAACACATGTATACCTGTGGTGGATTCATTTTGATATTTGGCAAAACTAATACAATTATGTAAAGTTTAAAAATAAAATAAAATTTAAAAATAAATAAATAAATAAACAAATTATATTTTTAAGTGTTAAAAAAAAGAAAGAAATACAGTCTGACAGTTTTCAGCAGATGCCTAAAATTTCTGGAAAAGCACAAGAAAAAGATCCATCCTGTCTGTCCCTTGAAATTTGCCAAGTCCGTTCTCTAGAACGTCTTCCCTTAAACCTCTAGATGGAGAGGGAAAGCAAGAGTAGAAACAGATAGTACTGCCAGAGCACAGGTCAAGGGCATATCCACCCTGAAAACTTCTTAGCCAGATTTACAATCAGCTGTTTAAGTTATTGTCATGTAAATTTCAAGGACAGTCTTTTTCTCCAAAAAATGTGGTCTGAGATTCTACTCCCTCCCTCTACCTCCCTGAAGGTGGCCTCTCCCATTTCCTCTGATAGATGGTTAGGGAAAGAATGTTTCTGCCATGGTGACAATGATTTTTCACAGTACATGATAGCAAGCATTAAGGAATTTGGCATGGAACAGTGTCACCCACCATTCAGACTTTGAAGCCTGCTCCAGTTCATTTCAAAGTTCACACATAACTGCCAGTCTCCATTTTGCTTTTGTTTAGTCACCAAGTCATATCTGACTCTTTTGTCACTCCATGGACTGTAGCCCACCAGGCTCCTCTGTCCATGGGATTTCCCAGGCAAGAATACTGGAGTGGGTTGCCATTTCCTTCTCCAGGGGATCTTCCTGACCAAGGGATCAAACCCATGTCTTCTGCATTGCAGGTGGATTCTTTACTATATGAGCCACCTGTTTGTTGTTGTTGTTCAGTCACTTAGTCCTGTCCAACTCTTTGTGATCCCATGAACTGCAGTATGCCAAGCTTCCCCATCCTTCACCATCTCCTGGAGCTTGCTCAAACTCATGTTCATTGAGTTGGTGATGCTATCCAACCATCTCATCCTCTGTCATCCCCTTCTCCTCCTGCCTTCGATCTTTCCCAGCATCAGGGTCTTTTCTGAGTGCCCTTCGCATCATATGGCCAAAGTATTGGAGCTTCAACTTCAGCATGAGTCCTTCCAATGAATATTCAGGACTGATCTCCTTTAGAATGGACTTGTTGGATCTCCTTGCAGTCCAAGGGATTCTCAAGAGTCTTTTCCAACACCACAGTTCAAAAGCATCAGTTCTTCAACATTCAGCTTTCTTTATAGTCCAACTCTTGCATCCATACATGACTACTGGAAAAACCATAGCTTTGACTATATGGACCTTTCTTGGCAAAGTAATGTCTCTGCATTTTAATATGCTGTCTAGGTTCGTCATAGCTTTTATTCCAAGAAGCGAGCATCTTTTGATTTTGTGGCTACAGTCACCATCTGAGCCACCAGTTTAGGCCAGAACTGTTTATCCCTTGATCTCTAAAGAAGCAGCATTCTTTCACTCTGAACTCTGGGCCCTGCCTTCATGGCTCAAGTAGAAACTACCCTCCTTATGCCCATACAAAGTCAACTAAGAGTTCATCTGTATTTTGTTTAGAGAACATTTCTAAACTAGTCTCTTCTTGGCTGACAATTCTAAACTTTTCCTACCCAGAAAATATTCTCCCTCTGATCTGTCCTCATTGTCCTCCTCCTCACTCTAAAGAAATGCTTCTTTAAAAAAAAAAAAAAATTACCAACTGTAGAAGATCCAGAGAGTCAGCAACACATCTCCTTCAGGAACTCATCCAATTCACTCAAAAATTTTTTGATCAGATACTTATTGGGAATTTGCTATGACTATATACCTGACTTTGCCTAAGTGCTGAAGGTACAGCCAGAACTACCCATTGGCCCAAGAAAGAGGAGTCCCTTTCCTGGGTCTCACATTCAAGAAAATCCCATATGTAACTAATGTAGACAAATAAATAAAAAGTTTACTATAGAATACAGAGGTGCCTCTGTCACTTGGGATCCTCTGCAACCTAAAATCATTCTGAACTTCTGCTTCCAGGACTGACATGGCTCTAAGTCAGGGGGAAACACCTCCCACATCTCTTGCCCAAACCCTTAAAGGTGACTGTGTCTAAGTGACAAGACTGCTTGTAGATTGGGCTTCCGCCAGACATTGCTTCCAAGTACAAGGGAGGACTAGACAGCAGGAACATATAGGTTAAAAAAAAAAAAAAGACAAATTTGTCAAATTCTTCCTCTCAGAGAGCATGAATGGAATACATTTTAAAAGAAGGTTTTATTTATTTATTTTTGGCTGTGTTGGGTCTTCGTTGCTGCACAGGCTGCTGTTCTCTGGCTGCAGAGAGTGGGGGCCACTCTCTAGTTGCAGGGTGCAGGCTTCTCGTGGCGGCAGCTTCTCTTGTTGCAGAGCAAGGCCTGTAGGACGCACAGGCTTCAGTACGTGGGGCGTGCGGGCGCAGTAGTTGTGGCTCCCCGGCTCTGGGGCACAGGTTCAGTACTTGTGGCACACGGACTTATTTGCTCCACAGCATGTGGAATCTTCCCAGATCAGGGATTGAACCCACATCTCCCTCATCAGCAGGCAGATTCTTTACCACTGAGCCACAAGGGTAACCCTCGAAATACATTTTTATACTATGACATATCATAGTACCAAGCACCTATTTTCTTTTTTCCCTTCATGTTTCAATGCATAGTTCTGAAGGTACTCAAAAATTAACACAATATTCCTAACAGTTGTACATTGCAGCTGAGGCACAGTTTGCAATAGCCAACAATGTCATTACTCTTAAATTTATATATATGTAGGTTAGGACAACATGTGTGAACTTGATACTAATTCTTTATAATTCTCTGTGTATCTAGATACTGGTTTAAGATATAGTAACAAAGTTGCAATATAAGGTATATAGTACTTTATATAATAAAATAATCCTTAATACAATACAATAATGTTAATTTAACATATGCAACCCCATTATAGTGTGAGAACACGATATGTAAAACCAACAATTCATTTCCAAATCTAACTATTGCTTTAAGAACTGTATTGATAATACCAGTTGCTATGGACTTAACAGAGCAAAATATTTTCAAATTAAATTCATTTTTAAAAATCAATAACTATAATTCAAGAAAGTCTGGCTAATTTGACATCTATTGCTGTCCAGAGGACATAAATTATGTAAAAATCTGGACAGAGATTTTGCTGAAATGAAGGCAAAAAAATTTTTTCAGCTGTGCCTTTAGAAGGTCAATCTGTGTGCCCTGCTTCCTTTAAACAGAAGACATTCCACATTCCATTGATTCTCTGATGTTTTCAACTCCAGTATTCTTGCCAGGACTTTGGAAGGAACATGATTATATGAAAGTTAAAGAGCTATTTCTGGTATGAAGGATTCGTATGCCTATAGTAAGAAAGTTTGAGGAGGAGTATATTAGACTCTGGGGCTCTCCATATGTTTCTGGGTCACTGATGCTATCAGCATTTGATGACAATGAACAGAGGCTGGAGAGTTCATGCATGGGTGGATCATGCATTTTTATGCTTCCTCCCATCCCAGGGGCCTTTAGATTACCCTTTTCCTCTGCTTTCAGCCATCCTTCCAAAGATTATTTCCTTTTCTTTTCCCAAGATTCTTATCAACCAGGACTGGAATCACCTTTCAGTTCAGTTTAGTTGCTCAGTCTTGTCGGACTCTTTTCAACCCCATGGACTGGAGCACACCAGGCTTGTATACATCCATATTGTATCAAGAGCTAGAACAGAGCCAGAGAATGCTGCATATAGAGAATATTGGGGTCAAGAAAAGGAGCAATCTTGATCATTTACAAAAGCTATAAATCCCCAGAAAGAAGCCAGAGAGGGCCTCTAAGACAGCAGATGAATGTGATTTCCAAATGAGCTAGAAATGAGGAAGAACGGAATAAGAACCATAGGTCAGGAGGGACAGCTGAGTTAGCTGGGGCATGGTGACGAGAAGTCAGATTCAGGATTGACTTAGGAAGGGAACTGGAAAGGAAAATTAGGAAGAGCCATGCCAAACACAGGGGCCACTGCATCCCCATGGCATACCCTGGGTGTGCAGGACCAACAAAGCAGAGAGTTGAGTCAAGGACAGCAAAGCCCCTCTCCCTTGCTCCTAGCAAAGATCATCTCTCCCTCTACCTAACTCTTGGGTTTCTTATAGATGCAGAGACATCTGTAGGAGAGAGACACACGTAGTCACCATCCATTCACACTCCACCTCCATGACAGATACACATTCACACTCCACCTCCACGACAGATACATACACGTGCTCTAGAGACAGGAAGACAAAAGTACAGCCATTTTGGAAAAGGACTAGTGAATGGTCTTGGGAAAAACAGGACTTGGAAGCTAAAAAACAAAGGCTCTAGGGGCCTTAGTTCCAGAGACAAAAATCAGGCTCACAGCAGTAAAAGCTTACCTCTTTCTCTGTTACACTAATGAGTATACTTAGTTGCCACAAGACAAGAAACTCAACTATAAATTTTAACCTTATCTGTTCTGGTGCTTTCTTACAGAAAATTATCATGTACTTCTATTCCTTCACAGAAGAACTCCTATTCCTGATAGCTATCTTGGAGCCACCTGCTGAAGATCAAACAAGTTTCATGATTTCTGGAGATTATTGGTGATCACGAGACAAACCCTCCTTTTGTTACAAAAACAACTTGCCCCTTCTACTCTGGGAACTGACACTTTTCCCCTCATCTTCTCCCTTATGCACAAGATATCTCTTTCAATAAAAATTTTTGCTTACCTAAGAGTCTTTTTTTGTGTTCATTACATCTTTATAACTCGCTTATTTTTTTAATGGAAGTATAGTTGATTTGTAATATCATGTTAGTTTCAGATGCACAGCACAGTGATTCGGTTATACAAATATCTATATATCTATATATATTTCTTTTCAGATTCTTTTCCCTTAAAGTTATTACAAGATATTGAGTAGAGTTCCGTGAGCTATATAGTAAGTCCTTGTTAGTTGTCTTGTGGAAACAATTACTCATTTCTGTGGTATTGCTGTCCAAAAAGGTGGAAAGGGCCCTATAATACCCTCACATATGTACACATAGCTGTATGTACTCCCTTTTCCAAAGATTACCCTGATAACAGCGTTATCTTTGTAGGTAAATGTACTGAGAAGACCTACCTTCAAAGTGAACAACAACTATTGCCAGTCAAGGCTGATGCTGGTTGGAGTGCTTTGCCTGTTTTGCTACAACTTAAAAATACCAGGGCTTCTTATGGATTTTTATGGTATTCCCGTGGTTAAGAATCTGCCTTGCAATGTAGGGGACACAGGTTTGATCCTTGGTTGGGGAAATAGACCCCACATGCCACCTGGCATGGACAAAAAAAAATAAGGAATATTTAATTATAAACAAACAAACATAAAGGTTTCCTTTAGGTTGATGACCAGGAAAGGAACTCAGTTCCCTTGAAGCAACCTGCCCAGCCCAGGATGTGGTCCTCAGTTGATGAAAAGATTGAGTAACAGTAGGAGACTGCTTATAACTCTAAAGCACATGGGACAAATCAGATGGATGCCAGCCAACTAATATTGGACACATATGGTGATTTGTGAGACTTGTTTGTGCTCAGTCGCTCAATCACGTCTGATTTTTACAACCCTGTGGATTGTAGTCCACCAGACTTCTCTGTAGGGGATTTCCCAGGCAAGAATACTGGAGTGGATTGCCATTCCCTCCTCCAGGGGATCTTCTCAAGGGCTCGAACCCGTGTCTTCTGCATTGGTAGGCAGATTCTTTACAACTGAGCCATCTGGGAAGCTATTTGTTTAGGTATTTTTAAAAGGATGCCTCACCTCCTACTGAAGTGAATTGTTTTGACCAAGAGCTTTTACTTCACCTTGTCAAATTATAAACATATTGTTATTTTTAAATCTCATAAATATGTGTATGTAAATCTTATTTTTAAATCTGTCTTTGAGAGAAAATTTTAAAAGTAGAAATTGTGTTTATATCTGAAATAAGTAATGCAAACATCCAGTTTTTGTGGAAGAACTGATGAGAATCTAGGGTCAGGTTCCCAGCAGTCTGCACTAACCCTCAAACCCTGGTATGAGTTTTAGCATATAAGTCTGGGAAACCACACCGTCTCTGAATATTGAGCAATTGAGCTCCAATATCCCTTTACTTCCAATGGAGAGAGCTGAGTCGGATTTCCTGCAGACCATGACCATTAGTCTCTGAAGGGACTCAGCCTTCTTGTGCAAAAGTGAGGAAGAAAATCTTGCAGGTGGAGGTCACCAATATGCAGCAGTTACTAGGCAGCAGTGAAATGCATGAAAACACTGGCATGATGAAGACATTGTTTCTAGGTTGGTGTCTCTGTTCCTGTTTTCCTATACTACACATTCACTTACTCCCCATTTAGCTAATTGACAGAAATAAATGTAAATGCTGCATTAGTCAAGTGAATGTGGTGTGTCATAACTATGTTCTCTCAGGATTGCCTGTACTTTGAAATCCTGAAGCCTATGGGCTTTATACTCAATCTTATTACTCAGAATAAAACACATATACTTTCTTGTAGTTCTTGGCCTGCTGAATCCTTCAAAGTCATAAGAAAGATGTAAATAAATCTATTCTAACTCAATTTGGTCAATCCAGTGAATCTTTATCACTGTTAGAGAATTTTCTTGATCTTGCCTTCCCTCCCTGGGGCAAGAATCACTCTGAGCCCAGAGTCACATTTAAATTACATTCCAACAACACAAAAGTCGAACCAGTAGAAATGCACCCTGTCTACTTGTTGAATATCTAACTTGGCCCCCTAATCTATTAATAGGACCTATTAACCTGAAAGGGCCCCAAATCTCTACTTTAGAATACATATTTTTTTAAATAACTCCCCCTTTCCATTCTGTAGAAAGTACAGTTTTCAAAGCACAGTCAAATGCCAAAAACCTAAATATCTAAACATTGGAACAGGTGTTAATTCAGTTGGTAATGATACAGTCCTTAACCACAGCAGGGAAGAAAAGGATGATGCCAGAGATTCCTAGAGAATTAACTTAAAACATACTGAGATTCCAAAAATGAATATAAAGCACAAGACACAGAATCAATAATCAAAGATAGAAGAAATATTTCTTTGGCAGGAGGTAGGGAACTGGTTTTAGAAATAGGTAGACCTCACAGATTCTCACCATGGGCAATTCCCACCATTGCTTTTAAAAAGAATGTCTAAAACATAACAAAAGAACAGCATTCTGAAAATTCCTAAGTAGGAAAAGTAGACCACTAATAGAAGGACATATTTTGTTGCTGTAAGTCACTAAGTCCTGTCCAACTCTTTTGCGACCGCATGGACTGTAGCCTGCCAGGCTCCTCTGCCCATAGGCAAGAACACTGGAGTGGGCTGCCATGTCCATTTCCCAGGCAAAAACACTGGAGTGGGTTGCACTGCCCTACTGCAGGAGATCTTCCCAACCCAGGGATTGAACCTGCATCTCCTGCATTGGCCAGTGTATTCTTTACCACTGGGCCAGCAGGGAAGCCCAAAAGAGGAGTACAGACAATAATAATCCATGTCATTCCACTGAAAAAATAAAAATTACCATGTGGACACCAAGAGAATGATACTTTAGTTAACTTTTTATTCTTATATGAAGACAACAGAGTCATTCTTAGAATACTAATACTTATTTAACTGACATTTCTTTCTGAGTGCCTTTGATGTAACAAGCACTATCCTAAGTGCTATGCATATAGCGGTGAGCAAATCAGACAGTCACCTGCATTTTAGAAATTCTGTCCTCATGATGCTGAAAACTCAGCCTCTCTGTACACCAGTGCCAAATCAAATCTCAAAGTTCTAAAGTGGAAAAGAATAGCTTTATTGCTCTGCCAGGCAAAGGGAGACACAGTGGGCTCCTGCCCTCAAAAACTGTGTGTCCCAACCAAGAAGGATTTGATAAGAAGTTTTATAGCAATGGTTCAAGGCTTGGGTCCCTGACAAGATTAGAGTGTGTGCAGGGCCTGGTTCAAAATTGGGAAAGGAGTATGTCAAGGCTTTATATTGTCATCCTGATAATTTAATTTATATGCAGAGTACATCATGCAAAATGCCAGGCTGGATGAAGCACAAGCTGGGTTTTCTATTTTTTGCTGTGCTTGTGGGAACTTAGTTCCCCAACCAGGGATCAAACCTGGGCCCTCAGCAATGAGAGAATAGAGTCCTAACCACTGGACCACCAGGGAATTCCCTGAAGAACAAGCTGGAATCAAGATTGCCAGGAGAAATATCAGCAACCTCAGATATGCAGATGATACCACTATAAGCGCAGAAAGTGAAGAGGAACTAAACAGTCTCTTGATGAGGGTGAAAGAGGGGAGTGAAAAAGCTGACTTAAAACTCAACATTCAAAAAACTAAGATCATGGCATCTGGTCTCATCATTTCATGGCAAGTAGAAGGGGAAAAAGTGGAAACAGTGACAGATTTTAATTTCTTGGGCTCCAAAATCACTGTGGATGGTAACTGCAGCTATGAAATTAAAAGACACTTGCTCCTTGGAAAGCTATGACAAACTTAAACAGTGTATTAAGAAGCAGAGACATCACTTTGCCAACAAAGGTCCATATGTTGCAGAAAGGGGGATCCCTCCAGGGTCCGAGAGTTGGCTCTTGTCTAACACTCAGAAATGAATTGTCTGAGGAGACACATGTGCTGACAAAGCAAGAGATTTTATTGGGAAGGGGTGCCCAAGTGGAGAGCAGTAGGGTAACGGAACCTCTGCTCTGCCACATGGCTCAAAGTTTCGCATTTTATGGTACTGGGATTAGTTACTGGGTTGTCTTTGACCAATCATTCTGACTCAGAGTCCTTCCTGGTGGCACATGCATCGCTCAACCAAGATGGATGCCAGCCAGAAGGATTCTGGGAGGTGATCTGACATGTGGTGTCTCCTTTTGACCTTTCCCAAACTCTTCTGGTTAGCGGTGGCTTATTTGTTCCATATTCCTTACCAGGACCTCCTGTCAGAAAACAACTCACGCAAATGGTTACCATGGTGCCTGGCTAGGATGGGCAGTTTCAGTCAGTGTGCTTCCCCTAGTAAAAACTATGGTTTTTCCAGGAATCATGTACGAATGTGAGAGTTGGACCATAAAGAAGGCTGAGTGCCGAAGAATTGATGCTTTCAAACTATGGTGCTGGAGAAGACTCTTGAGACTTCCTTGGACAGCAAGAAGATCAAACCAGTCAATCCTAAAGTAAATCAACCCTGAATATTCATTGGAAGGACCGATGCTAAAGCTGAAGCCCAATACTTTAGCCACCTGATGCAAAGAGCCAGCTCATTGGCAAAGACCCTGAGGCTGTGAAAGATTGAAGGCAGGAGGAGAAAGGGGCAACAGAGTATGAGATTTTGGGGCTGGATGGCATCACTGACTCAATGGACATGAGTTTGAGCAAGCTCTGGGAGATGGTGAAGGACAGGGAAGCTTGGAGCACTGCGGCCCATGGTGTCACAAAGAGACGGACACAACTTGGCGACTGAACAACAGCAACAACAAGGCCCTGCACTCCCTTAATCTTGTCTCAAACGGTCAGTCTCCTAATCTTGAGACTAGCATCTCTGGTCCTGTTAATATTGCTTCAGGGGATTTCTTGACTGTTCCTCCTTTGGTTAGCAATTGTTTGAATCTGCCATTTGGAACTCAAGGAAGACATGGGGCTGGAATCTTGCCTATAAGGAATGGGAGACAGAAAATGCTTCCATGCCTAGGAGCCCCATACGGTTTCACTCAGTTTACCCACACATCTTGGATATTTCTCAAACTAATTCAGCAGGGCATATTTTAACTAAGAAAAGAAAATCCTTCTATTGAGGCAATTAAATACCGCAGTGAGATCCCACTTTCATTACCATGATAACCAGGGACAGTGCAAGAGGAAGAACGACACGGCCTTTGGCATCAAGACTATGGCTTGAGACCTCCTATGTAGCCTGCATCAGTGAGTTGTGTGAGGATAAATTATTTATCAAATCTGGGCAAGACAGAAGTCATATATCATAAGATGAAAAGTTAGTGCAGTCATCATCAGGTGGCTCTACTGGCTTGATAAGTAAAATCAAAGATACGGGGTATTATATCCAAGGAGAAGTAGCTAAACTACCACATTCTATTTTTAACCATAGTTCATAAGAACTCCCCTAATTTCTTTTGAAGTTATTTCAACAGTATCACTTACTTCTAAAGGAAAACAAAGGACTAATGCAAAGCATTAATTGGTACTGATGCCAAAATCTTGGCTCTCCATGCACAGATGTCCAATAGAAATATAGAGATAGAGTTATAAAGAAAAAAAGATACAGTGGCTTTATTTCCCTGCCAGGCAAAGAAGGAACACAGTAGGTTAGCACTTCAAATACTGTGCTCTCCTCCCTGGGGAATAGGGAGAAGTATTATAGTCAAGTAAGTGATAAGGATCAAGGCAGTGACCGGTTTGCATTCTTCTAATGGGTTGGTAGTGAGGTAAGGATGAGTCAACATCATCAGCCTTCCAGTTTCAACTGGTCTGAGGTCTACGTGCTTCTTATCTGGGCAGCATACCATTGTTGATAGTTAACTTCTTCCTCTGGGAGGGGGTTTCAGTATCTGCAAAACAACTCAAAGATATTATTGTGTGTATCCTCTGATGGGGAACCAGGACCCTGCCCCAAGGCTGCACTATTGTTTCTCTTGACTATTTCTCCCTTGTCTTGCATCTTCTCCCTTCCCTAATTAGTAACTGCTGGATCTGGCCATTGAAACTCAGGGAAGTTCATGGAGGCTGAATGAAGGCTATTTCCTATAATCAAAGAAATTGGGGACACAGAAAGGCTTTCTACCCAGGAGTCCCATAGGGCCCTGCTCAGCATCAGTATTTGTTATTGCTTAGTGGCTAAGTTCCAAGCTGAAATCAAGATTGCCAGGAGAAATATCAATAACGTCAGATATGCAGATGACACCACCCTTATGGCAGAGAGTGAAGCAAAACTAAAAAGCCTCTTGATGAAAGTGAAAGAGGAGAGTGAAAAAGTTGACTTAAAGCTCAACATTCTTGCCTGGAGAATCCCATGGACAGAGGAGCCTGGTGGGCTGCCGTCTATGGGGTCGCACAGAGTCGGACACGACTGAAGCGACGTAGCAGCAGCAGCAGCAGCAGCAGCAGCAGCAGCAGCAGCATTCAGAAAACTAAGATCATGGCATCTGGTCCCATCACTTCATGGGAAATAGATGGGGAAACAGTGGCAGACTTTACTTTTTTGGGCTCCAAAATCACTGCAGATGGTGATTTCAGCCATGAAATTAAAAGACGCTTACTCTTTGGAAGGAAAGTTATGACCAACCTAGATAGCGTATTGAAAAGCAGAGATATTACTTTGCCAACAAATGTCCATCTAGTCAAGGCTATGGTTTTCCCAGTGGTCATGTATGCATGTGAGAGTTGGACTGTGAAGAAAGCTGAGCGCTGAAGAATTGATGCTTTTGAGCTGTGGTGCCGGAGAAGACTCTTGAGAGTCCCTTGGACTGCAAGGAGATCCAACCAGTCCATCCTAAAGGAGACCAGTCCAGGGTATTCATTGGAAGGACTGATGCTGAGGCTGAAACTCCAATACTTTGGCCACCTCACGCGAAGAGTTGACTCATTTGAAAAAACCCTGATGCTGGGAGGAATTGGGGGCAGGAGAAGAAGGGGATGACAGAGGATGAGATGGCTGGATGGCATCACCGGATGCACATGAGTTTGGGTGAACTCCGGGAGTTGGTGATGGACAGGGAGGCCTGGCATACTGCGATTCATTGGATTGCAAAGAGTCAGACATGACTGAGTGACTGAACTGAACTGAGTGGCTAAGTTTTGTCCGACTCTGCTGACAAGGGAAGGAAAGAAAAAGGAAGGGAAGGGAAGAGGAAGGGAGGGTAGGAGAGGGGAAAGCTACAGGCTGGCTCTCTAAGGGCACAGCTGAAACAACAGCTTGGAGGGAACATTCTGAAAAGATGGGGTACCATCCTTCAGGATGCAGTGTACATATTGAATCAGAAAACTCTAAATAATACCCCAATATGATGATTACATAGGTCTGATAACCAAGGAGTAGAAGCAGGAATGGTTTCCTTTACCATCACTCCTTCTGACCCATGGAAATTTCATGCTTTCATCTCTGTAATGCTGGGCTCTGTCAAGTCAAAGGTTCAGGTCCCCAAAGAGGATGCATTCTTGTCAAGGGATATATCGAGGGTCTCACTGAACTACAATCTACAGCTGCTGCCATAACACTTTGGATTTCTTAGGTCTAGGGAGCAGAAGATGAGGAGTTACCGAACTGTCAGGGCTGCTCCTGCTGCTGCTGCTAAGTCGCTTCAGTCGTGTCCGACTCTGTGCGACCCCATAGACAGTAGCCCACCAGGCTCCCCCGTCCCTGGGATTCTCCAGGCAAGAACACTGGAGTGGGTTGCCATTTCCTTCTCCAATGCATGAAAGTGAAAAGTGAAAGTGAAGTTGCTCAGTCATGTCCGACTCTTAGCAACCCCATGGACTGCAGCCCACCAGGTTCCTCCGTCCATGCGATTTTCCAGGCAAGAGTACTGGAGTGGGGTGCCATTGCTTTCTCCACTGTCAGAGCTAAGTAACACTAATTAGAAGGAAGAGGTAGGACTCTTTTTTACACAATGAGAGCAGAGAAGAATTCATGCAGTGCTGGGAGCCAACACGGGAGTTCACACCCATGACAAGGTCGTACGGGAGAGCCCTGATGGGCAAGGCGAGTCAGGGCTCAAGGGCGCCCCCTCCTGGACCTGCCCAAGCATCTACCCCAAAACCAGAATCTGTCTGTTTTACTATTTTATGACTTTTACCAACTCCCCTGACATTAAGGGGGAGCTATTCTTGACCACCTTTCTCTAAAGAAAATCAATTTAGACCTCTAGTTAATAATTCTCCTGGGCATAATAGGAGTGTTTCAATTCAAACCCCTCTGATGACTTTCTAGCTTGCCTGACAGGTTTGTTCAGATTCACAGCCTCCCAACCACAAGAGGCATGGGAAGCTTAAGATATTCTAACAATGCAGAGCTTCTCAGAGAGTTAAAATTGTTAGAATAGAACTAGTAGAGGATTTCTTTGTTGAGCTAATGCTTGCTGCCAAGTTTTCATATCCCTTACCTACTATGTCCCTGGGAGTGTATTGATTAATATAGTTGGTGTATAGAAATGTAAGTAGTAGCTTTAATATTTGTAACCTTGGACCCTTGAATTAATTCTTTTCTTGTTATAGCCCACCACACTTTTGCCCTATAGGAATCCAACTTTATCTAATGCTTTTGGAGGGTGGCGCCTGACTTTAGAATAATCACCTTTAGAGAAAAATAAGTTTTCTGAAGAAAGGTTCATAAAATGTTAACAAGCCTCCTGGCCAGAAGATGATGTAAGTCACCTAAAGCTTTTGCATATGATAAGTTTGCAGAAAGAAAGCCTGGCTTCGGTAAGGATCAAGGACTGCTGACCTTGCATGACTCTATGCCCCCCCAACTCCCATTATCCTCTATGCACAACTTAAGGTATAAAAACTACTTTGGAAAATACAGTGTGGGCCTTGATCATCAGGCTTGGTCTCCCCATGTCATTCTTTCTCTTTCCTTTTCCTTTTCAGGCTGATTCCCTGGAGCCCAGAGGCCCTCTGCGTTCACTTTCTTGCCTGGGCTTCTAAGACCCACTCGAGAAGGTGCCTAAGGTGGGGCATCTTCCACGATTCGAGAGGGCGCCTGCAGCCTACGTGAACAGAGCAAGTCCCGTGCTGAGGCTTTATTGGCTTTCTGCGTAAACCAAGGAATATCAGCCTCTTTTCTCTCCTCTATTTTCTTAACTGCAAAATTCTTTCCTTATCTCTTTCTCTATTTCTCTTAATTGCCAACGCCATCCTCCCAAGGGAATCCCTGGATCCAACCAAGGCTGGACCCCAGCAATGCAAAACCAAAGTGATCTACTTGGGTGCTTCCCAGAATTCCCATGTAACTGTGAGGCTATATGTACTACAATGTCAGCTGGGGAAAGATATGACTATCAAGGGTTTGGACCATTCAGGATAGAGGGTTTGGGTTCTAATACCAGACATGCCACTGTCACAGCTGAGGGCAAGGGGGAATGAGAATTAATGTAAAGGAAGGAGAGGATAACTTCAGCCCTGAAATCAACCACAGTAACAGTGACTATATTTTCCCTCTCTTTCTTCCAAATTTCTCTTCAAAAACGGAGTCCCATATAAGGCTTGAAGGAATCATCTCTTGAACCTATCAAAGCAGATCTGTGTGGTTCTAGGGCAAGTGTGAAAATGCACTACTCAGATCTCCTGCTGTAGTAATCATAATTAACTGATGACCCCAACTGCTAGCCTGTAAATCTGATATGCTTCTTATGGGCTGCTCTCAGACAGTGACTGAGTGTAGCTCGGATACTAAGTCAGGCCTATTTCTCAGGAAGCACAACTTCTCTGATAGCCACCTTGAGCTCAAAGACTCTCCATTAGCCTGGCTGAACCTTTTTAGAACTGTGCCTATCCAACCTGTTTTCTTTCCCTCCGTCTTTCACAGAGGTCAGACCTGCATTGCAGACTGTGATGAGTTGTGAATTAACTTTTATTTGGGGGCAAAATGAGAACTTAGAGGCCAGGAGACAGCATTTCAGATAGCTCTGAGAAACTGTTCTGAAGAGGCACGAGGCAAGGTCCGTATATATGTGATTTTGGTGAAGGAGGGGGAATACAAGCAATCAAGCACAAATTTTTGCAAAAGGTTGTTGCTAGTCATGTGAAGGTTACTGCTAGTCATGGGGAGCAGACATCACCATGAACGATGTTGGTGCTTTTCTAAATACGAGAAGATGCAAAAATTGGGCTCATGAAAATCATCTCCTGAAAACATATGGACTTTCTGCCAGTTTTTCCCAGAGCACAAAATGCCTCATTCTTGATCTCCATCCTGAAATCCTTTCAGAGGATGCTACAGGTCAGCAGCTACAGCAGGTCATAATTTAATCCTCATAGATGTAGATGGTGGCGGTGGTTTAGTTGCTAAGTCATGTCTGACTCTTGCAACCCCATGGACAGTAGCCTCCCAAGCTCCTCTGTCCATGGGACTCTCCAGGCAAGAATACTGGAGTGGGTTGCCATTCCCTTCTCCAGGGTATCTTCCCAACCCAGGAATCGAGCCCAGGTCTCCTACATTGCAGGCAGATTCTTTACCAACTGAGCTACCAGAGAAGCCCCCAGATAGAAAGTACCAATTTGTCATCAGCACTTGACAAATTGACACTTGCTAACTTGCCTTTTAAGTACCAATACTATCAGCAGAGCATATGTCTAAAGGTGAAGATCAGACTTAGATTGCCAAGGTTTAGAACTTGTTCTCACCTAACAAGCTCTTGGATCTCAAGCAGAATATTTAGCCACCTGAACTTTCACTTTCCTTGGGTGCAAAATCTATCCTTTAGAAGTATGGGGACTAAATAAGGTAGTACCATACCTTATTTATACCTGCCACACTACCTGTCACATAAGGTTCTCATGGTAGCTATTTACCTGGTTTAAAAGTACTGGTTTAATATTAAGAGAAACTAACAAGTAAGAAACATTATTATCTATTATTCCATCAATTTCGTCTCCTAAATCTGGCTTTCCTTGTTCATCTTCCCATTACTGCAGTCTCTCCATTCCACACGGGAGGTAAAAACTCCAAGAATTCAGTGTTCTCCAGAAGGTAAAACAAAGAACACTGGTAGTTAATACAAACACAAATTCTTTGCCTTCCTGTGACGCGTTTCTGGGGAATCCAGCATAGGGCCAGCCCATACCTATCTAACCCCGCCCCTCCGATTTCTGGAGGCGGAGACAAATCACAACGCAGCGTGGAAGTCACCTAGCTTCCGGCTGGCTACGCTGGAATTGAGGTGCACAAACGGCCTCCAAGGCGATATACAGATCGATTGTTTATTGGCTACTAGCAAGCACTCGTTCTCCGCATTGGCTGTTGCTGCGCGGCGCCAATGTTCGCGCAGGATGTTCGCTGCAGCTAGTGAGAGTGACAGACTCCGCACCTAAATTTCCGGTTCCGGTTCACCGCTGGCTCCATGGCGACCGGGAGAGGGTCGCGGTATCTGCTGACAATAGGCAGATGGCGCCGCAGTTTTGGAATAGCTCCCCAGTTCCGAGTGAGTACCTATTTTCCCTGCTTTCAAAAGAGGCTGTGGATCTCAAGAACAGCTCCTCTCCGAGGAGGTGCGCTTTCGGCAGTTCCTCCTTTAGCCAGTGCCCGCAGACATCCTCTGTGCCCCGCCATTAGCTTTTCTTTTTCTGCAGGCGCTTGCTGCCCTCGTGCCCGGCGTATCCCACGTGGATAACAAGTCCGATTTCCTGGGGAAGAGGCCCCATCGCCGGCACCCTGGAATCCTGCAGCTGTCATGCGTGCGGCTGCCGCAAGCATTGGCCGAAGCCGCGCAGTTACTGCTGCTAGGTGAGTAAAGGTGGGAAATGGAAGCTCAAGAAGCGGAGATTGGGCCCTGCGTACAAGTGATTCCTCTTTGCATCTTTGGTCCATAGGGAGCGCGATGCCCAATATGGAGAAGCAGGTGCAAGCCCTAACCAATTATCTCTGGAGCCGGCATTTACCTGTAGAGCCAGAGGAGCTACAAAGACGGGCAGTTCTTCTTGAGAAAAAAATCCTGGAAAACGCAGGTGGGTCTTAAAAATAAAGAGTAAGCCAAATAGAAAGAGCAGAGAGAAATGAAGAGCGAGTAATAATTCTGCAGCCTCTTAAATAAATACTGCAGTTTCTTATTTGACTTTCTAACCAGAGTAGTTATTCATAATGTTGCCTTTCTAAAAGAAGATAGGTAATTTCAGAGATTGCCTACTAAATTCAGGGCTTTAGTAAAGGTCAATGAGTGCTTCAGTCTACTGTTGAAATTTAGATCTTTTTTTTTTTCCTCAAGTCCACTGGATTAAGACCGTCTAAGTTTTTGTTCAGGTAAAATAAAGTCCCTCTCCAGTACTACAGGGAAAGGAGAATTCGTTTGTCAAGTTATTTTCATGATTGTGAATTCCTTCCTATTAAGAGGCCTGCCTTTTGTTCATCTTGTATTCCCTGAACTTCTTGTAGTACCTGGTTCATAGTAGGCACTCCGTAGGTAAAACAGTACTGAACTGAACACAATTGTAAGACAAGTTTTTCAAGCCCCTTTCCTTCCTATAGGAACTTTGGAGACATCACATTATTAAATTTGGGGGAATTGAAGAAATCTACAAAGTACTGTCTTTATCCTATCCTTTAACTTTTTATTACACTTGCTTTTAATACAGAACAAAACCTGTGAGATAGAGTTGGTTGAATTGAAAGAACTGCTGTTAGAGGCAATATATTATCTGATATACTATGGTGGTGGTGGTGGTCATTATTATTCTTACCTGAAACTCTTCTCTAGTTTCGCTTCTCTCTTAAGCATTTTCCATGTGGGAACTGGTGGGGAATGGCAGGCAGTAAATTCAGATATTGTATCTGAGCCCTGTTCTTCCTAGGTCCTTACTTCCAGTCCTTGTTCTTACCCCAGACTCATGTCAGACAGAGAAACATCATGAAGAAATCCTGCATGCCTTGCGCAGAACTACCTATCATTGGCAAGAACTGAGGTAAGGGAGACTAAAAGGGCTGCAGGAGAAGGAAAAGTTTGGCTTTTGAGAAGGAGAGTTGGGGAAATACAATTACACCCTTTAGTGTTTGAAAAAGTAATCTGGTTTGTAAGCCTCCCTAAGACGTTTCTGTGTTGATCAGTGAAAGGGTTGAGCTGGAAGAGCCCTTTGCAAAGATTTCATTTCCTAAAAGTCTGGAGGGTAGCTGCAGGATAGAGGTTAATTCCCAGTGGTATGTCTGATTTTTCTGGCAGCTACAGTGAGGGACTGAGCCTGGTGTATATGGCAGCAAGATTGGATGGTGGCTTTGCAGCAGTCTCCAGAGCTTTCCATGAGGTGAAATTCCCTCAACTTCCAACCAGAAACTTTTTACTATCAGTTCCCTTCTTCATAAAGTAATCTTCTGGGACAAGATTCTTGGGACATTACATGTGCATTTTTTTCGAGAGGTTGTCTTTATCGTCTGAAAGGAATTTTTGACCCAAAAAAGGTTTAGAATCACTGTTCTTAAGAGCTACACTGAATCTTAAAAGACATTCATGTCTCATTTCCTCTCTTGCGGTCCCCTAATTCATGTTTACCAAGACCCTAAATGTATGTCTGTCTTCCCCACTGTGGGGTATTGAATATTTCTTCAGATCCAAGCTCGCCTTCCAGAGTTCCAGCCACAAACCTTGATGGACTTTGGCTCAGGTACTGGCTCTGTCACCTGGTGAGTATCTTTCTCTGTCTCTGTCAGTTCCAACTCTATAGAGAGCTAGAGCTAGCTTATACCACGTCAATATCAAGAGATTGGAGAACCAAAGGAAGAAGAGGAAAATTGGGAACTGATGTGTTTCTTCCCTCAGATTAGACAAGGCATGAGAAGGTATATAAATTAGGGTCAGAACTTAAATGTCAAGTGAAAAAACCCACATTAAGAAGGATAAAAAAGGAAAGGAATTTGATCTCGGACAGGGATTTACGTATCATCAAGATTTTTGTGTGTGTGTTCATGTAGTTTTTGAGTCTTCTAAAGAGTTGTAGATGAAACAAGAAAATAAGATTGCTAGTTTTTCTAACTATTTTAACATAGCACTCTGTTTCCCCAAGGTTGGGTTAGGGACAGAGGGGTCTCTTGTAGGGATAACTTTGTCATGAGAACGTGATGATTTATTTTTTGCCACTTTAGGGCTGCTCATAGTACTTGGGGCCAGAGCCTACGGGAGTATATGTGTGTGGACAGCTCAGCTGCCATGTTGGAATTGGCAGAAAAGCTGCTGAAAGGTGAGGACAAAATGTAAGGAAGGGCTTTTCCAAAGTTGAAGGCGTTTGCAAAGCAAAGGAGTACCAGAAAGGGTATTTTATTGGGGAGTAGAGGAGAGGCCTGAAAGTTAAAGATGTGTCTGATGCAATGACCCTGTTAAAGATGCTGGGGGCCTCTGTTGGACTGTGGATGGGTAGGGTAAGAATAACAGGACAAATGACCCAATATTCCCCCTGCCCTTTTTTTTCATAGTTGTCTACTCTGTTGCATCTCCTCCTCAGCTAGCATTTTGTCCCTTCAGTTTCTACCCACACTCACAGTTGCCACATCTCTACTTTCCTCCACAGGTGGTTCAGGATCTGGGATGCCTTGTGTTCCGGGTGTCTTTTTCAGACAGTTTCTACCTGTATCACCCAAGGCAAGTGGCGGTGTTTAAAGTATGCCAGATGTGGAGTATGCAGATGGAAAACTGGCCCTGGCTTTACAACCTAGCATTCTGTTAGAAAGTAAAAGAAAGCAGAAGAAATTTAGTGGGATAGACCTTTGTTGTACTCTTTAAAAGAGGGAGATGTCAGGTCGGTCGTTTTCCTCGTCTTGTGCACCAGGTACAATTCGATGTGGTGGTAGCAGCCTTTTCTCTCAGTGAGCTGCCCAGCAAGGCCGACCGCACTGACGTAGTCCAGACCTTGTGGCGCAAGACAGGTCATTTTCTGGTAAGTGGAAGCCCCTTTATCCCTTCAAGTTTTTAAGCAGCTTCATGGGTTTGTTTCATGCCTTTCCTTGTCCCCATTGGAGCTTGTCTTCATTTTTAAGCATTTTCATCCTACATAGATCCCTTTGTCCTTCTTTTCAGGTCTCCACCTACATCATATATGTAATACCCGTTTCATTTAGAATCCCTATTCTATTTGGGAATGCTCTTCCAGAGCTACTGACATTTATGTTTTCATGTAATTCGAGGCTTCTTACTTCCCCTTTTATAATCAGGTATTGATAGAGAATGGAACAAAAGCTGGGCACTCCCTTCTCATGGACGCCAGGGACCTGGTCCTTAATGTAAGGTTCTTTCTCCTTCTTTCACCTTACCCTCCTTTCCCCACTTATTCTCACCAGTTCTTGGCACTCCCTTGAAAACTGAAGGGACTCGCATATAGTAATAAGGATGACTCTGGAGATAGTAGGCACATGAAGTCATGATATAGGGTAGTAGTTGGCAAACTCCAGCCTATGGATCAGATCCAGCCTGCCACCTGTTTTTATATGAGCAGTGCTTATTTGTGCATCTATAACCATGTGTCTGTGGCTATACGTCTGTTGCCTGTGGCTATTTTCACCATACAGATAGCAGTAGGAAACAGATTTTGCCTAGTCTCTGGACCTTAAAAATTTTTTTTTTTTGCCAGCCTCTGATCCAGGGCACTTCTGAGCCAAGAACCTTATCTGTTTAGGACCATATGAACCAGTGTATAATCGCAAATTTCATTGTCTTGAAATGGGATTTTTTTTTTTTGAGAGTGAAGGTTACTGACAAGGGAGAGCACCATACTATGTGCCAAGTTTCTGCCTTTCTCTTGCTGCAAAGAGAAAGTTCTTTGTTTGGAGTATTAGAGAAACAGCCAGCTTAATTCAAAGAACATAGTTAATAATTACCATAATTGAATGTTAGAGGAGTGCCCAATTTATTGAGTGCAGAGATTGAGTTAGAACAGACCCCCTCAGCCCAGCCTAAAATTTTTTTTCATTTCCTTTGATTTCAGGGAAAAGAAAAGTCACCTTTGGATCCTCGACCTGGTTTTGTCTTTGCCCCAGTGAGTATTACTTCTGCCTTTCCCAGCAAGCAAAGATCTGAACTCAGGAAAAGAGAGCTAACCACCATCCTCTACTCTTGATTCCTCCTTAGTGATTCCCCTGGCTTGCCCTTTCGTCTGCTCTGTGCTCCCTTATCCCTAGCCCTTCTTAACTCTATTACTCATAGTTTCTAGGTTTCATGATTGTGGTTCTTTTGTCTTACCTTATGTCTTTGTGTTCACAGTGTCCCCATGAACTTCCGTGTCCCCAGTTGACAGCCTCTAAGCCCCTGGCCTGTAGCTTTTCCCAGGCCTACTATCCCATCCCCTTCAGCTGGGTATGTACTCTGAGAATACTGTGGTAGGGAGAAAATAGCCTGGGAAAGCACAGTGAAAAAGATTCAGAGATGGGAGGATTTGGGAAATTCCAGAGAATGCTTAGAGATTTTAGGGTCTGAATGTATATGACTTATAGAAAATGAGAAGAGTCACAGGAATGAGGTTGGAAGAAATTTTTTTCCCTCATCTTTTCCCGCAAGCCATCTCTGTATCTTTGTCTTAGAACAAGAAGCCGAAGGAAGAAAAGTTCTCCTTGGTAATCCTTGCCCGAGGATCTCCAGAGAAGGCTAATCGCTGGCCCCGAATCACTCAGCCTGTTCTTAAACGGCCACGCCATGTGCATTGCCACCTGTGCTGTCCAGATGGGCATATGCAGCATGCTGTGATCACAGCCCGCAGACATGGCAGGTGTGGAGGTGTGACCAGAGTTGGTGGGAGGTAGGGAGAACCTGCAGCCCACATTGACCCTCTCTTTTCTGTAGGGATTTGTATCGCTGTGCCCGGGTCAGTTCCTGGGGAGATCTTTTACCTGTGATCACACCATTGGAACTTCCTCCATCTGCTCAAGATGCCCAAGATGCCCCTGAGAGTTGACACAGATGTGTGACAAGTGTTTTCTTCTATCTTGATGGCCGAGGCGGAAGCTACCTGGTGTCCAGGATGGGAGTGCTATTACTGTTACGGCAAAAAAAAACTAGTTCAAATATCCTCCATTGTAGTAGACTGTATTCTTTGAGCTTACTCGGCCATCCTCTCGTGTCAGGGGACATTCAACTTTAAGGGATCCAATATGTTGCATTTTCTTTCTTTGTGTGCCATTTGTCAAGGACTCTGTTCCTTATCAGTTCCTGGGATACAGGAACGAGTAGAGCTGTACGCAATTCTCAGGACTGCTGGCTGCGGCTGCGGCTGCTGCTGCTGCTGCTGCTGTTGAGTCACTTCAGTCGTGTCCGACTCTCTGTGACCCCATAGACGGCAGCCCACGAGGCTCCCCCATCCCTGGGATTCTCCAGGCAAGAACACAGGAGTGGGTTGCCATTTCCTTCTCCAATGCATGAAAGTGAAAAGTGAAAGTGAAGTCGTGTCCGACTCTTACCAACCCCAGAGACCGCAGCCTACCAGGCTCCACCATCCATGGGATTTTCCAGGCATGAGTACTGGAGTTGGATGCCATCGCCTTCTCTGTCTCAGGACTGAGATCATGGGAAAGAGCACCTGCTTGGATTCCCTTCAGTGACTCTGTTCAGTGACTCTGTTCAGTGACCTTGTACTTATTAGACTATCCATTTTGTTGCAACTGGTGGAATTTCATTCTTTTTAACAGCTGAGTAATCATTTTACTGAAGATATATAAGCATGCATTTCTTACAAGCATGCTAATAAAATACCCTTGTTCCACTAGAGACTTGGGTCCCCCACGTCCTTCTTTCTGTCTCCAGCTACTTCAGAGCGTGGAAACCTAACGAACTCACTTTCTCGCCCGGGCTTTCAAGACCTCCTTGAGAGGACACCCTGTGCCTTCGTGAGTGGTACAAGTCCTGTGTATGGGCTTTATTGGTTTTCCACGTAGCCTGAGGGATATTGCTCTTTCTCTTTCTTTTCGTCGACTCCAGTCCCCAGGTCCCAGTCTGTAAAAGACCGCAACAAATGGCACCCGAAACGGACATGGTATTCACCCTTGGCAAACAGGACGGAGTGACTGGGACCTACAGAGGTTGGTAAGTGCGGGGTTATGGGACAAACAGCTGGAAAGCCTCACCATTTTTCTACTTTACTTCATCATTTAAAGTTCAAGGACTTCTGGGTTTGTGTCAACTTATAATTTGGCACCGGGTCAAAGAGAATGTTGGAACAAGCCACTAAATGGGGGAAAAATATTCCAATAGATTTCTGGCCCCTATGGACTCTCATTAAAGCTGTGATTCTGCCATTTCAAGATAATTCTAGCCCTCCTGATATTCGACAATAAGCGGAACGCTTGTTACATGAATATGAATTAGATGATGAAACTTTTCAAAAGGCCCAATTAGAACATAAAATATTTCAGAATTTTCCTACTAGCCCTGTTCCGGCGGCCCCAAGTGCTCCTCTCGCAATAGACACAAAACCGAAAGTCCCTTCAATTCAAGGACAAAATGACTCTGACAATGACTCTTCTGAGGCTCTCTTTGACACTAAAGCTGATAATGGTTTTTTGGATAACAACGATAAGCCTTTAGCACGCACTCGTATTTATGAGAAAAAACTATCTACTCATTCTCCTTCACGACGGAGGCTCTCTGAGTTGCTGGCTTTGCGATCTTGAATCTCTGAGGCCAATACAGGCTTTTCCTATATTAAGAAATGTTAATGCCCAGGGGCAAATAATACCTCAATATGAAGGCTTTGATTTTTCTCACAGGCAACAAATGAAAAAGGCTGTAATTATGTATGGCCCTCATTCACCTTTTACTAAAGAACTTTTAAACACTATGGCATCTTCTATTGGAAATTTTGTTCCTTATGATTGGCAACTTTTGATAAGGGCTCTTCTTAAACCAGGAGAATATTTTCAATGGACAATGTGGTTTCAGGATATGGCCCAAGATGGTGCCAATTCTAATGCTCAAGCTGGCACTCTCCAAAACCAAATTACTCTTGAAATGTTAACCAATACAAGGCAATATGATTCTATAGAAGCTCAAATACAAAGCCCTCCTTGGTGGAAAACTATCTTGACTATAATAATTGTAGTCATCTTATTCTTGCTGTTTGCTTTTTATATCAGTAACTGTATAATGAACTTTGTATCTAAGTGGCTTAGGCATTTAAGTTACAAATGATTGTTCATGCTCCTGCAGTTTCCACTGCCTCAGGGCCCCTGGATCAGAGACCCTCAATATGAGGATAAGGAGACTGTATTGCCTCAACAATTTAGGGTCTACACCCCTTCCCAGCAGGAAGAAGTTACAGAACAATTTCTTCACCCCTTTCCCTGGCAATCATATTCTCCTAAAAGCAGGACGAAATGAAAGAATTAAAGCTTAGGCAAGCAATCCAGGGCCTTTTAAGGAAGAGACAAGCATTCTCACTCATGTTTTCCTTAAGCCTTGTGCAACAATGTATGTTGCCAGAGAACTGACCTTTCTTTAGGTCCAGAGCTAATGATTACACAGCACAATGTCTTACTCATGGAAATGCTTTTCCTAGGCCCTATGTTAATGATTTGAATTATAACAAATCTTTGCTGGGAACCTATATCTCAAGACTTGTACCCCTGATTACACAGCAACAATATATCTTGCCCAGAGACTTTGTCTGGAATCTGTTCTCCCTGGCTAATCTTGTGCCAAAGTTATCTCAGGATATATGTCTTGCTGCTGCTGCTAAGTCGCTTCAGTCGTGTCCGACTCTGTGCGACCCCAGAGACAGGAGCCCACCAGGCTCCTCCGTCCCTGGGATTCTCCAGGCGAGAACACTGGAGTGGGTTGCCATTTCCTTCTCCAGTGCATGAAAGTGAAAAGAGTGAAGTCGCTCAGTCGTGTCCGACTCTTAGCGACCCCATGGACTGCAGCCTACCAGGCTCCTCCGTCCTTGGGATTTTCCAGGCAAGAGTACTGGAGTGGGGTGCCACTGGGAAAGAGCCTAATAGAACTCGTACAATGTTGAGGTATTCTTTTCATCTATTATCAGCAGCTAGTTGAGAAATATACAAGGTCCCACTTAAACTAATGAGGCAGATACCCTTTCTACCCCCACAAACCTTCGACCTTTTACTTGGCCAATCTAGTTTGACTTCTAAAAGAATTACTGTTCACCCTAGAATAATTGATTTAGATTATAAGGGAGAAATTCAAATTATGATGTCATCTCAGATACTATGGCAATTCAAAAAGGGGGACAAAATTGCCCAGCTGCTTCTTTTACCTTGACAGATGGACTTGGCAATACAGATCAAAAATAATCCTTATGGACATCAATAATATCTGAATATGCACAACCAAATATAAAAATCAAAATTAATGGCAAAAGATTTTCTGGTCTTGATACTAGATCCAATATTACTGTTATTTTCAAATATTTATGGCCCAAATCTTGGCCGATGCAGAGAATTTCTTGCCAAATTACAGGAATTTCTCAAACCAAAATAACAAGAACTCTATCAAAATACTCAAATTTATCCTTGTGAGGGACTAGAAAGCCAACCGGCAACATTACAATCTTATGTGATAGATGCAACCCTTAATTTAATACAGATTTACTTATACAATGGCAAGCACAAATATATATTCCACATTTTTCCTAGGGGCCACTGCTCATTTAACAAACAATGCAATTATTAAAATAATTTGGAAGAATGATGACCCTATATGGACAGATTGAAATTAAAACATATTGAGGAATCTTATTCCCCTTGGAACTCTCTCACTTTTGTTATAAGAAAGAAATCTAACAAATGGCATATCTTAACAGACCTTAGAAAAGTTAATGCAATATGAAACCTATGGATGCATTACAACCAGGAATTGTATCACCTACCACTATTCCTCAAAACAGGCGTATTATTATTACAGATTTATCAGATCAGATCAGTCGCTCAGTCGTGTCCGACTCTTTGCGACCCCATGAATCGCAGCACGCCAGGCCTCCCTGTCCATCACCAACTCCCGGAGTTCACTCAGACTCATTTCCATCAAGTCAGTGATGCCATCCAGCCATCTCATCCTCTGTCGTCCCCTTCTCCTCTTGCCCCCAATCCCTCCCAGCATCAGAGTCTTTTCCAATGAGTCAACTCTTCGCATGAGGTAGCCAAAGTACTGGAGTTTCAGCTTTAGCATCATTCCTTCCAAAGAAATCCCAGGGCTGATCTCCTTCAGAATGGACTGGTTGGATCTCCTTTGCAGTCCAAGTGACTCTCAAGAGTCTCCTCCAACACCACAGTTCAAAAGCATCAATTCTATGGCACTCAGCCTTCACAGTCCAACTCACATCCATACATGACCACAGGAAAAACCATAGCCTTGACTAGACGAACCTTTGTTGTCAAAGTAATGTCTCTGCTTTTGAATATGCTATCTAGGTTGGTCATAACTTTCCTTCCAAGGAGTAAGCGTCTTTTAATTTCATGGCTGCAGTCACCATCTGCAGTGATTTTGGAGCCCAGAAAAATAAAGTCTGACACTGTTTCCACTGTTTCCCCATCTATTTCCCATGAAGTGATGGGACCAGATGCCATGATCTTCGTTTTCTGAATGTTGAGCTTTAAGCCACTTTTTCACTCTCCACTTTCACCTTCATCAAGAGGCTTTTGAGTTCCTCTTCACTTTCTGCCATAAGGGTGGTGTCATCTGCATATCTGAGGTTATTGATATTTCTCCCGGCAATCTTGATTCCAGCTTGTGTTCCTTCCAGTCCAGTTCAGCGTTTCTCATGATGTACTCTGCATATAAGTTAAATAAACAGGGTGACAATATACAGCCTTGACGTCCTCCTTTTCCTATCTGGAACCAGTCTGTTGTTCCATGTCCAGTTCTAACGGTTGCTTCCTGACCTGCATACAAATTTCTCAAGAGGCAGATCAGGTGGTCTGGTATTCCCATCTCTTGAAGAATTTTCCACAGTTTGTTGTGATCCACACAGTCAAAGGCTTTGGCATAGTCAATAAAGCAGAAATAGATGTTTTTCTGGAACTCTCTTGCTTTTTCCATGATCCAGCGGATGTTGGCAATTTGACCTCTGGTTCCTCTGCCTTTTCTAAAACCAGCTTGAACATCAGGAAGTTCACGGTTCACATATTGCTGAAGCCTGGCTTGGAGAATTTGGAGCATTACTTTACTAGCGTGTGAGATGAGTGCAATCGTGTGGTAGTTTGAGCATTCTTTGGCATTGCCTTTCTTTGGGATTGGAATGAAAACTGACCTTTTCCAGTCCTGTGGCCACTGCTGAGTTTTCCTAATTTGCTGGCATATTGAGTGCAGCACTTTCACAGCATCATCTTTCAGGATTTGAAATAGCTCAACTAGAATTCCATCACCTCCACTAGCTTTGTTCATAGTGATGCTTTCTAAGGCCCACTTGACTTCACATTCCAGGATGTCTGGCTCTAGGTCAGTGATCACACCATCGTGATTTTCTGGGTCGTGAAGCTCTTTTTGGTACAGTTCTTCTGTGTATTCTTGCCATCTCTTCTTAATGTCTTCTGCTTCTGTTCAGTCCATACCATTTCTGTCCTTTATCGAGCCCATCTTTGCATGAAATGTTCCTTTGGTATCTCTGATTTTCTTGAGGAGATCTCTAGTCTTTCCCATTCTGTTGTTTTCCTCTATTTCTTTGCATTGATCACTGAAGAAGGCTTTCTTATCTCTTCTTGCTATTCTTTGGAACTCTGCATTCGGATTGCTTTTTTACTATACCTTTACACCCTCTAGACCGAGAGAGATGTACTTTCTCTCTTCCTTATCCTAATCACACCAGGCCTCATAAACGATACCAATGGACTGTATTGCCTTAGGAATGATGAATTCTCCCACCATGTGCCAATACTATGTAGCCAAAGCCCTTGAACCTACAAGAAAACAATTTCCTAACTTTCTTGTTATTCATTATATGGATGATGTATTGTTTTCAGCTCCATCTGTTTTAGAAACTCAACACATGTTCTATACAGCTCAACAATGCTTGAAAGACTGGATTAATCATTGCCCCTGAAAAAACAAACCTCTACACATTACCATTACTTAAGATTTGATATTAATACAAAACATATTAGTCCCCAACTAAAACAGATTCGTACTGATAAATTATCAACCTTGAGATTTTCAAAAACTTTTAGGTGATATAAATTGGATTAGACCCTCTTTCAGTTCAGTTCAGTTCAGTTCAATCACTCAGTCGTCTCCAACTCTTTGTGACCCCATGAATCGCAGCACACCAGGCCTTCCTGTCCATCACCAACTCCCGGAGTTCACTCAGACTCATTTCCATCGAGTCAGTGATGCCATCCAGCCATCTCATCCTCTGTCGTCCCCTTCTCCTCTTGCCCCCAATCCCTCCCAGCATCAGAGTCTTTTCCAATGAGTCAACTCTTCGCATGAGGTGGCCAAAGTACTGGAGTTTCAGCTTTAGCATCATTCCTTCCAAAGAAATCCCAGGGCTGATCTCCTTCAGAATGGACTGGTTGGATCTCCTTGCAGTCCAAGGGACTCTCTAGAGTCTTCTCCAACACCACAGTTCATAAGCATCAATTCTTCGGTGCTCAGCCTTCTTCACAGTCCAACTCTCACATCCATACATGATCACAGGAAAAACCATAGCCTTGACTAGATGGACCTTTGTTGTCAAAGTAATGTCTCTGCTTTTGAATATGCTATTTAGGTTGGTCATAACTTTCCTTCCAAAGAGTAAGCGTCTTTTAATTTCATGGCTGCAGTCACCATCTGCAGTGATTTTGGAGCCCAGAAAAATAAAGTCTGACACTGTTTCCACTGTTTCCCCATCTATTTCCCATGAAGTGATGGGACCGGATGCCATGATCTTCGTTTTCTGAATGTTGAGCTTTAAGCCACTTTTTCACTCTCCACTTTCACCTTCATCAAGAGGCTTTTGAGTTCCTCTTCACTTTCTGCCATAAGGGTGGTGTCATCTGCATATCTGAGGTTATTGATATTTCTCCTGGCAATCTTGATTCCAGCTTGTGTTCCTTCCAGTCCAGTTCAGCGTTTCTCATGATGTACTCTGCATATAAGTTAAATAAACAGGGTGACAATATACAGCCTTGACGTCCTCCTTTTCCTATCTGGAACCAGTCTGTTGTTCCATGTCCAGTTCTAACGGTTGCTTCCTGACCTGCATACAAATTTCTCAAGAAGCAGATCAGGTGGTCTGGTATTCCCATCTCTCAGAATTTTCCACAGTTTATTGTGATCCACACAGCCAAACGCTTTGGCATAGTCAATAAAGCAGAAATAGATGTTTTTCTGGAACTCTCTTGCTTTTTCCATGATCCAGCGGATGTTGGCAATTTGACCTCTGGTTCCTCTGCCTTTTCTAAAACCAGCTTGAACATCAGGAAGTTCACGGTTCACATATTGCTGAAGCCTGGCTTGGAGAATTTGGAGCATTACTTTACTAGCGTGTGAGATGAGTGCAATTGTGTGGTAGTTTGAGCATTCTTTGGCATTGCCTTTCTTTGGGATTGGAATGAAAACTGACCTTTTCCAGTCCTGTGGCCACTGCTGAGTTTTCCTAATTTGCTGGCATATTGAGTGCAGCACTTTCACAGCATCATCTTTCAGGATTTGAAATAGCTCAACTGGAATTCTATCACCTCCACTAGCTTTGTTCGTAGTGATGCTTTCTAAGGCCCACTTGACTTCCCATTCCAGGGTGTCTGGCTCTAGGTCAGTGATCACACCATCATGATTATCTGGGTCGTGAAGCTCTTTTTGGTACAGTTCTTCTGTGTATTCTTGCCATCTCTTCTTAATATCTTCTGCTTCTGTTCAGTCCATACCATTTCTGTCCTTTATCGAGCCCATCTTTGCATGAAATGTTCCTTTGGTATCTCTGATTTTCTTGAAGAGATCTCTAGTCTTTCCCATTCTGTTGTTTTCCTCTATTTCTTTGCATTGATCGCTGAAGAAGGCTTTCTTATCTCTTCTTGCTATTTTTTGGAACTTTGCATTCAGATGTTTATATCTTTCCTTTTCTCCTTTGCTTTTCACTTCTCTTCTTTTCACAGCTATTTGTAAGCCCTCCCCAGACAGCTATTTTGCTTTTTTGCATTTCTTTTCCATGGGGATGGTCTTGATCCCTGTCTCCTGTACAATGTCACAAACCTCATTCCATAGCTCAGTAATGCTGAGGAAGCTGAACGGTTCTATGAAGACCTACAAGACCTTTTAGAACTAACACCCAAAAAATATGTCCTTTTCGTTATAGGGGACTGGAATGCAAAAGTAGGAAGTCTAGAAACACCTGGAGTAACAGGCAAATTTGGCCTTGGAATACAGAATGAAGCAGGGCAAAGACTAACAGAGTTTTACCAAGAAAATGCACTGATCATAGCAAACACCCTCTTCCAACAACACAAGAGAAGACTCTATACATGGACATCACCAGATGGTCAACACCGAAATCAGATTGATTATATTCTTTGCAGCTAAAGATGGAGAAGCTCTATACAGTCAGCAAAAACAAGACCAGGAGCTGACTGTGGGTCAGACCATGAACTCCTTATTGCCAAATTCAGACTGAAATTGAAGAAAGTAGGGAAAACCACTAGACCATTCAGGTATGACCTAAATCAAATCCCTTATGATTATACAGTGGAAGTGAGAAATAGATTTAAGGGCCTAGATCTGATAGATAGAGTGCCTGATGAACTATGGAATGAGAATTATTTATACTCCCCTCTTTTCATCCTCCCATGGGACTTCTTGCCCAACAAGAACACCCAATAGAATGAATCTATACCCATTTTAGAGGAATAAAGTCACTTACACCCTACCTTGATTTAATTGCTCTAATTATCAATGGAAGAAATAGACCTAAAACTCTAATTGGCTCTGATCCTCATAAAATTATAATACCTATTAATAAATCTCAGTTTGAGAATGCATTACAAACCTACTGATTTCCAAATAGCTTTTCTGCAATATTTTGTAGAATTTTCATTTCATTATCCTTCTAACAAGCTCTGGAATTTCTTCAAAAATACTGAATTTATTATCTCTCACATTATCAGCTTGCAGCCTATACCTCAAGCTGATATTTTCTATATAGATGGGACTAAAAACTCCAAAGCTTCATTCTGGTCTCTCAAAGAACATAAAATTTTTTATACTAAATTTCATTCTGCTCAACAAAATGAATTATATGCTCTTATTCAAGTTATTCACCTTATCCCATTAATATAGTCTCTGACTCCTTATATTCAGCTTTTTTATTAAAAAATATAGAAACCTCCACTATAAACTCCAGTCAACCTATTATTCAACAACTTTTTTTCGAACTACAATCTATTATTAGAAACTGCACTTCTCCTATTTATATTTCCCATATTCAAACACATTCCTACCTTCCTGGCCCTATGACTCATGGTAATGAACAAGGTGATAAACTTATTTGTTTTGCTACTCCCGAGGAACAACGTGCTCTATTACACAATAATGCTGGCTCCTGGCACCAAATTTGGAAAATTCCATACCGACAAGCTAAAGAAATCATTAGTAATTGCTCTACTTGTAAACCCTTACATCTTCGACCCATTACACAGGGTGATAATCCTCGAGGATTACAACCCAAAGAATTATGGCAAATGGATGTAACTCATTGCCCTGAACTTTCTCCATCTTCTTTCCTATATATCTGTATCAACACAAATTCTTCTTTTATATAGGCCATACCTCTTCAAGGTCAGGCTACACAGCACGTTGTAACTCACCTTTTTTAGCTTGTTTTGCAGTAACGGGAACTCCTATAAAAACAGACAATGGCCCTGCCTATATTTCTAGGCAATTCAAACAATTTTTTACAATCATTTTCTATTAAGCACGTTACAGGTATTCCTTATAATCCACAAGCACAAGGCATAGTTGAACGAGCACATCACACACTGAAACTACAAATAAAAAAGTTTAAAAAGGGGGAATACACAAGAACACTTCTATCTTCCTTATCCAAAGCAGACTTTACTAGATTTCAATGTAAGATGTTATTTAAACCTATAACTATTGTTAATACAGCTTTATTTGTTTTAAATTTTTTATTTTTTTAATTTAAATTTATTTATTTTAATTGGAGGCTAACAACTTTACAATATTGTATTGGTTTTGCCATACATCAACAGGCACGGGTGTACACATGTTCCCCATCCTGAAGCCCCTTCCCACCTCCCTCCCCGTACCATCCCTCTGGGTCATCCCAGTGCACCAGCCCCAAGTATCCTGTATCCTGCATCAAACCTGGACTGGAGATTCATTTCTTATATGATATTATACATGTTTCAATGCCATTCTCCCAAATCACTCCACCCTTTCCCTCTCCCACAGAGTCCAAAAGACTGTTCTATACATCTGTATCTCTTTTGCTGTCTCACATACAGGGTTATTGTTACCATCTTTCTAAATTCCATATATATGCATTAGTATACTGTATTGGTGTTTTTCTTTCTAGCTTACTTCACTCCGTATAATAGGCTCCAGTTTCATCCACCTCATTAGAACTGATTCAAATGTATTCTTTTTAATGGCTGAGTAATACTCCATTGTGTATATGTACCACAGCTTTCTTATCCATTATCCATTCATCTGCTGATGGACATCTAGGTTGCTTCCATGTCCTGGCTATTATAAACAGTGCTGTGATGAACGTTGGGGTACACGTGTCCCTTTCCCTTCTGGTTTCCTCAGTGTGTATGCCCAGCAGTGGGATTGCTGGGTCATAAGGCAGTTCTATTTCCAGTTTTTAAGGAATCTCCACACTGTTCTCCATAGTGGCTGTACTAGTCTGCATTCCCACCAACAGTGTAAGAGGGTTCCCTTTTCTCCACATCCTCTCCAGCATTTATTGCTTGTAGACTTTTGGATTGTAGCCATTCTTCACGCCATGTGAGACTGGCATGAAATGGTACCTCACTGTGGTTTTGATTTGCATTTCTCTGATAATGAGTGATGTTGAGCATCTTTTCATGTGTTTGTTAGCCATCTGTATGTCTTCTTTGGAGAAATGTCTGTTTAGTTCTTTGACCCATTTTTTGATTGGGTCATTTATTTTTCTGGAATTGAGCTGCAGGAGTTCCTTGTATATTATTGAGATTAGTTCTTTGCCAGTTGCTTCATTTGCTATTATTTTCTCCCATTCTGAAGGCTGTCTTTTCACCTTGCTTATAGTTTCCCTTGTTGTGCAGAAGCTTTTAATTTTAATTAGGTCCCATTTGTTTATTTTTGCTTTTATTTCCAATATTCTGGGAGATGGGTCATAGAGGATCCTGCTATGATTTATGTCGGAGAGTGTTTTGCCTATGTTCTCCTCTAAGAGTTTTATAGTTTCTGGTCTTAAATTTAGATCTTTAATCCATTTTGAGTTTATTTTTGTGTATGGTGTTAGAAAGTGTTCTAGTTTCATTCTTTTACAAGTGGTTGACCAGTTTTCCCAGCACCACTTGTTAAAGAGATTGTCTTTTCTCCATTGTATATTCTTGCTTCCTAGTCAAAGATAAGGTGTCCATAGGTGCATGGATTTATCTCTGGGCTTTCTATTTTGTTCCATTGATCTATATTTCTGTTGTTGTGCCAGTACCATACTGTCTTCATGACTGTGGCTTTGTAGTAGAGCCTGAAGTCAGGCAGGTTGATTCCTCCAGTTCCATTCTTCTTTCTCAAGATTGCTTTGGCTATTCGAGGTTTTTTGTATTTCCATACAAATTGTGAAATTATTTGTTTTAGCTCTGTGAAAAATACCGTTGGTAGCTTGCTAGGGATTGCATTGAATCTATAGATGCTTTGAGTAGTATACACATTTTCACTATATTGATTCTTCCAATCCATGAACATGGTATATTTCTCCATCTATTAGTGTCCTCTTTGATTTCTTTCACCAGTGTTTTATAGTTTTATATATATAGGTCTTTAGTTTCTTTAGGTAAATATATTCCTAAGTAAGATGTCCTTTTCATTATAGGGGACTGGAATGCAAAAGTAGGAAGTCAAGAAACACCTGGAGTAACAGGCAAATTTGGCCTTGGAATACGGAATGAAGCAGGGCAAAGACTAACAGAGTTTTACCAAGAAAATGCACAGGTCATAGCAAACACCCTCTTCCAACAACACAAGAGAAGACTGTACACATGGACATCACCAGATGGTCAACACCAAAATCAGATTGATTATACTCTTTGCAACCAAAGATGGAGAAGCTCTATACAGTCAGCAAAAACAAGACCAGGAGCTGACTGTGGCTCAGACCATGAACTCCTTATTGCCAAATTCAGACTGAAATTGAAGAAAGTAGGGAAAACCACTAGACCATTCAGGTATGACCTAAATCAAATCCCTTATGATTATACAGTGGAAGTGAGAAATAGATTTAAGGGACTAGATCTGATAGAATGCCTGATGAGCTATGGACGGAGGTTCGTGACATTGCACAGGAGACAGGGATCAAGACCATCCCCATGGAAAAGAAATGCAAAAAAGCAAAATGGCTGTCTGGGGAGGCCTTACAAATAGCTGTGAAAAGAAAAGAAGCGAAAAGCAAAGGAGAAAAGGAAAGATATAAACATCTGAATGCAGAGTTCCAAAGAATAGCAAGAAGAGATAAGAAAGCCTTCCTCAGCGATCAATGCAAAGAAATAGAGGAAAACAACAGAATGGGAAAGACTAGAGACCTCTTCAAGAAAATCAGAGATACCAAAGGAACATTTCATGCAAAGATGGGCTCAATAAAGGACAGAAATAGTATGGACTGAACAGAAGCAGAAGATATTAAGAAGAGATGGCGAGAATACACAGAAGAACTGTACAAAAAAGAGCTTCACGACCCAGATAATCACGATGGTGTGATCACTGACCTAGAGCCAGACATCCTGGAATGGAAAGTCAAGTGGGCCTTAGAAAGCATCACTACAAACAAAGCTAGTGGAGGTGATGGAATTCCAGTTGAGCTATTCCAAATCCTGAAAGATGGTGCTGTGAAAGTGCTGCACTCAATATGCCAGCAAATTAGGAAAACTCAGCAGTGGCCACAGGACTGGAAAAGGTCAGTTTTCATTCCAATCCCAAAGAAAGGCAATGCCAAAGAATGCTCAAACTACCGCACAATTGCACTCATCTCATATGCTAGTAAAGTAATGCTCCAAATTCTCCAAGCCAGGCTTCAGCAATATGTGAACCGTGAACTTCCTGATGTTCAAGCTGGTTTTAGAAAAGGCAGAGGAACCAGAGGTCAAATTGCCAACATCCGCTGGATCATGGAAAAAGCAAGAGAGTTCCAGAAAAACATCTATTTCTGCTTTATTGACTATGCCAAAGCCTTTGACTGTGTGGATCACAATAAACTGTGGAAAATTCTGAAAGAGATGGGAATACCAGACCACCTGATCTGCCTCTTGAGAAATTTGTATGCAGGTCAGGAAGCAACCGTTAGAACTGGACATGGAACAACAGACTGGTTCCAAATAGGAAAAGGAGGACGTCAAGGTTGTATATTGTCACCCTGTTTATTTAACTTATATGCAGAGTACGTCATGAGAAACGCTGGACTGGACTGGAAGGAACACAAGCTGGAATCAGGATTGCTGGGAGAAATATCAATAACCTCAGATATGCAGATGACATCACCCTTATGGCAGAAAGTGAAGAGGAACTCAAAAGCCTCTTGATGAAGGTGAAAGTGGAGAGTGAAAAAATTGGCTTAAAGCTCAACATTCAGAAAATGAAGATCATGGCATCCGGTCCCATCACTTCATGGGAAATAGATGGGGAAACAGTGGAAACAGTGTCAGACTTTATTTTTCTGGGCTCCAAAATCACTGCAGATGATGACTGCAGCCATGAAATTAAAAGACGCTTACTCCTTGGAAGGAAAGTTATGACCAACCTAGATAGCATATTCAAAAGCAGAGACATTACTTTGACAACAAAGGTTCGTCTAGTCAAGGCTATGGTTTTTCCTGTCGTCATGTATGGATGTGAGAGTTGGACTGTGAAGAAGGCTGAGCGCCAAAGAATTGATGCTTTTGAACTGTGGTGTTGGAGAAGACTCTAGAGAGTCCCTTGGACTGCAAGGAGATCCAACCAGTCCATTCTAAAGGAGATCAGCCCTGGGATTTCTTTGGAAGGAATGGTGCTAAAGCTGAAACTCCAGTACTTTGGCCACCTCATGCGAAGAGTTGACTCATTGGAAAAGACTCTGATGCTGGGAGGGATTGGGGGCAAGAGAAGAAGGGGACGACAGAGGATGAGACGGCTGGATGGCATCACTGACTCGATGGACATGAGTCTGAGTGAACTCCGGGAGTTGGTGATGGACAGGGAGGCCTGGCTTGCTGTGATTCATGCGGTGGCAAAGAGTCGGACATGACTGAGTGACTGATCTGATCTGATCTGATCTGATTCCTAAGTATTTTATTCTTTTCATTGCATTGGTGAATGGAATTGTTTCTTTAATTTCTCTTTCTATTTTCTCATTATTAGTGTATAGGAATGCAAGGGATTTCTGTGTATTGATTTTATATCCTGCAACTTTACTATATTCATTGATTAGCTCTAGTAAATTTTTTAAACTTACCACAGGGAGATATCTTAACAAGAGCAGAAAAACATTTTGAAGGATTACAGGATACCTCTCCTCCTCTGCCCATTTGGTATCAAGACGGGCTGACTAAACAATGGAAATCTGGGAAATCTTACAGGGAAAGGGATATGCTTGTATTTCTCCAGATGGATCCAACAAACTCAATTGGCTTCCTCTTCGGAAAATCCGCCCCAGGGGAGCCTCCAGTATTCAAAATAAAGACAAAAAGACAAAACCCCCAGGAGGAAGAAATTCCAATACAGGCCATGGCTGCTCTAAAACTCTCCAAGAAGCACCGCCCTCGATGTCATCAACCTCATGATCTCCTGTCACTGCTCCTGCTAAGTCACTTCAGTCGTTTCCGACTCTGTGCTACCCCAGAAACGGCAGCCCACCAGGCTCCCCCGTCCCTGGGATTCTCCAGGCAAGAACACTGGAGTGGGTTGCCATTTCCTTCTCCAATGCATGAAAGTGAAAAGTGAAAGTGAAGTTGTTCATTCGTGTCCAACTCTTAGTGATCCCATGGACTACGGCCCACCAGGCTCCTCCATCCATGGGATTTTCCAGGCATGATCTCCCTACTTGGGGACAAATAAAAACCCTTACTAATCAAGCTGAAAATCTGGTTTCTCAACAGGAAATGCCTCAGAATCCAGAAAATATTTTTATTGCTATGCTTGCTTTGCTTGCTTTTGCTTCCCCTGCTCACGCTGAATTAATTAATCATACTTACTGGGCCTATATACCCAACCCCCCTTTACTGCAGGTTATAAAATGTACAGATAAAGGACCAATCATATCCACTGATGACTCAGTACATATGCCTCCTCCTTGGAGCTTGGAGGGGCCTTCTCATCCTGAGAAAAAAGGAAGACTAATTAATATTTCTCTAGGGTATGAAGTCCTTCGTCTATGCATGGGTCCAAAAGAATTATGCATTAACTTTAGCCGACAAACATGGGCTTTCATTCTGCCTCCAAACAAGAACTTTTGGACATTGCTTGGACAGTTTACTGCCCTTTCTTTCTATGAGAACCATGTCAACACTACTGAAACTCTAGGGAAAAAACAAAAATCATTATGTAAAGGATTTACATATAAAAACTTTAAATATACTCCTATTCATTGGGACAGATGTCAGGCTAAATCAGGAAAATTAATGTTTGTGGCCAATTACACCATTGATTGGATGCAATCTCAAAAATGACAGAATGATCTCTGTTCGTTTCCAAGGCAAACCATTCAATATCACAGTAATCCAAGTCTATGCCCCAACCAGTAACGCTGAAGAAGATGAAGTTGAACTGTCCTATGAAGACCTACAAGACCTTCTAGAACTAACACCCAAAAAAGATATCCTTTTCATTATAGGGGACTGGAATGCAAAAGTAGGAAGTCAAGAAACACCTGGAGTAACAGGCAAATTTGGCCTTGGAATACGGAATGAAGCAGGGCAAAGACTAACAGAGTTTTACCAAGAAAATGCACAGGTCATAGCAAACACCCTCTTCCAACAACACAAGAGAAGACTGTACACATGGACATCACCAGATGGTCAACACCAAAATCAGATTGATTATACTCTTTGCAACCAAAGATGGAGAAGCTCTATACAGTCAGCAAAAACAAGACCAGGAGCTGACTGTGGCTCAGACCATGAACTCCTTATTGCCAAATTCAGACTGAAATTGAAGAAAGTAGGGAAAACCACTAGACCATTCAGGTATGACCTAAATCAAATCCCTTATGATTATACAGTGGAAGTGAGAAATAGATTTAAGGGACTAGATCTGATAGAATGCCTGATGAGCTATGGACGGAGGTTCGTGACATTGCACAGGAGACAGGGATCAAGACCATCCCCATGGAAAAGAAATGCAAAAAAGCAAAATGGCTGTCTGGGGAGGCCTTACAAATAGCTGTGAAAAGAAAAGAAGCGAAAAGCAAAGGAGAAAAGGAAAGATATAAACATCTGAATGCAGAGTTCCAAAGAATAGCAAGAAGAGATAAGAAAGCCTTCCTCAGCGATCAATGCAAAGAAATAGAGGAAAACAACAGAATGGGAAAGACTAGAGATCTCTTCAAGAAAATCAGAGATACCAAAGGAACATTTCATGCAAAGATGGGCTCGATAAAGGACAGAAATGGTATGGACTGAACAGAAGCAGAAGATATTAAGAAGAGATGGCGAGAATACACAGAAGAACTGTACAAAAAAGAGCCTCACGACCCAGATAATCACGATGGTGTGATCACTCACCTAGGGCCAGACATCCTGGAATGGGAAGTCAAGTGGGCCTTAGAAAGCATCACTACAAACAAAGCTAGTGGAGATGATGGAATTCCAGTTGAGCTATTTCAAATCCTGAAAGATGATGCTGTGAAAGTGCTGCACTCAATATACCAGCAAATTAGGAAAACTCAGCAGTGGCCACAGGACTGGAAAAGGTCAGTTTTCATTCCAATCCCAAAGAAAGGCAATGCCAAAGAATGCTCAAACTACCGCACAATTGCACTCATCTCACACGCTAGTAAAGTAATGCTCCAAATTCTCCAAGCCAGGCTTCAGCAATACGTGAACCGTGAACTTCCTGATGTTCAAGCTGGTTTTAGAAAAGGCAGAGGAACCAGAGGTCAAATTGCCAACATCCGCTGGATCATGGAAAAAGCAAGAGAGTTCCAGAAAAACATCTATTTCTGCCTTATTGACTATGCCAAAGCCTTTGACTGTGTGGATCACAATAAACTGTGGAAAATTCTTCAAGAGATGGGAATACCAGACCACCTGATCTGCTTCTTGAGAAATTTGTATGCAGGTCAGGAAGCAACCATTAGAACTGGACATGGAACAACAGACTAGTTCCAAATAGGAAAAGGAGTACATCAAGGCTGTACATTGTCACCCTGCCTATTTAAATTATATGCAGAGTACATCATGAGAAACACTGGTCTGGAAGAAGCACAAGCTGGAATCAAGATTGCCAGGAGAATATCAATAACCTCAGATATGCAGATGACACCACCCTTATGGCAGAAAGTGAAGAGGAACTCAAAAGCCTCTTGATGAAAGTGAAAGAGGAGAGTGAAAAAGTTGGCTTAAAGCTCAACATTCAGAAAATGATCATGGCATCTGGTCCCATCACTTCATGGGAAATAGATGGGATAACAGTGAAAACAGTGTCAGACTTTATTTTTTGGGCTCCAAAATCACTACAGATGGTGACTGCAGCCATGAAATTAAAAGACGCTTACTGCTTGGAAGGAAAGTTATGACCAACCTAGATAGCATATTCAAAAGCAGAGACATTACTTTGCTAACAAAGGTCCGTCTAGTCAAGGCTATGGTTTTTCCAGTGGTCATGTATGGATGTGAGAGTTGGACTGTGAAGAAAGCTGAGCACCGAAGAATTGATGCTTTTGAACTGTGGTGTTGGAGAAGACTCTTGAGAGTCCCTTGGACTGCAAGGAGATCCAACCAGTCCATTCTAAAGGACATCAGCCCTGGGTGTTCTTTGGAAGGAATGATGCTAAAGCTGAAACTCCAGTACTTTGGCCACCTCATGCGAAGAGTTGACTCATTGGAAAAGACTCTGATGCTGGGAGGGACAGGGGGCAGGAGGAGAAGGGGATGACAGAGGATGAGACGGCTGGATGGCATCACTGACTCGATGGACGTGAGTCTGAGTGAACTCCGGGAGTTGGTGATGGACAGGGAGGCCTGGCATGCTGTGATTCATAGGGTTGCAAAGAGTCAGACACGACTGAGTGACTAAACTGAACTGAACTGAACACCATTGATTATTGGGGACCCCATGGTATGTAGTTGTCTAACTGCTCAGATGATATTAACACCACTGTATATGATTATACTACTCAAGTAGCATAAAAGGTTACTAATACTACAATGGACTTCATTGTATTAACAAAGGACCCTTGGGTGGCTTGACGGTGGAATGGCACCCCCTCGACCTCGAATCATCCTCAATAAACGGATTGGGCCTGAACAATGGGACATCTGGAAACTTGCCACAAGCACCAAAGAACTTGGAATTTGGACTGGATATTTTATGGGGACCAGTCATAGTCATAGTAACTATTCCTTTCATTATAATCATTCATATTTCATACAAGCTTGTGTTCCCCTTCCTTTTGTTATAGCTATAGGGAACTTGCAGTTTAATAAGACTTTATGTTTTGTGCCTTGTATAGATTGCAAATTATATGCTTGTTTTAATTCCTCTGTCTCTTTGAAAAATGAATCCCTTTTGATTCTTCATTTGTGACGTAATCTATGGTTGCCAATAGATCTCCAATGACCCTGGGAAGAGGGTCCCATGGCAGGATTTGCCTCCCAGCTACTTACTAAATCACTTCGATGATCTAAACAATTCATTGGATGGTTAATTCTTGGCATTTGGGGATTAATGGCCATTTGCACTACTGCCGCTGTTGCAGGCATTGCTTTACAAACCTCAATTCAAACACACAACTTTATTCAAAATTGGACCAAAGATGCTCATACTATGTGGACCATTCAGACTCAGGTAAATGAGGAAATTCAAGATGAAATACAAGAAATAAAAATAGCCATCCAATAGGTTGAAGATCAATTAATAGATTTGCAAAAACAAGCTATACTAAAATATAACTGAAATTCTACTCAATTTTGTATGACCCCTGTTCGGTTCAACTATAGTGCCTACAATTGGGAACAAATCAAATTTCATTTGCAAGACTTACATGATAATGCTTCCTTAAATGTACAATTATTACCAAAAGAAATCTTTGAAACTTTCTCTAACAGTCTACCCGCTTTCAAAAATCTGGAAACCTTAGCTGAACAGCTAGCTGATTAATTATCTGGGCTAGACCCTCGAGGATGATTTCAAAGCATTATACATAGTATTGGATCTGGAGCTATGACACTGATAATTATCCTGATGGTTATATTTGTAGTATACCAATGCCTTTCAACTAAAATTGTTCAAACTAAACAAACTCATTTCGTCAGGGTCTTTTTCACAAAAGTATCTACAGTCACCCCGAATTATGAAAAAATTAAAAAAGGAATTGTCAGGGGACAGTCAACTTTAAGGGATCCAATATGTTGCATTTTCTTCCTTTGTGTGCCGTTTCTCAAGGACTGTCTGTTCCTTATCAGTTCCTGGGATACAGGAACGAGTAGAGCTGCATGCAGTTCTCAGGACTGAGATCATGGGAAAGAGCACCTGCTTGGATTCCCTTCAAGTGACTCCCTTCAGTGACTCTCTTCAACGACCTTGTACTTATTAGACTATCCTTCCAACTGGTGGAATTTCATTCTTTTTAATGGCTGAGAAATCATTTTACTGAAGATATATAAGCATGCATTTCTTATAAGCATGCTAATAAAATACCCTTGTTTCACTAGAGACTTGGGTCCCCTGCGTCCTTCTTTCTATCTCCGGCTACTTCTTCAGAGCATGGAAACCTACTGAGCTCACTTTCTCACCCGGGCTTTCTGACCTCCTTGAGAGGACGCCCTGTGCCTTCGTGAGTGGTACAAGTCCTGTGTATGGGCTTTATTGGTTTTCCACGTAACCCAAGGGATATTGCTTTTTCTCTCTTTTTCTCTCTTTCTTTTCGTCGACTCCAGTCCCCAGGTCCCGGTCTGTAAAAGACTGCAACACTCTCACAGCTGCTTTTCTTTCTTAATTGCACTTCTCAAATGATTGCCTTCTAGCCAGAATTGTGCTGTGCACCTGGTGTTTACTTCTCCAAGAAAACACTCCCTAAAACTCCCTTCCCTTGTGAGCATCATTCATTCCAGAAAGAAAGGTCATGCGTGGTGTGATCATCTCAAGGACCACCAGAATCAGTCCCAGGAGCACCTAACACCAACTGTGACAATTTTGAAAATTTCTGAAGTGAAGAATGCAAGCTTGATCTACCCTGATCCTTATCTATGGTCCTGGTTTCCACCCTCAAACTATAAGACCCCTTGCTGTTCTCTTTCGAGGGAAGGCACAGTCTGTAGGACATTAACCTGCAGTGGCCTCCTTTGCCTGGCACAATAAAAAAAAACTACTCTTTTATACTTCACCCAAAACTGTCTTTATGTTTCTGTTCACTCTGGTGAACAGAGATGAGTTTCAGCAACAGTACCCCTATATACCTGTGTTCACTTGAAGCTTTAATAATAATAAAAAGTTTTCAAAGAATGGAAAGGAATCTTGCGATTTCTTAAAAGGTAGAGAGGTCTGTTGTCATGGCCTATCCTATAATGAAGAGAATCCTCAGATTTTCAGTGGTCCCCACATAAGTCTCCAGCTCATCCTGTCCTGGAAGAATCCTGCTGCTTCCACCAGATAATGGGGGGAGGGGGGATGGGGAAAGTCACCCCCAGCTTCCTGAGAACTGGCTTAACAGGTCTCAGGATTGTTAGGCAGTCCACCTGAACAGGGTAATCAACAGCTGCTTGGCTTCTATTTTTTTCTGCCTTCTCCCCTTTCAACTTTCTCAACTCACTCATAGTTAACCCCATACACATTTGCCTCAAGAGTCGGTTCCCCTCAGGCCTCAATGTTCCATCTCCATCTTTACATGTCCAGGCAGGAGCCTTCAGTATACCTGGTTCGTTTCTGTTTTCCTCTAAGCCTTGCTGTTTCAGAATTAGAGCAACTTTCTTCATCTTAAAACTCTCGTTCCCTTTTCTATAATTTATATCAGGAAAAAGGCATAGTCAAAAGTTGTAACAGTATCACTGTTGTAATACTAGAAATCTCAACTTCCTTCTAGACATTTCCATGCCTGGAGCTATTTCTCTAGAGTGACAGGATAGGGAAGTCCCCTCCTCTACTAGTTCTCACAGAGTGGTGGCAGCTCTACTTGCCAGCCCCACCTCTTTATTCCTGCTGCTGCTGCTGCTGCTAAGTCACTTCAGTCGTGTCCAACTCTGTGTGACCCCATAGACGGCAGCCCACCAGGCTCCTCCGTCCCTGGGATTCTCCAAGCAAGAACACTGGAGTGGGTTGCCATTTCCTTCTCCAATGCATGAAAGTAAAAAGAGAAAGTGAAGTCGCTCAGTCGTGTCTGACTCTCAGCGACCCCATGGACTGTAGCCCACCAGGTTTCTCTCTCCATGGGATTTTCCAGGCAAGAGTACTGGAGTGGAGTGCCGTTTCCTTCTCTCCTTCTTATCCCAAGTGGCCCCAAATCCCCTTTGAAAGGATGCAGTTCAGGTATCAACAGAGCAACCTAAAGGACTTGAGGCGGAGTAGACAGGGTATGAAAGGCTTAGATCAAATGTCCTGAGTGAGGCAAGATCAGATTGTCCCCAGGACAAAACAGCTGGGAGAGCTACTATACACACTCTGGATTAGAACAGCCCCAAGCCAGAACTAAGACTCGACAGCCCCTGGATTAGTCACAGCATTGAAGAGGAGGAGAAGACACTGCACCAGGCCATGCCTGGCAGAGAGTCTGGAGTTTCTGGTTTCTAAATTCAGGAAGGCGTCAGCCAGGGGAGGGGCCTGCATGTAGGGGAAGAGCGAGAAACCGGGGTTGGGCAAGCTTCCTATGTAAGGCTACACAAGAAGAGGCAACATAGACCAGAAAGAGGATTCCTGATAGCCTCCTGAAACTCAGGAGGGTGAACACTCCAGCTCTGACCACCTGAGACACCCCTCCTGCTCCAAAGACTATAACTCCACTTGTCTTTCTGAGCCTCTACTAACGCTGTACCACAAGGATGGAACCACTACTAGGAACAAAAATTGGCTGCCTATTTGCCCTGCTGGTGCTCACTCTGGTCTGTGGCCTTATTCCCATCTGCTTCAAGTGGTTCCAGACTACTACAGCCACAGGTACAGCCCTATCACATCTTTGTCCCCACAACCTAAGTCTGACTTCAGCCTTGTCACCCTGTCCTGATATCTTGCTCCGATTCTCTCATCATCCCCAGTCTTCGGACACTGAGTGCTGCCTGTGGCTCCTTAGTCACCTTCTTCTTATCTCCTCTTTGCCAACTGGATTGTAACTCCTGCTTTTAATTAGGTTGTCACCGCCGGGTTCTCAGTTTCCTGGGCTGCACGTCTGCTGGTGTTTTCCTGGGAGCAGGGTTCATGCACATGACTGCTGAAGCCTTGGAGGGGATTAAATCAGAGATCCAGAACTTGGTGATACAGGTGAGTGGCAGACCTCCAAGGCTGCGAGGCCAGAATGATGAACAGAACGAGGGGAAGAAAGAGGGGGAAGTGACAAGGTCAAGGACAGAAGGAACCACGAGGAAGATGATGGCTATTGTGTGGAGTGATGGAAACAGGTCAGATTGGCCTTGAAGGAAAGTGGTAGAGCCAACGGCATAGAACAGGAAGCTGAGCTGCTTTCCCTCATCTAATTTGTGCTTTTTTCTCCCTAGAACAGGACAAAGAGTGAGGGGCATTCTGATGATGATGCTGATTCAGCTTATGTGAGTGTCTCCCACCAGCCCTTACCTGGACAGTAAGGAGAACCAGAGATTGCTTTCATGCCCAGACCTTTTTGAGAGGATTTGTGTGTGGAATTCTAAGAATTCCTCCTGCCCCTCAGCTCTAACATTGTTGTTGGCAAGGAAAGGTGGAGCCACTCAATCCTTCTGGGCTTATGAAACCCAGAGAGAACTCTTGTTTAACCTTCCATTCTTTCTCTGGACCCTTTGATACATGCTTCTTATCATTTCCCTGTATTTCTAACCCTATTGATATTCTTTCCCTTATTTCCTCAGGTTTTCTTGTGGTCAAACGTCCATGTCTCCTCTTGGCTTCATTCCCCTTTTTATGTTCTGTTACCACACTTCCCATTCTCTTCAGCCCAGTCCCTGCTGCTGCTGCTGCTGCTAAGTCGCTTCAGTCGTGTCCGACTCTGTGCGACCCCATAGATGGCAGCCCACCAGGCTCCCCCATCCCTGGGATTCTCCAGGCAAGAACACTGGAGTGGGTTGCCATTTCCTTCTCCAATGCATGAAAGTGAAAAGTGAAAGTGAAGTCGCTCAGTCGTGTCTGACTGTTCGTGACCCCATGGACTGCAGCCTACCAGGCTCCTCCATCCATGGGATTTTCCAGGCAAGAGTGCTGGAGTGGGTTGCCATTGCCTTCTCTGTCAGCCCAGTCCCAATCCTGTGCAATTTCTTCCCTTCCTTACTTCCCCCAGGGCTTAGCAGTAAAGAAACCACCATCAACGCAGGAGACTCGAATTCGATCCCTGGGTGGGGAAGAACCCCTGGAAAAGGAAATGGCAACCCACTCCAGTATCTTTGCCTGGAAAATCCCATGGAACCTGGCGGGCTACAGTCCAGAGGATCACAAACAGTTGGATATGACTGAGCACAAGCACAGCACACTTTGCCATCTCACAACACCTCTTTCTGTTCCCACCAGATGGAGTATCCCTACGGAGAGCTCATCATCTCCCTGGGCTTCTTCCTTGTCTTCCTTTTGGAGTCGCTGGCATTGCAGTGCTGTCCTGGGACTGCTGAAACACCCAAAGTGCAGGAGCAGGAATTGGGTACAGCTCATGAGCTTGCACCTCACAGCCATGGACCTCTATCCTCACCCTCAGGGGGTCCCTTTCGAGCCCTCATCCTTTTGCTCTCGCTCTCCTTTCACTCCGTGTTTGAAGGTCTGGCTGTGGGGCTGCAGCTCACAGTCGCATCTACTGTGCAGCTCTGTCTTGCTGTCCTGGCTCACAAGGGGATCGTGGTGTTTGGTGTAGGACTGCGGCTGGTGCAGGTAGGCACTAAATCACGTTGGGCCGTGCTCTCCATCCTGTCTTTAGCTCTCATGTCCCCCCTGGGCCTAGCCATAGGGCTGGCCGTGCCTCAAGGAGACTCTAAAGCTGGGCAAGGTTTGGCGCAGTCTGTGTTAGAAGGCATGGCAGCTGGTACATTCCTGTATGTCACCTTCCTGGAAATTCTGCCCCGGGAACTTGCAAGTCCTGAAGCCCCTCTGGCCAAGTGGAGCTGTGTAGCTGCTGGTTTTGCTTTTATGGCTGTCATTGCCTTGTGGGCATGAGAGATTCCTGACGTTTCTGGTGGACCCAAGATGACCTCCCTACCCCCAGGAAAAGCTGCTCAAATGACTTCGCCCTCTGACATTTCTTCCCTGAGACACAGTGACATTTACTAGGCATTGTGCCGTAACCTGGACCCCAACTTTTCACCACGTGAGATGCCATTTCTCATACAGGACTGAGAAAAAGTTGTTTTGGTTGAGTGCTTATAAATGAGAGTATTTGACTCTTGTCCCATTTGTGCTGTTATGTGTAATAAAATGTCATTTTGTCCTTCCTCTTCAGCTGTGCTGTGCTTCATTTCTCTGGGTTGCCTAGGAAGGTCAGGAGGTGGTGGAGTGGCGAGCGGGAAGGGTGAGTGTGGGATACAGTCTTGTTTTCTGGAATTGGGCCCCCAGTCACTCATTCTGTCAGTTGCAGGCCCAGCCCCTCCAATTACAGGAGCATTGCTGAAATTCCAACAACTCACTACCACCTTATGCACGTATGTGTGTCTGTGTGTAGGTCGCTTCAGTCATGTCCGACTCTTTGCAATGCTATGGACCATAGCCCACAAGGCTCCTCTGTCCATGGAGTTTCTCCAGGCAAGAATACAGGAGTAGTTAACCATGCCCTCCTCCAGGGGATCTTCCCAACCCAAGGATTGAACCTGCATCTCTTACATCTCCTGCATTGGCAGGAGTATGGTTTACCACTGGCGCCACCTAGGAATCCTCCTTACGCACAAATTTGAGAAACTGAGCCAGAGCTCCCACATTCAGAGGGAAGAGGTTTAGGGATCTAGATTTTTCTCCTATGCTATCCACACCCACCCTACTCCCTGTGCCTGTTATCAGCCTCCCACAAAGTATCCAACAGACTCTTGAGATAAAGCTAAATGGAAGCTATTTCCATATGCTTCCTCTGTTTCATGCTGAGCCCCATGTGGCTTCAGGGACATTCTTGCTCTTCTTGGAGTCTCTGTCTCCTCCCAGCAGCCTCGTGCTGAGGGATTAAGAAACAGTTTGGAGAGAGAGAGAGAGATGCCAGATAGATGTCCTGGGTGATTACTGGGCTCACCCCATGACTTAATGACTTTCTTTCTGCCTGTCTTACCTGCCACTATGGCTGCAGCCCCCCCGCCTTTCTAGACCATTTGCCTTTCAGTTTGAGTAACTCTTACAGTGTATTGCTTCTCTTAAGAGCTGCTGAGGACATATACATTATCTAAAACCGAGGGGGAGCAGATGACCATTGCCCAGCCACTGACCCATGGGATGGAGGAATATATCAGACTTAGTGGAGAAATAGGGAAAGAGAAGGTGTGCCCTGTGCGCTCAACTGCTCACCAGCTTGCTCCTTCTCATATTTTTGGTATTTAACTGGCCTTAACACCGACAAGGTCTCCTGAGTTTCATTCTTGTCTCAGTCTATCTCCTGTCCATCCCATTACCCTTCCCGTAAATTAAGATACATAAACCTCCCCACCAACCCAGCTTACACTCATAGGGATCAGTGAGAAGGCAAGCCTCGGGCAAAGCTGAATAAAAATGTCTGACAAGGGAAATAATTTCCCTGAAGCATCATCCAATTTTGTCTTCCCTTTGGTACTAATTGCACTCACATGGAATACACTCTAATGTAGTAATGATAGAATTTCTATGCTGAGCATCTGGCACAGTTCTATTGCTTTCACGTATATTATCTCACCTTCCCAACTCTACCAGGTAAATATTATCCCTATGGTAAGTCAAGGGAAGTACTAGAAAAGTTAAATAACTTGGTAGCTAAGTGGGCTTCAAACCCATGTTTCTTCAAACCCATATAAGAAAAACTCAAGATGTAGCTTTTCTTCTCCTACCTTACCTTTCCCTCCCCATCTTCCACATTAGGGTTTCATAAGAAAGCCGAGAGCACATTGGATAAGTGAGGCAAGCTTAATAAAGGGAGTATATAGAAGGGTATTGGAGAAGACTCTTGAGAGTCCCTTAGACTGCAAGGAGATCCAAACAGTCCATTCTGAAGGAGATCAGCCCTGGGATTTCTTTGGAAGGAATGATTCTAAAGCTGAAACTCCAGTACTTTGGTCACCTCATGCAAAGAGTTGACTCATTGGAAAAGACTCTGATGCTGGGAGGAATTGGGGGCAGGAGGAGAAGGGGACGACAGAGGATGAGATGGCTGGATGACATCACTGACTGGATGGACGTGAGTCTGAGTGAACTCCGGGAGTTGGTGATGGACAGGGAGGCCTGGCATGCTGCGATTCGTGGGGTCGCAAAGAGTCGGACACGACTGAGCGACTGAACTGAACTGAACTGATAGAAAGGTGTGGGCAGGGTTTAGACAGAACAACAAGGGATGGTGCAATTCCTTGGGGCTGAGTAATAACAATGCTGTTACCTGGGCTGAACAGAGGGAGTAGCAACCAGAAACTAGAGGGCTGTCCAATAAGAGCTGTGGCCTTGGTTCAAGGATACAACCAACCTGCAGGGACCAGGAGGAAGTCAGAGGAATATCCTCACTCTCCTTCTCCTCTGTGGTCTGCTGCCAGTGTCTCCTGTCGGCCATACACAAACAGGAACCAAGGACAAAAATGTCTACGGGTGATTGCGCATAGGCCAGCCTTGTGAGGCACAGGTCCTAAAGAACTCTGGAAGGGCAAATAGAAGACATTCCACACACCATCGATTCTCTGCTTCCTTCGACTCCAATGATCTTGCCAGGACTTTGGAAGGGACACGATTATATGGAAGTTAGCTATTTCTGGTACTGAGGATTTGTATGCCTATAGAAAGGAGGCTTGAGGAGTACATTAGACTCTAGGGCTCTCCATATGTTTCTGGGTCACTGATGCTATCAGCGTTTGACGACAATGAGCAGAGGCTGGAGATTTCAAGCGTGAGTGGTTCGTGCATTTTTTTGCTTCCTCCCAACCCACGGGCCTTTAGATTTCCCTTCTCCTCCTCTGCTTTCAGCCATCCTTCCAAAGTCCATTTCCTTTTCCTTTCTCAAGATTCTTATCAACCAGGAACCATCTTTGGTTTGAACCATATTGTATCAAGAGCTGGAATAGAGCTAGGGAATGCCACATGGAGAGAACACTGGGATGAAGAAAAGGAACAATCTTGATCCTTTTCAAAAGTTCTGAATCCCCAGCCAGGAGCCAGAAAGGGCTCTAAGGGAGCAGAAGATGAGTGTGATTTCTGAATGAGCTAGAAATGAGGAAGAATGGAATAAGAACCATAGGACAGGAGGGAGAGCTCAGTTAACTGGGGCCTGGTGACTAGAAGCCAGATTCAGGAGTGAACCCTGATTCACACAGCCTTGAAAGATAGATTGTAACTGAAGAAAATTAGAATAATGAGAGTTGAAATATAAAAATCAGAGGGAAGATATACAGGTTGGAAGAGTGAATAATAGGAGAAACTAGTTGGAGTAATCACAAGAGAATTTATACAAATAGTTTTTCAAATCTTCTCAAGTTTTCTTTCTGTGTCTCTTCCTCACCCGTCTTCTCCACGCCATCTATTTTTTACATATTTAAACAGGAAAAAACAATCTGAAACAAAAGAATGAAACCTCCAACTTCCTTCCCACTTTGAGCCAGCTTTCCATTTTTGCACCAATAAATGATTCTCTGGGAGAGTTCCTTGGTGATCTAGTGGTTACTTTCACTGCCAAAGCCTGGGTTCAATCTCTGCTCAGGGAACAGATTCCACAAGTCTCGTGGAGTGACCAAAAAATAAATTAATTACAAATAAAAACAAATAATTCTTTGAAGTAAAACTTGGGAGCTCCCCACCTTTCCTTTGCTTATGAGCTAAGGGTTGGGTTTGGATATTGCTGTTGTATGAAAAAAGGGAGATGGGGAACAGCATACTGAACAGTATTCAGTGAATACCTCAGAGTCAGGTGGGAGGCCAGGCAGAGAACAACACATGTGAACAAGATACACCCAGGACAAAAACCAAAGTGCTCTGAACTAATTCTCATGAGGCAATTCATGCCATTTCACCCCTCCCCTTAAGGACAGTTTTCCAATGTCTTGCCGAGGAAATGGTCCCTTGCTCCTGGCTCTGGATGATAGAGCAAGAAACAGCTAATTGGGGTGGGTTGGTAACGTGAGTGTGCCAATCGGCCAGATACCCTCACATTTCAACCCCCACACCCCAGCCCCGAACCTGAGGGAGAAGCCCATGATTACTAGCAAAGGTGAAGTAAAAAGGGGTACAGACAGGGGTGACACCCACCCCCACCCTTAGTCTGTGAAGATGCTAAAAACACCAGTTGTCAATTATTTCCTTTTTTATTTCAGTTTTGGTTGTGAGTTACTTTTTTATATAACTTTATTTAAATAAATAATTAATGTTTAAATAAATAAAATTATATTTAAAAAGTAACAACAAAAACTGAAATAAAAAAGGAAATAATTGACAACTGGTGTATTTAATAATCTCCACAGACTGGAAGTGGAGGTGGTAACTTTATTTATTTGGCCTTCCCTGGTGGCTCAGATGGTAAAGAATCTGCCTGCAGTGCAGGAGGTCCAGGTTCAATCCCTGGGTCGGGAAGATCCCCTGGAGAAGGAAATGGCAACCCACTCCAGTATCCTTGCCTAGGAAATCCCATGGACACAGGAGCCTGGAGGGCTGCAGTGTATGGGGTCTCAGAGTCGGACACAACTGAGCAGCTAACAGATTGATTTATTTGGCTGTGCAGGGTCTTCACTGCTGTGTGAAGGCTTTCTCTAACTCTATAATGGAGACTGCGGGGGGCTACTCTCTAGTTGCGGCGCATGGGCTTCTCATTGCGGTGGCTTCTCTTGTTTCGGAGCACAGGCTCTAGACTCGTGGGCTTCAGCAGTTGCAGCACAGAGGTTTATCAGTTGTGGCTCTCAGGCCGTAGAGCTCACTGGCTGCAAGAGTTGTGGTGCGTGGGCTTCAGCGGTTTCAGCTCCTGGGCTCTACGGACTCAGTACTTGTGGCGCACAGGCTTAGTTGCTTCACAGCAAGTAGGATCTTCCCAGACCAGGGATTGAACCCATGTTTCCCTGCATTGGCAGGCAGACTTTTATCCACTGTACCACCAGGAAAGTCCCTGAGTTACTTTCTTTAGATTCATTGAAAGTGAAAAAAACAGGAAGGAAGCATTCTATTTTTACTGTATTTATCCAGCTGGAGGAAAATTCTAATGTTGGTGAGAAGAGAAGGTTATGTGGTGTCTCTGGGCACTGTTTACCCTGACCACGCCCCTGGCCTGTGGTCAGAATTGACTCACACTTTCCACTTTAGTCCTAAAATCTCTGTAGAAAGGTGCTGTTCCCTGTTAGAGGAGTGCTCTCTAAAGCTTAACACCTATCCTCCCGCTGCAGTTTCACTGCTTTGTGTGTTCCTTCAGAGAATCAACCTTTCATATCTCTTTAGTAGTTCCAGAATTTGTAAGGGCTCTCATCACTGTGTTCTAGTTTTAATCTCCTTCCCATGGCACCCTTGCTTAGCTGTCTTGGGCTTCTGTCCCTAAAGTCAGGGAAACATTCCTTGAGAACAAGAGAAAGAGAGAAACAAGAGTCCTAAGCCTGAAGCCAAGACAAAAGAGAGGTAGTTTGTGGTTTGACATCTGTAAAGTCCCTTCACCTCTCCTCTAAGCTCTGATCTTGAGAATGGGCAAGAGCCACAGACCACTGCTGACCATGGTATCAGGCCTTCCCTCCAGAGCTACCACTAGAATCACAAAGAGCTATGGGAGACTTTGGAAGGGACCCGGGAGCTGGGAAAAGTTAGGAAGAACCATGCCAACCACAGGGGGGCACTGCATCCCTGGAGTGTGCAAGACCAACAAAGCAGAGAGGTCAGTCAAGGACAGCAAAGCCCCTCTCCCTTGCTCCCAGCAGACAGCATCTCTCCCTCTACTTAATTCTTGGGTTTCCTAAAGATGCAGACACATCTGTAGGAGAGAGAGAGAGACAGTCAACACCCATTCACACCCACCTCCATGGCAGATACACTGTCTGATATGTATACACAAATGTAATTTACTCCCTCTTCTGAGGAGTACCCTGATAACAGTGTTATCTTTTCAGGTAAATGTACTGAGAAGACTGGCCTTCCCTTCCATAATGAACAACAGCAGGTATTGCTGGTCAAGGCTGTAAGTTCTCTGCCTTTTCTGCATGTTTATCTAGGAGCTGGTTGGTCCAATGTTCCAATTATGCTGTTTTGTTTCTTTAGCATGGCATTTAAGCCCTGCTTGCTGTCTACCCTGTGTGTGGTTGGTCAACACCCTCACCATCCATAGCCAGCTCTGTAACTTCTGTATTTCTGTGTGTGTGCACGCGTGCTGTCACTTCCGTCATGTCCAACTCTTTGCGACCCAATGGACTGCAGCCTGCCAGGCTTCTCTGTCCATGGGATTCTCCAGGCAAGAATACTGGAGTGGGTTGCCATTCCCTTCTCCAGGGTCTGTATATCTGCTAGTCACCTAATACTGCCCCCTTCTGATCCTGGCCTACTGCATTTAAGATACAGTTCATCCTGTGTTAGACAGTGAGGAAATGCTCAAGATTCAAGCATACATTCCACACTCCACGTTGATGCCAACGTGTCAGCACCAGATCTCAAGCTACATTAGTCCTTAGCTCAGTTCCAGAGGAAAGTGCAATTGCCTATGGCGTTTCTATTATATGAAGTAATCTAACAAATGACCTTGTAACAATCCATCTACAATCCTCTTGCCAGTAACACTATATGGTGCCTTCTCATTTTCACTTCTTGTGCCCCAAGAGCATAAGAATCAGCCTGCAACAGCCACAGACTATCTGAAGTCCTCTTGATCATTGTTCTTACTTGAAAAGCTTCTCAGAGAACCACACGCAGAGTCTAATTAACTCCCTGATTCACAGAAGAGGAGAAATTCCTGAGAGGAAGTCCTCTCTTTTGCTGTAACTCTCCTGAAGGAGTCTTCAGATTGGGATCGACTATGAGCAATCCAACCTTTCTAGCAACTGCACGAGGCCTTGTCTACTGACTGTATCGATCAATCGAAAATGAAATCTACAGAACCTTAGGGAGGATCCCGCCAGAAAATGAGTCAAAAGATGTCCTTGGACACTTGCGTCAGTTTTCTATGCTTCCTTCTTTAAATCACGATCTTGGTGATGTCTCTAAAATCCTATGGCATTTCTCAGTGGGCCAGTCTCTTAAGATCTGAGTTCCTCCTCTGGTCCCCAACTGGGATACCCTATCAATATCAAGGGCAATACCATGCTATTGGAGTAGGGACCAGTGACCATGAGGTCACATTTTATAGTGTGTCTATGCTATACAGGGGCTTCCCTGGTGGCTTAGACAGTAAAGAATCTGCCTCAAGAGTCCGGGGTTCAATCCCTGTGTCAGGAAGATCCCCTGGAAGAGGGCATGGCAACCCACTCCAGTATCCTTGCCTGGAGAATTTCATGGACAGAGGAGCCTGGCGGGCTACACACAGTCCATGAGGTCCACAAAGAGTTGAACACGACTGCGCGACTAACACTTTTGCTATACAAGCCCTGTCCTGTGGTTTTGTCACCTTGAGAAGAGAAATGTAAGGGCTGAGCAGGGAGAGGCAGAAAAGGGGCACGAGGCAGGCATATTCAGACCCAGAAGAATAATGGAGCTCAGATTCCTCTATAGTTTATTGTTACAGCAGAAGTTGTGGGAGACAGGAGGGCACCCCCCACATATAACACACTGTGGTCAGAGCCCCAAGGCAGCCCTTCCCACCCCCATGCCAAGCCCCAAGCAGCCATGCCCAGCTTGGCTCCCCCCCACCCCCCTCTAGACACACGCTGTCTAGATAGCTACCAAAGTTAGAGCAGCCGGTGGCCCCAGTCCCCTTCCTACTGCCCAGCTCCAGCCCCTCCGTCACATTTGTTCACCGCCCACCACCTCCCATTCCAACTTCCATTTCCACACTGAACGTTTCTGGCATGTCCTGAGGACCACTAACCCACCAGCAGCTCTCCCCTGTCACACGTTCATTGAGGCCCATGCCCTTCAGAGGCACGAAGGATTAATGCGACACCATGCCAGCTTTGGTGAGAGGAGCCCCAGCCCAAAGCCCCTTACCCTTGCAATCTGGGATAAGGAGGGAGAGTCTGGGGGAGTCACCACGGACAACTTCCACAACCTCTTGTCCCTTAGCTACAGACACCCAGATTAGGGAGCAGGGATACATGCCTTCTCCGCCTAACACCAAGATGAAGGAGAGGGATCATTTAGGGGTCTGGGTCCCTAAGAGATATTAGGACATCTCTCCCAGGAGCTGAGGGAAATCACAGGTTAGAGGTCAAGGTTAGGGTAGCAATCAAAGATCAAGGTCATCTCCCCACATGATCTGCCCAGCTTCCTGTGCTCACTTGGGCCCAGTGCCCTGGGCACCTCCCAGGTTAGTACTGGGGGAGGTGAGGGCTGGGTCCCACACCAGGACAACAAGGATCATTCAACAGGAGACCTCCATGGTGTGCCCTGGGGGCCCTGAAGAGAGAGTCCCAGACTCGCTGCTCTGGGACAGGGTGCGAGAGCGGGACCGGTTGCCATCAATGGATGCTGCGCTGGTCAGGGAGGCCGTGCGAGATCGGGACAGGCGAGTCATGCAGGATGAAGCCACTGTGGAGACGGAAGGGAAAGCCAGCAGTCAGAGCGGAGGTGGGGAGAGAAGCAGGCAACTCAGAGTGGGGTGCTTGGGTGGAGACGAGAGTTACAAATGGGGCCAGGGGTCAATGAGCTTGATTTGACAGACGGCGGTAAATCCAGGAACTAGCCTGAAGTGGTTCCTGCCCCCCGTGGCCCTCCCTCCTCCTATGCCACAACCTCTTGTCTTCATGACAGCCTCTGACCCCCATACTCACTATAGCCCATGCCCTGCAGGAAGTACTTGAAGGCCTCGGTCAGCTTGCCTGGCTGTGAAAGTAAAATGAGGAAAGGGAGACAGCAAAGTGAGGTTAGAAACTGAGCTGGAGCCCATAGCCATGGCAGGTTAGAGATGGGGTGTGTAGCAAAGGGTATAGTTCAGGGCCACTAATATCCCACCCCACGAATGGCAGGGGCGCTCACCTGAGTCAGCTGGGGCTGCCCCCCAGAGTCAGCCATCTGTTCAGGAGAGAGTCATCCAGAAAAAGTGATATACATATACACCAATGAGCCATGCCGAGAGGTACGAGATGGCTCTCTTCCCTAGGCTTCCCACTCCAGGCCGTTGGGGTGTTTTCTGTTTCTTTTACTCCACCCACCCACTTGCTCCCATGTAGGACCCTGGAAGCCAGCCTAGCAGCTGAATCTGGAGAAGATCTATGGCTCTGGACCGGGGGCCAAGAGTCAGGCTGAATGTGGAATAGGGTTACTGACCTTGAGGAAAGAAGTCTGGGTGGGGTCCAGTTTTGAGTTACATTCCACCTGGAGTAGGGAGAAGGTTGAATGAATGAAGTCACACTCCCAGTGGCCCCTCCCAACCAAAGAACCCAGAGGCCCAGACCCAATTCTTTTTTTTTTTTTTTTTTTAATTTTATTTTGCCCATACCCACAACATATGGAATCTTAGTTCCCCAACCAGGGATCAAACCCATGCCCCCCGCATTGGGAGCATGCAGTCTTAACCACTGGACCACCAGAAGAGTCCTCCAAATTCCTTTCTTATCAAGCCTCTGCCCATTTCCTTCTTGTCAGGAATCAACCTCTTATGCCCCAAAGTTACTCTCCCCGTCCCCAAACAGAGCTTGCTTCTTGGCAAGATAGCCCTCTGACTGCCACCCTCCTTCACCCACCCCAAGACTCCCTACTGACCACTGCATCTTCATGGGGTGCTTGGTCTCCTACCACCAGCATCACAGGGCACCTAGAGGCATAGTGTTGGGGAGCAGGTGGTGAGCCCCTGGCACTCCCTCCTCCACCTCCTCCCAGAAGAACAGTTGGCTCCAAAGAGAAAATAACCTTCTGAACCCTGCTGACCCCACCAACAGAGTTCAAAGGGGTAGGACCTAGAGGGTGGTGGTTTGCTAAACAGGATAGGGGAAGAGGTGACAAGAAAATTCCCTGGCAAAAGACTCTCCTTCTAAAGGGTATAAGCGTCTACTAGGGGAAGATCCAGGGAGAGAGGCAAAGCTTTATCCCTTAAAGTCTTACTTGAGGGTGGTATCGCCTCCACGCACAAAGTTCAGGTCTCGGCGACTAAAGAGGGTTTAAAAGAAGAGTAGAAATTTTAGGCAAGCAGTGCTACCCACCCAGATGTAAGCCAGCTTCCCCATGAGGAAGCAATCTTCCTCCCCTAAATTAGAGTTGAATATTGGTGATTACAAGTGAGAACCGAAGGAGAAGGTGGCAGACAGGCCTCAAGCATGAGCCCTATGGTCACTTGTGCCCAAGTCCCTGGTCAGAGGGCAGTGAAGGGGATGAAGGGCATGAGGACCAGAGATCATCTTACTTCAGGGAATCCAAAAATCCAAGGAAGTAACAAGAGAGAGATGGCCGGCTTCTCACAATTCTACCCCCCAAACCCCCGTCTGTCCTGCAGCTGCCCCCTACTGCCCAACAATCCCTGCCCACCTCGCACAGCCTGCTTCCCCTCCCCTTGGCCCCTCTGTGCCTCCCATGACCCCCATTCCCGCTTCTACATTTCTCATCCATGCCCACTTACTTGTTGTAGCTGTTCCAGTACAGTTCAATGTTATCCAGGTTGGGGGCATGTGCAATGATATTTCTATACTTTTGTATCAACTCAGAATTTCCGGACAGCTCTTCCTGAAGGAAAATAGAGGGAGAATAAATAGGGCTGGGAAGAGAACTCAAAAACAGTTACTAGATGCAAACTTCCCTCCCCAAATCAGTCCCAAGTAAGGAAATCACCCCATACATTCCAGTCCTTGCTGGTTCCCTCTACTTCTTCCATCTTCCACAACCACTTACCTGGCTGAAAAGATGTCCAAGGATCATCTCCGAAATGGAAGAGGTGAGACCTGTTAGCTATGAGGACAGGGCAGGTGAAAAAGCTCAGGACATTATGAGGAGTAGAGACCCAAGTTTCTTTCCTGCTCCTTCCCCCCTTCCTGCTCCTTCCCCCTTCCCTGAAGCTCACAGGCCAGCCAGTTATGTTGTTAGAGCCTAAATGGACCCACACAAGGGGAAGCCCCCTAAGATCTCAGTGCACAGGCCCCCCAAACCTTGTGCGCTGCCCAATCCATCCAGCCTTTGGCGTTGGGATCAATGTTGATGAGGACAAGACCCTCGACGGTATCAGGGTGGGTAAGCTGAGGGGCAGCAGAGGGAAGTTAGAGGCAGGCATGGACTTATCCCCTCCCCACTGAGCTCTGCCCACCCCAGGCTCCATGGGGCCTGCTTCCCACCCTCGTACGCACAGCCTCCCCCCAAGCACACACTGTTAACACTGCCTGGGCCTTGGACCCGCCTTTTGCTTATCTGGGTTTTTTTTTTAATTTCTTACAGCGTATCGCGACAGGACGTAGGCCCCAGCTCCAACACCAATTCCAATTATTGTGGAGAAACTGTGAAAGGTAAATGTAGGTCTAATGGGTCCGGGTATCCAAAACTTTGACTCTCCAAACTCCTCACCCTCCTTCCTAAGGCCATGGGCATAAAGGACAGAAAGGGACCTTCCTTTGGGGGGATGCTGAAAAAGAAGGTGCTAAGGAGCTAAAAAATGGACACTGTAGTCTTTTACCAGCTCCCTCCAGGGAGAGTGAGTGTCTTGAAACACCCACATGCCAACCAACCAGACACTGTTTCCTATGTAGCTCTTTGTCCATTCTCAATTTTCAGGAGCTAGTTCAACTAGTTCTGTTTTCCTTCCTGGTTCCTCTAGAGGAACTGGGAAGGGGGGCACTTAAAGCAAGATATTAAAAAAGATACAACTTTGGTGAACAACAGGAAGTATCAGGAGAAAGAGCCCAAGAGGTGAACCACAGCTGCCCAGGGCCCTGATGCCCAGGAAAAGCCAAGGCAAGGACAGAGCCCAGGTGTCATCAGCACTAAGTATGCACCGAAGAGGCCACACCCGGCTTTCTTTTCCTTCTCTCACCCACTCTGCCTCGGTCTGGAGGAGGCACAGGGAGTGGGAGGGAAAGACAGGCTTGTCTGGTTCCTCAGGGACTGTGTCGCCCACTCCTCTTCTTCTCTAGCTTTCAGATCACAGCAGACCCTCCTCAGCCTGAGGCAAGGCCAGGCACACAGCTCCCTTTTCTTTTCCTCCTCCCTTAGGGCTACTCTGCTGACTCAAGTCAGCTTTCCAAAGCCACCCACTTCCTCTCAACTGGAATAGACAACATCTAGTCCAGACAGAACTCGCTCAGGAGTTCTACGGGCCGCCTTGTACTGGAAAGAGAACTCTGGCTCGGAGGGGTCCCCAGGCCTCTCACTTTAAGTACTGCAGGATGCAAGGGATCATGTCCGCAAGCTGGTCCAGAGATGGGTACTGATACCTGGGGAAGAAAAGAACGTTAAGGAAAACACCAACCTGCCCCCATGGCCCCCACCTCCATGTCCTACTCATTCTCTCCCAGGGTCACCATTTGCCCTCCCCTTCCTCCTCCCTGATCCAATCTACTCCATACCTGCCATGTGCCTCACAGCCTGATGAGGAGGGAAGGAGCTAATTCTCACCCCAAAGGGAACACGGGAGCCCCCTCTTCCATGCCAGGGGCATCCACATGAACCCGCACGAAGTTCTGAATGATTTCCTGCATATCCGCAAATTGAAACAGCGGCTGGAAGCAGGATTTATCTAAAGAGAATCCCCATCACCCCAACAGTAGAGTCAGACGGGGAAAATGTCCCCAGGTCAGAATCCACCCTCTTTCTTTCATGCCACATTCAGACGAGGAGAGAACTTCCCCTTGACATGCCACATGGCTCCTTTCCCATACTGGCCCTTCCCCTCACACTGGAGTCTTGCCCTTCCCCTCACACTGGAGTCTTACCCTCCCCCTGCCCCACCAGCCTCTTCCCAGAAAGAAATGGGAGAGGAAGTGAAGGTCCTTACAGTTGAGTCCCACATCATGGTAGGTGAGTATCGCTGGCCGTTTGGGTTTGGGGGTGCCATAGACAGTAAAAGTGACAGAACCATAAGGTGTCTCCACAGAGTGAGTCTGCAGGAAAACAGGTCACCATCAGGCTGAGAGGAAAAGAGGCACGAGAGGAGCCTCCATGAAAGTCGGGGCGTTGAAGGGGTAGGGGCAAAAGAGAGGAAACTGGAGCCAAAAAGTAGAAGTAGGATCAGCAAGAATTTAGGTAAAAATGACACTGGAAGATGATTTAGGGGGTGGGAAAGAATAATGAAAGATCGAAGAGCATCAGGGAACTCAGAAAAGAGGGAGGAGAAGGCAGGAAAGCAGGGAGATGGGGACAGGAAAGGACTGGAATAGAAGGAGAAGAAGCAGAGAGAAGAAAACCAGGCAGGGGCCCCTCCTTCCTGGGGCGAGAAGAGCCCCTCCTCCCACCTGGGGCTGCCCCAAACTGTTACCTGTCCCTGATCCAGGAGGATTCGGGCAGCTAACTCAGCCTCCTGGAGAGATACACACAGACAGATACACACAGAAACACACAGTAGAGTCACAGAGAGAGAGACAGACACAGATAAAAGAAAGGTAGGCAAAGAGGCCAACGGAGACCAATGACAGAAAGAGATTGACGAAAAAGAGACATGGAGAGGATGAAGGTTAGCATAGTGACAGGAAAAAAGCCTGGACTCTGAGCCATGGTGTTTGGGGAGAGATAACATGGGGAGACGTGGAGAGCATAGTGGGGTGTGAGTGACAATGAGATCATGAGTCTGGGAGGGAAAGAAGTGAGGGCTATGCTTCGAGGTCTGGGATTCCGGACTGGGAGTCAGGGGTCTCTGATAACCTTGGCCACCTCGGGTGTCTGCCCTGGCAACAGCGGCTTCTCCTCCGTGATCTGCACTTCCCGCAGCTCTGCCATGGTGACCTGGCAGGGTGAGGAAACACAGAGACTGGGGAGGCTGCCCCTACACCGCACGCCTCCCCCAACCCCTGGCTTCCTCTCAACACTGGACATTGCTGAGTGCGGAGGGCCACAGGAGCTGAAGACTACTCCAGGACACAGAGAGAGGTGGTCCGGCACCCCCAGCTGTAGGGCCAGGCCGCTAGGAAAGAGGGCTTGGGGAAGAGGACTCAGGACACCACTTCCTTTCAGCCTGGCCATCCCAACACCCCTCAACACCGACACCTTCCGTACCCCCTCCCCTATCCTGGATGGAAATATCAGGGTGGGGCAGCAGGGCAGCTCAGGTTTCCCAGGCTATATTTAGGGGCCACCCCACACTCCTAGTTAGGTAGGGGGTGAAACTCGTGGCTCAGCGACTGGGTGCTCTAAAGATACCAAGGGATGGGTATCGAGAGTTCACCACTGACTGTGACCTTCGACTAAAGCGCCAAGGTCAGCAGCGCAAAGAGAAAGGGGCTAAAAATGACCTGAGTAACATGACCAAGGGGGGGAGGGGGAAACCAGAAAAGAAGGACAAGGGACATCTGTGTCCAACAGACCCAATGCCTCCCTTCCTCCCAAGACTCCTGACTTGGAATAAAGTAGCATGTATTCAACCTTTGGGGCCAGTGAGGAGCAGAGCACCTGTGCAGACCAGCAGAGTAAAAGACCAGCAGCCCGGAGGTGGGGTCACTTACTTGGCTCCTATTGGCTGGATGAAGTAGGGTTAGGGGTCAGGGTTCTCACTCCTCCTGGCTCTGGGGTCTGAGAAAACAAGGCAATGAGGTCAATGACATGGGAGACAAATCCTGGATCTTTTAGAGACAAAAAACCTAAGCCAAGACCTGGACTATCTGGGTCACCAATCCCTGCCAGGTCACTAACCCTCCCAATCTGTACCCACGAGTCCAGTGAACAAGTCTTCTCCAGGCTTCAGCTAGAATCATTACAGGCTGGCGTGGTCTGCCCGGCAACACAGCAGGTATCAGTCCAGGCTTGGGAAGCGGGGCGGGGGGCCGGGGGCGGGGCGGGGAGAGGAGAGAAGGAAGTGCTGATGTGGAGGAAAGAGCGTGTCTTATGTCAGAACCTCTGGATTCTACCCCAGGCTCTGCTGCTCCCACTGTGACCTTGGCTCTGTCTGTCACTACTCTTGCGCTCAATTTCTTATTTGCAAATTAAAGTGGGGACTAAGGGATCCCCAAGATTTTTGACAGCTCTCGAGTGAGATGGGGTGGCAGAGCACGACTGTTTCTTTCCACCATTAAAAAAAAATTTTTTTAAGCCTCGTGCTTTCGCTTCTCTCCTCCACCCAGTTTCGGTGTGGGTCCCGAAAGTGGAGAAGGGGTGTGTAGGGGGCGTTTCCACAGTCTCTCCCCAGCGTGCCCCGACAACCCGCAAGGGCCGAGAGTCAGCTGGGAAGGGATGGGGAGGACAGATGGAACTGACTGGGCCCAGCCCCCGGAACCTGTCCCTCCGAGTCCCCTCGCTGCCATCCGCGTGGGGACTGACAATTCGCGCGGCTGGCGCGGAGAGCCCTGGACCCCGAACTCAACTTCGTGCACGCCCTAAACACGCCCTGCAGCCCGCGGAGCCTCCGCCTCTGTACGCCGCGGCCTCGCGGCCCTGTGGGCCGGCTCCTGCCCACAAGCCGTACTCTCCGAGGCGTTGGGATCCAAGCGCCTCCCGGCACCCCCAGGTGCCAGCCTGGCCCCGCGGCCCCACTCCCGCCCTTCCCCCTACCTGCTGCCGCCGCCGCCGCTTCCACCTTCACTTGCCTTTGACTCCCCGGCCCGCCCCGGCTCGGGCTCCCCACAGACCCGCCCCCGGCCCGCCCCGGCCCGCCCACCGGCCGCCAGCTCCCCGCAGATCCGCCCCAGACCCCTGGTAAACACGCCCCCCTTCACCCCGCCCGGAGCCTCCCACAGCTCCGGGAGGGGCAGCGCTGGGGGCCCGAGGGGAACTCTAAAGAAAGCCAACTGCTGGGTGCTTCCAGACTTCGGCCCGCGCTCCCCACAACATTCACTACCCGCCCCCGCCCCGACCCCGGCAACCGGGCGGCTGTGGGTGTGGGGGATCCCTTAGTCCCGTGGGGGACCCCCACCCCCGCTCTCAGCACCGCCCCCACCCTTGATCTGGCCCTGCCTGTAGCACTCAGGCTCCTTCCTGCGCCCCGACTCCGAGGTGGGAACGGGTAAAAGGGAGACGAAGCCAGGGTGCTGGCACCCCACGATTTTTACTCCACCCGCCTGGAAACAGAGGGCTAGGCCAAAGAAGGATCGCTGCTGAGGAGGCGAGGGTCTCGACCGCGGAGAGGGGAGGTGTGCCTGCACCGACTAGGGAGTGGGGGCGTCGAGGGCGCGGGAGTTACAATTTCTGGGCGCCCAGGGTCCTGGTACCTCCTCTCTCTGCAGTGTCCCGGCGACTGCTCTCCGGGTTGCTCCCTGAGAAGTTGGAAAACAAGGCGGGGAGGGAGGGGGGGGATGCGGGGGGCCGCTATAAATAGAGGGAGATCGCGGGAGGGGGGGCAAAGGATGGCCAACGGGGACTCCCGGGTCAAGGCCCCAAGGAGGGGCGGAGGAGGGGCCAGGACCCCCAGGGGTGCTGACTCTTGGGTAAACAGGCACAGGGGTGGAGTTAACTCTGTGGAAGTGGGGTGGGGGTTTAGGGAGGACGCAGTGTCCCGGGCTGGGACCCAAGAGACCCTGTGGCTTCAGTGCTAACCCCTTCTATTCTGGCCCAGAGAAGGAGGCCGGCTAGGGCCAGCCAAGGCACTGGTTTCTCAGGGACTGCGGCGTCTATTAGGGCCTGGGTGGGTGTGACGGCCTGGATCCCTCACTCACCCTGCTCTCTCCCCACCTATATGCACCCTCCCTGTGCCCCTCGGGGAAAAGTCACCCAGAATGAGATAGTTATGAGGCTAAAGGGATTCAAAGTTGTCTTACACAAAAGGACACAGACTGGATTTCTCCCCACCTGCGCCCTTTCCAGGTTCCCTTCCCCCAGAGGTCCCCACCCCATCCTCCTTCAGCCTGGTTCCTGAGTTGCCATTTCGGGGGCTGGGCGCCAGGCCAGTTGGGAACAATGGCCAATGGAACTGGAGCTGCCAACTGCAACACCAGCTCAGACTGCCCCCCCAAGACCCCTAAATTGCTTTCCCCCTCCTGCCTGGGAACCACCCCCCACAACCACCCTCACCACCCCCTCCCATCCAAGGAACATCAATGCCCCTTTCATCCCCACTTGGCAGGGTCTATTGGAAAGGAGGGGCCAAGAGGGAGGAGGTGACCCAGAGTAGATCCCGACTAATCAAATCCAGCTTTTAACAACCCCAAACCTAAAGGATTCCCTCTAGACTCCCCAATTTGGGGCACCCAAGTTTTCCTCCATTCCCTTCCCCACTCCCTTCATAACCATGTACCCAGAAACTGACACAGAAGCTGGGCACCCCTGGCTCCTTGCCTAGTCCCCTCTCCCCTCTGGATGCCAGTTTAACACTCTCCTGGACAAGGAAAAGCCTGCTGGAATTGGGACTGTAGATAAAAATGCATAGGACAGAAGAGAGCTCTCCCAGCCCAGCTGGAACTGGGGGAGAAAAGAGAGCCTACAGTGAGAAATTCTGCCTGCTGCCTCCTCTGATGTATCTAAAGTAGGTCTTACTTGGAGTGGGGGAGGGAAGGACCTGGAGGTTCCAGCATCTAAATCCGTCTCTGGGTCAGGATGACTCAGGGGGAACCTGATAAGGGGCCTACGCAGGGGCGTAGGGCAGGCAGGAGTCAGGAAATTTCCACTGGGATCTGTTTGCTTCCTAGGCTAGGGGTCTCAGCCTGCCACAGGCAGTAAGAGGCTGCTTCTGCTCTAAGATGGGGTCCCTCCTTATCAGGGCAGATCTCAGCCTGGTCCAGTGTCAGTGGCCCAACAAGAACAATTTCCCTAACTTCCTTCTCTTGGACCAAGAAGCAGCTTCAAACTATACCTTCCAGTTGGCAACAATAAGGACCTGCTCTGCGCAAGCCACTGTATAGATGGAATTCAAAGAAGTGTGAGTCTAGTCATACCTCTCTAGAGCTTAGGATCCAGTAGTTGAGAGAAGATACAAAGATAGAAAACGTTCAGAATGACGTAATAATATAAGGTTAATTGTTTACACAATAAGTGCTATAGGAAGAGTTTCCCATCCTTTTCAAGTGGGAGATCAGAGACTTCCATTCCCAAATGATGATTTTAAAATCCCCTGATGGAGACCAACTGTGAATTCAGCAAATACTTTCAGGTAAGTTTGTTCAGTCTTCTGGTAATTGTAACATCTATGCATGTATGCACTTACATGTGCAAAGTTTATTATTTACTCAATGACCAGTCTTCTGTGTGTGTGTGTGTATATATATATATATATATATATATATATAGGTTCCACAGGCCCTCAATAACTCAGAAACCCTTGCCCAAAGAGGCTTCAGCCCACAGGCTAAGAACCATTATCTTAGTATAATTCAGAGAAGGAAAGGGTTTTGTTCTTAGGGTAAAGCATCCTATGAGAAGTACAGTACAGTACTTGCGTGAGAAGGAGGGGCATTCTATTAAGGCAGAGAGACCATAAAGGAAAGTTTAGGGACAGAAATACACAAGTTAATTTGATGAACTGCACAGTAGCTACTACGTGGAAGATAATTCCTACATAGTATCCCCCCCAATACTATAAGATAAATATTATTGTCCTCACTGTACAGATGAAGAAATTAAAGCTCAGAGGTGTTTAGTCTCTTGCTCAAGGCCACTCACTTGTAAATGATTTATCTAGGACTTAAATCCCTGGATTCAATCCTCTCCAAAGTTATTCTGTCTCTACCAGGCTTCAGGTAGCCTCTGCAGCATAGAGTGATTAGGTCATTATGGCCACAAATGCAGAGTAATACTGATGAAATGTGACATCTGGTAAGGTGGATTGGAGCCAAGTGTGAAGGTCCTTGAATGACAGGTGAAAAGGGTTGACTCTTCAAAACATTTTGAAGATCCAGAGTGTTCTTGATCAGGAACAATGGATAAGTAATTGTTTTGTGAAAATAATCTGATTGGGAGCGGAGGGTTAAGAAGAGATGGATTATGGAGTGGTTGAGGGTAAGGCATTTGACTTAGGAAAGAGGTCATTTAGAAGCCAGAATAATCAACTAGATATGAGATGACAGGGACTTGAATAAAGAGTGGGAGTAACAGGAATGGAAAGGAAGGAGTGGATTTATAAGACAAGGGAATTACAGAAATTGGTGACTGATTAGATGGGATGGGGAGGGAAGTCACCGACCTAGTGGCTCTATTTTAGGAGCCATGAAGTTCATTCCTCTAGATGGTTTCCAGCAAGAGAAAAGGCCAAAGAGAAACTCCTTCTGAAAGAAGAAACAACACATGTAGTAAAAACTGAGTAAAATTACAGCATTACTTTAAAAAGAGAGGGGAGGGCATTCCCTAGTGGTCCAGTAGTTACTCAGAGCCTTCACTGCCGAGAGCCTAGGTTCAGTCCCTGGTCAGTGAACTAAGATTCCAGAAGCCATGTGGCATGGGAAGAAAAAAATATCCCTGACCTGCATAGAAAATTAAAATTATCTGGAAGATTTTGAGAGTCTGAGGCTCACCCTCACCCTAACCCAGCCAGGTGTGTGACCCTACAAGGCCCACACTCTTTCCGTGTGGGGCCCAAACTGGAAGCCATTTCAAGTTCCTATTGAGCCTGGTCTGCCAAAGCCAGTGGGATTCTCCATGTGGGTCATTAACCCGGCCAGGAGATGAAAAAGGGACAGTGCTAGACTGATGTCAACCTGTTTCCCTTAACTCCTTCCCTGAGCTCTCCTCAACTTTTGTTGAGGGACAGAGTATAAGACAGTTTAACTAGGACCAGAGGACTGGTTCAAGCAGGGCTGAACCAATGAGGGAAGCTTGGTCACTTGCAGAGATCAGGAGTTTGGTAACATGCTCAATGCAGCATGCAAGGTAGGGACACAAGACCCCCTCCCCCAAGATTAGAGCTGTAACAGGGGCTGAAAATGATGTCACATAAACACTGCTGAGGTCACAGAAACTTCCCTCTCCTCCCCTGTCTCCCTCCCCACTGCCCCCCAGTCTCCTCAGCCAGCCGGCTCCCACGGATCTGCACACACTTACCTACAGAGGCTGGTTAGGGTCAGACACCATCCAGGCACTCTCAGGTACACAGAAGTGGTGGGGAAGTGGTTGGCAGTGGTGATTATTCAGTATGTAGGATCCACACTAGTATCCCTCGTACTGGGAACAGTAGGTTGGACGGGTGTGTTTGTTCCTGTTGCTGATTCTGATTTTACTGTAACCTTCATCATTCTTACTCCTCAGTCCTCCCCCCTCCCTCACCCCCAAGCCTCCCCCCTTACTGTCCTCCCCTACCTCCCGTTGACCATGGCATCAGAAGCAGAAAGAACGTTCCAGCGGTTTGCTGTCTTTGGAGAATCGTCAAGCAGTGGCACTGAAATGAACAACAAGAACTTCTCCAAGCTGTGCAAAGACTGTGGCATCATGGATGGCAAGACGGTCACCTCCACTGACGTGGACATCGTTTTCAGCAAAGTCAAGTAAGGGACCACAGACGGGTGTGGGGGTGGTGAGTAAAACAAGCAAGGTCATGGGATGTGGCAGGGTTTCCGCAGTAGAACATTTGTAACAGGTCTCCTGAGCACCTACTGGGTGCCTGGCTCTGCTAGGCCCTGACCTCAAGACATTCAGTGTATAGAGGCCCCGTCTGAGTAAGAGGAGGGCTGGACCTTGGAAAGCAATGACTTCATGTTCCCCAGTTCCTGGATTTCTGTCTTACTGACCAGGGCCAAGAATGCCCGAACCATCACATTCCAACAGTTCCAGGAAGCAATGAAGGAACTGGGCCAGAAGCGATTCAAGGGTAAAAGCCCGGATGAAGCCCTGGAGAACATTTATAAGCTCATGGAGGGCAAGGACCCAGCTACCACTGGTGTTACTGTGAGTGACAGACTTCATTCCTAACCCTGACTCTGCTTCCCTGAGTCCCTGCTGCTCTCATCTCCCCTCCTCTGCACCAATGTCCCCAACCCTTTTCAATAGCAGAAGGGAGACGGGGCAGAAGGCCTTTGGGCACTTTTAGAGATCATCGAGTCATTTCAGAAGTGAGGAAACCGTGAGAAGTGACTTACCCAAGGTCCACAGCGATTTTATTTATTTACTTATTTTTCTTTTCACACCTATTTTAATAGTAAAACTTAGAGTCATTCCCAAGTATCCAGGATCTGGGCCAAGCCACCAGGGCCAGGTGGCTTTGGGGAAACACTGAGCACAGAGCACATGCTACCTGCTCCCTACTCCTCTTTGCACTCTTATGTAAGGTCTAATATCTGACCTCTTGCCTCGACCCACCTTTCTGTTCCCTATTTATCCCCTCTCTACTAAAAGCTCTTTCTACTGTGGGTTTCAAATAGGGCCTTCCCAGCAGGACAGAGGGGCTTCCCTGATGGCTCAGATGGTAAAGAATTTGCTTGCAATGCTGGAGACCTGGGTTTGATCCCTGGGTTGGAAAGATCCCATAGAGGAGGGCATGGCAACCCACTCCAGTATTCTTGCCTGGAGAATCCCCATGGATAGAGGAGCCTGGAGGGCTACAGTCCATGGGGTCACAAAGAGCTGGACAAGACTGAGCGACTAAGCACAGCACAGCAGGACAGAACTTATGTTTTAGGTCTGCGGTTGAAGTCCTCTGGCTGCAGCCTAGTCAAAATAGCTTCTCTGGAAGCAGAAAAATCCACACACACCTCCCTACTCATTCCCATGCCCCGGATTCCTTTCTCACGAGTGGATGGCTTTTATCATAGTTCCTCCTCTCGTCTGCACCTGAGCCCTAAGCAGGCAGCACCATGCCAGGGGTTGAACATGGGCTCAGACAACTAATAAAACTACTCGAAGGCCATTTCTAGAGAAGGGCTGTGACAGTGGAGGGGAAGGAAGGGAGAAGGCTCAGGCTCCTCACCCTCTGGCCCATAGAAAGCGACAACAGTGGGCGGGGTGAGCCGGCTGACGGACACCAGCAAGTACACCGGTACCCACAAGGAGCGCTTTGACGAGAGTGGCAAGGGGAAAGGCATCGCGGGTCGGGAAGACGTGACTGACAACTCAGGCTACGTGAGTGGCTACAAGGGTGCTGGCACGTATGATAAGAAGGGCAGCAACTAGGGAGTAGCCTCATCTTCGCCTGTTGGCCCTTGACCCTGCATCTTGAACACCAGGGAGCTTGGAGGGGACAATAAACATCTGTGTGTGCAGCAGTTCATGAGCTCCGTCTTCCACCCGGGGAAGGATGAGGGACCCTTGGTGCAGAAACAGAGAGAAGAGCCGAGAAACCCAAGGGTAGGCCTTCCCAGAAGCACGTCCTTCGTTCTACTTGGCCTCCTTATCACTGGGTAGCATCCCCCTCAACAGCTCCTTCTAAGAACATGGCTGAGGAATATACTTGGAGATAAGCGATAAACTAGCTGTGGAGGCAAAAGTATTTGCTAGTTGTGCTCACACATTACCAGTATCCATCACCCCCAGCATCCCAAAGGGGAGTAGCAGTTCCCGATTTGACATAGCACGGCCCAAATACTAGCAATGAGACCGTTCCCTGTCCCTCCACCTTCCTCATCTGCTGCAGTCCATGTTCTGTTGGGGAAGAAATAGACACCAGAGATCTGGTGGCCAAGGATCAAGGATCTACTTAGCCTAACTCCTGTTATGAGCTTATTCTAGAGCTAAGGGTTTCGCTGGTGGCTCGAGAATGTGCCTGCATTGCTGGAGATGTGCAGGAGACATGGGTTCTATCCTTGGGTCAGGAAGATCCCCTGGAGTAGGAAATGACAATCCACTCCAATATACTTGCCTGGAAAACTCCATAGACAGAGGAGCCTGGTGGGCTACAGTCCATGGGGTCGCAAGAGTCAAATACGACTGAGCACACAACACAACAAGGGTAAGGAGACTTCATTTTCAACCCAGTCCAGAGCTGAGTCTTACCCCACCCACCTCCATCGTGGTAGATGTGGAACAGAAGATCCTACTGACCCTACTGCCAAAGGGTGGCCCAGGAAGATGGCCAGAGGTGGGTGACTTCCAGGACTCTGAGAGTAGGAGTTCTGATGCATTGCAGGAAAAGTAATGAAATCAGAACTAATTCAGATGTGCTTTTTATCTTTTTATTTTGCAATGATTAGACTCACAGGCAGATGTAAAAAAAAATACAGAGAGATCCCATGTACCCTTCTCCCAATTTCATCCAATGGTTGTATCTTACATAATTCAAATATGGTTTTAAAACCTTCTGTGACCACAGCTGAGCCCACTTCATCCCTGCCTTGTCAGAGGCAGATCCTGGATTTGGGGGAATATCAGAAGGAGCTTCAGGAAGGAAAAGGATGCAGGAATCTCTGGGAGAACAGGTCAGAGAAGATAACTTAAAACTCCAGTGGTCCAAGGCGAGAAGGATGGAAGGAAAAGAGGTCAGAGAAAGAATACAGGATGACTAAAGAGGTTGGAGGTGTTGGGGAGAGACTGAGAGCTGAGGGGGATGGCCTGGAGAAATGAAGCTGATATGAGTCTAAGACTCTTAGGGAGCGTCCTACAGCTAGAGATAGCCACCATACGGGTGAGCAAGTGGAGGGAATCGTAAGGGAGATGGGGAAGACCGAGAAGGGAAAGGTGGCAGGGAGAGGATTTGAGACTCGGAACCAGTGCCATGGTGTGAGCTGAGGCTCTGGGACTCCGGCCAGGATTCAGGATCTGGCCCAGTAGATGGACAGTCGCTGCCAGCTGGACACAGTCAGCTTCTTGGGTGGGTAAAACGGTCTGTGGGAGAGCGAGAACGGTGGCGGGGGTGGTGGGAGGAGGGAAACAAGACGGAAAAGGCCTAGAAGACAGTACAATGTTGCATGGTGACCAAAAGTCTGGACATACTTCCTGCCTCCCTGGTCTCTTGGGAGGGGACTCTGCCTGCCTGTGAAGCCAGAAAGGAAGCCTTGTACCAGGAATCTGAGCTTCAGGAGTGGGGACAGGCTAGTGTGTGGCAGTGGCCATGCACGGGGAGTTGCGGGGGTGGTTTTAGACCGAAGGCTTCTCTTCCTAGTAGAGGCCAATGATATCTATGGGTTCACCATCATACTTTTCAGAGCAGAGCAGATAGAGCCTTTGGTTGGTCAGGGTGCTGTTGTAACGGCAGCTGGTCGGCGGCTGTCTGGGGTACAGGGAGCAAATTGTGAGCGGGATGGAGTCCTTGGTGAGCGTGCAGTATTCATTGTAATTCTCACAGAAGCTCTCACTGTATTTGCAGAACTTCCAGATGACTGTCCAAGGGGCATGTAAGACATAATGGATCCTTGGGCAATACCAGCTTTCTTGCCTGCCCCGAACATAGGACATCAGACCATTGCAGTAACCTTGGAAACCTTGGGCGTAGGTAACCTTGGGATAGTCAACGTGTAAGGTACGGAAGTTCTTGATGGCAAGCTGAGTCTTGATGTTTTCAAGCAAAGCTGTCCCTAGAACAACCTGGAGGAAGAGGAGCTGGGCCACAAGTGGTGCCATTCTTCCTGCTGGCAGAATTAAGGTGGTTGGAGAGAGAGGTGGCTGGCTGTCCCTGCCCAGAGCCTCCAGTGTGCCCCCAGCCTCCCCAGTGTGCCCTCCCCTATGCCTTCAAGGCCCAACTGTCCCTCAGAGATCATGCAGCCCAAGTCCTCATGCATCAGAGAGAGGAGACATTTGCCCAAGGTCACCCCGCTGGTCGGCCACCTCTAACCATTCCCCATGTCCCTGGGTCTACCTTAGAATCTCAGCTTCACCCCATCCATCTGGGAGCTGTGACACTTACAAAATAAGAGGTCCAACTGGTCCTTGGGTAAGAGGCTCTTCCTGGTTACCCTGGCCTGGTTAGTCCTTCTGGTAAAAATGCAGAGGGTCCAGAAGTGACAGGCTCAGCAGCACTTCCCTGACTGCAGCTTAGGAGGGATGGGAGCTGGAAGGCAGCAGGACAGAGGCGGAGTCTTCCTGCCTGAGGCTAAGGACAGCCAACAGGTGACAGAAGAGGCTAGAAAGATTGGTGGATAAAGACTGGTGTGGGAGGAGGGCATGTCCCCTGGGATTGAGGAGCCCCTTGGGCTGAGGGGGCTGGATGAGGAGGAGGAAAGAGCCATTTACCTTCTGCTCTCCTCCTCTCTGGTGTCATCAGAACACTAAGTTCCAGTCTCCTTGCCAGAAATCCCCCGGTTCTTAGGCTTCCTTTGATGTCTTCTCTGGTTCACAGGCCCTGCTCCCGTGGAAAGGTGATAAGGAAAACACTGTCATGTTTCTGAGAAACAAGGTGCTGCTTATTCCTGACCCTCAGAGAACAGCGGGTCTCCCACTCTCTCATCCCACTCCTGGGGGCCCCGGGGCCACATATACAAGGGAGCCTCCCTGCCGCCTGAGTGCTGGGCTAAGAACCAAAGACCATTCTGTGGACCCCTCACCGTCTCCGTCACCGACTGCACTCCAGTGGTGATCACGCTGACCTTGTAACCTCAGGCCCTTTAGCGTCAGGGCACTCCTGGAAACTTATGAGTGCTGACCCCGAAGGCTCAAACTTGTCAGGTGGAAGTAGACAGCGTCGCCTGGGCTGGAGGCGGTGTGGGCCGGTGCCCAGTAGATCAGATTCTTGCTGTTTAAAAAAAAAAAAAAAAAGGGCCAGGCTACTAAATCGTTTTCATCAACCCCTGCCCCTTCACAGTCCTGGACTTCCACGGGCTTCTCGGCCTTGCCTCCAGCACCTGTTGTCCAGGTTGTGTCTTAGGACAGCTTACCATTCTCTCCCTGGAGAGCAGGAAAGGGGAGTCAGAACAGAACCCTGAGTGTTCCAAGGCCGGTGTGTGATTCACAAGGGGTAGGGGGAATGGGGAGATCCACGGGTGTTCCTCATTCACAGCCCCCCTTAACCTTGCTCTTTGTTTTTTCTTTTAAGAAATTTTCTTTTTATTTATTTATTTATGGCTGTGCTGGGTATTCATTGCTGTGCACAGGCTTTCCCTACTTGCAAAGAGCAGGGGTTACTCTCTGGTCATGACGCACAGGCTTCTCTTTGCAGTGGCTTCTCTCGTTGCAGAGCGTGGGCATACAGGCTTCAGTAGTTGCGAGACTTAGTTGCCCCAAGCCATGTGGAATCTTCCTGCGCCAGGGACCAAACTGGTCACTCCTGCATTGGCAGGAGGATTCTTATTCACTGCGCCACCAGCAAAGTCCAAACTTGCTCTTTCCGACAAGGCAGACTCCAAAACCAAACCCATCCTCCTCCAGCTTGCTTTCTCTCCTGCCTTGTCTGTTTCCTCAGTTACCTCTGCAAGAAATCTGAGAATGATCCTCCACCTTACCCTCTCCCGAATCCCATCCATTTGGAGGCAGTACTACAAGATGGTTAAGAGCAAAGCTTTTGAGCCAAACAGACCAGGAATTGAATCCTGGCTCTGATGCTTCCAGGCTGTGCACCATGGATCTTAGTTCACTAAACCAGTATAAGTTTCAGTTTCTTCATCTGTCAGTGAGGATAATATTCCATACCTCGAAGCAGTATTAGGATTCATGAAGATGTATATCAGGAGCTCTTAGCTCAGGGCCTGGCACTGGTATGAGCTCGAGTCCATCAGTCACGCAGCCCTGACAATCTCTTAACTAAAATTTTCCTCGAACCTGTCTGTTCCATTCCTATTCCTTCTCCTGCTCAGGATCTCCTTCTCTTGGACACGACACACTCTCCAACCACAAGAGGACTCTCCATCTCATAGGGCAGAAGACCTCTGTGACGTGGCCCCCACCATGTCTCCAACTGCATCTTCATCCCTGCCTGCTTCCACCACATCTTGTTCATCTTATCTCCTCTACCCAGAATGCTGCTCTCTCCTCCCACTCTCACCCCCACCCTCAGTTCTTCTGAACCAGTTCATGTGGAGATCAACCCAGAGGTCATGTTTAAGAAGCCTCTGTTTGGAGCATCTCCTTAGGGAAGTGTGCACAGCTAGGCAGGTGAGGGGAAAGCCCACACAGGCAGGTGGTTCATCTGTATCCTTCAGGCTGGTCTATCAGCCAACACCCTGTGGGAGCCCATGCAGGGTGGTGCCAGAGCCTGGCTGACTCAAGTCTTTGTTTTGAGGAAGCTAGCATTATGTGGCCCCAGTCTCAGAGCATGCCATCTCTTCCTTATTTGCTCAAGGCTGCAACTTCCCTTGGAAGAGAAAGGGGCTTTTTGTGCCTCTTTGTCTTCCACTTCCTTCATTTGCTACTCCCCCTTCATCACTGACCTCCACTTGCACAATTACAGAAATGGAACAACACATCATAAAAAGTTTAGGATATGATCTCAGGTTAACCTACTGAGCTTCTGTTTCCTCTTCTGGAGAACAGGATTGATGCCTTCCTTTCCTCATGAGGCTGTGAGAATAAAATGAGACGGTTAGTATGGAAATGCCTTTTAGTCATTCAGTTCAGTTGCTCAGTTATGTCCGACTCTTTGTGACCCCATGAATCACAGCACGCCAGGCCTCCCTGTCCATCACTAACTCCTGGAGTTCACTCAGACTCACGTCCATCGAGTCAGTGATGCCATCCAGCCATCTCATCCTCTGTCGTCCCCTTCTCCTCCTGCCCCCAATCCCTCCCAGCATCAGAGTCTTTTCCAATGAGTCAACTCTTCGCATGAGGTGGCCAAAGTACTGGAGTTTCAGCTTTAGCATCAGTCCTTCCAAAGAACACCCAGGACTGATCTTCAGAATGGACTGGTTGGATCTCCTTGCAGTCCAAGGGACTCTCAAGAGTCTTCTCCAACACCACAGTTTAAAAGCATCAATTCTTCGGCACTCAGCTATCTTCACAGTCCAACTCTCACATCCATACATGACTACTGGAAAAACCATAGCCTTGACTAGACGGACCTTTGTTGGCAAAGTAATGTCTCTGCTTTTCAATACGCTATCTAGTTGGTCATAACTTTCCTTCCAAGGAGTAAGCGTCTTTTAGTCACTAAACAATATATAATTGGATATCTAGTTATGGTCCTATACCAACTTACTTTTCCCAACTCACTCAACATTGGCAAGTCTTATATTCCCCAAATGAGCCAAGTGACCTCCCCACATCCCCACTGCCAATCTAGAGCCCTCTGTAATGCCTGACTTAAATTCATCTTCACCAAGCTTTCTATTAATCATGCCCCATGCTAATTGCTTGAAAATATTTTAAAATTGTTAAATACTACCTGAAAAGCACTACAACAAATATTGGGGGAAATAGAAAAGTAAGTGAGACAGTTCCAGTCCAGATTAAATTTACAATTCAGTAGGAACAACACACGGATAAACATATGTTACAAAGTCATGATCATGGAACTGGAAAAAAGTGCTGAGTGTATGATTGGCCTTTGAGTTTCAATCTTCAGTCCTTGTGGTTTGGTCTTTAAAATCCCATCCTGATCCATAGTATTGCTTCATCCATTCTGACATCCTTGTGATGGTTTCATCTGCACCTGAGGCCTGAGATTTGTTAAATTGTTACCCGGTTATACTGGACTTTACTTATACAACAATCATCCTAGAGATGAAGAAACTAACTTTTAGAGAGGGACAGCAGCTTGCTTGAGGCCACCTGTCTAATTCAGTGGTTCTCAAGGGGGAGCAGTTAATCATGTCTGGAGACTTTTTTGGTTGTCACAACTGGGAGGTGCTACTGGCATCTAATGGGTAGAGGCCAGAGATGCTGCTCAACGTCTTCCATTGCACAAGGACAGCTCCCACAACAAAGACGAACCCAGACCAAAGTGTAGCTTGTGCTGAGGTTGAAAACTTCTGGTCTAATGACAGAATCAGATTCCCTAACAAGAGCAAACTTACTTATACCTTACATATTGAAAAGGATTGGTAAATATCTAAGACTTAGAGATTTTTTGTTTGTTTGACTTCGCTTGTGATGGTGCTGGTCCTTCTGCCAGCCAAAGGACTACTGACCATTCATCACTGGAGCACCCTTTTGTTATTTTTCCCCTGAAACTGACTCTCTGCACACAGCCATGTACACATTCTCTCCCTCCTCCCCTTCCCAATGGTAGGATTCTAGAACCACTGGCTAGACTGACAAGTGCAAAGATGATTCCCTATGATCAAGGGGGAGCCCTAAGTGAGCTCACTACAATCTTGGTGGCTTTACCTTTGCCCTTTCCAAATCAAATGGTTCCAATAGCAAACTGTCCTGGGTTGTCCTTGAACTCAAAGGATTGTTTCAGCCACTTCAACCTCCTTGTCATAATTTGACCTTCTCCCCAGGGTTAGAGTTCAGCAGCTGCACTGTCAGTTCCTCAACTGGGACTGGGATCATTCAGGTGATACCACCTGGAAATGGGATCACCCAAGGCCAGGACAAATGCCTTCTAACATTGAATTTGAATCCTTTAGGGTCACTAACTGTGCTGTATCCTGTGGGAATAGTCTAACAGATGGTCCGTGTCTTCTGGGAATTGACAGTCAAAACTGGAGGAAAACAAACATATATGAAGAAATAACCAATGATTCAAGGCAGAAAATTATACATTTTGAAGACAGTAAATGTAGGAATTTAAAGATGAGAGAGATCCCTCTGAATTAGGAAGGCCAAAGAAAGCTTTTTGGAGGGAAATTGAAACCTTTGGATGGATCTCAAGGAACAATTAGGTGGAGATAAAGAGAGTTATGAGCCTACTGTATAGCACATGGAACCCTGCTCAATGTTATGTAGACACCTGGATGCAAGGGGAGTTTGGGAGAGAATGGATATAAGTATATGTATGTCTGAGTCCCTTTGCTGTTCTCCTGAAAGTATCACAATGTTGTTAATTGGTTATATTCCAATACAAAATAAAAATTTTAAAAATATAAATAGCATGTATAACATATATTTTAGAAAATGTATGAATTTTTGCCCAAAAAATTTGTGACATTTTGATTCCACTTGTTTGACTTAGTATGAATAGAATACTAAATTTCTAATTAAAAGAAATAGATATGCATCAAGCAACAAAGTTTTACTGTATAGCACAGGGAACTATAGTCAGTATCTTGTAATAACCTATAATGGAAAATAATCTGAAAATAATGTATGTGTATATGTATAACTGAATCACCTTCCTGTGTACCTGAAACACTGTAAGTCAACTGTACTTCAATAAAATATACTGAAGGAGGAAGAAAAGCGAGATAGTTGCAGCCTCAAAGCTTGAAAAAAAAAAAAAGAGGGGGTGGGGAAAATTATGAAAGGCATGTTTGAGGAAAGAAAAAAAACCATCCTGGCTGAGACTGAGGCACTCAGTGGGAGAAAAGTCAGAGACAAAGTTAGAAAGGTAGGTTTGCCAGATTGTGGCAGACCTTGAGTATCAAGCTAAGGAATTTCTAACTTACTCCATAGACAAATGGGGAACAGGCAATGGCTTACGGGACAGAGTGACCTGGTGAGGCCTCTCAAGCCCATACCAGGTTCCCCACCCCTACATCCTGGCTGGTCTAAAGGCACTGGCCTAGGAGCCAAGGATTCCAAACTTCCGTCACTGCTGCCTCCTACAGATCCCAGCTGTTCCAAAAGAGGTCATGAGAATTCAAAGACCCAAAGTGAATCCCACATCTGACCCCAACTTGCTATTTGTTTCACTTTTTCCTCGTCTGCAAAAATGAGTCCATTACCTTTATATATCCTAGGAGCAACACAGAATAACAGAGCTTGGATCTGCTCCTGCTTGGAGGGAAAGGCTCATGGACTTTCCATGGGTCTCCAGAGGCTGTGTAGAACTCCAGAAGAGAGAGAGCCTGGGCTCTGAAGGGTGGGCACCAATCCAAGTTCGGCCTCCTCTCTCCCAGCCCCCTTCAACCCCTCCCAGCGAGGGCTAGAGGAAGTAGCAGCTGTCGTCCTGAGGGGAAGACAGGCAGAGGTCCACCTGGCACTGTTGGGATTTTTACAACACCCACCCCAACAACTTTAAACACACACACACATGCACCATGCACCACACACACGCACAGCAGTGGCCCAGGGAAAGGTTAGGCCCAGAGCAGAGACTGTGACACTGAAGGAGGAGGTGGCTACCTTACAGCCCTGCACAGAGGCTTGCTTCCCTCTCATCTTCTCTCCCACCATTCTGTCTTCTTCTCTCCCCTCTTTAATTTTTCTCTTCTCCCTTCTGCCAGCCTTCCCGACCAGTCCTTGGCCTGATGCCTGACTCCTTTTGTTCTCCCTAACCTTATTCCCCTTCCTCCATCCTTTCTCGCCCTGTGAATGCAGTGAAGGAAACATGGCAAAGTTATCCTACCGAGTGCAAAGTGAAGCAGATCTTGGAAACTGTATGGTTTCAGTGAATAAATAAATGAAATCACCTGGCTTATCCAAATAACGGAGGCAAAGTAAGGGTTTCAGCCTGAACTGTGTAAACAGTTTTCACAGTGCAAATCTAAACATTGACTCCCTCTTCCCTTTGACCTGAGACAGCGTGGCTGTGTTTACTTTCACAGAGCACTAAGGTAGACTTTTTTTAGAACCCCACACGATGAAGTCGAAGAGCAAACTAGATAATTATGTTAACAGGAAAACACAAGAGCAGAGGGCAAGCTGTGGTTTGGAATCATCTCACTCTAGAATAATAAGAAGTGAGGAGGTGTCCGGCAGGCGAGGAATCCAAATGAGCTCTTGGCCTTTCCACCCCCTCTCTAACCCCAGCCTCCGGTCCAGGGCAGGACTGGCCTGGGCTGATCTGCATTCTGTCCACATTCTGCTCTAACCCTTGGATTCCTACAGCAGCAGAGGCATAATTCTCTACCCAGAAGTCCAAACTACAAAGAATCAGGCACCTGAACAAAGCAGTGAATGCTGTTACCACCGCCAAGGCCTCACCAAGGGGGAGCCAGGGGAGTCAGAGGCCTGTTAACCTACTCCTGGTTCTCTGCTGCCATCTAGTGGTGCTTCTCACTCCAACACCATTCTTTCTTCCAAAGATTCTCCATCCTGACCCACAGCTGTGTTCTCGAGCTACTAAAATGACGTCCCCAACCTCAAAACAAACACCCCACCTCCCTGACTCAAAATCCTAACTTCTGGACCAGAACACAGACAGTATGGCTCAGGTTTGTACGACCTGGATGGTTCGTGTGGCTTCTCTGCAGCCACATACACACAACAGCCAGGGAATCTTTAAACAGATAGATCTTCTACTCCTCTGGGTTTTTGTTCTTTTTTTTTTTTTAACTACGCAGCTTGCAGGATCTGCTTCCTGACCAGGGATTGAACTCAGGCCATGGCAATGAAAGTCTGGACTCCTAGCCACTATGCCACCTGGAAACTCTCTTTATTCCTCTGCTTAGCAAAACTTGTGTGTGCATGCTCAGTTGCTCAGCCATGTTCGACTCTTTGCAACCCCATGGACTGTAATCTGCCAGGTTCTTCTGTTCATGGAAACTTCCAAGCAAGAATACTGGAGCAGGTTGCCATTTCCTATTCTAGGGGATCGTCCCAGCCCAGGAATCAAATCTGTGCTTCCTGTGTTTCCTGCATTGGCAGGCAACTCTTTACCACTGAGCCACCACAGTCCTTTCTTTTTTTTCTTTTTTCAGCCCTCCACCACAGTCCTTCTAATGGTCTCTGAGGCTTCCATGATCTGGCCTCTGGACCGCTCTGACCCTATCACTCACCCGCTCCAGCCACACTGGACTCTTTACTGTTCCTCCAACCCCTCACCCATCCATCTGCTATAGGGCCTCTGCAGTGCTGTCCCCTCTGCTTTTTCATACTGGAGAGGGGACAATATCACTATGAACAAGGCTAGTGGAGGTGGTGGAATTCCAGTTGAGCTATTTCAAATCCTAAAAGATAATGCTGTTAAAGGGCTGCGCTCAATATGCCAGCAAATTTGGAAAACTCAGCAGTGGCCACAGGACTGGAAAAGGTCAGTTTTCATTCCAATGCCAAAGAAAGGCAATGCCAAAGAATGTTCAAACTACCACACCATTGTACTCATCTTACATGCTAGCAAAGTAATGCTCAGAGTTCTCCAAGCCAGGCTTCAACAGTACGTGAACCGTGAACTTCCAGTTGTTAAAGCTGGTTTTAGAAAAGGCAGAGAAAACCAGAGATCAAATTGCCAACATCCGCTGGATCATTGAAAAAGTAAGAGAGTTCCAGAAAAACATTTACTTCTGCTTTATTGATTACACCAAAGCCTTTGACTGTGTGGATCACAACAAGCTGTGGAAAATTCTACAGAGATGGGAATACCAGACCACCTGACCTGCCTCCTGAGAAATCTGTATTCACGTCAAGAAGCAACAGTTAGAACTGGACATGGAATAACAGACTGGTTCCAAACAGGAAAAGGAGGACGTCAAGGCTGTATATTGTCACCCTGCTTATTTAACTTATATGCAGAGTACATCATGAGAAACGCTGGGCTGAAGGAAGCACAAGCTGGAATCAAGATTGCTGGGAGAAATATCAATAACCTCAGATATGCAGATAACACCATCCTTATGGCAGAAAGTGAAGAGGAACTAAAGAGCCTCTTGGTGAAAGTGAAAGAGGAGAGTGAAAAAGTTGGCTTAAAACTCAACATTCAAAAAACTAAGATCATGGCATCCAGTCTTATCACTTCATGGCAAATAGATGGAGAAACAGTGGAAACAGTGACAGACTTTATTTTCTTGGGCTCCAAAATTGCTGCAGCTGGTGACTGCAGCCATGAAATTAAAAGACGCTTGCTCCTTGGGAGAAAAGCTATGACCAACCTAGACAGCATATTAAAAAGCAGAGACATCATTTTGCCAACAAAGGTCCATCTAGTCAAAGCTATGGTTTTTCCAGTAGTCATGTATGGATGTGAGAGTTGGGCTATAAAGAAAGCTGAGCACAGAAGGATTGATGTTTTTGAACTGTGGTGTTGGAGAAGACTCTTGAGAGTCACTTGGACTGCAAGGAAATCCAACCACTTAATCCTAAAGGAAATCAGTCCTGAATATTCATTGGAAGGACTGATGCTGAAGCTGAAACTCCAATACTTTGGCCACCTGATGCAAAGAACTGACTCATGGGAAAAGATCCTGATGCTGGGAAAAATTGAAGGCGGGAGAAGGGGACGACAGAGGATAAGATGGTTGGATGGCATCACCAACTCAATGGTCATGGGTTTCAGCAATGGACAGGGAAGCCTGGCCTGCTGTAGTCCATGGGATCGCAAAGAGTTGGACACGACTGAGTGACTGAATTGAACTGAATCCCTCAGCTTGGAGCCTTCTTCCCCAAACAAGCATAAGTTCACTTTCTCACCTTCAAGTGTTTTTCCAGTCACCTACTTCAATGACACTGTTTAAAAATCACTGCCTACCAATCTCCATTTGTTCTTTCTTCCTTAGCAATGATCACTTTGAGCAAAATATGTATTTTTTAACTGTCTTTCCTCCAATGTAATGTAAAGATTCTCTTCCCCAGTGAAACGTAAGCATTCCAAAGGTAGGGACTTTGACTCTTTTATTCACTGGTATATCCCAAGCTCCTTGGCCCATAGTAGATGCTCAATAAATACTGACTACGTGAACGAACCTGAATCCACTATTCTGAGATCACTTACTGCTTACAAGTAAATCCTGAGAAGAACACTGTTCGTGTCCGTTTTCTAGGCCTTCCCATCCACCTGCAGTGATGCTTCTCTGCCTTGGTATCTCGGTTCTTCTGAGTCTCATGTACCAAGCTCATTGGAGCCACAGGAGCAGCATTGACTCCAGCTCTTCGCACAGCTGTAACTGCCACGAGGAACAGGGAACACCAGTGGAGGAAGGTCTAGTTAGCTGTGGAGCAGCATCCCCACCAGCAGCATTCTCAAATTTGGACACTAAGTGCTGAAAATTTTAACAGAGCAGTAAGGGAAAGAGTGAAGGATGAGAGGTGTTGGGCATCATCTCCAGGTAAAGCCAGGTGACCTTGCTTGACCCTGGAACAGGAGGGACCCAGAAGGATGAATCACTGTAGAATGGTTGAGTTGGAATGGTGCTGGGAATAGGGGCTGTGATGATTGGTCCACTTCCCTGTCTCCAAAAGATTAGCAAAAAGTCCTGATGACAGGAAGTCACGCAAAGTAACCACCTAGGCTATTCCATCTATATAGAAAAAAAGCAACCCTTACCACCACAGCCATGGGCTTTTCCCAGAATGAGAATCAGAGGTGTATATAGGAGAGGATAAATGACAGCTCTCATTTGGGGTAGACGCCTGGGTCAAGTGTTTTATCAGAGTCATGACAACCTTGTGGCTAGAGGCCAGATCTACTCTTTGAGTATGCCGATTCAGACTTCCTCATTGCTAAATATGTTTAGGCAGGTGTACTAGCCCCATTTACTACACTTGGAATATGTAAGTGGAAAGGCATGAACCTGATTCATTTCCTGATCCAGGGCTGCTCCCCAGCCCACACCCAAATAAAGGCACCACAGGCCAGGCCAGCTCTTAAGGAGTTCGTGGTGGGAAAGGAGGCCCTCAGACATCTGAAGACCAGCGGACGGAAGCTGTGTTCACTGAGCCAGCGTTGCAACAGGAAGACTCATTGACGAGGTGAGGCCACAGTAGAACGTGGGTGAGGAGAGAAGACAGGGAAGGGATGGGTTCTGGCCAGATAAGAGTACCCTCAGGTGAGTGACAAGGTGGACAAAGGAAGGACTCAATGTGGAGGGATGAGGACACAAAGGGGAGAGAGGAGAGAGATGCTAGGGGCTGGGGGCACAAACTGGGGCTTTGGAGGAGATGGGGATGGAGTCATGGAGGGTACAAAACAGAGAAAAGGATATAAACAGGGACACAGAAGGATGGATGTGAGGGAGAGGAGACAAAGCAAGGAGTGGGAGACGTGTGGGACAGAATGAATAAAAGAAGATAGGGACACAAGATGAGGGGGACAGAGCCCTAGGATCATGGGAAGGGGTCATAGCAGCTGTGGGGACACCGAGAGGAGAGGAGGTGAAAGACATGGGCAGAGGGAAGAGGAGACAGATGGGGAGGGAGACGGTGATCAGCTGGAAGGAGCAGGTTCAGGAGGGCTAATTTCCACCTCCTGCTCTCCATCCCCAGAGACCCCACTCCTCCCTTCTAACTGTGCTCCCTAAGAGAGATGGCTCCAGCCAGAGCAGGATTCTGCCCTCTGCTGCTGCTCCTGCTGTTGGGGCTGTGGGTGGCCGAGGACGCAGTCAGTGCCAGGCCCGGGAACATGACCCCAGCTCAGTGGTTTGAAACTCAGCACGTGCAGCCCAGTCCTCAAGGCTGCAACGCTGCGATGCGCAAAATCAACAAGTTCTCCAAACACTGCAAAGACCTCAACACCTTCCTGCATGAGTCCTTCTCCAGTGTGGCCACCACTTGTCAGACTCCCAACATAACCTGCAAGAATCATGAGAATAACTGCCACCAAAGCCAGAAGCCTGTATCCCTGACCGAGTGTAAGCTCACCTCAAGGAGATACCCAGACTGCAAGTACAAGGAGAAGAAACAGATCACTTCTTACATCGTGGCCTGTAAGCCTCCCAAGAAAGGGGACTCTGGGAAATTCAAGCTGGTTCCAGTCCACTTGGAAAAAGTCCTTTAGTTTTCCAGCCTTCCTTGTGCTTGAGTTAATTCCCTCTCCAGGCCTCTGGACCACTCCTCCACCCAGAAGTTTCTCTTCTGACATCTCTTGGGACCCTTCCTGGCTCAAGCTCCTCTGAAAAGATAGGGGCCTGGAGGGTTGAGGTGATACCTTAGCAGGCTAAGCTCTAGAAGAGGTGGTGATCTCTCTACTTTTTATTGCTGTTTTTTCAGAAGTTTATCTGCAAAAAGTTTAGGGGTTTGGGTCCCTTGGTCTGTGCCTCATACATCTCTCCCGTGCCCCATCTTCTTATGGCAGCATGGCACGAGGAAGAAAGGACTGGAAAGAGAGTGTATGGGATTTAGGAAAGAGTTACTCCTGTTCCTAAACTGGGCCTCTTCCCCAACCCTGATGTGGTAGTGAGGTGGCCTGTGTGCAGGGAGGCGGCCAGAAGGGAAGAGGAGGAGGCTCATCACAATGACATGGCATTTCAGGCTCTTCACGGCGTGTCCACGTGCATCCCTTGTGAGACAGACTTGACAGGGATTACTTCCTTCTTTAGGGATGAGGAAATTGAGGTTTCAGATGGCTTTATTAATTAAAGAGCTTGTCAGGGCGGTTAGTAGCAGCATTTGGACTTGAAACTGGGTCTCCTGACTCTGTATGCAGTGCACTTTCTATTTAATCACTGGGCCAGAAATGGAGACCTCTGCAGGGACCAGAGGGCCACTGGGTGAGAGTTCACCTGTGAGGCAATGTCGGAGAGCTCTGAAGAGCCAGTTACACCATGTTGGCTGCAATAAAGGTCATTACCTCTCTAGCCAAGGGACTGTTGATGAGGTGTTCCAAGGATTGTAATCCTCTCTCTTCTCTCCACCCCACCCCCACCCCGCCTCTCTGCCCTCCCCCTTCTCCAGCCCACTACTCTTCCGTCCTGGGCCCTGGGCCTGGCTCTGGCTGGCTTGATCGCTTAGCCCTGAAGGCACAGTGTCAGAGGAGTGTCCCAGCTTCATCCCGCTGTTCCAGGATCACATTTCCCTTGACCTCAAGGGACTTCCGTGGCCCAGTGCCTGCTTGTCACAAACAAGCTAGTGGGAGCTGCCAGAGCTTCCTTCCTCCTGATAATGATCTCTCCTGCCTTGGTGCTTCCCTGGCTCTCTGCTCTGGCTGTCCGCCCAGGCCAGAGGGGTTGAGATGTGGAAATGCCGCCTCCCTGTCCCCCAAGGGCTGCAGACACCAGTTCTCCCTTCCTGGTGAGCAGAACTGGAGAAACTATGGGTTTCCGTCGGCTCAGTCCTCATAGCCTCCCACTCATAGCCCCCACCCAGCATTGCCTGCAGCCCTGACCATCACCAACCCCTTCTCTCTCCCTTAATCTCAGTCCCAAACTTCACTATGCCCATGCCTACCCTAGCTGAGCACCTAAAGACTACCTTGTTAGACCTTCCCTTCCCAGCTGCGGAGTCTACCACCTACCTGTCTCTCCCCAACACTCCAGTGTTCCTTTATGCCTTCCCAGAGTCAGGTAAGCTTTGGAGCCAGATACAATTGGGTATAAATCTTGGCTCAGTTCTTTGTGACTACATGTCCTCAAGAAAACCCACACCCCTTTGCAACTACATTTCCATATATATTGGAGTAATACCGCCTACCCAATAGGATTTCAGAAAGACTTAGAAATGACACTTTTGAAGCATCAGTCAACCCCAGGTACTGTTAGGCAGTCAATAATAATAGCTACTAGCAGGGAGTAGTAGCAGTAACCCTATTATATTCACCTTTGGTAGATAGACTGGGTGGTTTGAGATGGTGAGGGAAGGGATGACAAAAAGAATGGGGAGCAAAACATTGAACACTTCAAGCCAAGTGTGGGGCCAATACATTGATGAGCCTTAAAAGTAGAGGGGCAATAAGTCTACTTTATAGCCAAATGACTGAATGTAAAGTCTACATATCTATGGTCACTGTGCTACACATTCATCACTCTAAATAGATGATTTTCAACTGAGGCATATGGATAATCAAGACTGACGGGTAGCTGATCTTTTTCTTTTCACTTTTTTCTTTTTTAACAACTCTTTTTATACTCTTTATTGATGACTTTTCTTATGGATATTATGGTTTTGGAAGACATCCTCCTCACAAACTTCTTAAGTGGCTAAAATTAATGTAGTCTCTCAAAATAAAAAGAATTTCCAAATATAATTTTTTTCTTGAAGGACTCATAATCTCAATAGTAGCTAAAAATTAAACATAATTTTAAAGCAATCTATGATGATAGTGGTCAGAATAGTGCTAGCCTTAGGGAGTACTAACTGGGAAGGTGTGGGAAGTAAGCTGGAAATGTTTGATTCCTGCTCTGGATATGCTTGCTTTGTGAAAATTTACTGAGTTGCACACTTATGATGTGTGTACTTTACTGCATGGAAATTATACCTCAATTTTAAAATCTTCCAAAAAAGTATAGTTTTTAAAGATTAGTTTATTTAACATGAGAAATGCTAATATATCAATTCACAATTATTATAATAAAATCACAGAATCATGATCTAATCCATTTCTATTGTCCCACTTTGTACTATTTGTTAAATTAAATAGTAGTTGTACTATTTACCCACATCTGGGTATGGCATAAGCTGTCTTGGAGGAGGTCATCACTGACCCCATAGAGCCACCAGAACTTACACAGGACTGGAGAAACAGACTCTTGGAGGGCACAAACAAAATTCTGTGTGCACCAGGACCCAGGAGAAAGGAGAAGTAAACCCACAAGAGACTGACTCAGATTTGCCTGTGAATGTCCAGGAGTCTCCGGCAGCAGTGTGGGTCGGCCATGGCTGCTGCAGGGTCAGGGGCACTGAGTGTGGCAGTGCATGCACAGGACCTTTTGAAGGAGGTTGCCATCATCCCCAGGTCAGTAGGTGCCCAACATGCTACTGGAGAAGAGTGGAGAAATAACTCCAGAAAGAATGAAGAGACAGAGCCAAAGCAAAAACAACGCCCAGATGTGGATGTGACTGGTGATGGAAGTAAAGTCTAATGCTGTAAAGAGCAATCCTGCATAGGAACCTGGAATGTTAGGTCCATGAATCAAGGCAAATGGAAGTGGTCAAACAGGATGGCAAGAGTGAACATCAACATTTTAGGAATCAGTGAACTAAAATGGACAGGAATGGGCAAATTTAACTCAGATGACCATTATATCTACTACTGTGGGCAAGAATCCCTTAGAAGAAATGGAGTAGCCCTCATAGTCAACAAAAGAGTCCAAAATGCAGTACTTGGGTGCAATCTCAAAAATGACAGAATGATCTCTGTTCATTTCCAAGGCAAACCATTCAATATCACAGTAATCCAAGTCTATGCCCCAACCAGTAACACTGAAGAAGCTGAAGTTAAACGGTTCTATGAAGACCTACAAGACCTTCTAGAACTAACACCCTTTTCATTAAAGGGGACTGGAATGCAAAAGTAGGAAGTCAAGAGTTACTTGGAGTAACAGGCAAGTTTGGTCTTGGAGTACAAAATGAAGCAGGGCAAAGGCTGACAGAGTTTTGCCAAGATAATGCACTTGGTCATAGTAAATACCCTCTTCCAACAACACAAGAGAGGACTCTACACATGGACATCACCAGGTAGTCAATACCAAAATCAGATTGATTCTATTCTTTGCAGCCAAAGATGGCTAGAAGCTCTATACAGTCAGCAAAAACAAGACAGGGAGCTGACTGTGGCTCAGATCATGAACTCCTTATTGCCAAATTCAGACTTAAATTGAAGAAAGTAGGGAAAACCACTAGACCATTCATGTATGACCTAAATCAAATCCCTTACAATTATACAGTGGAAGTGACAAATAGATTCAAGGGATTAGATCTGAGAGAGTGCCTGAAGAACTATGGATGGAGGTTCATGACACTGTACAGGAAGCAGTGATCAAGACCATCCCCAAGAAAAAGAAATGCAAAAAGGCAAAATAGTTGTCTGAGGAAGCCTTCAAATAGCTGAGAATAGAAGATAAGCAAAAGGGAAAGGAGAAAAGGAAAGATATACCCATTTGAATGCAGAGTTCCAAAGAATAGCAAGGAGAGATAAGAAAGCCTTCCTCAAAGATCAATGCAAAGAAATAGAGAAAAATAGAATAGGAAAGACTAGAGATCGCTTCAAGAAAATTAGAGATACAAAAGGAACATTTCTTGCAAAGACGGGGACAATAAAGGACAGAAATGGTATACACCTAACAGAAGCAGAAGATATTAAGAAGAGGTGGTAAGAATACACAGAACTGTACAAAAAAGATCTTCACTACCCAGATAACCACAATGGTGTGATTACTCACCTAGAGTCAGACATTCTGGAATGCGAAGTCAAGTGGGCCTTAGGAAACATCGTTACAAACAAAGCAAGTGGAAGTGATGGAATTCCAGTTGAGCTATTTCAAATCCTAAAAGATAATGCTATTAAAGTGCTGCACTCAGTATGCCAGCAAATTTGGAAAACTCAGCAGTGGGCACAGGACTGGAAAAGGTCAGTTTTCATTTCAATGCTAAAGAAAGGCAATGCCAAAGAATGTTCAAACTACCGCACAATTGCATTCATCTCAAACGCTAGCAAAGTAATGCTTAAAATTATCCAAGCAGGCTTCAACAGTTCGTGAACTGTGATCTTCCAGATGTTCAAGCTGGATTTAGAAGAGCCAGAGGAACCAGGGATCAAACTGCCAACATCTGTTGGATCATCAAAAAAGCAAAAGAGTTCCAGAAAAACATTTACTTCCGCTTTATTGATTACACCAATGCCTTTGACTGGGTGGATCACAACAAACTGTTGAAAATTCTTGAAAAGATGGGAATACCAGACCACCTGACCTGCCTCCTGACAAATCTGTATGCAGGTCAAGAAGCAATAGTTAGAACTGGACATGGAACAACAACTGATTCCAAATTGGGAAAGGAGTACATCAAGGCTGTATATTGTCACCCTGCTTATTTAACTCATATGCAGAGTACATCATGTGAAATACCAGGCTGGATGAAGCACAAACTGCAATCAAGATTGCCAGGAGAAATATCAATAACCTCAGATATGCAGATGACACCACCCTTATTGCATAAAATGAAGAACTAAAGAGCCCCTTGATGAAAGTGAAAGAGGAGAGTGGAAAAAGTAGGCTTAAAACTCAACATCCCCAAAACTAAGATCATGGCATCCTATCCCATCACTTCATGGCAAATAGATGGGGAAACAATGGGAATAGTGACAGACTTTATTTTGGGGAGCTCCAAAATCACTGCAGATGGTCACTGCATCTATGAAATTAAAAGATACTCCTTGGAAGAAAAGCTATGACCAACCTAGACAGCATATTAAAAAGCAGAGACATTGCTTTGCCAACAAAGGTCCATCTAGTCAAAGCTATGGTTTTCCAGTAGTCATGTATGGATGTGAGAGTTGGACTGCAAAGAAAGCTGAGCACCGAAGGATTGATGTTTTTGAACTGTGGTGTTGGAGAGGACTCTTGAGAGTCCCTTGAACTGCAAGGAGATCAAACCAGTCAATCTTAAAGGAAATCAGTCCTGAATGTTCATTGGATGGACTGATTCTGAAGCTGAAACTCCAATACTTTGGCCACCTGATGAGAACTGACTCATGTGAAAAGACCCTGATGCTGGGAAAGATTGAAGGTGGGAGGAGAAGGGGCCGACATAGGATGAGATGGTTGGATGGCATCACTGACTCAGTGGACATGAGTTTGAGCAAGCTCTGGGATTTGGTGATGAACAGGAAAGCCTGGCTTGCTGCAGTCCATAGGATCACAAAGAGTTGGACACGACTGAGCGGCTGAACTGAACTGTACTATTTATTGAAATATTGTAAATATTTTTGGCTCAAAAAGTATATAAGGTTTTTTTTCCAAAGTTATCCAGGTAATCCATTCTCTTCTACTACTTATCCAACTACTTATTACAACTAATGAAAATAAAAAAATAAAATGTAAATATAAATAAGAAACTATTTTTAACTGAAAATTCTTAATGAATTTTATATGTAGTATAAGCTTTTGTGCTTGTACAAAAGCTCATGCTCAGTTGCTCAATTGTGTTCAACTCTTTGTGATCCTTTGGACTGTAGCCCGCCAGGCTCCTCTGTGCGTAGGATTCTTCAGGCAAGAATGCTGGAGTGGGTTGTCTGCCTTCTCCACGGGGTCATCCCTACCCAGGGATCAAACCATCGTCTCCTGCATCTCCTGCATTGTAGGCATTCTTTGCCTCTGAGCTATAGGGGAAGCCAAGTATAAGCTTTTACAATCAATTATTACATTTTTTAAAAAATAATAATCATGTATTTGTATTTCCACCGACTAACAGAATTTCAACTTTTAAAGTTCATAAGGAAAATTTCACTTCCAGTTACATTCAGAGTGCTCACCAATACTTGAAAGAGATTATTCTATTAACAATGAACCCAAATGACCTGACTTGTTTTCATACTAAAGCATTAACTGATTAGATTTGACAGTCACCCATTCCTTCACATGATCTTGATCACAGCCAAGTTCAGGGATGCCAGGAATTATGTTGAAATAAGCATTGGGCTATTCAGACTTTCAAAGGCCAAAGCTGAGGTCCAAAACGAATAATAGGTTTGCACCAATTACCAAGGCTGCATCTTGACACATTCTTACTTGAAGGCTGAAAAATGGGAAAAGAAGACTGATTAGTTGTGAAATTTCTGTTCCTGGGGGTGGCAGCATGGAGAGGGGAGGAGGGTGTCCAGGGAGGTATTGCCCAGCCATGGGTAGATGGCTTTAAAGGAAATCGTTTTGCCCTGGATCTGTCTAAGGAGCAAAAATGGCATCCCATAAAGAACATAACCCAAGAACTGGAGCTAGTGTGAGCTAACTTTCTAGGAGTGAGACTATCTGAGGTAGACTAGGTAGGAGACTTTTTGACGTGACTCTAGTTGCTCCAAAGGCACCATGCTCTGAAGAAAATGACCCACAGACACTATGAAGAGGGCCAGCTGGGTCAAAGCAGAGAGAAGGGTCCTGATCTCAAGGGCATGGTGTAGGAAGAGGAAATGCCCTTGAGACTGGAAACTTTTTCTGCACATCCATTCGGATGGCCTTCTTCATAGTGCCTATGGCCCTAAGGGGTGACCTTAGAGCTACAGCAGCAGAAAACAAACCAATAACAATACTCAGGGAAGAGCCTTCTTGGCAAGAACCTTGCCCAATTTCACCACATTTCTCCTGTGCTACTTCACAACTGGGCCTCCAAGAGAGCTTTGAAAACTTCAGATCCTCATTCTAAAGTCCTCTTTCTATCCCCTATCCACCTGGAGAGAGATAAACAGCAATCACAGCTCTTACCAGGATGTTTTCCTGTGCAGGATTTCAAAGCCAGTAAGCATGGGAATATCCATGAAGCCACAGAGGCATGAGAAAACATTGCCAGAGAGGCTTCGAAGGAAGTTCACAAGAGGAGAGGCAAGGAAAGATGTCTACCCGTAATGGAAATATGCCCATGATGGAAAGTCCTCTTGACTTAGAGAAATTGGAATTTCCTCATCTGTGTGAAGGTCATCTACTTCAGAGTATTAACGCAGATTAAATGTGATAACGTACACAAAGCACTTAGTACAGTGGCTGGTGTGCAGGAAAAGTTTGAGAGATGTAATCATTTATATTTATTACTCTGATGTCAAATGTTGAGTGGCCAGATCTCTGATGGAACAGGCCCGACTTCCGTAACAGAAGAACAAAGGACTTAAACAAAGAAGGCCGAGCTCCTCCTCAGCCTCCTCTTGTCCAAAACAATTCCTAGCAAAGAGGAGATAAGGTAAGGTTCAAGATTAGACACAAAGGACAATATGCATTAATTTCTCTGCTCTCTCTGGAGTGAAGTGGGAGCAATGTTTTCAATTAGAGGGGACAGAAAGCTATTGAGCATTTCTATTAAGACTATGCAATGGGTTTTTCTCATCTCTACCATCCATGAATCCAAAGATGTGAAAACAAGGCAGAGGAAATAAGGTCACTCGCTTTTGAGAGTGTCCTCCTTACAGCTCCTCTCCAAAGGGTTCAATTATCACAGCAGTTGATGGAGAGAAGTTCCTAGTTACATTTCCGTTTCCCTTCCTGAGTCATTTAAACTAGTCCTTAGGTAAGCTTACTGTCCCTTCATTCCATCATGGAAGACGTCTTGTATTTTTCCCACCGTCTGATTCAGTTTCATTTGCTAGTCTGTCTCCCATTACACAAAACTACCACCAAGGGTGGTCCACTGCTTTCCGATGGATTGTTTACAATGGGAAAATATCAGCATTGTTATTTTCTGTGATCTTCACCTGGAAACTTAGTTGAAGTTACACATTTAAAACATAAACTGTACACCTGAAATTAATACAACATTGTAAACCAACCATATTTTCATTATAAATAAATAAACTAGCAAACAAACTGACCTGGTGTGAATCAGTACAAATTCCCGCTTGGGCCATGGCATTCACATCCACATAGCTTTAGGCTCTTTCAGTCGATATTCATAAAACGATGTCATAAGATGTTGTATCCAGTGACCTCAGAGATCATCTAGTACCGCCCTCCCTATTTTGCAAATGAGAAAAATGAGACCCAGGGAACCTAAGACCCTGTGATTAGTTTAAGTAAGAACTCATGTTTCTTGAACCAGTCCAATGACATTTCCAAAGTGTTATTCCAGTTAAGGCTCCCAAATGGATCTCAGACATCCTCCAAGGTCAAACTCATGATACATGACTGGCAAATCAATCAGCAAATGGGCAGGTTCCCAGACTGAGACAAAAGCATGTTCATCCAAAACAGAGCGTCCAGTGTCCATGATCCTGAGGCGTTTACCTTTCTGCTGCTCACCTGTGGACTACATCCCCTTCACCTGAATGCTTACATTGTATCAGTGAGATGGAAAAAACAAAATAGCACCCAAGAACTTGATGGTAAACTCGTCAAGCATATCCCTGGGCCATGCCTGTTGGAGACATAAATAAGGGCACACAGCAAGAACAAAGGTCTTTACTCTCCATCTGCTATTTGGGGCCAAGGTGAAAACATTGCAGAGATCCCTTTGGGTGATCTACAGATGGGCCTGAAACATCCAAAATATTTTATCTTTGGTAAGGGTTATCATTCTCTACCCTCAAGGTTGACACATCCAGGGCTGGGTTTTCATGGTCAACTAGAGCCCCCAGAGCAATGTTTCTCAGACTTTTCCCTGAAGTGCTAGTAATGGCAGAGGAGAATTAATTGAACACTAAGTCATATCCAGCAGGCATGAACTTTCTCTAAAGCCTTTTTATTTCACTTAATTGATATTTATAAAATAGCCACATGCATAGATGTTTTACATCCTAGAATTTAATTTGTGATAATAGTGAATCAATGTTAATTTCCTGGTTTTGATGCCTATGCTGTGGTTACGTAGGCAGGCATACTTGTAATTAGGAAATGTTCGTTTTGGTATGAAGGGGCAAGGGAGCATTTGGTCTGTAACTTAGTCCCAAATAGTCCAGAAATGTTAATAAAAATTAGGAAATTTGGGTGAAGTACATAGGGGAGCTCGGTGTACTATTCCTAAAACATATATAAATTTGAAATTATGTCAAAGCAGAAACATTTGAAAATTATTTTTTAAATAATTGACTTCAATGTTTTAATAAACCCTATCATAGTTTTATTTTGTGTAAAGAACAGTGCTTCAAATTACTTCCTTTCCCCTCCAAAATAGTTTTGGTAAAACTGGGAAAGAAGACATTTATCTCATGGCTTTGCGTGCACTTTGTGCATATCTGCATTCAACCTAGACTAGGAATACACTCGCCCTAATGAGGTTTTCTTTAATTCGCTCTCTGTGGACTGTGCCTCTGACCGATACTTCTCTTAAAGAACTGTTTCATTTTGGCTTGTTCTTTAACTGCATAATGTAGTCTTGTATTATTTAGAGTATTATTAATTTATGCCCTTTTTTCCTTAATTTTGTAAATAGAATTGAAAAAGACAACTTGTGCTGCTATTTTAAAACTACAAGCCAAAATTCAGAACTTTTTTGAGCAATAGAGAGTGAATGCCCACCTTTCACTCATTCTCTAAAAATTTCACTTTAAAATTTTTAAATATAGCCCAAATATCATTTACCAATGTTTATTCATACTTTAAAAGGGAATCATATTTGGTTCTGATTTGCTTTGCATTCTTCCCCTCAAGGCTTACAATTTTTAGAAATTTCCTTATGTGTGAATCACTATGATAATAAAAAACAAAAGGCTTATCAGGGAAAAAATAAGAACTGGATGAGGAAGATATGATAAGCACAGAGCCAGAGCAGTAGGAAGGTATTTCACACCTAAAAATGAGAAAATAAACGTGGAGCACTTGAAGCTGGGACCTAGACTCCCTCAGTACGTGTTCACTCTGACTGTTTTTACCGTTGTCATCATCACCCCTGGGAGGTCTGAATACGGAACACAGGCTTGAAGTAAGTCAAAAGCCACAAAACACATGCAAGGGGAGACACAGACCCCCAGGCTTGTTGGATTGAAGACCGCATCCTCTCCTGCTTGAGGACAGATCCAATAGAAAGGAACAAAGGGAGGCAGTCCACCTGCTGAAGCACGATCATGGCAGACTGGACGCCCTGAGAAGGCCCCAAAGAGCTTCACAGTACAGAAAAATGAAGCTGGTAAGAGAGAGGGTCAGCCACTGGGAACAGAGATTTCCTGTGATAGCACTCGGAGGCTCAAAGTTTAGAAACCAGAATCCAGGACATCTTATGCCATGGGTCTTCTCCTCCAGTTGTCTTGGAGGAGAATCCTTCTTGGAGAGATTCCTTGTCAAAGTTTCTGGCAAGCTCCTGCCTCCGCCTGAGACCAACCCAGCTCCTCTATCTAGCCTGGCTGTAGACTCAGTGCCAAGTCCATGAGTCCCAGCAAGCAGAGCAAGGAGAACATTCAGAGAATCAGGGGCAAGGTAGCCCTATGGTCCTTCAGAGATACCCTGGAGCAGGGCGCTGCCCTTCGGGCTGCTCATCCTTCTAGCTTCCCTCTGGGTTTTTCCAGCCTGAGCTTGCATCTACCCGGCTTCCTGGACTTTCATTCTATTTGCATTTTTCTCTTTTCTCCCTCTTCCCTCTCTCCTGAGGATATCTTTATATATATTTACAAAGTAATTGAAGAGCTGAATATTCACAATCTCAGTCTCCTTTCTGAATTAGAAGTGCAATAGTGTTTCTATTTCTCTAGCCGGAGAAGGCAATGGCACCGCACTCCAGTACTCTTGCTTGAAAAATTCCATGGACGGAGGAGCCTGGTAGGCTGCCACGGGGTCGCTAACAGTTGGACACGACTGAGCGACTTTACTGTCATTTTTCACTTTCATGCATTGGAGAAGGAAATGGCAACCCACTCCAGTGTTCTTGCCTGGAGAATCCCAGGGACGGGGGAGCCTGGTGGGCTGCCGTCTATGGGGTCGCACAGAGTCGGACACGACTGAAGCGACTTAGCAGCAGCAGCAGTGTTTCACAGCAGAGCTGTGGGGCGTTAGGGCATCCATCTGCAGGGCATCCACGGTCAGGACTTCCGTCATTAGGAGTAAGTGCTGCAAACTCACCTGTCCTGGCCCCACGTGGTACTCATGGATGTGTGAGCTGTTTGGCAGAAAGTTAGCTGAGAATCTCTCATACTGAGCCCAGAGAACCTGAACACTATCAGCAGCCACCTGCCTCCTGAAGTTAACATTATACCTTCATTCAGCTTGCCTCTTGGTGAATTTTACCTCAAGGCATCTGCACCCCAGCCTGCCTCATCTTTAGCACCTACAGAAAACATAGTCAGCAATAGCTCCTCTCACGCATAGTCAGGAGTAACTTAGCCAAGCAAGTGAAGCTTCCCGCTGGCTACTCAAGCTGAACCTGTCCTCAGAGACCTCTATGAATAGATCCCACCAAGGCCCTCTACTGAGGTGCCAGGAATCGGTTCTGGGCAATTGCACACAAGATCCAAGCAGAGGATCAGAAAATGTACATACAGCCCCCTTTCCACTTAGCCACTTGTGGCCATTTGTAGTGGTCCTGGCCACTCCTACACCAGTCCTGCTCTTCCAGAACCCCCTTCTTCCTGAAGAGGCTGCCCCTTGCCTCCAGGGTAAAGCCTGACAACCATACTGAAGGTGGCATTTGTAGCTCAAAGACTACCTCAGGCCAGCAACCCAGATAGACTTTTCTGGCCCCCTCACCCACATCTCCTCAGTTCAGTTTAGTTCAGTCGCTCAGTCATGTCTGACTCTTTGCAACCACATGGACTGCACATGGACATCACCAGATGGTCAACACTGAAATCAGATTGATTATATTCTTTGTAGCCAAAGATGGAGAAGCTCTATACAGTCAGCAAAAACAAGACCAGGAGCTGACTGTGGGTCAGACCATGAACTCCTTATTGCCAAATTCAGACTGAAATTGAAGAAAGTAGGGAACACCACTAGACCATTCAGGTATGACCTAAATCAAATCCCTTATGATTATACAGTGGAAGTGAGAAATAGATTTAAGGGCCTAGATCTGATAGAGTGCCAGATGAACTATGGACAGAGGTTCGTGACATTGTACAGGAGACAGGGATCAAGATCATTCCTATAGAAACGAAATGCAAAAAAGCAGAATGGCTGTCTGAGGAGGCCTTACAAATAGCTGTGAAAAGAAGAGAAGAGAAAAGCAAAGGAGAAAAGGAAAGATATAAGCATCTGAATGCAGAGTTCCAAAGAATAGCAAAAAGAGATAAGAAAGCCTTCTTCAGCGATCAATGCAAAGAAATAGAGGAAAACAACAGAATGGGAAAGACTAGGGATCTCTTCAAGAAAATCAGAAATACCAAAGGAACATTTCATGCAAAGATGAGTTCGATAAAGGACAGAAATGGTATGGACCTAACAGAAGCAGAAGATATTACAAAGAGGTGGCAAGAATACACAGAAGAACTGTACAAAAAAGATCTTCATGACCCAGATAATCACGATGGTGTGATCACTGACCTAGAGCCAGACAACCTGGAATGTGAAGTCAAGTGGGCCTTAGAAAGCATCACTACAAACAAAGCAAGTGGAGGTGATAGAATTCCAGCTGAGCTATTCCAAATCCTGAAAGATGATGCTGTGAAAGTGCTGCACTCAATATACCAGCAAATTTGGAAAACTCAGCAGTGGCCACAGGATCGGAAAAGGTCAGTTTTCATTCCAATCCCAAAGAAAGGCAATGCCAAAGAATGCTCAAACTACCACACAATTGCACTCATCTCACACGCTAGTAAAGTAATGCTCAAAATTCTCCAAGCCAGGCTTCAGCAATATGTGAACTGTGAACCTCCTGATGTTCAAGCTGGTTTTAGAAAAAGCAGAGGAACCAGAGATCAAATTGCCAACATCCACTGGATCATAGAAAAAGCAAGAGAGTTCCAGAAAAACATCTATTTCTGCTTTATTGACTATGCCAAAGCCTTTGACTGTGTGGATCACAATAAACTGGAAAATTCTGAAAGAGATGGGAATACCAGACCACCTGATCTGCCTCTTGATAAATTTGTATGCAGGCCAGGAAGCAACAGTTAGAACTGGACATGGAACAACAGACTGGTTCCAAATAGGAAAAGGAGTACGTCAAGGCTGTATATTGTCACCCTGTTTATTTAACTTCTATGCAGAGTACATTATGAGAAACGCTGGACTGGAAGAAATACAAGCTGGAATCAAGATTGCCGGGAGAAATATCAATAACCTCAGATATGCAGATGACATCACCCTTATGGCAGAAAGTGAAGAGGAACTCAAAAGCCTCTTGATGAAAGTGAAAGTGGAGAGTGAAAAAGTTTGCCTAAAGCTCAACATTCAGAAAACGAAGATCATGGCAACTGGTCCCACCACTTCATGGGAAATAGATGGGGAAACAGTGGAAACAGTGTCAGACTTTATTTTTCTGGGCTCCAAAATCACTACAGATGGTGACTGCAGCCATGAAATTAAAAGACGCTTACTCCTTGGAAGGAAAGTTATGACCAACCTAGATAGCATATTCAAAAGCAGAGACATTACTTTGACAACAAAGGTTCGTCTAGTCAAGGCTATGGTTTTTCCTGTGGTCATGTATGGATGTGAGAGTTGGACTGTGAAGAAGGCTGAACGCCGAAGAATTGATGCTTTTGAACTGTGGTGTTGAAGAAGACTCTTGAGAGTCCCTTGGACTGCAAGGAGATCCAACCTGTCCATTCTGAAGGAGATCAGCCCTGGGATTTCTTTGGAAGGAATGATGCTAAAGCTGAAACTCCAGTACTTTGGCCACCTCATGCGAAGAGTTGACTCATTGGAAAAGACTCTGATGCTGGGAGGGATTGGGGGCAGGAGGAGAAGGGGACGACAGAGGATGAGATGGCTGGATGGCATCACTACTTCGATGGATGTGAGTCTCAGTGAACTCCGGGAGTTGGTGATGGACAGGGAGGTCTGGCGTGCTGTGATTCATGGGGTCACAAAGAGTCGGACACGACTGAGTGACTGATCTGATCTGATGCCAAGCCTCCCTGTCCATCACCAACTCCCAACTCCCGGAGCTTACTCAAACTCATGTCCATTGAGTCGGTGATGCCATCCAACCATCTTATCCTTTGTTGTCCCCTTCTCCTCCCACCTTCAATCATTCCCAGCATCAGGGTTTTTTCAAATGAGTCAGTTCTTCACACCTCCTAGGCTATCCTGAGAAAACTGGTCTCTACAGGATCAGTGCTTATTCTCCACTCGCCCTCTTGGAGCTACCTTTGGGGTCTTCCTGCAGGATCTCTTTTCACATTCTAGTCTGGCCACTAGCACTTTGATGCTTCCTCTTGTTTCACAGAGTCTTTTAGAAATTTTTCTTTTTAGAAAATATTTAGAAATTATTATACTTTTTAGAAATTACTCAACTGAAACTCTTTAGGCTACAAATGATGAGGAGACTAAGAGGACAAGAGTGGCGATTCAGTTCAACACACAGTTACTGAGTATCCCTCTGAGCTATCCTGGCTTTATGGAGATTGAGAAGCATGAAATGAGCTGATTTCTGCCCACAAGTTCACCATTTAGTTGGGAAGCTTGGATACACACATCAGAGTCAAATAATAGAACAAGGTAGTACCTGACTGAGCATCCAAGTGAGTGGTACCAGGAGTTAATACTGAAGGAGGTATATTCAGAAAAGAGTCACCCCAGGTAGAGTTGTACAGGAAGGTTCAAGCACAAGCTCGGGGGACCAAGCTGAGCACTGAAGGATGGATAAGAGTTGAGGGAGAACTTTTAGGGAAGAGGAAAAAAAAAGCAGAAATAAAGTTGAAGAAAACAGAACACGTCCAAGAGATGAAAAGAAGCCCAATCTATTAGTCACACAGTAACTGTCAGCCCATAAGGTAACTCTCAGAAAGCAGTGTGGGGACTTGCCACACTGGGCCAGGAATCTGCCTGCCAATGCAGGGGACAAGGGTTCCATACCTGGTCCAGGAAGATCCCACATGCCACAGAGAAACGAAGTCCGCGTGCCACACGTGCTGCAACTACTGAAGCCCGTGGGCCTGGAGCCTGTGCTCTGCAACGACAGAAGCACTGCAATGAGAAGCCCGTGCGCAGCAATGAAGACTCAGTGCAACAAAAAATAAAATAAGGAAATAAGAGGAAATAAGTATCCCTCTGAGCTAGCCACATGCCCAGCTCTGTGGAGACTGAGAAGCATGAAAGGACCTGATTCCTGTCCCACAAGTTCATCAGCCAGCTGGGAAGACTGAATACACATGTAAGAGTCAAATAATAGAATAAGGTAGTACCTGAATGAGCATCCGAATGAGTGGTACCAGGAAATGCAGGAAATAATAAAATAGGGAAACAATAGATTCGAAAAGCACATTTATAAAACTTAAAAAGCAGTGTGGTGAGGAGGGAACAACACAACACTTGAGCCAGCCCTCCCTCCTTTTCTGTCCTAGGCCTGCCGCTTAACACATCTGTGAACTTAGCCTTTCCAAGCCTCAGTTTCCTTTTCTATAAAATGGAAAAAATAACATGGAACACACAATATTGTTTTGCAAATTGAATTGTACATAAAGCACAAGGCCTTGGCACACAGTGAGCATTTTTTTAAAAAAAATTTGGCCATACACTGCAGCATGCAGAATCTTAGTTCCCCAACCAGGGATCAGACCACCTGCAGTGGAAGTACAGAGTCTTAACCACTGGACCACCAGGGAAGTCCCCAAGCACTTTTAAACGATAGCTGTAATCCTTAGCAGAATACCTAGCACTGTGCCAAGCACGTGCTATATCTTCACTGAACGGTGGTTAGCGTACACTTTCCTCCTGTTGCTGCAGCACAGCCCTGGGCTGACTCAACTCTAAAGCAATGTAGTGCGTATCATCCAGGCTGCCTTTAGGAAAGCGGTAAACGATACACCCAAGGCAACTAGCTCTAGAATGTCAAGGGCTCTGTTTAATACCCCCATACCACACTAGGCATTTCAACATTTCGTCATGCCACATTGAATATATAAAATGTATGTTCCTCATTCAATATCATTCTTGCAGAAACGTATCTGAAATGATTTTTAAAGTTTTACTTCTGAAATCATTTGACTCCAAGTAACTTGGGATTGGCACTTCTCCTTCTCCAATCGTGGTATTGAGAATTCCAGTAAAAGGATGGGAAAAAAAAAAAAAAATCTAACCTAAGTCTGTTTTCCAAAGTAATAGACTTCTTATGGGTGCCAAATTCCAAAATAAGTGAAATCAACTTTATGTTACTGTGGTAGCAGGTAAGTAAATATTTTAAATTTGATTTTATAGTTGACTTTTCCTATATTGGAGCCAATATATTTTTTTCCTAATCTCAAATATTGTAGGCCCTTGAAAACCTCCCAGACCCTAGGCACTGGGCTTTTAGTGCTTAATGGATAAGACAGCCCTGAGACTGTGACCACTGGGAAGACTTGTGATGAATAACTAGGATCAAACACACAATTAAAGGAACCCTTTCCTCAGACCTCCCTGAGTGGGACTGGCCAGTTGCACGGTCAGTACCTACTTGAGGAAAGCATGTTTGCAACTTAACTAGATTCAGAGCTTGCGAAGTCCATGGTCAGTCACTTGGTTGGCATGAAATGTTCCTGCCAACCCTTGGCTCCTGCTGCCATCCCTACCCTCTCACACAAAAAGCCCAGAGGCTTGGGTCTGCAACAGGTAATGAACAATCACATGGCAATCCAACCATCCCAATGGGAAAGGTTCAGCTGCTGCTGCTCCTGCTAAGTCACTTCAGTCGTGGCAGCTGACAGCCTGCAAAAGGGAAATATATATATTGGGTTGGCCAAAAAATTAGTTAGAGATCTTCTGTAACATCTGATGGAAAAAATGAATGAAATGAACTTTTTGAACAACTCAATATATTTTCTCTCTGAGGTCCAAATCAACTATTTGCTGGATAATGCTCTACTGGGATCAAAAAGCAGTGTTTCGTTAGCTTTGTGGGGAGAAGTGCAGGAGAAGGGTGAGCTTGGTTGATGAACCAGGCTCCACCTTGAAGATAGAAAGGCAAACATCTCCAAAGTTTCCCATCTGGAAATCCAGATCATAGGAGTCTAAGTGTTTTTTGCCACTTTGCAGAGCATTTTATCTCAAAGGCAGTGAAATCACACAGAAGTCAAGGTAGGGCTCAACATGCCAGCACAGACCTGAGAGGCTATAGCTAAAGCAAGATCCCCCACTTCAGTCATTTGCTCCCTCCCTTGATAATTGCTGTAATACTGCCAGTATTATCATTTACTAAATTTATATTTATATGCATTTAGTTCAAAGAGTTCTTTGAATATGAAACTGTGTAACATCATATTTCACAGAATACTAGAGTGTCACTGGATAAATAGAAGTAAAAATAAACAATGTCATCAAATTGTTTAAAATTCTGGTGATCTTCCCTGGTGGTCCAGTGGTTGAGAATCTGCCTTCCAAGCAGAGAATGTGGGTTTGATCCCTGGTCAGGGAATTAAGATCCCACATGCCATGGGGCAACTAAGCCCACTGCTCCACAAAAGAAGCCTGCATGCTGCAACAAACCCAGTGCAGCCAAAAGAAAAAAAAGATTTTAAAGTTCTATCCAGATACTGTTTTCAGTTGAAGGCTCAGCCTGAGATCTGTTGTCTGTACTGAAAAGTGGGTAGAAACAAAGGCTTTACCTTCTTGTCCTAATAGGAACTGCTGCTGCTGCTAAGTCGCTTCAGTCGTGTCCGACTCTGTGCGATCCCAAAGACGGCAACCCACCAGGCTCCCCCATCCCTGGGATTCTTCAGGCAAGAACACTGAAGTGGGTTGCCATTTCCTTATCCAATGCATGAAAGTGAAAAGTGAAAGTGAAGTCGCTCAGTCGTGTCCAATAGGAGACTTTCTCCTAAAGTCATCAGAAGGATTAGAAGAGAATTATCAAAGGCAATGGTCATGTTTCACTTAAACCACAAACAGACACACTCACTAGGCCCTGTCTCTATGGGAAACACGTTCTCCTTCCCTTTTCAGCCTGGCACTAGACCAAAGGGATGGGTTGAAAGTCAGGAAGCTCCAGTCCCAGCTCTGACACTCAGTTGGTGGCCTTGGGAAGGGCACTTGCTCTTTCAGGCCCTCCAGCTCTTTCCTCTGTAAAGCAGAGTTGATTGAGATGATCTTAAAGAAACTCCTCTGCTCTGATTCTGTCATTCCAAAACTTTCTCCACTTAGGGTGATATGTCAGTCCCAGAAAGAACCCAATTCACAGAATCCTGCTTGGCTGGCTGGAACACTGAGAGTGACTGTTTTTCTAGCTTCAGTGAGAAACTCGACCACAGAGCAGAGAGGAATTAGCCTGACACCACAACCTTAATATTGATTTTCAGGAATGTCTGAGCTAGCCTGGAAGAGCAAGGTATGGACCCTTGACCTACTTTCTTTCAAGACTGGTTTCCTTTTGTGGTCTGATTTCTCAGAGTTTCAAACCAGAAACATGGGAATGTGGAAAGAATAGGGGCTTTGGAAGCTGAGAAGCATCGATTCAAAGCCTGTAACACTCCCTAGCTGTATGATGATGGGCAATTTCCTTAACTTTTCTGAGCTTCAGTTTGCTTGCCTATTAAAAAAAAGAGTTCATACCTCATAAAACTCTTATGAAGGAAAAACTGTATACGTATTTATTGGGGGACATAAAATGTATCATTAAATAAAATGTATCTGCTGGGACCGAACAATTAAATGCCAGTAGTGTTTTTAAATATCTGAGGCTGTAGGAACCCTGCAATACTTGATTTACAGTATGAAATTTTTAGAAGGGCTAGCAGGGCACCCCCATGGTGACCTAGTCACCCACCTCCCACTTCTTCTGTGCCCCCTGTGCCCCCTGGGAGCAATGGCGCCAGCCAGAGCAGGATTCTGCGCTCTGTGGCTGCTCCTGTTGCTGGGGCTGTGGGTGGCCAAGGACCAGTCAGCGCCAAGCCTGGGAACATGACCCCAGCTCAGTGGTTTGAAACTCAGCATGTGCAGCCCAGACCTCAAGGATGCAACACAGCGATACACAAAATCAACAAGTTCTCTAAGCACTGCAAAGACTTCAACACCTTTCTGCATGAATCCATCTACTGCATGGTCACCACTTGTCGGACCCCCAACTTAGCCTGCAAGAATGGTCATAAAAACTGCCACCAGAGCCAAAGCCTATATCCCTGACTACATGTGAGCTCATCTCAGGAAGGTGTCCAGACTGCAGGAACAAGGAGAAGCAACTGGAGGCATTCTTCATTGTAGCCTGTGACCTGCCACAACAGAAGGATGACCTGAGGTACCACTGGTCCTGTACTTTTGGATAATGTTGTCTAAGGCCAAGTGTTCCCCTCACCCCAAGCCCTGCAGACTCCTGACACTGCGGCTGCCTTTTCCTCCCTTGAGTTCTTCACTAATCCTCACCCTTTTTGCAAATACCACTTCTCTCCCACGCAGCCAACTCCACATACTCTTAATTCCTTACGGGGTTTTGTGGATGCTCCAAATGATGAGGGAAGAGAGGTGATTCTCCTTAACCCTTCACTGCTGCTTACATTGTTTTCTGAGTGTGGATGCCCTGTGGCTCTTCAGGCACTAAGGCTCTTGGCATGGGTGGATCCAGGTTTTGTGGGGCTTATGGCACATGCAATTTTAGAGACCATCTTAAAGAAGAAGAACACAAAACTACAAATGCAAAGTAAAGTCAGGACCTTGGTAGAGCTGTGGTTGGACCATTCAGAGGGAACCCTAGGGGAGATCATTCAAGGAAGGAGGCCAGAAGCGTCTGTGCCCTGTTCACTGTACTGGACAAAGGAATGTGTCTGACTTTGCTACAATGAAAAACCTTTCTTTTCCTGATTGAACGTGTGCGCTACTGACCAGGGGAAGCATGGAGGTTTGGAAGCCCCTGTTTATCTCTGTGAAGCTTCAGCATCGTGTACCCTGCAGGCAGAAGAGACGGCAGCACCCTGAGCAGGCTCAGGCTGGAAGGCGCAGTTACTCTAGGGGGCTCTGCCTTCCACCCCCTTAAAAATTGCCTGGTGGGCCCACGTCACATGAAGGGGAGGATGGCAGGGAAGGGCAGGCTGAGCCCCAGGATGGTAGTCAGACCTAAGGTGGAATCCCTTGTTTATGTTCAAGACCTGACCTCATGCCTCACTGTTATGACCCAGAGCAGGAATCTCGGATTTTTGAAGTGAACTTACCTCCCTTGGAAATTTCAGAACCAGGACCTTCTAAAAATCTTGATCTGGTTCTAATTAGTGCTTCTCCAACTAACTGCAGTGAAGGATCAGTTTTGTATGCAAAATCTGCCACAGATCAGCACTTTCATAAAATACAATAAAATGAATTACTGGAAAAATGAAATAGAATATACAGATATAGAAAACACAAGGTCGGATTTCTTTATAATCAAATTCAGTGAACATAAAAGTGGTGTATCAGATTGGGATAAAAGTTTCTCGATGCTGCCTTTGATTTATGCTGCTTATGCTGCAAATTATGCTGCCCATAATTTCTATACTTATGATAGATACACAGAGGAAAATACTATATACATATACACCCATAAATTAAACACCAGCATAAGACATACACGCCCATACATATATACATATAATGGGCACGTACTCACACATGTGCACGTGTGCACACAACACACACACTCAACAGTAAGGCGACACCGTCCTTCCCTCTGCTGATTCTGCCTCGCCCATACTGCTCCCTTTCCATACTTAGAAAGAGACTTTTCTACATCGACTAGAGTTCATAATAAGGAAAGCATGATTGGTGAAACATGAAGTGGCAAGAAAAGCAGAAAATCCAAAAATTCTGACTCCCAGCCCCCATCCCTGCTACCTAGAAAGAGATCTAAAGCAGAGCTCCTTGCTACCTACCACACCCACACTATCCTACCCAAATATAGCTTTCCCCACAGCGCCCAGCCTTCCCACATCACACTCTGCCCATCACTACCACTACTGTACCCACCCTGTGCTTCTGACCAAGGAAGATATACTGGAAATGAGAGGAAAACAACATCCTTCTACTCCTCTCTTTGCCCGGGTGTTGTGGGCAGGCTTCACTTCCTCTGTCTGCACCTTAAATGATGGTGTTTCTCAGGCTCCTATTCTTAGCTCTCTTTTCCTCTCACACTGAACTCTCTTGAATGACTTGATACAGTCCCATAGCTTCAACTTCCACTTATTTTCTCCCAAAAGCATCTCTCCGGCCCTGTCTCCCAAGTTCCAGGCACATATACTCATCTCAGCATCTTGCAGACATTATTAAAAAAAAAAAAAAAAACCACTCAGAACTGGGCTCAGATCTGCCTGGCTGCCAAACTTGCCCCTTCTCCTGGCATCTCTCAGTCTTGGTGAGGGGAAACATCAGAGCCAGTCATTCAAAGTCTTAATCTAAGAGACACCTATGTCTACACATTCTTTTTCTGTTTGCTGGCATTGCCAGTAACTCCCCATCTACCCCATGCTTACCTGCTAACTTGTTTCAGTTATGTCTCTTTGCGACCCCAGTGGACTGTAGCCCTCCAGGTTCCTCTGTCCAGGGGATTTCCCAGGCAAGAATACTGGAGTGAGTTGCCATTTCCTTCTCCAGAATATCTTCCCCACCTAGGGATCCAACCCACATCTCTCTCTTACATCTCCTGCTTGGCAATTGGGTTCTTTACCACTAGCGCCACCTGAGACCACCCAGGTAATCCCAGGTATTACCTTAAGAGGGCGCACAAGTTCTTGGATTTTCTTTTTTCCAACTATCACTAAGTTCCTAACATTGGTTCAACAGACATAATGATTTTGGAGGCGGCTGTGATTTGAAGCTAAGCAAATACACCTAAGTGGTTGCAATCAAGGATTTACTGTCTAGCTACAGAGGGAAGAAAAAATAATACCTTTAGAACTTTATCGAACAGTAACAGAGTAGGAATTTCCCTGGTGGTCCAGTAGTTAAGACTCCACCTCCCAATGCAGGAGGTGCAGGTTCAGTCTCTGGTGGTGGAACCCTATATGCCGAGGGGTGGGGCCAAAAAGTTAAGGAAAAAAAAGGCGGCAATAGAAGAGTATAATGAATCAAGTGGATTCTGTAACATTTCTCTCCCACCTCCCCCAAGGTTTCATTCATCCTAACCTATAGGTTAGGTTCTCTGTTCTCTGTTAAATGCTAATATTTCTGATACATGTCTCTGACATAATATTAGGTCTGTAATTAGAGTCAGGCAACACCAGGAGAAATCAAACCACTGAATATATGTAAGAGTTATGGCTCCAGAAGCTGGCAAGAGTGTGGAACGAGTTCAGAATAGAATGGATCTTTAAATAGACTAATTATATCCAAACAAGTAATGTAGCAGCTTGGGTGGGAGTTTCTGACTTCCGTGTGTAGGTTGAAGAATTAAATGCAGTGTAACTTGAATCCAGGGGCCATGGATCATGAACCTGGCCCATTCAGAGACTAATGACACAGAATACAGGGCCCACTGGGGCAGTTGGGGGCCTGAGAAGAGCCACGCAAAAGCCTTGGGACCAAATCTCTGCTGGTTATATTCTCTGAGAACGGATTTCCAAAAAGTCAACTCGGAAAGGCACTCCCCAGATATTTAGGATGACATAATTATTTCCTGGTCGGTAAGTTTGCTTTACTAGCCATAAAATTGTAAGAATAGAAATATTTACGCAAATCAAGTACTTGGCATTAGTGTGTTTGTGTTAAAGACTTCCTGTGTATTTTGTATTTTAAGTATTTACAGTGTTTAAGAGAATCTAGCCTGTTACAGTAACAAATTGGTCTTGCTATTTTAAATGTGTAATTAGTTTAGATGTGTGGTTTGAAATAGAATTTTCCTTTATTTTTTTCTTCAAGTTAAAAAACCAATTTTTATATTTATTTATTTATTTGGTTACATTGGGTCTTTAGTTGTGGTGTGCAGGGTCTTTGTTCCAGTGTGAAGGCTCCTCTAGGTGTGCGAGCTCCAGAGAGCACAGGCTCAGTCGTTGTGGCACACGGGCTTCTGCATTGGAAAGTGAATTTTTAACCACTGGTCCACCAGAGAAGTCCCCAATTTTTTTTTACTAAAGTGTAGTTGATTTACAATGTTGTGCTGATCTCCACTGTACAGCAAAGTAACTCAGTTTATATATATATATATATATGTACACATCCTTTTTATGTATAGAATTTCCCTTTAAAACTAGTTTGGGGACATTTTAAAAACTTAGGAATTTAATCACTATATGCATAAATTGTCAGATTTCTAAGAATTTTTTTAGGTATTCAGGAATGTGTGGTTGGTTAGCTCAGGTAACCAAATTACTTTGTAAGGACATGGAATATGTTAAACTTATAAAGTATACTTTTAAGTGTTTAAAGGAGTCATTAACTACATTTATAAGTGGTACCAAACAGTTCATCAAGTACAATCATTTAAAGTGATTATTAAAATATACTTGTTTGCAAGTTGAACATAAACTTAAGGAAGAACTGAGCTTCTGATTTGCATCTTTAACATAGGGAACACAAATTTCAAAAAGCCAAAGTAGACCCTACTCAGCCATATAGTCTTTGAGTTTTACTTTTTCTTGGAGCGTATTTAGCTGAATTCATCTGCCACCACCGCAGTGGCCTTTATAGCCTTCTTTTCTGGCACAAAAAGGACATTTAAAAAATTCACACCAACACTGCAAGACTGGTCCATTTTCTGGACTGCTTTCATCTACCCAGTACAGAGCAGATTGGGTGGTTATATTTCCTGCTCTTGCCATGTTTGCTGGTTTTACTACTAAGCCTTCAGAAGGGAGAATGGCTCTGCTGATGAAATAGCAGAGGCCGGGCTCAAGGCACAGAGCTGGCAGGGACTGACTCCGAAATTGTCTCTCCTCAGCGCCCTCCTTTCTCTCCATTGTTCCACCTCCAGATGGGTCATTCTGCATTCTGGAGGAACTGAGAAAGGGGAGTAGGGCTTCCCTGAGGCCACTGTGGTGGTGGCAGACGAATTCAGCTAAATACGCTCCAAGAAAAAGTAAAACTCTGAAACTATATAGCTGAGTCTCCATCCTCAATAGGGACTTTTCCTCCCTGGCCAAATTTGGAATTTTGAGACTACATATTTCCAAGTAAGATGGCTTTTTAAAAACAACAGATTGTTAAGCAACTGTTTCCTTCAATAAATCAGGCTGCTTGCCTGGAAATGTGTGTGTGTGTGTGTGTAAACACATGTGTTCATGGTGAGGAGGAGAAGTTATGTTAGTGGGATTAGGACTGCTGTATTTTACCAGTTACAGATTCTCTGGGGACCAGAATGCCTCGTGTGAAATACAAATATTTTTTAGTAGAAATAAAAAACAAGATAATGTTGGGACTTCCCTGGTGGTCCAGTGGTTAAGAATTCACCTTGCAATGCAGGGTACACAGGTTCTATCCTTAGTCTGGGAACTAAGATCCCACATGCCACGGAGTAACTAAGCCTGCTGCAAGCTGCAACTACGGAGCCCATGCACCACAACTGGAGAGCCCGTGTGCTGCATCTAAGACCTGATGCAGCCTATGCTATGCTATGTTAAGTCGCTTCAGTCATGTCTGACTCTGTGCAACCCCAAAGACGGCAGCCCACCAGGCTCCCCCGCCCCTGGGATTCTCCAGGCAAGAACACTGGAGTGGGTTGCCATTAACTGAAAACAACAATATAATGTAACAATTACTTGGAATCAGTCACTTGGGTACTGGGTGCATTTGGCTTGGGCTTTTTGTTTGTTTATTTTTTAAATTTTATTGGAGTATAGTTGATTTACAACATTGTGTTAGTTTCAGGTGTACAGCAGAGTGATTCAGTAATACATATACATATATTCATTCTTTTCCAGATTCTTTTCCCATATAAGTTATTACACAGTATTGAGTAGAGTTACCTGTGCTGTTAAGTAGGTCCTTGTTGGTTATTTATTTTATTGATATGTATAGCAGTGCATGTGTGCGTTAGTCCCATGGCTTGGGAGCTGTTGGATGTATGTCATAGTGTATTGAAAGGTTTGTAACAAAGATCTTAAGAATAGGTGGAATAGAGGCAGAGACGTGGAAGGAGAAGATGAGCATAGAAAACGAGATGTCAAGGAACTGGAGACAAATTTGTGCCCACTAGCTTAGCAGTTCTGAAGACTAAGGGGTTGGGAGGTATGATTTCAAGGTGCTATAATTCCCAGGTTGCCTGCCCCTGGAGGCTCAGCTGGGAGCCTGCCAATGAGTGCTCCAGCTGCCACTGGGCATACCTGGCACATTGAAGTCTTAATAAATGTTCACTGAACACAATTTGTTTTCAGAGCAAAGGAATGGGGCTAGGGAAATATACAAATCACAACTCTGGAAAGCTTATAAAACAATTTATTTTAAAACTCTCCAGAGAGGGGGAATTTACTACCTATCGAGACAGCCTGTCCCATTTTCTGGCAGCTCTAAATATTAAAAATTCTCCTATAGAGAACCTAATCTATTTCTCTGTCACTGCAGCAATTTGCTGATGCCCTATCACTTTGAGCCATTCAGAGTAAATCCAATTCCTCATCACACCCAACTTTGTAAATATTTTCAGTGTTTCATGCCCCCTTCCCTCCAAAATTGCCTCAACAGACAATAACACGAGCTATAAAATGGCTTCTAAAGTTTGACCCAATAATTTTCAGTTGGTAAAATATGCTAAATGGAAATCAGTCAAAGTGAGAAGGAGTAAATTTGTGCAACCTGTCTATATTTGTCTTTGTGTGGCAAAAAAAAAAAAATATATATATATAGAAATTGTAGAAATAATACAAATTTCCCCAAACTGAGAATGACTAAACAAATGATGGGGCAGCTATTTATAATGCATTAACTGAAGCATCAAGTCATCACTTTAGCTGAAGACAAATATACAAAAATTATATTGATGCATAGAAATTTGTGTGGGGAATGATAAATGAAGAAAAGAGAACATTAGGACCTCCCTGCTGATCCAGTGTTTAAGAATCTGCTTTCCAATGCAGGCGGCACGGGTTTGATCCTTGGGTCACTAAGAGTCGGACAGAACTGAGAGACTTCACTTTCACTTTTCACTTTCATGCATTGGAGAAGGAAATGGCAACCCAGTCCAGTGTTCTTGCCTGGAGAATCCTAGGGGGGAGCCTGGTGGGCTGCCGTCTATGGGGTCACACAGAGTCGGACACAACTGGAGCGACTTAGCAGCAGCAGCAAAGTCCATAAGTGAATCTGGAGCCTTTCCAGAACTCTGTCTCCAAACCAGTGCTTCCTTCAAATTCATCTAGCCCAGTGAACTATGCCTGACACAGAAGACATTCCACATGTGTTGTTTTTTTAAAGTATAATTGAATATAACATCATACCAGCTTCAGGTATAGGACACAATAGTTCAGTATTTGTATGTGCTGCAAAATGATTACCAGAATAAGTCTACATCTGTCACCGTACATAGTTACACAAAATTTTTTTCTTGTGATGAGAACTTTTAAGAACTACTCTCTAGGCAACTTTCAAATATGTAATACAGTGTTATAAATTATTGTCATCAGTAATTACAATATATGTTCAGTTCAGTCACTCAGTCATGTCCGACTCTCTGCGACCCCATGAACTGCAGCACGCCAGGCCTCCCCCTCCATCACCAACTCCCAGAGTCTACCCAAACTCATGTCCACTGAGTCGGTGATGCCATCCAACCATCTCATCCTCTGTTGTCCACTTCTCCTCCTGCCCTCAATCTTTCCCAGTATCAGGGTCTTTTCAAATGAGTCAGCTCTCTGCATCAGGTGGCCAAAGTACCGGAGTTTCAGCTTCAACATCAGTCCTTCCAAGGAACACCCAAGACTGATCTCCTTTAGGATGGACTGGTTGGATCTCCTTGCAGTCCAAGGGACTCTCAAGAGTCTTCTCCAACACCACAGTTCAAAAGCATCAATTCTTCTGCACTCAGCTTGCTTTATAGTGCAACTCACATCCATACATGACAATTGGAAAAACCATAGCCTTGACTAGACGGACCTTTGTTGGCAAAGTAATGTCTCTGCTTTTTAATATGCTGTCTAGGTTGGTCATAACTTTCCTTCCAAGGAGTAAGCGTCTTTTAATTTCATGGCTGCAATCACCATCTGCAGTGATTTTACAGCCCCCAAAAATAAAGTCTGATATTGTTTCCCCATCTATTTGCCATGAAGTGATAAGACTGGATGCCATGATCTTAGTTTTCTGAATGTTGAGCTTTAAGGCAGCTTTTTCACTCTCCTCTTTCACTTTCATCAAGACGCTCTTTAATTCTTCTTCACTTTCTGCCATAAGGGTGGTGTCATCTGCATATCTGAGGTTATTGATATTTCTCCCGGCAATCTTGATTCCAGCCTGTGCTTCCTCCAGCCAAGCATTTCTCATGATGTATTCTGCATATAAGTTAAATAAGCAGGGTGACAATATACAGCCTTGATGTACTTCTTTTCCTATTTGGAACCAGTCTGTTGTTCCATGTCCAGTTCTAACTGTTGCTTCCGAACCTGCATACAGGTTTCTCAAGAGGTAGGTCAGGTGGTCTGGTATTCCCATCTCTGTCAGAATTTTCCACAGTTTGTTGTGATCCACACAGTCAAAGGCTTTGGCATTGCTTTTTTGATGATCCAGTGGATGTTGGCAATTTGATCTCTGGTTCCTCTGCCTTTTCTAAAACCAGCTTGAATATCTGGAAGTTCACGGTTCACATATTGCTGAAGCCTGGCTTGAGAATTTTGAGCATTACTTTATTAGCATGTGAGATGATGTCACCAATAATGTACATTGCATACTCATGACTTATTGTGTAAGTTTGTATCTTTTGATTCGCTTCATCCACTTCACCCACCTACCCACCCACCTCTTGCAAGGCAACCAGCAATCTGTACTCCGTATCTACAAGATTTTTTTTAAAGTGAGATCACATGACGTCTTTCTCATACTTATTTTACTTAGCATAATGCCTCCCCTGGTGGCTCAGAGGGTAAAGAATTCACCTGCAATGTGGGAAACCTGGTTCAATCCCTGGGTTGGGAAGATCCCCTGGAGAAGGGCATGGCAACCCACTCCAGTATTCTTCCCTGGATAATCCCCATGGACAAAGAAGCCTGGCAGACTACAGTCCATGGGGTTGCAAAGAGATGGACACAACTGAGCAACTAAGTACACACACTCACACACTCACACACACATATATACCATATTTCCTTTGTCCATCTATCAACAGATAGTTGGGCAGTTTCTGTGTCTTGGCTATTGTAAGTAATTCAGCAATGAACATAGACATTCACATATCTTTTCTCCAGGAAGAAATGAAAGCTAAGCAGTGGACTCCACGCCTTGGCCTACTCACTTGTTCCTGGTTTCTATCTCTCACCTGTTACCACCACCATTCCTATTATGTGGGGATTTCTGCTCTCTTTACAGTCTTCAGAGCTTCCCTGGTAGCACAGCTGGTAAAGAATCTGCCTGCAATTCAGGAGACCCTGGTTCAATTCCTGAGTTGGGAAGATCTGTTGGAGAAGGGCTAGGCTACCCACTCCAGTATTCTTGGATTTCCCTGGTGGCTCAGCTGGTAAAGAATCTGCCTGCAATGCAAGACCTGGGTTCAATCCTTGGGTTGGGAAGATCCCCTGGAGAAGGGAACAGCTACCCACTCCAGTATTCTGGCCTGGAGAATTCCATAGACTGTATAGTCCATGGGGTTGCAAAGAGTCAGACACGACCGAGTGACTTTCACTTTACAGTCTTCACCTAGTTTGGTGACATCTTTTGGACACTAGCTGGGATACAGCAGTGATAAAAGAGACAAGATCCTTGACTTTTTATGAAGCTTAATTTCAAATGATATGTGGTGGTAGAGGTGAGTCTATTGAGAAACAGGAAATAATCAAAGAAATAATCAGATAGAGACAAATGCTGGAAGGAAAACAAGACAGAAAACATACATTATTTGGAGGGACAACAGATGAGAGACCAGTTTAGCCCACTTTAGTTGAGGGAAGACATTTGAGAATGCAACATTTTAGTTATGATCGAAAGATGAGAGCCAGACCCTAGAACTGTGAAAAGAAGCCTCCAGGGAGAAGGAATATTCCAAATTAGGAATAAGCAAGGCCTGTGTGAAGAACTGAAAGGCCGCATGACTGGAGGCTCACTAGTGGCTTCCCACATCAGTGGAGTGGTAAGAGGTGAGGCTGGAGAGAGGAGAAAAGCAGTCATGATACAAAGGGGAGGCCATTAGAAGAGGCTGATGGGATCTGATTGGAGTATTTTTTTTTTAACTGAAAGATAATTGCTTTATAATGTTGTGTTGATTTCTGCTGTACATCAATGAGGATCAGCCATAGTTATATATGTATATCCCCTCCTTTTTGAGCCTCTCTCCCTCCATCTTCCCATCCCACCTCTCTAGGTCACTACAGAGCACCTGGCTAGGCTCCTTGTGTTATACATCAGCTTCCCACCAACTATCTATTTTACACATGATAGTGCATATATGTCAGGGCTACTTTCTCAACTCGTCCTTCCCCAGCTTTGTCCACAAGTCCATTGTCTACATGTGCATCCCCATTTCATCCACACAAACGGGTTCATCGGTATTATTTTTCTAGATTCCATACATATGAATTAATATACAATATGTGTTTTTCTCTTTCTGACTTACTTCACTCTGTATAACAGGTTCTAGGTTCATCCACCTCTCTACAACTGACTCAAATTTGTTCTTTTATGACTTAGTAATATTCCATTATATATGTGTACCACAACTTCTTTGATCCATGGGGGTGGCAGTTTAGTCGCTAAGTCGTGTCCAATTCTCGTGACCCTATGGACTGTAGCCTTCCAATTGCCTCTCTCCATAGGATTTCCCAGGCAAGAATACTGGAGTGGGTTGTCATTTCCTTCTCCAGGGGATCTTCCTGACCCAGGGATCAAACCCAGGTCTCCTGCATTGCAGGCAGTCTCCTGCATTGCAAGTGGATTCTTTACCAGCTGAGCTACCAGGGAAGATTCTTTATCCATATACCTTGAGAAAACTACAATTTAAAAAGACACATGTGCCCCAATGTTCATTGCAGCATTATTCACCATAGCCAGGACATGGAAGCAACCTAGATGTCCAATGACAGATGAATGGATAATGATCAGGGTTTTTAGAAGATCACTCTGGTGAGGGTGCAGAGAACAGCTTCTTAGGTGGCAAGAGTGGAGCAGGTAGGCCAGTACGGAAATGAATGCATTAGTATAGGCAAGATGGTGGTGGTGTGGGCTTTGGTGTCACCTCGTTCAAAGCAGACAAGCTATAAATGTTTAAAGGAATATTACCAATAAAATAAAACCAAACCTAAGGGGAAATTAAACAAAAAATAGAATCAGCACATATATACTACACAGATTTCTTATCCTGAAATACCTAAGGTTTGGCCCCCAGTTTCCTTGGAAAGCACGAGTAACAAGAATATGTTCTCTCAAACCAATACAATATTGTAATTAGGCTCCAATTAACACAAATTAATTTATATTTTAAAAAAAAGAATCTGTTCTCTCCAGTCTGTCCCTTCCTGTCCCCCAAATTCCCCTTTGTGGTCCTTCACTAATTCCCCCTTACCTTGAGGCATGCAGCTCAAGCAGAGCCCTAGTCCCTTCTAGTCTCCAAGTGGACAAATACTGAGCAGCCTGAAGTCCCAACCCTATGTAGAACGGCCATTACATCTCTTGGTGCACACAAGCCAGGTAATAAACATTACAGACACAAATGTTTCTTTCACCATCTCTCATGTTTGCATAACAGTACTTCCCAAAAGAACCATACTGGAAATTTCCTGGCAATTATTGTAACTATTATTTATTCTAGAACAAGACTAGTGGGGGAAATGGTTTCAATGCCTGACCACAGTGATATATTTATCACTTTTAGAAACTCTTTCCAGCACTGGTTACTACAAAAATAAAGTTAACACTTTTTAATAATCCTTTTTAAAAAATGTATCTGTCTGTACCAGGTCTTAGTTGCAGCACATGGGATCTAGTTCCCTGATCAGGGTTCAAACTTCATTCGAAGTGTGGAGTCTTAACTACTGGACCACCAGAGAAGTCCCAAAGTTAACCCTTTTTAACATGATGGTTCAGTTCAGTTGCTCAGTCGTGTCCGACTCTGCAACCCCATGGACTACAGCATGCCACGCTTCCCTGTCCTAACCTAACATGTTAACCTAACATGATGGTTAGGTGGTGGAAAAGGTGATGTAGTTTTCAAAGGACTTCCTGTATGGACTCTCGCTTGACAGCTTGGATGAAACCCTATGACAGTGGTTGAGAATGAAGGCTCTGTTGTCAGGCTGCTGGGGTTCAAATTCTGGCTTCTCCACTTACTGTATAGCTTACAGCTTGTTTTTTAATTTCAAATAAGCCAGAATCTCATCTGTAAAATGCGAGTTTGTTAAACTCCAAAGAATCTGAAATTGGTGAAATATAGTGAGAACTTTTAGTGAATGCTGGAGAGAGTTTTTAGGTCTGGTCTATTGCCAGTCTCTATTTCCTCCATTTTAATCTTTCTACTTCACAATCTCCCCAAAACGTTCACATCAACACACACACTATCACACAGATGCACAGGTATTAGGTAAGAGCCTGCATCCCTGGAGAAAGTGGCATTTAACCACTATATGCATATCTGTCTCCTTATTTACTTAAATAAACCTTTCTAATTTAGCACAGATTAAAACTCCTGGAAAGGAATAACTTGATTTCAGAGCCTGCATCTAAACCCCTCACCCGTAGGCTCAAAAACTTTCAATAACTCCCTTTTTCCCATGGGGGGAAAAATATCCACTCGTTTTTTTCCCCCAGGATCTCACAGATTATAAAAGCCAGCTTTGTGGGAAACTCGGATTCTACCAACTGTTCCCCAAACAATTTGTTTGAGTATAAAGAATGTTAAGATCTAATGAGGAAAAGTTCAGACTCTGTCAACACTGGGAATGGGTGAGCTGGGTTTGAAACAAGTGAATAAGGTTCATAATAAACCCCCTAAGAAAATCTCCTAAATTCTGGCCTCTATAACCAGCCACTGGGTCCCATTTACAGAGTGGACACCAGGGGGTAGCAAAATCTCACTCTCCCAGTTCTCAGCACTGATTATAAGGAGGCTTGGGGAGGCTGGATGTCTAGCGAGCTCATAACCCATTGATGGACAAGAGCTCCAGCTCCCTGCCTCTGACTGTGCTGGAAAGATGGGCACTGAGGTTTGCTGCCCTAGATTTTTTTTTTTTTTTTTTTGACGCTATGGAGCAGAGGGATCTTCTTGCCTCCAAAAGAATGAATATTTTCTCTCCTGTTTTCCAGATCCGGCGGAGAGGAGAAAAGGGCGGAGATTAGCGTTCAGAGGAGGTGAGAGAAGAGCCCATCACCTAGGCGACGCCCCCTCTATCCCCACCCTTCCGCCTGCCTCCGTTCCAAAGACTGCCCTCAGGCTCCAGTCTCCTGGCTTCGTCGGAGCTGCATCCCAGGCAGGACGTTTTCCAAACGTCACCCTCTCCCCAGTCGCAGTGGTACCTGCATTCACGTCCGTCTCTGGGGTCTATTTGGCTCTCCTATCTTCTCAAATGCCCACTCTTTAGAAGTGCCCCTGCCCACCCCTGCACGGCTTCCAGGTGCCTGCTCAGAGGAGGAGCAAAGCATCTCCTCGCCATGCCTAAGCCTCCTCTGACCCTCCTGGGGGACCCTCGCCAGGGCTTCATTTGCCATCCAGACGAGGTGGAGGATGGGTGAGACTAGAACTTTCTTAACTAGCCTACCCCCTTTGTCTACTGCGTCAGATTGCCATCCCCGCCACCAAGAGCTCTAGCGGCCCCAGGAGACTGACTTTCGCCACCCCCACAGAAGGAAGGGTCTGGAATCCGGAGGTGGGGCTGCTGAACAGGGTCTGGTGCCTTCCCTCCGCTAGCTAAGGGAGAGGATGAGAGATTCAGAGGGGAAGGGGCAGCGAGGAAAGAACTCAGAAAACGTCCGCCTAGGCAGGAGGATCCTGATCCCGGGACTCTGCGCGCATTCAGCCTGGACGTCCAATCCCCCTCCCCAAGCCTTCTCCGCTGCCTAATTCCCCCACGCCCCCGCCCTCCCCAGGCCGCACAGAGGAGCCCATTGTCGGAGCCCGAAGGCTCGAGGCCGGAGGAGATGGGAGGGGAAGGAGGAGGGCAGGCAAGCCCCTGGAGAGGGGGAGGAATCCCCCGATTTTCCTGCCCCCAGCTCCGAGGGAAGCTAGCAGGGGCTGTGTGTGTGTGTGTGTGTGTGTGTGTGTGTGTGTGTGTTGTGAGCGGGGGGTGGGGTTCTCTTCTGAGCTCCAGGTGCTGCCAGTGCTGCCAAAGTCTGGCAACCGAGGGGAGAAGAGGTTCCCAAGCGAGTTAGACTCAGGAGGCTTCCGGCCATCAAATGACTCCAATCCTAGGCTGAGGACCCCAGGGAATTCACGCACGCCCCAGTCTCTGGACAGTCCCTTGCGGAGACTAAACTGATCGCCTAGGGAGCTAGGCGGAGGCGGGAAAAGAGGGGCATCTTCGGCGGGACGGGCCTCCGAGGGTCAGGGTCGGGGAGACGGGCTGGAGGGCGGGGCGGAGGTGGAAGAGGGTTGCGGGAGAGCCGGGGAGATCCTCTGGGGGCGTCGGGGGGAGCGGCCAGAGGCCCGGCGCGGGAGAGGGCGTCCCGGCAGGGGGTCGGACGCGGAGGCGGAGGCGGGCACTGCAGGGCGGGGCGAGGAGGGGCGGCCGTCTCGACCCTCCCTGGTGGGGCCCCGCGGCCTGGGAGCCCGAGCGGGCCGAGCCGCCACCGCGGCCGGAGCTGTCCCCTAGCCAGACCCGGCGAGACGCGAGCGGCGGGAGGGAGGCGGCGGCGCGCTCGGCCCCGCCCGCCGGCCCGAGCGTCGGACGCGGCCGCGAGCCGAGCCATGGTGAGTCCCGCGTCGCCACCCGGTGTCCCCTCCGCTTTCGCGCCGTCCTCTGCGGATCGCCAGCCCCAAGCTGGGTGCCTCCTGCTCCAGCTTGGAACTCTTGAGCGCTCCTGAGACTCTCCTTCCTCCCATCCCCCCTTCTTTTCTTTGATCTGCCTGTCTGCCCCACTGACTGACCCCACTGGGCACTGCCCTCACTCCTTTCTTCCCCTTTTCTTCGCGCCCTCCCCCAACCTCCCTTAGGTCTCTCCCCCTAATCCACATACCTCCCCTCGCCCTCCTCTGTCCTGACTTGTGCTTTCCTTTGCAGGATCTTCCCTCCCCCTCCCAGTCCCAACTCCTTACCCGCGGGAGACCCCTGCGGGTTCGTGCTGCAGCGGCCCTGGAGGGGGGCCCGGCCTTGGGTCATGAGAAATGACCTGCCTGGAACCACCATTTTCCATCCCGGGCCCCACCCCGGGCCCACCCATCCGGCCCTGGGGGACCGGCCACAGCTGCGGCTGGGTTGGGGCCAGGGACCTCGTCAAAAAGGGAAATTCCCGTGGAGAAAGAGATGTTGCCTCAGAATAGTGGACAGAGTGGGGAGGGGGCCCACAGTGCCAGGGGGCGTAACGATGCCGGAGCCGACCCGAGATGCGATGGGGGAGGAGTGCCCCGGAGCTCCCGCTGCAGGGAAGCGAAGCACTGTCTCGGAGCATTCCCGCTGCAGCGGGTTGGGGACCCTGGCAGCAGCAACTCGAGGGCACAGGAAGCAGGAGAGCGCTGCTAGAGGATGGCAGTGCCTATAGGAGTGGACATGGTCCTGTGAACTTTCACTCCAAAAGAACTCTCTAAAGAGTCATTGCAGGTGTGGGCACTGCCAGGGAGAGCGCCCACTGCGGAGGGAGGGGGGGGGGCACGGCCATGGGGGCGCTCACAGCACGGAGTGGAGGAGGGGGGAGAGGCCCTGCCAGGGGGCGCTCACAGCAGGGAGTGGAGGAGGGGTAGGAGCACCACCGGGGTTGTTCCTCTACAGAAGGAAGGGCAGCCCCTGGCAGGGAGACTGGAACAAGAAGAAAGAGGAACTGGGCCAGGGAGAGCTGACTCAGTCTCTCTGCTCTTCTCTTTGGTCCGGGCCGGCTGGAGGCCGGGTCGCTGAGCTCCTGCCCGCCCTTTCCCACCCCAGACCCCTCCTCCCCTCCTGCCGCTGCCGTTTCCTGTGGCTGAGACTCTCACTCAGCCATGAGCTCACCGCCCCTAATGGGTTGCAGCTGCCTCGCCGCTCCAGCTCTAGCTCCCCCTTCCAGGCCTCCGAGGGGACAGCCCACTCTGCCTCACCCCGCCCATCCCCACCCTCCCCCACCCACGCTCCCGGAGCTGGCCGGGTCCCCGGAACACTGGGGGGTCTGTCTGCTCGCCCACACACCTTGGGGCCGGGTCTCGGTGCTGACGCACTGACTGTCGCTCTCTGGAGTGGCTGCCTCGCTTCTCTGACTGTCGGGATAGGCTTGTAACACCCAGGCTGGAAGGATTCAAAGTAAAGTATGCGGTTTTATCCTCAGGGCAGAGCCGGCGGAGTAGGGGGTGGGGAGGGCAATGCAGAGTAGAGAACTAAGTAAACACTTCAATTCGAGCATCACCCTTGCCCAGTTACAGCAAAGAAATCTGATAAAAGGAATTTCAAAGCCACCTTGAAAGAGAAGTAAGTTTGTAAAGGAATAGCCTAAGGGGTGGCTGTTTAGGTTCTGAGATGGAGAAAGATATCCAACTGATTCACTTAGGGAGGTGAGTCTAGAGGAAACAGGGCTGAGAACTTTTGAGTGGCCCAGGATGGAGGTTGTTAGACAGGCCTTACAGAAATCAGAAAATATTTCAGCTCCAATACATACCAGCAAAGCCTCCTCCTCCCTTCCCTACGTGTTCCTTTTGTGACTTTTCCTTCTTTCAGCTGTCCCCACCCAAGTCTTTGTAACCTAATCCAGCACACTCAGGGAATGAGTGATTCCTTGAGAGCCACTGGAGAGGATGAGGGGTGCTAGAAAGACTCAAGACAGATAGCCCTTCAGTCCTTCTTCCCACCCAATGACCATTAGCATATGATTGCTCATGGGTGGTGGCACCTCTACTTAAGAAGGGGGTCTCTGGTTGGTAGTGATTCCCTGGTAGCTCAGACAGCAAAGCATCTGCCCGCAATGCAAGAGACCTGGGTTCAATCCCTGGGTCGGGAAGATCCCCTGGAGAAGGAAATGGCAACCCACTCCAGTACTCTTGCCTAGAAAATTCCATGGATGGAGGAGCCTGGTGGGCTACAGTCCATGGGGTCACAAAGAGTCGGACACGACTGAGTGACTTCACGACAACATGACTCTGGTTGGCAGGCCCTGTGAGGAGGGACTAGTAGAATGGCTGTATCAAAAGGCTTCACCCTGCAGAACTCTCAGCCACCTGTGACTTCCCTGATGGCCCAGGGGCCCATCTCTTCTTGAGAAAGAGGGCCTATGCAATTATCCCAATGTACAAAAACCAAGTTCAGCCCTGATAAAAGACATTCACAGAAAAGTCTCCCCGGATCTCCAAAACCAAGGTCTCAGAGTGCACTCTGATTGGCCCAGCCCCACTCCCATCTCATTCAGCCAGCATTTCCTGAATGTTGCCTCTCTACACACACTTTGTACGTGATGGGGCCCCTGGGGGACAACACCAGCCTTTAAGGAACCATGCTTGGGTGCTAGGGATCCACTGTCTGATCTTGTCTCTTCCAGGAGCCTGAGCCAGTAGAGGACTGTGTGCAGAGTACTCTAGCGGCCCTTTACCCACCTTTCGAGGCAACAGCCCCCACACTGTTGGGCCAAGTGTTCCAGGTGGTGGAGAGGACTTATCGGGAGGATGCGCTGAGATACACACTGGACTTCCTGGTGCCTGCCAAGCACCTGCTTGCCAAGATCCAGCAGGAAGCCTGTGTAAGTGAACACGTTCCTGTTTTGTCTCCCCTAAGATCCACTGCCTCACCCCAGGCACCAGTCAGACTAATTTCCCCCCACCTGGAGACACTGCCTGCCCAATACTGATGCCCCCAGAGACACTTACCACTCAGATACTAACACATAGACACTCATCTTCCTAAATAGTGATCCCTGAGAAACATCAACTCCCAAAGATGTTGACCCTCCAGACCAAATTCCAGACATTTCCCTCCTCATATCAATTTTTTCAAGATACTGACTCCCCCAAGAATGACTCAACAAAGTCACTTCTACAGCTCTAAAGACCTCCTAAGAGTCTCCAACTCCTCCAAAACAATAGCATCTGCTGACCATATCTTTATAATGACTCAGTTCTGCCCCTCCTACTCGTGGAACCAGCTTCCTAGAGAAGCTTCCTACCACCAGAAAACCGATCAGTTCCAATCCTTCCCTCTGTCACATGCACACAGCAAGATATCTCCTCCTGCACCCCTGGAGTCTTAACCCACCAGGCATAAGGCCACTCCTGCCTAGGCTAGTCCCATTCTAACTAGCCTCTCCTGCTGGCTTCATCTGCAGAGGAAGCCTGAGCACAGCCTGCCCTCTATCTCCCCAGGCCCAGTACAGCGGTTTCCTCTTCTTCCACGAGGGCTGGCCCCTCTGCCTGCACGAGCAGGTAGTGGTGCAGCTGGCCGCCCTCCCCTGGCAGCTGCTGCGCCCGGGAGACTTCTACCTGCAAGTGGTACCCTCAGCAGCCCAAGCACCCCGCCTAGCACTCAAGTGCCTGGCCCCAGGGGGTGGGCGAGTGCAGGAGCTGCCTGTGCCTAATGAGGCTTGTGCATACCTGTTCACACCTGAGTGGCTACAAGGCATCAATAAGGACAGGCCAACAGGTCGCCTCAGCACCTGCCTTCTGTCTGCGCCCTCTGGGATTCAGCGACTGCCCTGGGCTGAGCTCATCTGCCCTCGATTTGTGCACAAAGGAGGCCTCATGGTTGGACATCGGCCAAGCACACTACCCCCAGAACTGCCCTCGGGGCCCCCGGGGCTCCCCAGCCCTCCACTCCCAGAGGAAGCCTTGGGCACCCGGAGTCCCGGGGATGGGCACAATGCCCCCGCTGAAGGACCTGAGGGCGAGTATGTGGAGCTGCTGGAGGTGACACTGCCTGTGAGGGGGAGCCCCATGGATGCTGAAGGCTCCTCTGGCCTCTCCCGGACCCGGACAGTACCCACACGCAAGGGTGCTGGAGGGAAGGGCCGGCATCGGAGACACCGGGCATGGATGCACCAGAAGGGTCTGGGGCCTCGGGACCAGGATGGAGCCCGGCCACCTGGTGAAGGGAGCAGCACTGGAGCCTCCCCTGGGTCTCCCCCGGGAGCTGAGGTTGAGGCTTTCCCAGAGGCAGCAGCCCTGGAGGTATCTGAGCCCCTGGCAGAGGCACTGGGAGAAGCCTCCGAGTCTTGCCCTCTGAGGCCAGGCGAGGTTGGAGCAGGACCAGGCCAAGGGGCTGAAGGGCTGCCTGGTACCCCTCGGAGAACAGGCAAAGGAAACAGGAGAAAGAAGCGAGCTGCAGGCAGAGGGGCTCTTAACCGAGGAGGGGACAGTGCCCCACTGAGCCCTGGGGACAAGGAAGAGACCAGCCACCAGGAAGCCCTTGTCAGCCTGCCCCCACCAAACGAACACGAGCTTCCAGGATGCAGCCCAGTTAAGGAGGAACATGAAGGCTCGGGGAAGCCAGAACCTGAGCCAAGAGAGGAGCTCAAACCACCAGATGAAAAAGAGCCTCGGTCCCAAGAAGTCTGCGGGCCTGTAGAAGAAAGGGCCAGAGAAAGAGAACAGGAGGGGCTAAGCCTGGTGTGCATGGCAGGTGAGACAACATTGAGGCCAGTAGGGCAAGGGCCGGGCTAGGTGGAGTCTAGGGAAGGGGGCTAGAGGAAAAGCAGAAGTGAGGCTGGGAGTGGAACAGCCAGACCTGTCCTCACTTCAGGCCCATAGCTCTGCCCTGTGTCTGCAGCGCCCAACGATCCAGAAGGGCTCCTCTCCGACCCCCTAAAACCACCCCCAGAGACTGTGCAAGAAGTGAAAGGGGAGAGCATTCCGGAAGAAGGGCCCCCAGTCTCCATCTCTGATGACCCTGGTGTAGCTTGGGACTTACTGGCATCTGGATTCCTCATCCTGACTGGTCAGTGGGCAGCAGTGGCTGAAGGGAAGGGGTTGAAAAAGCCTCTAAGGAAAAGCCTCCAAGGTGGGCTGCAGAGGGAGGCGGGGTAGATGGGAGGTAGCCAAGGCCTGCCCTCAGCCAGGACAGCCTGGCCATTTTGTGTCCTTAGGAGGGGTGGACCAGAGTGGGCGAGCTCTGCTGACCATTACCCCACCGTGCCCTCCCGAGGAGCCCCCACCCTCCCAAGACGTGCTGAGCACTGCTCTTCATTACCTTCACTCACTGCTCAGGTAACTGAGGCCCAGGCTGCCACCCTGCACAGTAACCTCCTGGGTCATAAGGACCCTGCCCTCTTCTTTCCACAGGACACTGACCTCTAGGACACCTACTTCTACAACCCTCAGATTGTTCAGGTCATTGATGTCTGACCTTCCTGACCCCTGACTTGCAGAATGTCTTCATCAATCCTCAAAATCAACCCTGCTGACTTTCAGTCTCCTAAGATACTACCTAGATTATAAAAATGTTGATTTATTCATCCAACAACTATTTCTTGAGACCCAGAATCTATTAGGCTAGGTGCTGGATTGAATTCATATCCTTCTGGAGCACAGAATTCGTAACTTTTTAAACTCTGATCCCATGACCCAGTAGTTGTATGAATATAGACTCCTAATTGCTAGTCATCACTATCGCTTGGACACACATCCCAGGCTTTGTTTGATCCTTTGCCCATTTCTAGGATCTAACTTCTCCTGAGGATGAGTGACACTCACACACACACACACACACACACACACACACACTCTCTCTCTTTCCTTGGCTCTTCTGCCCCCACAGACCTGATCTACAGATATTGGGGCTATCTGTCCTGCTGGATCTTCGCAAGGCACCCCCACTGCCTCCAGCTCTCATTCCTGTCCTGAGTCAACTTCAGGTAACCAACCCCTTGAGATGATTACTTCTTCTGGGCCCTAACTCTTTCCTAGTGGTCATTCCAGGCCACCTAGTCACCTGTAGTTTAGGGTTATTCTTCTCTGCCTTCAGGACTCGGGAGACCCTCCCCTCATTCAGCGGCTCTTGCTTCTCACTCTTGATGAGCCTCCAGCTGAACTCCATGGACTTCAGGTTTGAGCTCCTCATTCCCACCTAGTTCCCATCAGTGATGGAGAGAGAAGAGGCTAGTTGGAGCCCCTGGTCAATCCCTGAATCCCTAGGTGCCCAGGCCCAAAACCCCCTGTCTTCATGTGTCTACAGGGTGCTGAGTTGCTATCAGAGGGCGATCTGAAAAGAGTGGCCAAGCCAGAGGAGCTGCAGTGGGACTTGGGAGGTCACAGGGAGCCCTCTCCTAGTCACTGGGTAGAGACACACCAGGTAAGCTTCCTCTCCCACACCCAGGACACTGGGAGCCAGGAGTGACCCAGCAGAGGACATTTCTAGGAAAAAATGGCAAATGAGACTTGACCAAGGGGCTGGGAAAGAGTGGTTTCCCTTCCATTTAGTTCAATAAGTAGTTATGGTTCACAATTCAACACCTGTTTATTAGCAAATTTAATAAGTATTTATGAGCAAAAGATTGTGCGTGTACCCTGGGCTGCTGGGAAGATGGGAGGAATATATTAAATAAATTCTTTTTTTCCTTCTAGTTTTGAGATATAGTTGACATACAGCACTGAACAAGTTTGAGGTATACAACACAGTGATTTACATACAATCATGAAGTGATTACCACACTAGTGAATATTCATCATCTCATACAGATACAAAATTAAAGAAATAGGAAGATTGTTTTCCTTGTGATGAAAACTGTTAGGATTTACTCTTAACAACTTCCATATTTAACATACAGCAGTGTTAATTATATTGTGTTGTACATCACTTCCCTAGTACACAGCACATTTTGTAACTGGAAGTTTTAACTTTTGATTGAGTGAGTGAGTGAAAATCGCTCAGTTGTCCAACTCTTTGCAACCCCATGGACTATACAATCCATGGAGTTCTCCAGGCCAGAATGCTGGAATGGGTAGCCTTTCCCTTCTCCAGGTGATCTTCCCAACCCAGGGATAGAACCCAGGTCTCCCACATGGCAGGAGGATTCTTTACCAGCTGAGCCACCAGGGAAGCCCAAGAATACTGGAGTGAGTAGCCTAGCCCTTCTCCAGGGGATCTTCCTGACCCAGGAATTGAACCAGGGTCTCTTGCCTTGCAGGCAGATTCTTTACCAGCTGAGCTATCAGGGTAGCCCTGATCATCTTTGTCCAATTCCCCCTCCCCCTCATCTACACCCTTTAAAAAAAACAAAAACCTGATCTCTTTTTCCATGAGTTTTTTGTTTATTTGTTTTTGAAGTATAATTGACCAACAACACTATTTTAGTTCCTGGTATACAAGAGTAGATTCAATATTTCCATACATTTCAAAATGATCACCATGATGTTTAATTAACATCTGTCACCATACAAAGGTATTACATAATTATTGACTATATTCCCCACACTGTACATTTCATACCTGTGGCTGATTTACTTTGCAACTGAAAGTTTGTACTTCTTAATCTCCCCCACCTATTTCTTTCGTCTCCCCACACCGCCCCCCCACCTATTTCTTTTCTCTCCCCACCCCCTCCCCTTTGGCAACCACCTGTTTTTTCTCTGTATCTATAACTTTGTTTCTGTTTTGTTATGTTTGTTCGTTTGTTTTTTAGATTCCACATATAAGTGAAATCCTTCAGTACTTGTATTTTTCTGTCTGACTTATTTCATTTAGCATAATACCCTCTAGGCCCATCCATGTTGTCACAAATGGCAAGATTTCATCCTTTTTACGGTTGAGTAATATTCGTGTGTGTGTGTGTGTGTGTGTGTACACCACATCTTCTTTAGCCATTCATCTACTGATGGGAACTTAAATTGGTTCCTTATCTTGGCTATTGTAATAATGCCACAATTAACATGCTGCTGCTACTGCTGCTAAGTCACTTCAGTCGTGTCCGACTCTGTGCGACCGCATAGACAGCAGCCCACCAGGCTCCCCTGTCCCTGGGATTCTCCAGGCAAGAATACTGGAGTGGGTTGCCATTTCCTTCTCCAACACATGAAAGTGAAAAGTGAAAGTGAAGCCGCTCAGTCGTGTCCGACTCTTAGCGACCCCATGGACTGCAGCCCACCAGGCTCCTCCGTCCATGGGATTTTCCAGGCAGAAGTACTGGAGTGGGTTGCCATTGCCTTCTCCGACAATTAACATAGAGGTGCATATATATTTTCTAATTGCTGTTTTCACTTTCTTTGTATTAAATACTCAGGAGTGGAATTGCTGGATCGTATGAGGATTATCCATACTGTTGTCCAGAGTGCCTACACACCAGTTTATATTCCCACCAATAGTGCATGAGGGTTCCCTTTTCTGCACATCCTCACCTATACTTATTCTGACAGATGTGAGGTGGTATCTCATGGTGGTTTTGATTTGCACATTCCTGTTTATTGATAATGTTGAGCATTGTTTTCGGTGCCCATTGGCCATGAAACGATGTCTGTATGTCTTCTTTGGAAAAATGTTTATTCAGATCCTCTGCCCATTTTTTAATTGGGTTGCTTGCTTATTTGATATTGAGTTGTATGAGTTCTTCATATAATTTGGATATTAACCCCTTATAGGATATATTGTTTGCAAATGTCCTCTCCCCTTCAGTAGGGAGTTTTTTCATTTTGTTGATGGTTTCCTTCACTGCACAAAGGTGATGTAGTTTGATGTAATCCCATTTGTTTATTTTTGCTTTTGTTTCCCTTCCCTAGAGATGTATCCAAAAAAATAATACTAAGATGTCAAGAAGCATATTGCTTATATTTTCTTCTAGAAGTTTTGTTATTTCAAGATTTACATTCAAGTGTTTAATCGATTTAGAATTTATCTTTGTGCATGGTGTGAAAAAGTAGTCCAGTTTGATGCTTTTGCAGGTAGCTATTCAGTACTCCCAACACCATTTATTGCAGAGATGGTCTTTTTCCATTGTACATTCTTGCCTCCTTTGTCACAGGTTAATTGGCCATATGTGTGTAGATTCATTTCTGGGTTCTCCATTCTGTTCCATTGATCTGTGTGTCTATTTCTGAGCCAGTATCATACTGTTTTGATTACTGTAACTTTGTAGTTACAGTTTGAAATCAGGGAGCATGGTACCTCCAACTTTGGTCTTCTTTCTCAAGATTGTTTTGGCTATCCAGAGTCTTTTGTATTTTCATATAAATTTTAAAATTATTTGTTCTGGTTCTGTGAAAAATGCCATTGATATTTTGATAGGGATTGCCTTGAATCTGTAGATTGTCTTGGGAAGTATGGACATTTTAACAATATTAATTCCACCAATCCATGAGCATGGTATATCTTTCAATCTGTTTGTGTCATCTTCAGTTTCTTTCATCAATGTGTTATACCAAGTACAAATCTTTTACCCCCTTAGTTAGGTTTATTCCTAGGCATTTTATTTGTTTTGATATTATTATAAATGGAACTGTTTTCATTTCTCTTTCTGATAGTTCATTGTTAGTGTATAAAAATGCAACCAATTTCTATATGTTAATTCAGTATCCAGTAATTTTATTGAACTCATTGGTGAGTTACAGTAGTTTTTTGGTGGCTTCTCTAGAATTTTCTATGTATAGTATCATATCATCTTCAAACAGTGACCATTTTACTTCTTCCTTTTCAGTTTGGATGCCTTTTTATTTCTTTTTCTTCTCTGATTGCTGTGTCTAGGACTTCCAAAACTATGTTGAATAAAACTGGTGTGAATGCATGTCCCTGTCTTGTTCCTCATCTTAGAAGAAATGCTTTCAGCTTTTCATCATTAAGTATGATGTTAGTTGTGGGTTTGTCATAATTGGGCTTTATGATGTTGAGGTGTTTCCCTCTTCACCCATTTTATTGAGAGTTTTTTTTTTTTAAATCATAAGTGGATATTGAATTTTGTGAAAAGTTTTTCCACATCTATCAAGATGATCATGTGATATTTAGCCTTCATTTTGTTACTGTGGTGTTTCATGTTGATTAATTTGCAGGTGTTGAACCATCCTTGCATATCTGGAATAAATCCCACTTAATCATGATGCATGGTCCTTTTAATGTATTGTTGGATTGGTTTACTAATGTTGTGTTGAGTGTTTTTGCATCTGTGTTCATTAGTGATATTGGCCTGTAATCTTCTCTTTTTGTGATTCTTAACATGACATTAAATAACATATCATTTTTGGTGGAAGATAAGTTAGAAACAACAGGAGAAGCATGCAGAATGTCACTGGGGTTCTAGAAAGAGCTGACTCAGAGGGGCTGATTCTGGTTCCATATGACCTGTAACAAGTTACTTACTTTTGGAGATGGTGCCTTCCTATACCTGCTCCCTGCACCAACATTCCAGCCTCAAGATTTTTGCCCACAAAGTACACCAATTGGGACATCTCTGATTTTATGAAATCTGAATGCTGTCTTCAAGAAAAGAGGTCTGAACATGACCTGAGCTGAGTATTAAAGGGGGTCTGTAACATGGTCTCTAAGCTGTGGATCAAAGGGGAAGCGCATCTGAATAGGCAGAGAGGTGGGTCTTATAGTGTGAAGAGGCAGTGCAGATGAGGGAAAGGAGATTCATGTTTACTAAGCTGTAAAATGTGTCAGCCCTATGCTAACTGCTTATGTAGGGTCATCTATTTAAACCTTTAAATCTGGTACGTCTTTACAGTTGAGAACACTGAGGTTCAGGGAATTTTCTGGACCTGCCTAAAGTCATATAGTTAGTAAGCAATAACCTACTTTCTAACTGAATCCAGCATTGCCTCATAAAAGTCTCTAGGGTTGCCCCACCTCCACTCTTGGGCTTAGGCCCCTTATCCTAGACTCTGTCCCTGGACTCCATCCCCGTGTATTTGTTTCAGCAAGTGGCAAGGCTGTGCCACCTGTGCCGAGGTGTGCTGGGCTCTATACGGCAAGCCATTGAGGAACTAGAGAGAGCAGCAGAGCCAGAAGGAGAGGTATGAAATAAGATGGGACCAAAGGGCATGAGGTGGAGGTGGGGATGGGGCTGAGCTGAGCTGAGGACCTTCTGGTGGAATCCTGTCAATTTTTCCCTGCCCGCCAGGAGGTGGTAGGAATGCCTGAGCCCCTGCAGAAGGTACTGGCAGATCCCCGGCTGACAGAGCTGCAGAGGGACGGAGGAGCCATCCTGATGAAGCTGCGATCCACCCACAGCAGCAAGTACGAGGGATGGGTGCACGGGGGCAGGTGGACATGCATGATGGAGACACAGCAGAGAACTGCCAGTTCACCTTAGCTGCCAGAAAATTCTTAACTAAGCATGTTATCTGGACAGGATATCATGCTTCTCCATGTACAACCCTCATAACATCCCCAGATGCTAGTCATGATTATAAATGGAGATTTGGAGGATCAGAAATGTTTAATGTCTTGGCCAAGGTCAGTCAGTAAATGGAAGAGTCAGGATTCAGATACAGGCCCATCTGCTGACCTAGAATGCTGTGTCACCCCTCACGTTGGAATGCAAGGATGCGATGGGTTTGGAGGAGAGCTTGACAAGGGCTGTGGTTAATTCTGCCCCTCTTCCTCCCCAGGCTGGAAGGTCCAGGTCCAGCTGCACTGTATCAAGAGGTAGATGAAGCCATTCACCAGCTCGTGCGCCTCTCCAATCTGCACGTGCAGCAGCAGGAGCAGCGGCAACGCTTGCACCGACTGCAGCAGGTGAGCCAACACCCCCTCCCCCATGCCTCTTTCCACCTGAGGGCCTGGCCTCCAGCAACGCTTTTCCCACTGATACTTACAATTGATGGTGTTCTCCTAACCTGAACAACCCTCCCTCCCTCTTCATCTCCTTGGAAGTTGATCATGGTCAGTGTGAGATTCAGCAAGAGGGAGATGGCATTTCAGCACCAGCAAGAAAGAGAAGACAGATCTCCCCTTCCCACTGTTGATATTTGATCAAGGATCCTTAGAAATTGTGAGATGCTCGGGTGCCCTCGGGGACTGTAGGAAGAGTCTATTGATTCTGAGAGCCTACCTCCTTAGCTCAGAAATAACAAATGTCCATTGACACCAGCTCTGTCCACCCCTTAGGCAATAATCATCCCCAAACCTGAGGCTGGAAAGGTCCCACCTCCCTCCGCCTTAGAAGGAGAGGATGATGGAAGCTGCTAAATGCCTTGGAAACTGAAGTCTCTTTATGAGAAAGATTCGGGGATAAGGCTTGCTTTTTTGAACCTTAATTCTTTTCTCCTGGGGTTAAGAGCTCCATAGAGATTTGCTCTCCACCCTATCTTGTAGGGTAAACGGAGCTTTGAAATCTGATTGCTCTTCCATAACTCCTGTGTGTGCTTAGTGATCACCTCATGGACTGCATGTAGCCTCAGGGGAAGGGTCATCTCAGGGTCAATGACAAAGGAGGGTAGGGGCAGGGCTGTCTTTTCTGAGATTTCTGCATATTTAGCTTCCTCCATTGCAGCATCTGTGTTTCCCTGGTGGCTCAGACAGTGAAGAATCTGTCTGCAATGCAGGAGACTTGGGTTCGAGACCTCGGTTGGAAAGATCTCCTGGAGGGCATGGCAACCCACTCCAGTATTCTTGAGTGACTAAGTGCACACACACATTCCAGCATCCAGGTCTGTGAACCAGTGAAGTTTCTCAGTTGTGTCCAACTCTTTGCAATCCCATGGATTGTAACCTACCAGGCTTCTCCATCCATGGAATTTTCCGGGCAAGAGTACTGGAGTGGGTTGCCATTTCCTTCTCCAGGGGGGATCTTCCCGACATAGGGATTGAACCCAGGTCTCCCGCGTTGCAGGCAGACGCTTTACTGCAGGCAGAACCACCAGGGTATCTGGTGGAGCCCTCTTCCAGGCACTCTGCTTCACATAAAACCTAACCCCCTACTTCTACTGTTTGTTTGCTTGCTAATCAGCTGTTTTCCTCCTGTTTAAAAACTGTTAGCACACAGGATTTGGAGTCTAAAGTGCTCAGTTTGAGTTGTGCTCTGCTAAGAGTGAGATGTTGGAGAAGCCTTGAAACATCTCTGACTTCCCACGTTCTCGTCTGCAGAATGGGGGTGACAGTAAGGCCTGCCTCACGAGGGCATTAGGGTGATCAAATGATTTCAGCAGAGGACTGCAGAAGTGTTTATTGTTGGCACAGGTTATTGGGAACATTCTCAGACTTCTTGTCCTCAGGCTGTCTTGCCCCAGCTTCCAGCCTTTCTTCAGAGGAAGGAATTACCATCCCTTTTTGGTCAAACATCCCAGAACCAACATGAGAGTTCTTAGAGCCCCATAATAGGCAACCAGAGCTACACACACACACACACACACACACACACACACAAACCTGAGTTGTCTCTCCAGGCCCAGTCCCTGGAACTACTGCCCCCTATCACTAGGCTCTGTAAATGTGAAATTTCTTCTGGCCCCTTTGCCTCCAGTTCACACTAATTTTATCTATTTCACCTCCAGGCATAGTCCTGGAACCCAAGCACAGGTCTCAGTGCTTCCTAACAGCCCAGCCTCCCCTTCACCTCGTGTTTTACAAAGATCTCTTACTCACTTTCTCGCTTGACCCTTGTGGAAATTATCACCACTCACTGTTATTTCCACTTGACAGCTGAGATGACGTGGTTTCCCCCAACTTCTACAAGTTAGGGCAGTCAGGTGGGAGCTGGACCTCAGCTCTCCTTCGCCCTGCCTGCCCCATTCTCCCTCATGGCCCTGCTCTCCCACCCTGTCTGCCCCAGGCACTGCAGTGGCTCTCAGGCCCCGGAGAGGAGCAGCTGGCGAGCTTTGCCGTGCCTGGGGACTCCCTGCCTGCCCTGCAGGAGACAGAGCTACGATTCCGGGCTTTCAGTGCTGAGGTTCAGGTGAGAAGGGGGAGCGGGGAGGAAGGGGAGACTGCTGGACTGAGGGCCAGGCCTCAGAGCAGCCTCGCTTCTCCAGGAGCGCCTGGCCCAAGCGAGGGAGACCCTGGCCCTGGAAGAGGACGCTGCCTCCCAGAAGCTTCTGGATGTCTTTGAACAGCGCCTGGAGCAGGTGGAGAGTGGCCTCCATCGGGCTCTGCGGCTACAGCGCTTCTTCCAGCAGGTATGTGCCGAGCCTTTTCTTCCAGTGCCCACCGCCACCTTTCTTCTGCCTGGAGAAGCTGATCGGGGAGCTGTTAGAAGCCAGGACTTAGGAGGCCTCCCCTGGGCTTTGACTATTGGCTCTAACCTGATGAATGACCTGGGATAGGAGACTAAACCTGAGTGTGCCTCGTGGCACCTACCTCACAGGGCTGCGTGAGGCTTATCATAAGCAGTATGTAACAAGCACTCAGTACAGAGCCTGCCACTTGTAAATTCTGTGTTTTGGCCATCTTCATCTAGGCCCCTCTGTCTCCCTACCAGCTCAGAGTAACACATTAGGCAGGGATGCAGGACAGTGAGCGGAGGTGTTCTGAGGGGGTTGGTGGTGCTGGGCCTTGGGAAGCCATTGGTGAAGAAGAACAGGAGCTGCCATGGGGCAGCTCGTGGGAGTGGCCCGGGACCTCACCCTTTCCTGGCCCCATTCCCCTTCGCTTTGGCCTTGCAGGCACACGAATGGGTGGATGAAGGTTCTGCGAGGCTGGCAGGAGCGGGACCAGGGCGGGAGGCAGTGCTGGCAGCCTTGGCCCTGCGGCGCGCCCCGGAGCCCAGCGCTGGCACCTTCCAGGAGATGCGGGCCCTGGCCCTGGACCTGGGCAGCCCGGCAGCCCTGCGAGAATGGGGCCGCTGCCGGGCCCGCTGCCAAGAGCTGGAGAGGAGGATTCAACAACAGCTGGGGGAGGAAGCAAGTCCCCGGGGCCACCGGCGACGACGGGCAGACAGTGCCAGCAGCGGAGGAGCCCCACGGGGCCCCCACAGCCCCTCACCCAGCCTCAGCTCCCTGCTGCTCCCCAGCAGCCCCGGGCCACGGGCAGCCCCGTCCCACTGCTCCCTGGCCCCCTGTGGGGAGGACTATGAGGAGGAGGGTGCCGAGCTGGGTCCAGAAGCAGAAGGCAGACCACCAAGGACTGTGCTGATCCGAGGTCTGGAAGTCACCAGTACGGAGGTGGTAGACAGGACGTGCTCACCCCGGGAACACGTGCTGCTGGGCCGGGCTGGGGGACCAGAAGGGCCCTGGGGAGTGGGCACCCCCCGGATGGAGCGCAAGCGGAGCATCAGGTGAGAACCCAAGCAGCAGACCCAGCTGCCCCGCAGGAAAAGAACGTGACATTGTCGGGGTGGTGACTGCCTCCCATGCCACAGCCTCCTATCTCTCCCTGTGGTACCTGCAGCGCCCAGCAGCGTCTGGTGTCTGAGCTGATTACCTGTGAGCAAGAATATGTGGCTGCCTTAAGTGAGCCGGTGCCACCCCCAGGGCCTGAGCTGACCCCAGAATTGCGGGGCACCTGGGCTGCTGCCCTGAGCGCCCGGGAGAGGCTCCGCAGTTTCCACCGGACACACTTTCTGCGGGAACTTCAGGGCTGCGCCACCCACCCCCTGCGCATCGGGGCCTGCTTCCTTCGCCATGTGAGTCAGCCTCTAAAATGTCTTCCAGGGCTTCTCCCTTCACACGTCTCAGCCCCATCCATGGTCCCTCCTTCTCAGTACGTCTCTCCTCCCCACTCCCCCCACCGGAATGTGCAGTTCCAGATACTGGGGCCTAGTGCTGTTTGCTGGGCTCCTGGATCTACTCCACCTCTGTGTCCCCAACATCAGGGCTGCCTGGCCTTTGCTCTCTCCACCGGAGCCTGTCATTCCCCAGGCAGACTGAGTGCTCCCCCGGGGCCGGTCCCTCCTTCCGGCCGCACAGGATGTGGAGGAGGAGAGGGAGAGGCTGGTCTGCAGGGCCTCATGGAGATGACTTACTGCTTCCCTACTGGCACAGGGGGACCAATTCAGCCTTTATGCCCAGTACGTGAAGCACCGGCACAAACTGGAGACCGGTCTGACAGCCCTCAGCCCCCCAACCAAGGTAACTTTTTCTCCTACTCTCATGAGAAGGGGAGACGCCAGGAAGACATAAAATTCAGCCAACCTCAAAATCTCTCAGGGAAAAAAAAAAGCTTTCCTAGACGTGCCGTGGAGCATCAGCTACCAGTAATCTCCCAGAATTGCTGAGGGTGGGGCACGCATTGGTCTGGGAGCCAGGTGAAGCTGGGATCATATCCCGTCCACCTGAGGATTTTGGGCAAGGGTCTTGATTCCTCCAGGCTGCTGTTTCTGTATCCAGGAAAAGTGGGCAGTGTTCACTACATCTAACTAATGGACTGCTCAGAGGCTCAAAAGACCTCACATCAAAAGATGTGAAAGTGACTTCAAAAGTTAAAAGCCGGAAAAAAAAAAAAAAGTTAAAAGCCGGAGAATTCAAGGGATTATTTGTATTCCTCTTCCATTCTCCTTTAAGATATAGAGGATGTCTGAGTCTCATGCAGGCCTCCTACCTCCTTTCTTTCTGCGGAAAGGTTTTTCACCTTACCTTTGGGTGTATCTGGGCTTGTGGGTGCGTGCTAAGTTGCTTCAGTCATGTCCAACTCTGTGACCCTATGGACTGTAGCCTGCCACGCACCTCTGTCCATGGGATTCTCAAGGCAAGAATACTGGAGCTGGTTACCATGCCCTCCTCCAGGGGATCTTCCTGACCTGGGGATCAAACTTGAGTCTTTTAAGTCTCCTGTATTGGCAGGTGGGTTCTAGTACCATCTGGGAAGACCATCTGGACTTGATCTACCCCTAAAAACCCAGAGTACTGCCCATCTTCTCCAAAGGCCTTTAGCACCTTCCTTCATTCCTATCTGTTTCCTCCCCATACTAGGGCACCTTGGAGGGGGGCCCTCACCTGCCCCGGGCCTTGCAGCAGCCCCTGGAGCAGCTGGCCAGGTATGGGCGGCTCTTAGAGGAGCTCCTAAGGGAAGCTGGGCCTGAACCAAGTTCTGAGCGCCAGGCCCTTGGGGCTGCTGTGCAGCTGCTCCGGGAACAAGAGATCCGTGGCAGAGACCTGCTGGCTGTAGAGGCGGTGCGTGGCTGTGAGGTAAGAGCATGTTCCAGACATACCAGCCCAGGCCGCCCTGTGACCTCAGAAGCAGTGTGGGCTGGTGACCAGGGAAATAGACTCAATGTCAGAGGGCCCCAGGCTGTCATTTCTAACAAACATGGATAGCTTTGGTCAAGTCACTGAACTTCACTGGCCCTCAATTTCCTCATTACTAATAAAGCTATGTCCTGCCCAACATCCCATGACCCTGTATCTGCCTCTGCTTTCCTATTCCTTTCCTAATTCTTATCTACATCTACCCTGCAGTTCATTCTGTATCTCAACACTCAACACATACCTATTCTCCTCTCCTTAGTCTTTTTCCAGCCCTAAGGTTCCAGAACAACTTGGAAACCTACCTCCACTGGGTTAGACCTCTTTTCCCTTCAGGTCTTTGCTGATTTGATTCTCTTCCTGGGGCAAAATGGTGCTTTGGTCCCCAACATGCAAAGGCTTACCCACTGGAGGCTCTAAACCCTACTGTGTGATCCATCTTCTGTCTTCAGAGGCAGGGCTGTGCTGCCACGCCAGGTGTGCTGTGCATGGTGACCAGTAGATGGATTCTAGGCCAGGGGCTTTCCTGATTTCCTCACTCTGCCTGAGAACCAGTGCACTAGGCCCCTTGCCCTATAAATCCCATTTTTACGCTCCATAAAATATATATAAAGGGCTCCAGGGCCAATGACTTTTCCTTTTGCTTTCCCCAGATAGATCTGAAGGAGCAGGGCCAACTCCTGCACCGGGACCCTTTCACAGTCATCTGTGGCCGAAAAAAGTGCTTTCGCCATGTCTTTCTCTTTGAGCATCTCCTCCTGTTCAGCAAGCTCAAGGGCCCTGAGGGGGGGTCAGAGACCTTCGTTTATAAGCAGGCCTTTAAGGTACAATGCCTGGGGGCAGGGTGGTGGTGGGAAACCACAGGGACAGGACAGGAAATCATGCTCTACTTGAGAACTCAGGATGTTCTGGAAAACTCAATCCCAACCCAGCTTCAGAATCTGTATCATGTTGAACAGGCTTTGGCCTGTAATCAAACATCAGGTTAGGGTGTCGAGGTGACAGAAGTCCTTGTCATTGGCCTACTGCATGGCGTTCTTATTCACACAGGAGATTCATGGGGCATTCCAAACCAGAAGGGAAGAGGAACTTTCCCATTAAGAACACACATGCTTTCTGAGTTAGGGATGGTCCCTGGGGGATGAAGAGAGGACACTATAAATATAGCTTAACTTATGGAACTGAAGAAACCAAGAGGAGGGAGGCCTTGCTTTAGGGAAACAGCCTTGATATCCAGATAAACATCAATAGCAGCCTAGTCCCAGATCAGGCAATGTAGCATGATTCTAAGAGTTTCTCTGACGTAGTCCTCTTATACTAGTTCCAACAGAGTCCAATATAGAGAAAAAAGCTTGGGTTTGGAATAACACAGCCATGGGCTTGAACTTTCTCTAATAAGCTATGATAAGCCTTTGGACAAGATGCTCTGGGTATTATACAGCCCCCCCTTCTGTAAATCGTGGTTGTTGTGAAGGCTAAATGTAGAGCACTTGGCACAGGGTAGGTGTTGAGCAAACATTTACTGAGCATCTCCCAGATGCCAAGCTAAGTGTAGTGCTTTTCCACATGGTACCATCTAGTCAGGACGCACTTCATCTTCACCCACACTCCTCTGCTCTTTCTCAGACTGCCGACATGGGGCTAACAGAAAACATCGGGGACAGTGGGCTCTGCTTTGAATTGTGGTTTCGGCGGCGGCGCGCACGAGAGGCGTACACCCTGCAGGCAGCCTCACCAGAGATCAAACTCAAGTGGACAAGTTCTATTGCCCAGTTGCTGTGGAGACAGGCAGCCCACAACAAGGGTACCGGGCAGAACCAGGAGCGGGTGTGCTTGGGATCAAGGAGGTTAGCTGGAGAGAGCCTGGGGAAAAGAGGGTATAAGATGGAGAATGGTGTATGAGAAGATTCGACATGAGAGAGACTGCTGAGATAGAAATTAGTCTAAGGTGTACCAAAAGAAAAGAGGAAGCCGCTAAGCTTCAGGAAGGTGAGCACAAATGGCTGGGCAAAAGAGAGTCAGAGGGTGTTCCATGCACGTGCCTTGCCTTTCAGAATTTAATTTCTGTGTTAGCAGACCTAGTTTGTTTGTTTTGAGCAGTCTTTTGCTAGTTTTTGTTTTTCATTTTTAATTCTCTTTAATTCTCATTCCACTCATCTGAAAAGTGGAAAGTAACATCTACATCTTGGTATGATAGGAAGGATTAAATAAGGTGATATATATGGAAACACTTGATAAACTGTAAAGGTATGTAAAAATGGGAATTTTGCTCTTAATACCCAAGATAAAAGAAGAGGTGAGTATTAGAAGAAAAGTTGAGTAGCAGGAATGCCAAATGGGCAGGATGCAACAGGTAGAAGAGACAGCTGTCTAAGGGGGAAGTCAAGGATCATCATCATCCATGTCGTAACAGGAGAGTAACAAGAGACGCCAAGGGAATGAGAATGAGGAATGAAGAGTTGGGAAGGAGCAAAGAAGTTGGTAACATGGTCTCTGTTCCCTAGAGCTCCGAGTGCAGCAGATGGTCTCCATGGGCATTGGGAATAAACCCTTCCTGGACATCAAAGCACTTGGGGAGCAGACACTGAGTGCCCTGCTCACTGGAAGAGGTGAGGGCCGGAGTGCAGGGGGGTGGCCCCCAGGAGTCAAAGACCTTGAGAGTGAATGCACAGTGAGGAGGTGTGGTGGAAAGAGAGGAAGGGTCGCAGTGGATATATCTTCTCAGAAACTGTGGGACTGACTGGGAGGCCCTCTAGTAGATGAGGATCATTTCAGGGAGCCAGGAGGGCTTTCCCACACCAGCACCCCACCCCCCACCCCCCCACTCTCTGCAGCCGCCCGCACCCGGGCCTCGGTGGCCGTGTCATCCTTTGAGCATGCCGGCCCCTCCCTTCCCGGTCTCTCCCCGGGAGCGTGTTCCCTGCCTGCCCGCGTCGAGGAGGAGGCCTGGGATCTGGACGTCAAGCAAATTGCCCTGGGTGAGGCACCTCTCAAGGGGTGGCTCCCAACAGCTGGGTCATCATGGTGATGTTCAGGCTGCTTGCTGCTGAGCAATTCCTTTCTCTAGCCAAGTGGCCCAGTTGCCATGACAACTATGTACAGCTTCCCCATTGCTAAAAGAGCCTTCCATCTGGTTGCTAGGGTAATGCTTACAGCAGCCTGTTGCTAAGAAGCACTTCCTCTGTACCTCTCTCTCTAGCTCTCCTTGGGTTTCTATGGAAACTGCTTCAGCTTCCTGTTGTACCCTCCTGGTTCACCACGGCAATCCTTATAGTTTCCTGTCGCTTCTTCCCTGGTTGCTCTAATGATGCCGCTGACAATTTCCTGCCTCTTGGTAGGGGGGTTCTCTTGCAACTGGATTGCTATGGTGACTTACAGCTTCCTGTTGCTATGGAGCTTTTTCTTCCCTGATGGAGCAGCTTGGTTGCTTAAGGTAATCTAGAGGGGTTCTGTACTCTGCTCTCACCCTAGCTTCCCCTCCAGCCCCAGAAACACTTGACTCTTCTGGAGATGTGTCCCCAGGACCGAGAAACAGCCCCAACCTGCAAGCCCCACACCCTGGGAGCAGCACTCCCATTCTGTCCAGTGGAGGGATCTTAGGGCTATCCCGGCAGGTAAGTCCTTGCAGTAGTGCTGAGAATGGGGTGGGCTCTTCTGGTCGTTCAACTCATGAGGGGCAGAGGAACCAGTGAGCCTGTGCTCCCGCAAGGCTATTTGTCCAGTCTGCGTTTCTCCTCTCCTCCAGGCCTGGCTAAGAGGGATGAAGGTCAGAAGTGAAAAAGAATCTTTAATAAGGAATGTAGTGCAAGAGTGAGAGAAAGGGGAGAATTCTAACAGACTGGTTTGAACTTGGATTCAATCCACAAAATTCAGGAATGATGAGGAAAAAAGGGTGAACTAATTGACAGGCTTGGGAGAGAGGGAGGGTTATATAATCTCTCTATACAAGAGATGATTTCTTATGCTTTAAACTCACTGTGGTTTCTCTTCCTTCAGAGTCATACCCGGGCCCTGAGCGACCCCACCACGCCTCTGTGACTGGGTAAGTTGGTGCCCCCTTTCTACCATATCCTACATCCTTTCCCTTCCCTTCCCCAGCTGCCTGGGAGTCAGCTTCTTCCCTCTCCCAACCCATCTTCCCTCTTCTCTCCTGGCTTCCAGAGAAGATCCGGAGCTTGGCTACCGCCCCTCCTCTCAGCACACTTTGGGCTGGGATGCTGAGGGCACAGAGTGGAGGACTGGAAGAGCACTGAAGTCCTTCCCTCTGCTTCCTGGACAGAGAGGAGGTCAAAGGACTAGTATGTCTCCCTGCTACCACTGTCTCTAGCTCTTCCCAGCCAGGTGCCTTCCTACAAGAACCAGAGTGTCCACACTTGCTTGCCTTTATACCCTGGAGGTGGGGAAATTTTCCTCCGTCCAGTCCTTCCCCATCCGGGGCCAGTGCATACTCCCAGGACACAGCTCCGTGTCAGCCCTGCCTCCATAGCCTGTGTTCTCCCCTCATGCCGCCCCCTGACTCATCCTGAGAAGACTCATCTCTGCCAATTCCTGGCAACTCCGTTTTTGAGGGTGGGGGGCAGGTGTCATAGGACACGGAGCTATGCAAACCATTACAGAAGAGTGGGGCAGGGAACTGCAAACTTTGTATATGTAATTACTGTTATTATAATACTATTGTTATATTAAATATATTTACTCACACTTTGTCTCCGAACAGCTAGAGCAGACCTCAGGGTTGAAGTGATACCACTAACTTGAGCACTTCTGCTAACCCGATCGTTAACTAGAACACAGAAAATAAAGCCAAGGCTGCAAGGTACACTGTACCCCCTTACTGGCACAAAGCTGGGCCTGGGTGAACGTGCACCCTCCCAGAGGAGAGGCCTCCAGAGGCCTGAAGTTCCTCCTCTCATTCTGCATGCACTTCCTGAGGCTGAGCTGCTCACAGTCAAGCTGGGGTCTTCTAGCACCATCCAGCAGTTTCTCAAGATGAGTCTCAGATCACAGTACAGGAGAACAATGGGCTACTTGTTAAAATACTAATTCATGGGCCCCACCCCAGAGCTACTGAAGCCAAAGCCTGAGGGTAAAGCCCAAGCTTCTTACCAAGCTCTTTGGGTGGTAAAAAGTGCCTGAAGAAAGGACTCTTTTCTGGATGCAGTGGCCCAAGGACAGGACATAGGCAGGCAGACACAGTGCCCTGTGTCTCAAGACACCTGTTTATTGGGGACACAACTCTGCGACAGGGATGACAGGAATCGTACCAAAAATAGCGACGTCTACAGGGCCCCTGAAGGGGCTAGAAGGGTGCAGTGCCCCCCACCCCCACCCATTGTACAAAAATAAACTCTCACGCCTATGGACCAGCAAAGACTGGCAGAGCTGCCCCTCAGCAGGAACACTCCTCTCTGCCAGCCCTGGGACCCCGTTCTTTGATCCTCACCCCTGCCACTGCTAAGGCACTGTGACTCTCCCGTGGGCTGGGTGGGTGTCGCCCGCCCACCCTCCTCACGCTCTCTGCCCCTCCACCTCTGGTCCGCCCGGGGCTGGGATATGGGTCCCATGCTGCCCCCTGCTGGCTGCTCTACCCAACTACCTCTACCGCTGCCCCGCTCCGGCGGGGTAAACTAAGCTAACGGCCCCCTAAGAGGGCTCCCTACCTTTCTTGGCCCCCTAGCCCAGCCTCTCCGGATCTCAACAGCCCGGGGCCCTCCTCCCCTTCCTGCGGAGGAGTGGGAGGGGTCTCTCCTGACGGTGCTCGGGCATAGGGCGGGGATGCATCGGCCTGGGGCGGCCTGCGGCCCCGAGCCCTGCGGCTGTGGTGCACTTGTAGGTGCAAGGCCATGAGCTCGGGGGCTCCCGTGGCGAAGGGACAGAAGAGGCATCGGTGGAGGGCACCCCCTGGCCCAGCCTCGCCTCCTGGGCCTGCCCGCAGGGACAGGTCCAGGGGCTCGGCCTCACCGCCTCGCCCGTTGCGCAGGGTCCTCCCGGGGCTGGCGGGCTTCCGACGGGACCCCGGCGCGCCGCCACTCGCGGGAGGCCGGGGGCTCGCTCTGCCCTCTACCCAGGTCGCAGGCTGCGGAGCCGCCTTGGCTCCGGACGACTGGCCCGAACCCCGCTGGGAAGGGGGCGGCGGCTCCGGGGGTGGCCCGGGGCCGGCTCCGCTCTTCTGCTCCCGGTGGTGGCGCTGCAGGTGATACTTGAGCGAGCCGGACTGGGTGCCCGCGTAGTCGCAGTGCGGACACTTGTAGGGGCGCTCGCCTGGAGAGGAGGGGTGCGATAATGCCAGAGTCACGATCACTGCCCGCCCCTGCCCGCATTTCACTCCATGTACAAGCTTTGGGCAAGGAAAAAAAACCACTGCCGCACCCACCCTTCTGATTTTAATTAAGAGGTGTTTCTCGGAGCTCTCACCCGCACCCCGCACCCCGCTTCCTGACCTCAGCTCCCCCCCCCCATCCCGGAGGTTGCCCCCCTCACCTGTGTGCACGCGCAGGTGCACTTTGAGGTGGTGCGCTGAGCGGAAGGATTTTCCACAAAAGGGGCAGTCCTTGCCGGTGGCCCCCCGGCCCCCTTCAGGCCGGGCCCCTCCAACTAACAGACCATTCTCTTCTGCAATACACGCATTAAAAGAAGTCAGAAGGACCCGTTGCCCTAACTCTATTAGGTCCATGTGCCCCCATACCACCCACAGAACTGCTTCCCCTCCCAGCCCAGGAGGAAACAAAACGTTTGCGGGAACCTGAGAGGTTCGACTTGCTCTGAGTTGGACTGTGCCCTCAAAGAGTAGTAAAGCCTCTAAGGGAGGAAAACCGAGAAGAGGCAGGTCCTTTTGAAAAGGAGCGGGCAGGAGGGCAGTGGTGGCGTCAGAGTGGGCCACAATGTGGAACACCTTAGAGGAGATCCTTACGTACCCTGCGTGGCGGTGGACCTCGCCTGGGCCCCCGCGGCAGGCGCAGAGTGCCCTGGGGCCTCGCCTGGGCGCGAGGGCAGGGAAGCCAGAGGGCCCACCGCCCTGCTCCGGGCCCAGGTCTCTTCCTCTGCCTCCACCACCTCCTCTTCCTCGTCTGGCTCCTCAGCGCGGTGCCGGCGAGCCCGGGCTGGGAGAGCAGAGGGCAGCGGGCGGAAGCTTCCAAAGCTGCGGCCAGCCCCAGGCTCAGCGCCCTCACCATTGGGCCGCGCCTCGCCAGCTCGTAGGCTCAGGTAGCCCAGGAGGCTCGGAGGCTCACGGCGCTCAGCGGGGGTGGGCGCTGGGGCCAAGAGGAGCGCAGGGCCCAGAGGCTCATAGGCAAGTAGGCCCAGGTCAGGAGGCTGGGGGGCCCGGGCAGGCCCGGAACCAGGCCCCGGAGCACGCAGTGGGCCCAGCTTGCTGGCGTGCACTTTCATGTGGTTCTTTAGGAACCAGGGCTCCTTGAAGCAGCGGCCACAAACAGGACATGCATGATCGAAGGAGGCCTTGTGCTTGCGCATGTGACCCTTGAGAAACCAGGACTGCGTAAAGCTCTGGCCACACACTTGACAGCGGAACTCTGGAGGCGCTGGGGGCTCCTCGGGAGCAGCAGGAGCGGGGGCGGGGGTTGCCTCACTTTCAGGCTCTGGCTCTGGCTCGGGGACCGATCTAGGTTCAGGCTGGGGTGGAGGTTGAGGCTGGGGCGCAGCCGAGGTGGCCGCCAGGGGGCGCTCGGGAGCTCCGTGGGCCGTCAGGCTGTGGTGCAGCAGCTCCTCCTCCTGACTGGAGCCGAAACTGCACAGGCCGCACTTCCAGGGCCTGTGTAGAATGTGCAGGTGGCGTTCGCGCTCCGCCGCGGTGCGAAATTTGCCTTTGCAGAAGGGGCAACGGAAGGCGGACGACGAAGAAGCCTGGGGCCGCGGCAGGCCCTCGGTGGCAGGGGTGGCCTGCAGGCCCCCTGAACTTCGAGGTCTCCCCAGCCGGGCCTCCCGCAGTAGAGCTCGCTCCTCCAACTCCAGCAACAGGCGCGCTGCGGGGCTTCGCGGGCGCTCGGGCTGATGCGTGCGCAGGTGTGAGCGCAGCAGCGCCCGCTGCGCAGCACGGTGGCCACAGTGCGGGCACTGGAAGGCCTGGGCGCCTGGGTGCGCCCGCAGGTGCAAAGCCAGGATAGAGTTGAAGCGGAAGCGCTTCCCGCATACAGGGCAGGGGAAGCGCCGTTCGCCTGCGCGACTCTCAGACCAGCCCACTGCTCCCATCCCTGGAGACCCGGCGCTCACGCCTGGCCCGTTGGAGTAGCGCTGCAGATCCAGTTCGCCGTCGAAAGCCGGGGGCGACGGCGCTAGGTGGCCGACCGGGGCGCGGGGACGTGAGCCCTGTGGAGAAAAATGTGAACAGAGCGAAGGGTGGAGAAGGGAGAGCTGTGGGGGAGACATGGACACGGAGAGCCAGAGGAACCCAAGAGAGGGTGGGTCGGGGCCTGAACCAAGAACACCGGGGGCCCCTCCCACTCACCTCGAGGAAGTTGGGGGATGAATGGGAACTGAGCTTTGGGGACCACGGAAATAATGGGAGGCCAGAGAGACAGAAAGAGAGGTAGGGAGGGGAGGAAGTATAGTTGCAGGTACTTGTAGGTTCAGGCCAGAGCCTCACTCACCTCCATGGACCCCCTTCACATTCTTTGGTTCTGAGGAGTGTACGGAAGAGGAGGGGGAAAAGCTGCTAGTGAAGGCAACAGGTGCTGAAGAGCTAAAGCAAGAGAGACAGATTTGGAGCAAAGGATGAGCCCTGATTTTCAGCAGTGGAAAAAGTCACCCCTAACCCGAGTCTCTTCCGGAGAGCCCCAAACTCTTAGCACCCTGGAATCTATCCCTTCTCCTTCCTGCCTTACATCCTGAGACAGGAGGAGGCTACTGTCTTCAAAACTTGTACTACTTTATTTGTCCACAAGGCTCCCTGATAACCCAGATTTCTTCCCCCCAAATTTTTCATTTTAAATGCCTTATGCAGAACCACCATCACCACCAACACCACCACGCCCCCCACCCACGTCTCCGCCACCCTGCTGGTGGAAGAGACCATCACAGTATACTCTTCTCTCATTTAGACTGGGCTGTGCAGTGGGAAAAGCAAACGGGGTCGGCTTGCCATGCTCCTCAGCTATCCAAGTGGGACCAGTTGCTCTCAGACCCCTAACTGACCAGCCAGCCAAACATTCTTCCAGGCTCCATAGTTCTTCCTTCTGCCTTTACCCTGTCTTTCTGTCTTTCCCCCTCATTCTTCCTCCCTCCGCCTGGATTCCTGATCCATTCATTTCCATTCATTACAGAGACTCATTCATGCATGGGAGAGAAACACCTCCCAGCAGCAGAGTCTGGAGACAGACAGAGGGGGAGGGGCATGAAGGGGGAGAGAGCCAGAGGGAAAGGGAATGAAGAGAGAGTTGGGGGAGGAGTGGAAGTTAAGGGGCGCTGCTGGCCTTGGGAAGGGGTTAAAAACTGCAAATACCAGATAGAATTCATCCCCTCGTTTCAAACCTTGGAGCCTGCAGTTTGATGGGGCATCTCAGCCCCTTTGTCCAGGGCTGTTCCGAGGCAGGCTTTCCTCCTCTCTGCAGGGGAGAGGCTCCCTCACACAAGAGGAGGATTACACTGGCTCTGAGCTCAAGAGGCTGGAGTGAGGGACGGGGGGCGGGGCTGGGCCATCTGCACAGATAGGGGCTCAGCACATGCTCTGAGCTGAAAAGGGTTAAAATTCTCCAGGCTAAAATTCCCTGAGCCTGGGATGTGCAAAGCTCCAGTTCTGAGGAAGGAGAAGAGCATTGAGAGGAAGAGGACTTGGGGGTGGGGGTGGGGGGTGAGGATCTCCTGATTCTAAGCTGCAGAGGAGGTTAGCAGGACTTAGAAGCAACCCCAGAATTAAGATTCATGGAAATAGACCTAGGAGAATGACCAGAAGTCATCTAGTCTATCTTTCTTGCTTCCATATACAACTGTATGTGGTCAAAGCTAGACAAATGTGGACCTTACCTGATTTTTTTTTTTTTTTTGGCCTGAGACAGAAAGAATGTTTGAGGTATAAAGAACCTGCTTACAATAGGTATTGTGAAACTGAAATAGGTTACTGAGAAAGAAAAGGATTCAGCATTATTTTGCTTAAGGAATTTTAACAGAAGAGAACTGAGCTAGGGTCAGCCCTGCAAAGAAAAAAGGCTCTGGAGACCTAACGGTGCTTTAATTTTTGATGTTTAGTAGATGGGACAAGACTCTGTGAAGGGTCAGGTACCTGTTACATGTGGAATCTGGGTGATGGGAATTTTATTAACAGGAAATTAATTAACAAAATGTCTTTGTCCAAGGTCACTAAACAACCTCAACCACAACTTTTAATATCTTTATTTCTGCAGCTCCAAATTAAGGCATCCACTCTCATCTTCTGGATCCTCCAAATAAGCCCCTTTCCTGAGACCAAGAGCCTTGTTGAGTTCACTAAGTAATATAATGAAAGATGAATTAGTGTAGGACTGAAGGGTACAAGACTACTGTGGGCCCAGTCAGATCATTAATAGCCCTGCAACCTTCAGTAAATCACTTAACTTCCCAGTTTACTCATCTGTAAAATAAGGGGATTAGACTAATTTATACTGATGGTCCCCTCCAGTTCAAAAGTTTTGTGGTTCTGAGTCATAGGACTCTTCTGGACCCCAGAGAGATGTTGAAACAAATGGTCATTCCTTCAGTACCATGGAGAGTGCAGTGGGCTACCAGAGGAGCCTCTTTGGCCACCTCCATACCATAGAGCAATGAAGTGCTAGAGGGGCCACATTTGCCATTTTAGCACCTCACATAAGGCAATGAGAAAAGCCAGAGGATTTTTTAAAATTCTTATCTGGAAACCATAGAGGGGGGAAAAACCAGTGGTACCAGAGGGATTATTTTGGCCTTTTGGATGTCACTGAAAATAGACAGATGTAACAGAAAATAGATGTAACTAGAAGAATTTTAATTAGCTATAAGCAGTGTTCTGACAGTTACAGTTTGTACATCCTGGAATGAGTTACTGAGGCATCATATTTGGGTCCATCACATTCTGTTGCTCTCCTGGGGATTCCCGGAACATCCTGGTGTACAGCCAATCTGGTATATTCAGAGGAAGCAGATGGTGGGGGAGGAGGGGGAGGAGGCTGGGAATACTGCATGGTCATAGCTGACTAACCTATGGGCACATACTCTGATTCTGAGAAGATTCTAGGGCCCTTAAAAGTGCCTATAGGATAGTAAACAAAATACCTCCTGGGAGACTGATCTCATACCAAGGCAAGTAGAGTAGGAATTGGGCAAAGCTTCCTCCCCAAAACAAAACAAAAACACTGCTTTCCACATAGCAGTTTTCCAGGACGGAAATGCAGTGATATACAAGAAGGCTCAAAGTGAAGCTGAATTCCCAGCAGGGAAAGTTTCCCCAGAGGGTAGCCTCAAATCAACAAAACCCACTGAGAGACCCTCCTAGGCTCAGGCAAGATCTCCAGAATCATCTCCTCACCAAAGAGGTCCCAAGAACCTGATCCCACAAGTTTTTCTCAGTAGGAGAAAGCACTGACAGAGCCCCAGAGCCCCAGATTTTATGAAATGACCTGGAACCCAGATCATGCATGCATTGCCCGTGGGCAATAATCAGAGTTTTCTATAGTCAGGCCCTAAACACCAACCACGAGACTTAGCCAGGCAGTAGCACTGACCTACTTCCCACCCTCAGTGGGAATCAAGGGTTATTTTGCCCTTATTTGGGTTCTACAAGGATGTAGGGCCAGGGATAGGGATCCAAAATCTTTCCAAAGCAATAGGCCAATTCCTTTTATGTGCTAGGAGACCTGGTGGGAAAGGGGGTGTGGACCATCAAGGGTTGGTGAGAAGACTCTTAGAAACAACAGGGACAAGTACATAGATGCATCTGCTGTCTGGAGGACCATCAAGATTCTCTCTCAAACTTTGTGTTTCAAAAGCTTTTAGGGTGAAAGTGTAAGGGGCAATGGTCAAGACTTGAAGTATAGGGCCTGAAGGACAGTGACTAGATCTCTGTCTCTGGTCATCTCTAATACTTGATGTTTTCCCCCTCTGAGAATTTTTACGCCTTCCAAGTCCTCTAACATTATGATTAATGCTGTACTAGATGGAGTTGAAAGGGAACTCCTTAGGTGGTCTAGAGTCAAGACCACCTTTAACACATGGACACGCCACTAGTTCACTTTTATGGCCTCCTTTCCATGGTCCTCTGAACTGCACTGCTCAGGTGGCTCCCCCAAAACTGACCTAATAGCACAGCCTGCCCACCTTTTAGATTGAGTTCTTGGTAAAGCCTCCTTCCTTCCATCCTCACTACCCTGAGTGGGGGTTATAGTCCGCAAATGGACAGCAAGAGGTGAGAGGGAAGTACACCTGCTCACCTACAGCCACCCCACCATGGTGAATCTTATCCCAGAGGCATGTCCCAAGTTGACCCCTCTTCTGAAAGTTCCGAAGAACCTGGATCTGGGGGAGCGGCATGCAGCCAGCCCTAAGCCCCCTTAGCTGGAGCTGACCCTAGAAGGGTCAGAGTCTCAGCATCCATATGAACCTCAGTTCTCAGATTAGGGGGTAGGGAGTGGGTAGGAAAGCCTCTGGGAAAATCTCCTTCCCAGAAGTAGGTTGGCAAGTAGGGCAAGACCTTTGATCTTGCACAAGAGGTTCTTCTAGCAGCACCCCTGGCCCCTCCCGGGGAAGATAAACCAGAAGGATGATGGGGGACAGGGTTGGGAGACTGGGAGGCCAAGGCTCAGCTACCCGGGCCCGGAGAACAAAAGCTGAGTTGCAGCCGCCTCCGCCGCTGCCGCCGGCCGAGCTCTTTGTGACACTTTGTTTGGGACGCAGAGAGGGAAGCACCCCCCCATCCTCTCCCCTCCCCCATCCCCCGCTCCCGGAGAGTTTGGGTCCCTTCCCCCTCCTCCTCCATCAGCCCTACCTGGGCCGGGGGGCACTCATCCACTCTGGTTCCCAGTTCGGCCGCCCGGCACCCCCAGGCCCCTCGCGCCCTGCCTTCGGGCCCCTACAAAGACGACCGCCCCCCCCACCCCCGCTGGCCTTTCCCCTTTGGTGTCCGCTTTCCCGACTCCCCCACCTACCCCCCCTCCTTCGAGGCCCCCCTAGCTCTCAGGCTTCCGTGGCCGCCGCCCCCACCCCGCCCCCCCCGGAGCTCTGGGCGAAGTTTGCTTGGGGCCGAGCCGGCGCCCCTCCCCCGCCCCCGCCCCCTGCACCTGCTCCGAGCCGGGCGCGCGTAGCGGGGGCCCCCCCCTCCGGGAGGGGGGGCGGGGGCCGGGGGCGGGGGCCGGGTGGCGGAGGGGGGGCCGGGAGTGGGGGGAGCGGCTACTCACGAGCCCCGGGCGGGCGGCGGCGGAGCGGGCGGCGGCGGCGGCGGCGGCGGCGGGCGGCGGGCCGGCGGCGCGGGCGTCAGCGTTACGTGGGGCCGGGGGAGATGCGCCGGGCCCCGGCCCCCCCGCCCCCGGCCCGGCCCCCGCCCCCTCCCCGGTCCCCCGCCCCCGGCCCCGGCCCGCATTGTGTGCGGCGGGAGGCGGCCCGGCCATTAGCATGCGGGGGGCGGCGCGGCGGGGCTGGGAGCCGCACGGGAGCGGGAGCGGGAGCGGGGCTCTGGCTCCGGGGACAGGGAGCAGGGGACCCCGGGAGCCGCGAGAGGCGGCCGCCAGGGGCGGGGTGCGGGCCGTTTGGAGACTGGGGGCGCTGTCGGAGGAGGGGGGGGAACGGGGGTGGGGCGCACGGATGATTCCAACAGGAGACTGGAAGAGATTTTGAAAGGTCATCTCGTCCTTCCCCCAGCCTCCAAGCAGGACTGCCCCTCCCACCCTAAACCCGGACATACCAGGGAAGGAGCTGGCTCTGCCGCTCTTTCTGCCCCAACATGCACAGACTCGGGAAGTTCTTCCTGGGGTTTTATCTCAAAGCCTCTCCCTTACAATTTCTGTCTCTCTTTTGGGGGAGGAGGAGGGGCGATTATAGAGATAGTTAATGTCGGCCGTGTAAGAAACATTAAAGTTACTCTTCGGTCCTTTCTGTTCTTGATAAACAATTCCTGCTCCTTCCTCTCGAATTCTATTTTTCCATTCCTTAAGTTACTTTAATGGCTCTTCAATACAACAAATATTTACTGAGTGCTTACTGAGTACCAAGCACTACGCTCAGGGCCGTGGGGGATGAACACAGCAGGGGAATGTGGTACTCTCCCTCGAGGAGATTGTAATCTAGACAGGGACTACAAATTTGTAAATTGGACACTTAGATTTGATCAATATTTCACTGAACGCCTGATCACATATTTAATAGTATACAATCCTTCCAATAACACTTCTATAATTAGTCTGCATTTACAGGTAAGGAAAACAAAGCTAGTAGTCTCTTTTCACTGGCCTACCAGTTAAGGGAAACTCAGTGCAAGCCTAACATCTCACATTCTGTCAGGCCATCGCCACAAAATAAAATTAATATACGTAAGGATAGAGGAGAGAGTAGACACAGCAGTTCTCAGGATTCCTTTAAATGTGATTCTCACTGCCCAGGAAAGAAGAGGGGGCACAGTGCTCCAGTGAGTTGGCACAGCACTGAGCAGGGCAGAAGTGGCTCACATAGAAGGCCACTTGCCCCCCAGGACCCTGCCTCCTAGTTCTAACTCCTGGGGTCTTCTGGCTCAGTCTTCTGTCATCAATTAATAATAGCGACTCACATTTATTGAGTGTGTATGAGCCAGGTGCTGAACTGAATTGGTTCATATGCATTTTCTCTTTTAATACTTAAGGCAACCCCTTGAGATTGGTATTAATTTGCCTTTAATGATAAGAAAACAGAGATTAAGTAACTTGCCCAAGGTCACCTGGATTGCTCTGGGATTTGAACATAGATCTGGTTGCCTCCAGAAGTCAGGCTTGCAGCAAGGTGGGCTTTTCCTATTTTTGATCTACAGAATATATATTTGGGCCTAGGTGATGCTGCTTCTTTATTGCTGTTCAGTAGCTAAGTCGTGTGCGACTCTTTGCAACCCAAGTGCTGTAATATATGGGCATCAGGTATATCAGTATAAATTAATCAGCATCATTAATGGTTATTATGTACCCACCCTGAGTCAACAACCCTTCCCAGTCATATTACTGTCCCCCTTTTAATCACTCAGTTTCAACAAACTGAGGTTCAAATTGGTAGAATAATGTATCCAAGGCCACACAGCTGGGAAAGTGTCAGAGCTTGCCTGGCTTCAAGGCAACTTCTGTCCCTCAAAAATATTAATTGTTGCAATAGTGTCCTTTCCAAGACTGACCATTTAAGGACCATCTTCTAACATGTCTAACTACAGGTTATCACTGAGTCAAAAACAATCCCTACTATAAATAGAGCTCTCCATCCACTTAGTCAGTGCCCAATCCAGAGTAAATCCTTCAAGAAAGGAATGAGAGAGGAGAAATTGTCCAGAAAGTGAGAGATAAGAAGCCAGGTCTTGGCTGGTCTTGGGACAAATCTTCAAGTGGTAATGATGGGACTAATCCAGAGAGTGAGGTGGGATTTCCCTATGGAATGGCAAGTAAGTTAAGGAGGAAGCCCCCTAAAAAAAGGAAAAAAATTAGGTGGAAATGGGACATTGGAGCCCAGGGTGATAGTATCCATGTGGATAAGGTGAGTGATCAGAAGAGGCACAAAGGATGGGCAGAGACGGGGTCAACAGGAAATGGGAACAGAATGAGATAGGGCGAGGTGTCTTGTAGAGTGAACTGAGGCTGGTGTCTACCCACCGCCACTCCCTGGATCCATAAGCCCTCATAGGGACCTTTGCCCCACCACACCTCAGCCTTGATAGCCTGTCTCTGCCAGGACAAGTTTGTCATCTGCTCTGAGCTACCAGGGGCCCTGCCAGGAGCTCCAGGCCCGATTGGGACCCATCCCTTTGGAGCAGCTGCTTCAAGACTAGGTAGGTGTAAGGACTCTAAACCTCAACTTCCTGGATATTGAAAGTGGGCAGAGGGGCAGCTGAAAGAGATGTTGCTGTATGTCCTGTCTTCTGATGGGTGTCATAATGCATTTTTCCCAGGCTAGAAATCACGGAGCTCTAGTGGTCAAGGGAGCCATGGAGGACAGAGCTGGTCAGCAAGAGAGACCTAGCCTTCGTTTGGAAAAGCTACAGCACTGGGCCAGGCACAGGCAGAGTGGGCGCCTCCTGGTGCTGGCGGTGAGGCCAAGCTGCCCCACCCCGACCTTCAGCATGTTAACTTGTACCCCCAATTCAGTTCTACACATGTTTTGTAAGCACCTATCACGTGCCTGAAACTGTGCTAGGTTCTGAGTGGGAGGAGGGTGGAGGAAATATAGAATAAACAAGGGAAGACCCTTAATCTCCAAGTAGATTCTCCATATGGGGAAAACACACAGGTAAGTAACTGAACTACAACATGAGGCAGAAAAAAATTAAATGATATCTCCTTCTCCTTATGACCCTTGGTTGACTACTCTCTGGCACTATGATTCCTCCCAATCGCTGATCTCTGGAAGAGGCAAGGATTGGGAGGAAGGGAATTCCTGACAGTTTCCCTTTAACTACACTGCATCTGGCCTCCAGGTGAGCCAGCTATGGCTGGCAGTGGCTGTGGTGCCCTTTGCTGTCTCAGTAGCCTGCCTGAACTCTGCTTGTCACATGACCACAGCACTGCCACTTGGGCCTGGCATACTGGTAAGAACTACCACGTGGGAGGGTAGAAGGAAGGGCCCCTCCCTAACAAGCCAAACCTCACCACTTGCCTTTCTCATCATTCAGGGTCTCCTCACTGGGATTGTTACTCTTGAGCTGCGCAGAGCACCCCGTCTCTGGAAGGTGAGAGGGGAAAAGAATGTAGTACTATTATCCCACCCCCTGAAACACATACACACATGCACATCTCAGTCTAGGAAGTGAATTTCTCACTGTTGACTAACTGTGTCAGCTCTCTGCCCATGACTGGCCTAAAACCCTGAGGGGGTAAAATAAGAAAGTTTAAAGGGCTGATGGTCTTGTTTGGAGGTGGAGGAATAGGAGCTGAGTTTTGTTTTCAGCTAGGCTACAGGTGGGGCTTGAGGTTCCAATGAGTCCCCTAGGCTGGCAGGACTCAACTGGCTCACTGGCAGGTGCGCGCCATGATGATATTCAACACCTTTAATCTGATCTCGGGCTTCATCGCATTGGTGGTCGAGGTGATGAAGACAGCCTTGATGTCTGCCCCAACTGTCCCCTCTGAGGTACAAGTAAATAAAGAAGAATGTGGGAGGATGTGGAGGCGAGAGGAGGGGAAAGGACAAGGGCAGATAGGTGCAGGGTCCCCTGCAGCATACCCTCAGCCCCATCTACCTACAGCTAGCCGGCTTGCTGGTGCTGGAGCTCAGCGCTGAGGCCTTCACCCTAGGGGGAGTGCTGGTCTCAGCATATTCCCTGTTCCTGCTGAGCCAGAGGAAGCCAAGATGCTGCAGAAGCCAGAGTCTGCGCTACCAGGAGCTACAGGAGGTATTGAGGGTGGGGAGGAAGCAGAGAGCTAGAAACTTTTTTCACTGGCTCTTCTGGTCAATGGTACTTAAGGGAAAACAATGGGGCAGGGCAGGAGAGGTTGTTAAACTGAAACTTATTCGTTTTCTGGCTTTGGACATGTCTCTCCTAGTGATGGCTAGGAGACTCAGACGGTAAAGCAGTGCGGGAGACCAGGGTTTGATCCCTGGGTTGGGAAGATCCCTTGGAGAAGGAAATGGCAACCCATTCCAGTACTCTTGCCTGGAAAATTCCATGGACTGAGGAGCCTGGTAGGCTACAGTCCATGGGGTCTGCAAAGAGTCGCACTGGACTGCAACTTCACTTTCCCTTTCTCCTAGTGATGGGCAACAGGAAACTGAGTATCTAAATGGTTGGGGCTAGAAATGTGGGAGAGCATTAGGAATGTGACTAAATATTGGAAGGACTGTGCGAACATGAGGGAAAAAATCGGAGAGGAGGAAACTGCGTCTCTCTGGGATTCCTCCTTTCTCACCCTTGATGTTTGCTCACCTCACAACTGTCTGGTTTTCAGGGCCTCTCAGAGTTGGAGGAAGTTCCTGAGTTGGAGACTGGTCCCACAGTGGCTAGCACAGCAAAGAGAACAAATCAGTGAGCTGGCAAGTGGAAGCAGACATGTGCTGCTCTCCTACCCCACGGGAACATTCTCCAGACTCTCCTGCACAGCATCCCCCTGAACTCAAACTAGATGGAGTCCCCTGAGACATACATGAAGTCTGGTGGAGTGCCTTCAATTCTCCCTCTAACTAGGCCCCTTGCTTTACCCTTCCCTGCTGGGGAAAGCAATACCTAGAGTGAGTCTGCCATCACCTCACAGCCCTGAGAATCTGACTGCCTGCAAGATAAGATATCCTTAAACTAACTTTCAGCTAGATCCATTTCCTCCCTTCCATTCTTACCCATTGCCTCCCCAGCTTCACATCTGCCTCATCTCACTGTTTCCAAGATTTCCACCTTTCACAATCCCATTCACTCCAAACCCGGGTTCCTGTACACGCCCACTCTCTGAAATCAATTCACCACTGGTGCTTCCGTTCTCTCACTTCGATCTGGTGCCTTTCTAGTCTAGCGGAAACTACAAATCCCAGGATGCCTCGCCGCCCTGTGGCCTGCTGGGAAATAAAGAGCCTTCCCTTCTGTGGTGGGGGCGCTGTGCATCTGCTGAGTGACGCGAGGCGCTGGAAATATGGGCCTAGACGAGCGTTTCCTCGGACGTGACCACTGGCCCCGCGTGCAGGGAGGAGCTGGGCGGGCAGTGCTACGCGGGGGCGCCACCACCCCAACCTCGGTAACTAAGAACTGACTGGGGTTCTATATTCCTCCATCTGGTAGCTTCGGAGACCGGCTGGGGTTGAGGGCTGCCCCTCGGCAGAGCTGGGGTTTCCCAGATGCTGTTGCCGTGCCCCCTCCCACAGTGCCCAGGTCCAAAGTCCTGAGACTTGGAGCGCGCGCGAGAAAGGGGTTGGAGATGATGAGTCAGAAGCCCAGGGCCCTTCTCATCCCCCTCCCCCGGGGCCTAGGCGCCTGAGGAGGACGGACCGGCTGGGCAGACGGTGTGGACAGGGCAGGAAGAGGGAGGGACACGGCGACCCAACCTAAGATTTTCCCGCCTCTTGTGAGCTAGCCGGTGTAAAGATCCCGCGTTGCAGCCACCCTTTCTCTCCAAGGCGGGAGCGGGACTGCGCAGGCTCAGCCTCTCGGCAGCCCTGCCGACCTTTGATCCCAGCTGCGGCGCGCTTGCAGAAGCTCTGGTCGTGCTCAACCCCCACCGTTTATGACCTTTGCAAGTGTGCAAAAATGGCAAGTTCAGGTGGGCTTGAGAAAAGCCCAGGAAAACGAGGGCACCCCGTAGCACCAACCCGACAGCTTGCTAGCCGCTAGAGAAACTAGAACTGACCAGAGCTGCAATACTAAAAACTCACCCCAAATTCACATAGTGCCGGGATGGGTGTGCGCCTCACACTCATTTTTGTTCCCACTTGAGAAGGCTGCTTCTCCAGGCTTAACCAAGCCCAGGCACCAGTGAGGAAAGAGCGCAGCCTGGCTGCATTGCCCTTACATTGCAGTGGCGCCAGCTGTTTGTGACACCTTGGGAGTGGTAATAGTTGCCCTATGACAAGATTGTGTGAGTATTAGTGGGTGGGGACAGTTCTGGGATTAGGCTCTGGAATGAGAAAACAAAATCTCCCCCGCCCCCCTCCCCGTCTAAATACCAGAATAATGGAGAGCTCATCTGTGAAGTACTCAAAATAATTTTCCTCAAAATCAGAAGGTGGTGGTAGCTGAAGAAGCTAGGAATGAAAGTCAACAATTCATTCTTAACTGTCTTCCACATAGGAGCAACAAGTTTTAGTCATATGATCAGATATCTAAGAATTGCATTTTAATTCTTGGAAAAGTTCAGTTACCATGCAGATGAACCTTGTATCAGGTTAGGCTAGGTTATGCTGTGGTAACAATGCCAAAATCTCAATGGCCTAAAACCACAAAGGTTTACTCTCTGGCAGGGTGCTCTGCTCCTTGTAAATTATTCAGGTACCCAAGTCCATGGACCACCACCATTTGGAGATCCTACCACGTCAGTTCAATTCAGTTCAGTCGCTTAATCGTGTCGGACTCTTTGCGACCCCATGAATCGCAGCATGCCGGGCCTCCCTGTCCATCACCAACTCCCGGAGTTTACCCAAACTCATGTCCATCGAGTCAGTGATGCCATCCAGCCATCTCATCCTCTGTCGTCCCCTTCTCCTCCTGCCCCCAATCGTTCCCAGCATCAGGGTCTTTTCCAATGAGTCAACTCTTCTCATGAGGCCAAAGTATTGGAGTTTCAGCTTTAGCATGAGTCCTTCCAAAGAACACCCAGGACTGATCTCTTTTAGGATGGACTGGTTGGATTTCCTTGCAGTCCAAGGGACTCTCAAGAGTCTTTTCCAACACCGAAGTTGAGAAGCATCAATTCTTCGGTCCTCAGCTTTCTTCACAGTCCAACTCTCACATTCATACATGACCACTGGAAAAACCATAGCCTTGACTAGACAGACCTTTGTTGGCAAAGTAATGTCTCTGCTTTTGAATATGCTATCTAGGTTGGTCATAACTTTCCTTCCAAAGAGTAAGCGTCTTTTAATTTCATGGCTGCAGTCACCATCTGTAGTGATTTTGGAGCCCCCAAAAATGAAGTTTGACACTGTTTCCACTGTTTCCCCATCTATTTCCCATGAAGTGATGGGACCGGATGCCATGATCTTCGTTTTCTGAATATTGAGCTTTCAGCCAACTTTTTCACTCTCCTCTTTCACTTTCATCAAGAGGCTTTTTAGTTCCTCTTCACTTTCTGCCATAAGGGTGGTGTCATCTGCATATCTGAGGTTATTGATATTTCTCCCAGCAATCTTGATTCCAGCTTGTGTTTCTTCCAGCCCAGCATTTCTCATGATGTACTCTGCATAGAAGTTAAATAAGCAGGGTGACAATATACAGCCTTGACGTACTCCTTTTCCTATTTGGAACCAGTCTGTTGTTCCATGACCAGTTCTGACTGTTGCTTCCTGTCCTGCATACAGGTTTCTCAAGAGGCAGGTCAGGTGGTCTGGTATTCCCATCTCTTTCAGAATTTTCCACAGTTTATTGTGATCCACACAATCAAAGGCTTTGGCATAGTCAATAAAGCAGAAATAGATGTTTTTCTGGAACTCTCTTGCTTTTTTGGTGATCCAGCAGATGTTGGCAATTTGATCTCTGATTCCTCTGCCTTTTCTAAAACCAGCTTGAACATCTGGAAGTTCATGGTTCACGTGTTGCTGAAGCCTGGCTTGGAGAATTTTGAGCATTACTTTACTAGCGTGTGAGATGAGTGCAATTGTGCAGTAGTTTGAGCATTCTTTGGCATTGCCTTTCTTTGGGATTGGAATGAAAACTGACCTTTTCCAGTCCTGTGGCCACTGCTGAGTTTTCCAAATTTGCTGGCATATTGAGTGCAGCACTTTCACAGCATCACCTTCCAGGATTTGAAATAGCTCCACTGGAATTCCATCACCTCCACTAGCTTTGTTCATCGTGATGCTTTCTAAGGCCCACTTGACTTCACATTCCAGGATATCTGGCTCTAGGTGCGTGATCACACCATCATGATTACCTGGGTCATGAAGATCTTTTTGTACAGTTCTTCTGTGTATTCTTGCCATCTCTTAATATCTTCTGCTTCTGTTAGGTCCACACTATTTCTGTCCTTTATCGAGCCCATCTTTGCATGAAGTGTTCCCTTGGTAGCTCTAATTTTCTTGAAGAGATCTCTAGTTTTTCCCATTCTGTTGTTTTCCTCTATTTCTTTGCATTGATCACTGAGGAAGGCTTTCTTATCTCTCCCTGCTATTCTTTGGAACTCTGCATTCAGATGTTTATATCTTTCCTTTTCTCCTTTGATTTTCGCTTCTCTTCTTTTCACAGCTATTTGTAAGTTCTCCTCAGACAGCCATTTTGCTTTTTTGCATTTCTTTTCCATGGGGATGTTCTTGATCCCTGTCTCCTGTACAGTGTCATGAACCTCCGTCCATAGTTCATCAGGCACTCTGTCTATCAGATCTAGTCCCTTAAATCTATTTCTCACTTCCACTGTATAATCATAAAGGATTTGATTTAGGTCATACCTGAATGGTCTAGTGGTTTTCCCCACTTTCTTCAATTTCAGTCTGAATTTGGCGATAAGGAGTTCATGATCTGAGCCACAGTCAGCTCCCGGTCTTGTTTTTGCTGACTGTATAGAGCTTCTCCATCTTTGGCTGCAAAGAATACAATCAATCTGATTTCGGTGTTGACCATCTGGTGATGTCCATGTGTAGAGTCTTCTCTTGTGTTGTTGGAAGAGGGTGTTTGTTATGACCAGTGCGTTCTCTTGGCAAAACTCTATTAGCCTTTGCCCTGCTTCATTCTGTATGCCAAGGCCAAATTTGCCTGTTACTCCAGGTGTTTCTTTACTTCCTACTTTTGCATTCCAATCCCCTATAGTGAAAAGGACATCTTTTTGGGGTGTTAGTTCTAAAAGGTCTTGTAGGTTTTCATAGAACCGTTCAGCTTCTTCAGTGTTACTGGTTGAGGCATAGGCTTGGATTACCGTGATATTGAATGGTTTGCCTTGGAAACGAACAGAGATCATTCTGTCGTTTTTGAGATTGCATCCAAGTACTGCATTTCAGACTCTTTTGTTGACCATGATGTCTACTCCATTTCTTCTGAGGGATTCCTGCCCACAGTAGTAGATATAGTGGTCATCTGAGTTAAATTCACCCATTCCAGTCCATTTCAGTTCGCTGATTCCTAGAATGTCAACGTTCACTTTTGCCATCTCCTGTTTGACCACTTCCAATTTGCCTTGATTCATGGACCTAACATTCCAGGTTCCTATGCAATATTGCTCTATACAGCATCGGACCTTGCTTCTATCACAGGTCACATCCATGACTGGGTATTGTTTTTGCTTTGGCTCCATCCCTTCATTCTTTCTGGAGTTATTTCTCCACTGATCTCTAGTAGCATATTGGGTACTTACCAACTTGGGGAGTTCCTCTTTCAGTATCCTATCATTTTGCCTTTTCATACTGTTCATGGGGTTCCCAAGGCAAGAATACTGAAGTGGTTTGCCATTCCCTTCTCCAGTGGACCAGATTCTGTCAGACTCTCCAGCATGACCCGTCCATCTTGGGTGGCCCCACAGGGCATGGCTTAGTTTCACTGAGTTAGACAAGGCTGTGGTCTGTGTGATCAGACTGACCAGTTTTCTGTGATTATGGTTTCAGTGTGTCTGCCCTCTGATGCCCTCTTGCAACACCTACTGTCTCACTTGGGTTTCTCTTACCTTGGATGTTGGGTATCTCTTCACGGCTGCTCCAGCAAAGCGCAGCTGCTGCTCCTTACCTTGGATGAGGTCGCCCCTCCTGACCTTGAACATGGAGTAGCTCCTCTCGGCCTTCCTGTGCCTGTGCAGCTGCTGCTCCTTGGACGTGTGGTTGCTCCTCTTGGCCGCCACCCCTGACCTCGGATGTGGGGTAGCTCCTCTCGGCCACTCCTGCACCATCGCAGCCTGGTGCTCTCTACCATGTCACCATGAGACTAATCCCCCCTCCCCCGATCTCCAGCCCCTTCCCAAGTTGTGAAGTAAACATGAAGAATTGTTCAGGTTCTTAAATGCTTCTGCCTCAAAGGGATACATATCACTTTCACACACACTTCATTGAGGAAAACAAGTCATATAGCCGCACCCAACTTCAGAATGGTTAGAAAGGCAATCTTCATATGCCTGAAAGGGGAGTGGACATAGTTCACTGAAAGAAGAGGAGGTAATCATTTGCAAGGATTCTTGAACAACTAAACAGTGGGAATTCATCCATTCCAACAGTTATACCTGTATCTACTTCTCTGGTTTTGATACATGAACCACTAAAATGTAGTTCTTTTTTTTTCTTTGTCCATGTCACATGCCTCGCAGGATCTTAGTTCCCTGACCAGGGATGGAACCCATGCCCCCTACAGTTGGAGACATGAAGGGGACACGCCAGGCCTCCCTGTACATCACCAACTCCCAGAGTTCACTCAGACTCACGTCCATCGAGTCAGTGACGCCATCCAGCCATCTCATCTTCTGTCGTCCCCTTCTCCTGCCCCCAATCCCTCCCAGCATCAGGGTCTTTTCCAATGAGTCAACTTTTTGCATGAGGTGACCAAAGTACTGGAGTTTCAGCTTTAGCCTCATTTCTTCCAAAGAAATCCCAGGACTGGTCTCATTTAAGATGGACTGGTTGGATCTCCTTGAAGTCCAAGGGACTCTCAAGAGTCTTTTCCAACACCACAGTTCAAAAGCATCAATTCTTCGGCACTCAGCTTTCTTCACAGTCCAACTCTCACATCCATACATGACTACTGGAAAAACCATAGCCTTGATTAGACAGACCTTTGTTGGCAAAGTAATGTCTCTGCTTTTGAATATACTATCTAGGTCGGTCATAACTTTCCTTCTAAGGAGTAAGCATCTTTTAATTTCATGGCTGCAATCACCATCTGCAGTGATTTTGGAGCCCCAAAAAATAAAGTGTGACACTGTTTCCACTGTTTCCCCATCTATTTCCCATGAAGTGATGGGACCAGATGCCATGATCTTCATTTTCTGAATGTTGAGCTTTTTCACCCTCCTCTTTCACTTTCATCAAGAGGCTTTTTAGTTCCTCTTCACTTTCTGCCATAAGGGTGGTGTCATCTGCATATCTGAGGTTATTAATATTTCTCCCGGCAATGTTGAAGTTCTTAATAGAAACTTAATAGTTCCCCCTGCCAAGAATAATAAGATTGGGACTCAGAAAATCTAGACTTTGGTTTTGATGTGGAAGTTTGGGCAAATCAGACCTCTCTGAAATGCATTTTGCTTAAATGGAGATTATAATATTTACTCTCGCTACCTTACTGGAGGAGTAATGCTCAAAATTCTCCAAGCCAGGCTTCAGCAACACGTGAACCATGAACTTCCAGATGTTCAAGCTGGTTTTGGAAAAGGCAGAGGAACCAGAGATCAAATTGCCAACATCCGCTGGATCATCGAAAAAGCAAGAGAGTTCCAGAGAAACATCTATTTCTGCTTTATTGACTATGCCAAAGCCTTTGATTGTGTGGATCACAATAAACTGTGGAAAATTCTGAAAGAGATGGGAATACCAGACCACCTGACCTGCCTCTTGAGAAACCTGTATGCAGGTCAGGAAGTAACAGTTAGAACTGGTCATGGAACAACAGACTGGTTCCAAATAGGAAAAGGAGTATGTCAAGGTTGTATATTGTCACCCTGCTTATTTAACTTCTATGCAGAGTACATCATGAGAAACGCTGGGCTGGAAGAAACACAAGCTGGAATCAGGATTGCTGGGAGAAATATCAATAACCTCAGATATGCAGATGACACCACCCTTATGTCAGAAAGTGAAAAGGAACTAAAAAGCCTCTTGATGAAAGTGAAAGAGGAGAGTGAAAAAGCTCAACATTCAGAAAATGAAGATCATGGCATCTGGTCCCATCACTTCATGGGAAATAGATGGGGAAACAGTGGAAACAGTGTCAGACTTTATTTTTGGGGGCTCCAAAATCACTGCAGATGGTGACTGCAGCCATGAAATTAAAAGGTGCTTACTCTTTGGAAGGAAAGTTATGACCAACCTAGATAGCATATTGAAAAGCAGAGACATTACTTTGCCAACAAAGGTCCATCTAGTCAAGGCTTTGGTTTTTCCAGTAGTCATGTATGGATGTGAGAGTTGGACTGTGAAGAAAGCTGAGCGCTGAAGAATTGATGCTTTTGAACTGTGGTGTTGGAGAAGACTCTTGAGAGTCCCTTGGACTGCAAGGAAATCCAACCAGTCCATTCTGAAGGAGACCAGTCCTGGGATTTCTTTGGAAAGAATGATGCTAAAGCTGAAACTCCAGTACTTTGGCCACCTTATGTGAAGAGTTGACTCATTGGAAAAGACTCTGATGCTGGGAGGGATTGGGGGCAGGAGGAGAAGGGGACGACAGAGGATGAGATGGATGGATGGCATCACGGAGTCAATGGACGTCAGTCTGAGTGAACGGGAGTTGGTGATGGACAGGGAGGCCTGGTGTGCTGCAATTCATGGGGTCTCAAAGAGTCGGACATGACTGAGCAACTGAACTGAACTGACTGAAGGCTCAAATAAATCACACATGAGAAAACAAAAAAAACTTTAAAACTATAAAGCACTTCAGAGATTGAAAATAAATTGCCTATAGAAATGAGAAATGGTGTAAATAAGTGAAGCAGATTAGGCATGAGTTAATAGGGAGTGATGGGAACTATGGCAAACTAGAAAGCCCACATTTTGTTTAAAGACTAACCCTACTCAACTCTACCCAATTATTGGCATGTGGGACTGTGGGCTTAGTATTGCCATTGTTCCAATTTTTCTATAATAGTCAAAAATTCTGACTTTTAAAATGTAAAATCTTCTGATTTTAAAATATTAACAACTGATTTTCTTAAAACTGAGTACCAGATTTGGTCCATAGTCCTTCAATTATTATCTCTCCTTTATATACACATATGGTAGAAATTTAGAGTTTAGATGTACAATATGGTTTTTGTAGGCCATCAAAGCCTTTTATAAAATTCAAGAGTCCTGTAGAGATTTAACATTAGGTTCTCAAAACCATTTTTTAAGAATCATATCCCTCTCATATTGATTTTCAGGGAAGGGTATTTTGCCCCACAGGGATTACTTGGCAATTTTTGGTAGTGACAGCTTTTGGTAGTGACAGTGGGGGTGGGGTGGGGAAGACTATGTAGGCAAAAGAGTATTAAGAGGATAAATTGGAAGATCAGAGATTTAGTCCCAGTGCTACTGTTGCCCCTTTCCTGTGCATTGTCCTCTGCAAGCTGCAAGTAAAGACTGTGAGACTTGTCCTGTGGTCCTCATTATCCCCCCACACTTCCCGGCATACTGCCTACTGCCAGAGTTACTAGCTGCTCCATGAAAGCATTCTGCTTTGCTCAATGCTTCCCAGCAACCATTGTATCTGTCCCTTCATCAGTTTGGCAGCCGCTATAGAAGTCACTCATGTTTTACTTGAATTGCTGCCCATTGGAACTTCACAGAAAGAAGTGACTGTGACAAGGTTCCTGCTGACGTCAGTTTTAAAGGCCTTGACCCCATCCCCTGCTTTAAGCATTTGAGAAATATGTGGCTTCATATGCGACTGAATTCTGAGGTGGTTGGGAAATTCTCCGTGTTGATGAATTTTACCCTGATTTTTTTGAAATTCAGTCATTTATTCTGACCTCAAATACATGATTGTAGACAACAGACATTTCCCAAATGAAGTATCAGCTTTTGCAGACGGTTCGGGTTTTGTGTCCTGGGCTTTGTCCTCTGCTGCCATCTTGTGGCCTCTTTGCTGCCGGGGTTGAGGTCTCACAAAGGGCCTTGCCTCCAGGTAATGGCGTGTGTCAGTGGCTTATGGCTTAGTTGGAGAAGGACTCTCTGCTCACTGTTGGGTACGCGCCAAATCCCTCCCCTGCTATGAGTCCACCTGGGCCATGACGCACGCCAAGCGCGTAGCAAGTAGGCTGGAGGCACAGGGCCCTTCTGGGTCATTCCCAGCCCTTGGGCCTCCATGTGTTATGCAATCCTGGACTCAAGCCAGAAAATCAGTAAACTCAACTACCCAGGAGTAATCGGAGCTGACCTCGCTTGCTTGGCCCAGTGAATGCCCTGCAGCCTCTCTCTACTCACCGTCAGGGCTGAGTTATTCTTTATCTTAGTGAGAAGAGATGATTACCTCATCAGGATTTTGTTTTACTGTCTAGGCCCATTTTGGTTTGCTCTGTGTACACACCGTTGCTTCTTGGCTTGTCCAGCCAGTACTGCTACAAGTTCAATGTTTAATTGCTGGATTGAGCAGGACAGTGGCAGTGTGTGTCACTGTTAAGCAGTGTTTCCTATAAGGATGACAGGATCTGAGCACTGTAGTGATCAGAGGTCCATGCCCAAGGCACAGGGAATCTAGGAGACTGCCCTTGTAGCTGGGCTGTTGGTGACTGAGCAGCAAGTGACTCGTTCTGGAGGAAAGGCAGGAAAACTTCTAGTTGGTGCTATTTTTCTTTCATTATAATAATGTATTTAAAACCTTCCAAGCGTTAAAGTATTAATAAATGTATAGAACTGTCTCCTAGCTGTTTGCCCTTCCTGTATATTTTACACATGTTTGGCTTTTTATGGAGAGCCCAGACTCTACCAGGCCCTCCTTATCCCTAATTGCAGAATTGGAGGAGGAGACAATGGAGGAGGGGGAGGAAAAACAGTTGCCTGTAGTTTGTTTTAATATGCTTTCCCATGTGTAAAAATTTAGGGGAGTCTGGTGCTCTGTGATGACCTGGAGGAATAGGATGGGGGAAGGCGAAGAAGGCTGGGGAGGGAAGGGCTATATCTATAATTACAGCTGATTTGCATTGCTGTATGGCAGAAACTAACACAACACTGTAAAAAAATTTTTTTAATTAAATTTAAAAATAGAAAAAAAAAGGCAAAAATTCAGGGAAAGGGCCTCCTTGTATAATTTCCTAGGCTATTAAACTGGTATGTGTTGCTTTATAACTCAGATGCTGTTTATTTAATAGGAGTTGTCTTCTGTTTCTTTTGTTTTTCCTTCTTTGCTTATATTTTTTCAGCTTTATTTTAATTATATTTTGTGGTTCATGTTATTCCTTTTTATTTTTATAAATTTTTTAAAAAACTTATTTATTTTTGGCTGCTCTGGGTCTTCATTGGTGCACATGGACTTTCTCTAGTGTGGCTAGCAGAGGCTACTCTTTAGTTATGTTGTGCAGGCTTCTCATTGCCATGGCTTCTCTTGTTGGCGAGCATGGGCTCTAAGGTATGCAGGCTTCAGTCATTGTGGTACACGGGCTTAGTTGCCCCGTGGGATGTGGGATCTTCTCGGACCAGAGATTGAACAGTGTCCCCAGGATTGGCAGGGAGATTCTTAAGCACTGGACCATCTGGTAAGTCCTATATGTTATTCTTGATTCTACTTATGATCTGAATCTCTGGTTTATTTTTCTTATCAGAAACTTTTCCTGTGTTCAATCCAGAGTGAGTGAGTTGTTTTTGTTGACTCTTATCTATTTTTCCTTGCCTTTTAAAGTTTCTTGTTTATAAAGTATTTTTCTACAAGTCCAAGCTCCTCAGATAGAGGAGCTTTGCTTCTTTATAATTCTATGCTCACTTTATGTATGAGGAAACTACTCTGTATCCACTCTTGTGCTTTAGATAAAATGAGAGGACTCAACGTCATGGCATAAGAGGAACAGGACTGATGTCTTTGTAAATCTCACAGATAATTATGAGGAAGAGAAACTATTGTTAGTGAGCCCAAGATGTGAAGCTGGGTCCAATGGTGTTCGTATTATAGAGAGGCAGAGAGGCTGGTTTTCAACCAAAAAAGAGAAATGGAACACCTTTCTAAAGATGAGCTGCTTTGAAGTTAATCTCTCAACCTCTGGGTAATGTTTGAGGTGTTTTGTGCAATGCACTTCTGTACAGTTAAGTTGTTGAAGTGAGTTTTCAAGTATCAACCAAACAGTTGGAATGTTGTTGTTCAGTTTCTGAGTCATGTCCAACTCTTTGAGACACCATGGACTGTAGCACACGAGGCTTCTCTGTCCTTCACCATCTCTGGGAGCTCAAACTAATTGCTCAAACTAATGTCCATTGAGTCAGTGATGCCATCCAACCTTCTCATCCTCTGTCATCCCCTTCTCTTCCTGCCTTCAATCTTTCCCAGCATCAGGGTCTATTCTAATGAGTCTGCTCTTTGCATCAGATAGCCAAAGTACTGGAGCTTCAGCTCCAGCATGAATCTTTCCAGTGAATATTCAGGACTGATTTCCTTTAGAATTGACTGGTTGGATTTCCTTGCTGTCCAAGGGACTGTCAACAGGCTTCTCCAACACCACAACATTGGACTTTATATTCACCATCAGACACATCCACAACTGGGCATTTTTTCCGCTTTGGCTCAATCTCTTCATTCCTTCTAGAGCTATTTCTCTGCTCTTCTCCAGTAGCATATTGGGCACTTAACAACCTGGGGAATTCATCTTTCAGTGTCAAATCTTTTTGCATTTTTGTACTGTTCATGGGGTTCTCAAGGCAAGAATGCTGAAGTGGTTTGCCATTCTCTTCTCCAGTAATGGTTGGAATAGATGACCTTTAATTTATTCTCCAACATTAAGATTTGGTTTCTCAGCAGTGAAGGTTTTGTTCTTTGACTGCTCTGGGTCTTCGTTGCACATGGGCTTTCTCTGCTTGCGGAGAGTGGGGGCTACTCTGTAGTTATGGTGCGTGGGCTTCTCATTGAGATGGCTTCTCTTGTTGTGAAACACAGGCCCTAGGGTGCTCAGGCTTCAGTAGTTGCAGCTTGCAAGCTCCAGAGCACAGTCTCAATAGTTGTGGTACACAGGCTTAGTTGCCCCATGGCATGTGGGATCTTCCTGGACCAAGGATTGAATAATGTTCCCTATATTGCAAGACAGATTCTTAATCACTGGACTAGCAGGGAAACCCCAGTGATGGTTTTTTAAATGGACCCACCCATAAGCTGGTGTCTTAGGCAGTAAAGAATCTGCCTGCAATGTAGGAGACGCAGGTTCAATCCCTGGGTTGGGAAGATCCCCTGGAAAGGGGAAAGGCTACCCACTCCAGTATTCTGGCCTGGAGAATTCCCTGGACTGTGTAGACCATGGTGGGGTCTCAAAGAGTCGGACACGACTGAGTGACTTTCACTTTCAAGGATGATGATGATGACAGCAGTGACTCAGTGATGGGCAAGGTGGGAGTCAGGACTGTTTTTTGCATACATTAGTGAAAAGTCAGAACAATCAAAATTCCAGTGAGAAGTTAAAGCCATGTCATGTCAAAATAGCTAAGTCAAAACATCTCACTTTGGCACATATGTTTCTTACTTTTATGCCTTATTCAAGCAGTGGTAAGTCCTAGCCCCAAATTGCTAACTGGTACTGATTCTTCAAGACTCAGTTTAGTCTTCACCTACTTTGGGAAGCTTCCCTGACTTCTCTCCTCACTAAGGTGCTTTTACAGTGCTCTACACATAATTCCATACTTACTATGAAGGGGATCAGAAGACTTCACCCCAAAATGTGTTACATTGGCATGGAGATTGTCTTGATTAGAAGGTAAATAAGCAGCACACTCAGAAAGAGCTCTTTGCCCTCCCTCTAATAAAAGTGGAATATAAATTTCCCTTTGTAAATGTCATCCCCCTCCTATCTCTCATAGTGGGAGGAAGAAAAGCAACCATTACACGTCAGAGTCAGCACCATCATGAATGTACACAAACAACCATACTAAAATCACCATTATCTTTTATCAGTTTTCCCCGTATATTTAGTTTCCTGAAATCTATCACTCCTAGAGGCCTAAAATGCTTTTCCTTTGTCTTGTTACTTCTCCACAGTTTATCACCCTTTGTTAAAATAGTATATAATCCCCTGTGTCTAAGCACCTCTTTGATCCATCATTTCTTTTCTATGAAGAGCCTCTGTATATATAAAAATTGAAATATTAACAAGTGAAGTGTATATGCCTTTTTTCCTGTTAATTTGACTTTTATCAATTTAATTTGCAAGCTCCAGCTACTAAACCAAGAAGGTAGAGAAGTTTTTTCTTCCCCCAAAAATTAAATTATCATTTATGTGCCCACCTTTGAAGCAGGAACTGTTTTATTCATCTTTATAAGCCCAGAACCTAGCTAAGGGAATGGCATATAGGAGACATTCAATACACATTGACTGACTGAATGAATAAATACACTAAGTCTGAAGGAACTTCAACATAGTAACTCCTATGCAACATTCTGACAGTCATTCAGTCTCTGCTAAAACATTAACAGTAACAGTCACTGGAGAAAATCACTCAATCATGGCAGCTGGTTCCACAACAAATTCCTGATCTCAAACTGCAGCTATATCCTAAAAGCAGCCCCGTAATATTAATACTACTATTGGCAGTTCTCAGTTTCCACAGCTGCTACTTCAAGTTTTTTGTCTTGTTTTGTTTTCAATAGTTATTCTAAAGTGCATCTAGAAGAATAAACAAATGATAATGAAAGAACGAGAAGGCAGGAAAGAAGAAAAAGAAAGAAGAGAGAAAGGGTTTCTAACAAGAGTAATAAGGTGAGACTTGGTCTATCAGCTATTAATGTATAAGATGAAAAATTAAAACACTATGGTATTGACATCAGAATAGATAGATAGATGAATGGAATAGAATAGAGTCAAAAGAAGAGCTCAAGTATATATAAGATTTAATAAATTTTAGTAGTACTATTTCTTATCAGTTAATCATGAACTAAAATCCGTTTATGATGTTGGAATAACTGCATAACTGTACCAAATTATACTTCTATCATATACCATACACGAAAATAAATTCTAGACATAAATGGAAAAAATCAAAATCATAAAAATATGAGAAGAAATATAGGTAATTATTTATATAACCCAGGTCAAATGAGAGCTTTTAGATATAACATTAATAACAGAAACTGCAAATAAAGCTAGTGGAGGCGATGAACAAAGCTAGTGGAAGTGATGGCATTCCAGCAGAGCTATTTCAAATCCTAAAAGATGATGCTGTTATAGCGCTGCACTAAATATGCCAGCAAATTTGGAAAATTCGTCAGTGGCCACAGGATTGGAAAAGGTCAGTTTTCATTCCAATCCTAAAGAAGGGCAGTGCCAAAGAATGTTCAAACTACCACACAACTGCATTCATTTCACATGCTAGCAAAGTAGTGCTCAAAATCCTTCAAACTAGGCTTCAACACTATGTGAACCGAGAACTTCCAGATGTACAACTTGCATACAGAAAAGGCAGAGGAACCTGAAATCAAATTGCCAACATCCTTTGGATCATAGAAAATACTAGAGAATTCCAGAAGAACATATATTTCCACTTCATTGACTACGTGCTAAAGCCTTTGACTGTGTGGATCACAACAAACTGTGGAAAATTCTTAAAGAGATGGGAATACCAGACCACCTTACCTGCCTTCTGAAAAACCTGTATGCAGGTTAAGAAGCAACAGTTAGAACCGGACATGGAAAAATGGACTGGTTCAAAATTGGAAAATGAGTATATCAAGGCTGTATATTGTCACCCTGCTTATTTAACTTATATGCAGAGTACATCATGCAAAATGCCGGGCTGGATGAAGCACAGCTGGAATCAAGATTGTGAGGAGAAATATCCATAGCCTCAGATATGCAGATGATACCACCCTTATGGCAGAAGAGGAACTAAAGAGCTTCTTGATGAAGGTGAAAGAGGAGAGTGAAAAAGCTGGCTTAAAACTCAACATTTAAAAAACTAAGATCATGGCATCTGATCCCATCACTTCATGGCAAATAGATGGGGAAACAATGGAAACAGTAAGAGACTTTATTTTGGGGGGCTCCAAAATCACTGCAGATGGTGACTGCAGCCATGAAATTAAAAGACGCTTGCTGCTTGGAAGAAAACCAATGACAAACCTGGACAGTTAAAAAGCAGGGATTATTAAAAAGCAGGGATATTACTTTGCCTACAAAGGTCTGTATAATCAAAGCTGTGGTTCTTCCAGTGGTCATGTACAGATATGAGAGCTAGACAATAAAACAGGCTGAGTGCAGAAGAATCGATGCCTTCAGATTGTGGTGTTGGAGAAGACTCTTGAGAGTCTCTTGAACAGCAAGGAAATCAAACCAGTCAATCCTAAAGGAAATTAACCTTGAATATTCACTGGAAGGACTGATGTTGAACCTGAAGCTCCAATACTTTGGCCACCTGATGCAAAGAGCTGACTCATTGGAAAAGACCCTGATACTGGGCAAGATTGAAGGCAGGAGGAGAAGGGGACAACAGAGGATGAGATGGTTGGATGGCATCACCAGTTCAATGGACATGAGTTTGTGCAAACTCCCGGAGATGGTGAAGGACAGGGAAGCCTGGCATGTTGCTGCCCATGGGGTCATAAAGAGTTGGACACTACTGAGCGACTGAACAACAAAGTAGAAACTGAAAGGAAAAAGATTGATTTCACATTAAAAATTTTAAGCTTTCTATCAAAAAAATTGCAATAAATAAAGGTAAAGTTCAAATGTAAAGTTAAAAGATGACAGAATAACATAAAACTAAAAGATGGTTAGTATCAGTACTGAATCTTTTCTAATATTTATTTTTCTTTATTATTTGGCTGCTCTGGGTCTTAGTTGTGACATGTGGGATCTAGATCCCTCACCAGGGTTCAAACCCCGGCCCCCTGCATTGTGAGTGTGGAGTCTTAGCCACTGGGCCATCAGGGAAGTCCCTGAATCTTTTCTTACAGAGAAATTGAGCCAATTTACCAAAGAAATACAGTAAAGAAACTTACATGGCGAATAAATTCAATTTATTTATTTATCTATTTTTTGGCTGCACTGCTCAGCATGTGAGATCTTAGTTCCCCAACCAGGGATGGAACCTGTGCCCCCTGCAATGGAAGCAAAGAATCTTAACCACTGGACTGCCAGCTGCTGCTGCTGCTAAGTCGCTTCAGTCGTGTCCGACTCTGTGTGACCCCATAGACGGCAGCCCACCAGGCCCCGCCGTCCCTGGGATTCTCCAGGCAAGAACACTGGAGTGGGTTGCCATTTCCTCCTCCAATGCATGAAAGTGAAAAGTGAAAGTGAAGTCGCTCAGTTGTGTCTGACTCTTAGCGACCCTATGGACCACAGCCTACCAGGCTCCTCTGTCCATGGGATTTTCCAGGCAAGAGTACTGGAGTGGGTTGCCATTGCCAGGGAAGTCCCTAAATAGATGCAATTTAAAACAATAAGATGCTATTTTGTGTCAATCATATTGTTACTTTTAAATGCATAAAACCCATCATTGATGAGTGTGTAAGGAAATAGGCATTCTCTTATTTCTCTGATAGGACTGTAAATTGGTAAGCTATAATGGAAAGCAACTTAACATCTTGTACATACAGATTAAAAATTGCCTATCCTTGGGAATTCTCTGGTGGTCCAGTGGTTAGGGCTCTGCACTTTTACTGCAGGAAGCACAGGTTTGATACCTGGTCAAGAAGCTAAAATCCTGCATGCTGCATGGCTTGGCCAAAAAAAAAAAAAAATTGGCTACCCTTAACCCAGCAATTCCGTATCTAGGAATTTTTTACAGGAATACTTTTGGACATATATAAGGAGTTACCTACTGAAATGTTTAGTACATCATTAATTTTTAAAGTGCAAGCAGTTTTAAATATCTAACAATTTGGTGTGTGTGTTAGTTGCTCAGTTGTGTGTGACTCTTTGCAACCCCAGGGACTGTAGCCCGCCAGGCTCCTCCATCCCTGGGATTTCCCAGGTAAGAACGCTGGAGTGGGTTGCCATTTCCTTCTCCAGGGGATCTTCCCAACCCAGGGATTGAACCCAGGTCTCCAACATCGTAAGCAGACTGTTTACCATCTGAGCCACCAGAGAAACAATACAGTTGTTGATTTTATTTTATTATTATTATTTTAAAATTTTACTCCACACCCACGCCCCCTGCAGTGGAAGCACAGAGTCCTAACCATCAGACTGCCAGGGACGTCCTAGTTGATTTTTAAAGTATAATAAACCTAGAGATTGAAATGTTATACTATATTACACTGGTATAAAAAGAGTAAAAGATGCCCATGGTATATTCCTAAGTAAAAAAATTTTTTCATCATTACATCCAATTAAAAAATGGCAAAAAGACTTGAAAAAAAAGTCTTTTGCCATTTTTCTCCAAAAAATTTGCAAATGGCCAATAATCACATGAAAATTATGTCAAGCATCATTAGTCATTAGGGAAATACAATTCAAAACCACAATGAGAGCTATAAGAACAACAACAACAAACGGAAAATAACAAGTGTTGGCACAGATGTGGAGGAATTGGATCTCTCATGTATTGCTGGTAGGAGCATAAATGCTGCTTTGGAAAATAGGTTGGCATTTCCTCAATAGGTGGGCATTTCCTCAATAGGTGAGACATAGAATTACTATATGAGCCAGTAATTCTTATCTTATGCATTTACTAAACAGGTGTTCAAACAAAGATTTAGATATAAATATTCATAGAGAAAGGATGGAAACAACTCAAATGACCATCAACTAATAAATGAATACATACGATGTGGTATATCCATATAATGGAACACTTCTTATTCCACTATACAACATGGATGAACCCTGCAAATACTGTACTAAATGCAAGAAGCCAGACACAAAAGGCCACATATTGTGTGATTCCATTTATCTGAAATATCTAGAATAGGCAAATCCATGGAAACAAAAGGCATATTAATGGTTGCCATGGGCTAGGAAGAAAGAATGGGGCAAGACTGCAAAATGGCTATGGGGTCTCCTTTTGTGATGCTGAAAGTGTTCTGGAACTAGATAGTGGTAATGATTGCAGAACACTATGAATGTATTAAATGCTGCTGAATTGTATACTTTAAAATAGTTAAAATAGTGAAATGTATGTTATGTGAATTTTACCACAATAAAAAAAGCACATTACAAAACAGTAGGTATAGTTGGTTTTGTTTTTCTGAAGTATATGCATAGGAAAAAGTGTGTAGAAGGACAGGGACTCCTCTGGTGGTCCAGTGGTTAAGAATTGCCTTCCAGTGCAGGGGATGCAGGTCTGATCCCTAAACAGTTTCTGATCAGTCTCTCTCAGTCTTGCCTAACTCTTTGCGACTCCATGGAGCCTGCCAGGCTCCTCTGTCCTTCACTATCTCCCTGAGATTGCTCAAACCTATGTCCATTGAGTCAGTGATGCCATCCAACCATCTCATCCTTTGTCACCCCCTTCCCCTCCTGCCCTCAGTCTTTCCCAGCATCAAGGTCTTTTTGAATGAGTCAGCTCTTCACATTAGATGGCCAAAGTATTGGAGCTTCAGCTTCAGCATCAGTCCTCTCAAGGAATATTCAGGGTTGATTTCCCTTAGGATCGGCTGGTTTGATCTCCTTGTAGTTCAAGGGACTCTCAAGTCTTCTCCAGCCCTACGGTTCAAAAACATCAATTCTTCAGCACTCAGCCTTCCTTATTATCTGGCTCTCATATCCATACATGACTACTGGAAAAACTGTAGCTTATACACACACACACACACATAATCTGGATTTTAAATATTATTTTAAAGTTTTCCTGGAGGATACATGAGCATCGTGTAGTGTGAGAAGCTCCCTTTGTCTCACACCTTCAATTTACAACTAGTAAAACATCCCTAACTCAAGAAAAGCTCCCTGGATGCTAGAGAGATCCATACATCTGTACATGTGAAGGTGGGTGTGGATTGGAACACAGAGGAGGTGGAAGGTGGGGAAACAGCAGAGACAGTGCCCAGGATCCCAGCCCCTTGGTCACAGCAGCTGAGCCCAGCAAACAGCAGAGCAGGAGGAGGGGCAGCAGACACAACTTCAACATCTCTGCTGCACAGGAAACAGGTCAGCGGCACTGGCGGGGCCGAGACAGTCCCTTCAACTGTGGTGACGCCTACAACTCTGTGCTCCCCTGCCCTTGCCTACTGCAGCAGTTACTGCAAACCAGACAACCCCAGACATGGTGGAGGTGTCCCTGACCCTGGCTCCCCCAGCTCTTCCCCTCCTCTCTCATCATGGTGGCAATGCTTGCAACCCAGACAACTTCGGACAAAACAAAGGTTCCCGCCGTCCCAGTGCCCCTGGTGGTGACACCAGCAACACCAGTGTTACTAGCAGCAGCAAGGCACTAGGAACCCCAGAGGCACAGGCAGCTACGATAAGGGCAGCAGTGACACCTTTGGCAAAAGTAATGGAAGATGGAAAGTGCTAATTCTCATATCTGGGCAGCAGCTCTGGTAAGAGAAACCAAAAACTTGTGCTATAGCACCACCTACCGATAAGCAAAAGAAAGGCCTTCTAGTGACCAGTTTGTTAAATTGTTAAAAGTAAACAAAACTACTTAAATAAGAAAAGTGTTCACTATTTCAAATGTGCTGGCGGAGGATCGGTTCATCAAGCATCATAAAAAAACATGATAACATAGTATCAAAAAAAGATAATGACAAGTCCATAGAACTGAAACAAAATTACAGAAGACTTCTAATCCAACTGTTAAAGAATTCAAAAATAGCTGTCATGAAGAAATTAAATGAGCTACAAGAAAATACAGAAAACAGCTCAATGAGCTCAGGAATAGAATCAATGAACAGAAGGAATATTTTACCGAAGAGAATGAAACTCTAAAAAAGAACCAAAGTAGAAATTGTGGAGATGAAGGGCTCAATAAATGAGATGAAGAATGCATTCGAAAGCATTGAAAACAGAGCAGGCCATATAGAAGAGATAATTCAGACTCAAAGATGGAAATCTAGAAATGATTCATGTAGAAGAGGAGATAATAAAACTAAGTTTTGTTTTGTTTTATTTTCAATGAAGAAACTATGAGAACTATCTACATTAGGAAAGGCAACATAAAGATAATGGATATCCCAGAAGAAAGGAGGAAGAGGGAGCAATTTAAAGAAATAATAACTATTATTTAAAGAAATAATAACTGAGAATTTTCCAAACCTGGGGAAGGAAATGGATGTATACATTCATGAAGCTAGTACAACATCTAATTATATCAGTGCAGAAAGACCTTTTCCAAGACATATTAAAACTGTCAAAAGTCAGTGACAAAGAAAGAATTTAAAAGACATTGAGGGAAAAAAGAGTAACCTACAAAGGTACCACAATAGGCTATCAGCATATTTCTCACTAAAACCTCTACAGGCCGGAAGACAGCAAAATGACATACTCAAAAATACTGAAAGATAGAAACTTTCAGCCAATAATACTCTATCCAGCAAAGTTATTATTCAGATATGAAGGAGGAATAAAGGCTTTCCCAGACCAACAAAAGCTGAGAGAGTTCATCAACACTAGATCTATTTACAAGAAATGTTGAAGGGAGCTTTTAAACCTGAAACAAAAAGGCAAAAGTACACAAAACTTTGAGTAAGGTGATGAATAGACAGAATCAGAAAAATGAAAACTCTGTATCAGAATACTGTTAAACAATATAGTCTAAAGTTTAAAGGGAGAAAAGTATTTAAAATAACTATAGCTTCTTCAATTTGGTAATGAACTCATGATATAAAGAAGGATAATTTGTGACAATAAGAACATGGAAGGGAAGAAGAAAAGGACAAACCTATATAGACACATGAAGACAAGATGCTATCAGCAGAAAAAGAAACTATAGTCCTAAAAAGGACTATTTTATCTTTGAGATATTTTATACAAACCTCATGGTAACCACACACACACACACACACAATTGGAGCAGAAACATGAAACATGAACAAGAGGAAACAGTAAAACATCATAGAAAACCAAACCACACCAAAATAACAGACAGAAACACAAGGGAAAAGAAACAATGGAGATAAAGAGGAACTAGAAAACAGAAGATTAAATGGCAGGACTAAGTCCTCCTCTATCAATACTCACCTTAAATGCAAATGGATTGAATTCACTAAGTAAAGGATACAGAGTGGCTGGATGGATTAAAAAACAAGACCCAACTATATGCTGCCTTTGGGAGACTTAGCTCTAAAGACCAACATAGGCTCAAAGTGAAGGGATGGAAGATGATACCCCAATCAAATGGCAGCCAAAATAAAGCAGGTACAACCACTACTCATATCAGATAAAACAGACTTTAAGAAAATAAAGTAACAAGAGACAAAGATGTACCTAATGACAAAGGGGACAATCCTTCAAGAAGATATAACATTTCTTGATATAGATGGAACTAGTATATACAAATCAATTATTAATAGACCTATAAAGAGAAATTGACAGCAGCGCAATAATAGTTGGGAACTTTAACATCCCACTACATCAATGGATAGATTATCCAGACAGAAATTCAATGAGAAAAACATCAGACTTAAATCAGGTGAACTTAATAGATTTATGCAGAAGACCCCGTTCAAAAGCAATAGAATACACATTCTTCTCAAGTGAACATAGAATATTTTCAAGGATATAGACTAGATGCTGGGACATAATACAGCTTTCAGTAAATTTAAGAAGCCTGAAATCACATCAAACATTTTTTCCATACATAACAATGTGAAACTAGAAATAAGATATGAGAAAAAAGCTGGGAAAAATATGTGGAAACTGAACAACATGTTACTGAGAAACGATTGAGTCAATGAAGAAATAAAAGGAGAAATATAAAAAACACCTGAAGACAAAAATAATGACATACCAAAATCTATGGGATGCAGCAAAAGCAGTACTAGAAGGAAAATTTATGGCAACATAAGCCTACCTCAAGAAACAAGAAAAATCTCAAATAAACAACTTAACCTTATATTTAAAGGAACTAGAAAAGAACAAATGAAGCCCCAAAAAGGAAATAATAAAAATCAGAGTGGAATTAAATTAAATAGAAACTAAAAAGATATCAGAAAAGATCAATGAAGCTAAGAGTTGGTTCTTCGAAAAGATAAAAAAAATAAAGACAAAATCAGAAATGAAAGAAGAGGAATTATAACAGAAACAACAGAAATACAAAGGATTATAAGAGAATGCTATGAACAGCTATACAACAACAAATTGGACAACCTAAAAAATAGGTAAATTCTTTGAGTATAGAACCATACAACCAAGACTGAATCATCAAGAAATAGAAAATCTGAATAGACTGATCTCTAGTAATGAGATTGAAACAGTAATAAAAACCTCCCAAAAAACAAAAGTCCAAGACAAGATGGCTTCTCTGGTGAATTCTACCAAACATTCAAAGGATATTTAATACCAATCCTCAAGCTATTCCAAAAAAATTGAAGAGGAGGCAATGCTTCCTAACTCGTTTTACAAAATGATTATGCTTATACCAAAACCAAACAAGAGCACCACAAAAAAAGGAAATTACAGGTCAATATCACTGATGAATATAGATGCAAAAATCCTCAACAAAATATTAGCTAACCAAGTACAATAGTACATTTAAGTTATCGCACACCATGATCATGCTTCCCTGGTGGATCAGCTGGTAAAAAATCCTCCTGCAATGCAGGAGACCTTGGTTCAATCCCTGGGTCAGGAAGATCCCTTGGAGAAGGGGTAGGCTACCCACTCCAGTATTCTTGGGCTTCCCTGGTGGCTCAGATGGTAAAGAATCTGTCCGCAATGTGGGAGACCTGGCTTTGTTCCCTGGGTTGGGACAATCCCGTGGAGGAGGGCATGGCAACCCACTCCAGTATTCTTGTCTGGAGAATCCCCATGGACAGAGGAGCCTGACCGACTGCAGTCCATGGGGTCACAAAGAGTTGGACATGACAGCGACTAAGCACAGCACAGCACATCATGATCAAGTGAGATATATTCCAGGTATGCAAGGATGGTTCAACATCTGCAAGTCAATCAGCATGATACACCACATTAGAAATGAAGGATAAAAATCATATGATTATTTCAATAGAGTAGAAAAAGCATTTAACAAGATCCAACATCTACTTATCTGGGTAATGAAAATCTTTTTTGTACAGTTCTTCTGTATATTCTTGCCACTTCTTAATATCTTCTGCTTCTGTTAGGTCCATACCATTTCTGTCCTTTATTGGGCTCATCTTTGAATGAAATGTTCCCTTGGTATCTCACATTTTCTTGAAGAGATTGCTAATCTTTCCCATTCTATTATTTTCCTCTATTTCTTTGCATTGATCATTGAGGAAGGCTTTCTTCTCTCTCCTTGCTATTCTTTGGAACTCTGAATTCAAATGGGTATATCTTTCCTTTTCTCCTTTGCCTTTTACTTCTCTTCATTTCTCAACTATTTATAACTTGTCAGACAACCATTTTGCCTTTTTGCATTTCTTTTTATTGAGGATGATCTTGATTACTGCCTCCTGTACAATGTCACGAACCTCTATTTATAGTTCTTCAGGCATTTTGTCTATCAGATCTAATCCCTTGAATCTATTTGTCACTTCCACTGTTTAATTGTAAGGGATTTGATTTAGGTCATACCTGAATCGTTTATTGGTTTTCCCTACTTTCTTCAATTTAAGTCTGAATTTGGCAATAAGGAATTCATGATCTGAGCCACAATCAGCTCCCAGTCTTGTTTTTGCTGACTGTATAGAGCTTCTCCATCTTTGGCTGCCAAGAATATAATGAATCTGATTTCGGTATTGACCATCTGGTGATGTCCACGTGTAGAGTTTTCTCTTGTGTTGTTGGAAGAGGGTGTTTGCTATGACCAGCACGTTCTCTTGGCAAAACTGTGTTAGCCTTTGACTTGCTTTGTTTTGTACTCCAAGGCCAAATTTGCCTGTTACTCCAGGTAGCTCTTGACTTCCTACTTTTGCATTCCAGTCCCCTATAATGAAGAAGACATCTTTTTGGGGTGTTAGTTCCAGAAGGTCTTGTAGGTCTTCATAGAACTGTTCAACTTCAGCTTCTTCAGCATTACTGGTTGGGGCATGGACTTAGATTACTGTGATATTGAATGGTTTGCCTTGGAAACGAACAGAGATCATTTTGGCATTTTTGAGATTTCATCCAAGTACTGCATTTTGGACTTTTTTGTTGACCATGATGGCTACTCCATTTCTTCTTAGGGATTCTTGCCCACAGTAGTAGATATAATGGTCGTCTGAGTTAAATTCATCCATCCCAGTCCATTTTAGTTCACTGATTCCCAAAATGTCACTCACCTAAGTGGGCCTTATGAATCATCACTATGAACAAAGCTAGTGGAGGTGATGGAATTCTATTTCAAATCCTAAAAGATGATGCTGTGAAAGTGCTGCACTCAATAGCCAGGAAATCTGGAAAACTCAGCAGTGGCCACAGGACTGGAAAAGGTCAGTTTGCATTCCAATCCCAAAGAAAGGCAATGCCAAAGAATCTTCAAACTACCACACAATTGCACTCATCTCACACGCTAGCAAAATGATTCTCAAAATTCTCCAAGCCAGGCTTCAACAGTACATGAACTGTGAACTTCCATTGTTCAAGTTGGATTTAGAAAAGGCAGAGGAATCAGAAATCAAATTGACAACATCTGCTGGATCATTGAAAAAGCAAGAGAGTTCCAGAAAAACATCTACTTTTGCTTTATTGACTACACCAAAGCCTTTGACTGTGTGGATCACAACAAACTGTGGAAAATTCTTAAAGAGATGGGAACACCAGACTACCTGACCTGCCTCCTGACAAATCTGTATGCAGGCCAAGAAGTGACAGTTAGAAATGGACATGGAACAACAGACTGGTTCCAAATCAGGAAAGGAGTATGTCAAGGCTGTATATTGTCACCCTGCTTATTTAACTTATGCAGAGTATATCAAGCGAAATGCTAGGCTGGATGAAGTACAAACTGGAATCAAGATTGCCAGGAGAAATATCAATAACCTCAGATATGCAGATGACACCACCCTTATGGCAGAAAGTGAAGAACTAAAGAGCCTCTTGATGAAAGTGAAAGAGGAGAGTGAAAAAGTTGGCTTAAAACTCAACATTCAGAAAACGAAGATCATGGCATCCGGTCCCATCACTTCATGGGAAATAGATGGGGAAACAGTGGGAACAGTGAAAGACTTAATTTTGGGGGGCTCCAAAATCACTGTAAATGGTGACTACAGCCATGAAATTAAAAGACGCTTGCTCCCTGGAAGAAAACCTTTGACCAACCTAGACAGCATATTAAAAAGCAGGGACATTATTTTACCAACAAAGGCCCATCTAGTCAAAGCTATGATTTTTCCAGTAGTCATGTATGGATGTGAGAGATGGACCATAAAGAAAGCTGAGTAGCGAAGAATTGATGCTTTTGAACTGTGGTGTTGGAGAAGACTCCTGAGAGTCCCTGCAAGGAGGACTGCAAGGAGATCCAACCAGTCCATCCTAAAGGAAATCATTCCTGAATATTCGTTGGAAGGACTGATGCTGAAGCTGAAACTCCAATACTTTGGCCACCTGATGTGAAGAACTGACTCATTGGAAAAGACCCTGATGCTGGAAAAGATTGAAGGCAGGAAGAGAAGGGGACAACAGAGGATGAGATGGTTGGATGGCATTACTGACGTGATGGATATGAGTTTGAGTAGGAGGCTCCAGGAGTTGGTGATGGACAGGGAAGCCTGGCACGTTGCAGTCCATGGGGTCGCAAAGAGTCATACACGACTGAACTGAACTAAATGTCCACTTATGATAAAAACTCTAAATAAAGTGGATACAGAGGGAACAAACCTCAACATGATAAAGGCCATTTATCACAAGCCCACAACTAATATCATACTCAGGGTAAAAAACTGAAAACTATCGGCCTAAGATCAGGAACAAGATAGGGATGCCCACTCACACCATTTTTATTCAATGTAGCATTGGCAGCCCTAGTCAGAGAAATTATACAAGAAATAGAAATAAAAATTTTAAAAAATAGAAATAAAAATAAACTATAAAAAAATAGTTTAGTTTTATCAAGATATAAAACTGTCACTATTTGCAGATGACAATATCTTATGTATAGAAAACCCAAAGATTCCACTAACGATTATTATAAACAATAAATGAATACAGAAAAGTTGCAGCATATAAAATCAACATACAAAAATCAGTTCCATTTCTATATACTAACAATAAACTATCAGAAAGAAATTAAGAAAGCAATCATGTTTACAATTGCAATGAAAAGAACAATATACACAGGAATAAATTAAACCAAGGAGGTGAAAACCCTATACACTGAAAACTATTAGGACATTGTTGAAAGAAATTGCAAAAGACACAAAGAAATGGAAAGGTATTTTGTACTTATGAATTGAAGAACTAACATTGTGTAAATATTCATATTACCTAAAGTTATCTACAGATTCAATGTAATTCCTTTCAAAATCCCAATGAAATTTTTCACAGAAATAGAAAAGAAAAATCTAAAATTTATATGGAACTACCAAAAAACTCAAAAAGCCAAGGCAAACTTGAGTTAAAAAGAACAAAGCTCGAGGTATCACACTCCCTGATTCAAAATTATACTACAATGCTAGAGTAATCAAAACAGCATGGTTTTGGCAGAAAATCAGACATACAGATCAATGGAATAGAATTGAGAGCCCAGACACAAACCCACATATTTATGGATTATTTCAATTTGTGACAAATTAGTCAAGACCATACAATGGAGAACAGCAAATCTCTTCAATGGTGTTGATAAAACTGTACAGTCACAAAAAAAGAATGAAGCTAGACCACCATCTTACACCATACACAAAATCAACTCAAAATGGATTAAAAAAAAAAGAAAAACTTGAAGACCTGAAATCATAAAATTCCTGGAAGAAAACAAGCAATATGTTCTTTAATATTGCTCTTAGTAATATCTTTTTGCATATGTTTTCTCAGGCAAGGGAAATAACCTTGAAAATAAACAAATGGGTGGGAATTCCCTGGTAGTCTAGTGGTTAGGACTCTGTGCTTTCATTGTCAAAGATTTGACTTCAGTCTCTGGTCAGGGCATTAAGATCCCACAAACAACATGGCATGACCAAAAAATAAATAGATAAATAAATGGGACTACATCAAACTAAAAGGTTTTGCCCAGCAAAGGAAACCACCAACAAAACAAATGGAAGAAGACATTTGCAAATCATATATACAATTAGGGGTTAACATTCAAAATATATAAAGAACACATACAACTGAACAAAAACAAACAAAAAAAATGCAATTGAAAAATGGGCTGCTGCTAAGTCACTTCAGTCGTGTCCGACTCTGTGTGACCCCATAGACGGCAGCCCACCAGGCTCCCCCGTCCCTGGGATTCTCCAGGCAAGAACACTGGAGTGGGTTGCCATTTCCTCCTCCAATGCATGAAAGTGAAAAGTGAAAGTGAAGTCGCTCAGTCGTGTCCGACTCTTAGCGACCCCATGGACTGCAGCCCTCCAGGCTCCTCTGTCCATGGGATTTTCCAGGCAAGAGGACTGGAGTGGGGTGCCATTGCCTTCTCCAGAAAAATGGGCAGAGGCTATGAATAGACATTTTCCCAAAGAAGACATGGAGATGGCCAACAGACAAATGAAAATATGTTCAACACCACTAATTATTAGGGAAATACAAATCAAAACAGCAGTAAGTTATCACCTCACACTTATTAGAATGCCTATTATCAAAAATACAATAAATAGCAAATGTTGGAGAGGATGTAGAGAAAAGGGAATTCTCCTACACTGTTGGTGGGATTGTAAATTTGTGTACCCATAATGAAGATTCCTCAAAAAATTAAGAATAGATCTACTATACAATTCAGGTATTCCACTCCTGAGTATTCAAAGAAGACAAAAACACTAATTTGAAAAGATATACACACCTCTATGTTCATTGCAACATTATTTACAATAACCAAGATATGGAAACAACCTATGATCTTATCAGTGGATGAATGGATCAAGATGTGACACACACACACACATATATATACATATATATATATATATATATATATACACACAGTATATAATCCATATATAATTATACAGTATATAATCCATATATATATATTCACAGTATATAATCCATATATATATATATAGTATATAATATATATATAGTATATAATCCATATATATATTCAGAGTATATAATCCATATATATATGTACCGTATATACACCATTCAGTCATAAAAAGGTGAAATCTTGCCATTTGTGACAGCCTGGATGGCTCTTGAGGGTATTATGCTAAGTGAAACAAGACAGGTGGAGAAAGATAAATATCATATGATTTCACTCATGTGGAATGTAAAATATAAATAAATAAATGAACAAACAAAACACATAGACATGGAAAACATGGTTCTAGACAGGAAGGAGGTTGAGAGGGAAGGTGAAATAAGTAAAGGAGATCAACTGTATAGTGATGGATGGAAGCTAGACTTTTGGTGGAAAGCACACTCGTGTTGTGAATTCGCTCAGTCGTGTCCGACTCTTTGTTACCCCATGGACTGTAGCCCACCAGGCTCCTCCATCCATGGAATTTTCTAGGCAAGAGTACTGGAGTGGGTTGCACACTATTGTGTATTTAAAAGCGAAATTATACTGTTGTACACATGAAACTAATATGTTACAAATCAATGTTGCCTCAATTTAAAAAATAAAATTTAAAAAAGTATGCCATTTCCCAATCAACTGAAAAGAGAAAGTTAAATCAACTTGAAGTGGGAAAAAAGAGTTTTTCTTGTATTGAGCCAAAAACTCTTTTTACTTGTTAAATTAAACCTTTAGTTGGGAAAAAATTGATAGGGTTTAAAAGGTAAATAGCACCAAGGAATCTGGAAACTACTAAAATGATGGTGGAACAGAACATTCAGAGAAACAAGTAAACATGTACTTAGAAAGAAAAAAATCTCTTTCATAGCTAACTGAGTCAAAGATGTTACTGTAGGGGAGATCAGATCAGATCAGATCAGTCGCTCAGTCATGTCCAACTCTTTGCGACCCCATGAATCGCAGCATGCCAGGCCTCTCTGTCCATCACCAACTCCTGGAGTTCACTCAGACTCACGTCCATCGAGTCAGTGATGCCATCCAGCCATCTCATCCTCTGTTGTCCCCTTCTCCCTCCCAGCATCAGAGTCTTTTCCAATGAGTCAACTCTTCGCATGAAGTGGCCAAAGTACTGGAGTTTCAGCTTTAGCATCATTCCTTCCAAAGAAATCCCAGGGCTGATCTCCTTCAGATGGACTGGTTGGATCTCCTTGCAGTCCAAGGGACTCTCAAGAGTCTTCTCCAACACCACAGTTCAAAAGCATCAATTCTTCGGCGCTCAGCCTTCCTCACAGTCCAACTCTCACATCCATACATGACCACAGGAAAAACCATAGCCTTGACTAGACGGACCTTTGTTGGCAAAGTAATGTCTCTGCTTTTGAATATGCTATCTAGGTTGGTCATAACTTTCCTTCCAAGGAGTAAGCGTCTTTTAATTTCATGGCTGCAGTCACCATCTGCAGTGATTTTGGAGCACAGAAAAATAAAGTCTGACACTGTTTCCACTGTTTCCCCATCTATTTCCCATGAAGTGATGGGACTGGATGCCATGATCTTCGTTTTCTGAATGTTGAGCTTTCAGCCAACTTTTTCACTCTCCACTTTCACTTTCATCAAGAGGCTTTTTAGTTCCTCTTCACTTTCTGCCATAAGGGTGGTGTCATCTGCATATCTGAGGTTATTGATATTTCTCCTGGCAATCTTGATTCCAGCTTGTGCTTCTTCCAGCCCAGCGTTTCTCATGATGTACTCTGCATAGAAGTTAAATAAGCAGGGTGATAATATACAGCCTTGACGTACTCCTTTTCCTATTTGGAACCAGTCTGTTGTTCCATGACCAGTTCTAACTGTTGCTTCCTGACCTGCATACAGATTTCTCAAGAGGCAGGACAGGTGGTCTGGTATTCCCATCTCTTTCAGAATTTTCCACAGTTTATTGTGATCCACACAGTCAAAGGCTTTGGCATAGTCAAGAAAGCAGAAATAGATGTTTTTCTGGAACTCTCTTAAGGCAAGCAAATAAAAGGGAATAAGGATGCAACAGAATCATATTAAGAGGTACAGACTAGACGTTCCTTTTGGAATTGACTGTAACAAATAGTGCTAGGGAATTAAAAAATAACTCAGGGAAAAAATTAGAAAACTATTTTCCAAATCTGTTATCTTTGACTACAGCTGCCAACTGGGTTGTAAGGACATATGGGCTGTAAATGTGGTTTGTGTTCATGAAAAAACCTTCAGAAGGGACCAGAGAAAATAACAGATGTGTGCAGTCATGTAGCATTTATAATAATGATGATATCTTCATTTCTAATAATAGTACTTACATGTACCTTTGTCATGCTTACTCTGTGCTTCACCCTATCTTAAGCACTTCTAGTGTCTTAATTCAATTAATCCTTACAGTATCCCTAAAAAGCAGGTGCTAACATCCTTGTTTTACAGTTAAGGAAAATAAAGTCCAGGAAAGTTACTGTCACACAGCAGTTAGTCAGTAAAGAGTTGACTCATATCCAGGAGTCCTTGCTCTAGAGTACCTGCACTTAACCCCACTAACACGTCCTCTATGGCCAAAACAGTCCCTCCAGCTGTGATTCCCAAAGGGTAGTCCTTTTGGGAAGTCCAGGGGGTCAAAACTATTTTCAAAATAATACTAAGATTTTTTTTTTCTTTTTTCATTCTCATGTGTTTAAAGGTACACAGAGGAAATCTCCAGAGGCTACAGGAAGTATAACGACATCATCACTTTAATGGCTAATAGACAATGGGTTTGTATAGTCTTGTGTTTTCTGGGGTTTTCTTTTTATGAACTTTTATTGGCATATAAATTGCTTTACAATGTTGTGTTAGGTTTCTACTGGGCAGCAAAGTGAATCAGATATACATATATCCAGTCTTCTAAAGATTTCCTTCCCTTTTAGGTCACCACAGAGCACTGAGTAGAGTTCCCCGTGCTATACAGTAGGTTCTCATCTATTTTATACATAGTAGGGTATATATCTGGGATTTTCTAAGGTTAAACTGTTTGGGATCCTGAAACCAAAAAGTTTGAGAACCATTGCCCTAACGTAAACTGTTCTCTGGTTTCTGAAGGAATAATCATGACTGATTGCCATAATTTATTCATTCTTTCATTCAATAATTACTGAATTATTATGCCAGGTGTACGGATTACATTGGTGGATAAGAGTGGCATGGTACCTTGAGTTTGGTGTGATGGTTCTAAAACATTAGGGTGCACGGGAGTCCCTTGGTAAGTTAACTAAAAGTACAAATTAAAATGCAGATTACTTTTTTAAGGGGTGGGGCTCAGGAATTTTTATATATATCCACTAACTATACATTGGAAAACGCTGGTTTAGTAGTTGTTTAGCATGAAGAGAAAAATTGGAGAAATGAAAGTGATCACCACAGACTTTGAGTCTGCTAAAGAGCCATACCATAAACATTGTCAGAAAAACTCTTACATTCTTGACCTGCGTACAGATTTGTCAGGAGGCAGGTCAGGTAGTCTGTTGTTCCCATCTCTTTAAGAATTTTCCACAGTTTGTTGTGATCCACACAGTCAAAGGCTTTGGTGTGGTCAATAAAGCAAAAGTAGATGTTTTTCTGGAACTTTCTTGCTTTTTCAATGATCCAGCAGATGTTGGTAATTTGATCTCTGGTTCCTCTGAGATGAGAGATACTATAACATATTTGTATAGTGGAAGAAATTGATGATGCAGAAGAGAGAGGGTGTAACTGTAGGAGCAAAGCCTGTGAATAAGGAAAAGGGATTGGAATTTATCACACAGATGAGGGGATTGGCCTTAAATGTTAATGAGAATAGTTCATCCATTGTCACAAGAGAGAAGGCAGACAGGTATAGACATAGGTGTTTCATAGCTTGGTGAAAGTTTTTGGTAGCAAGATGATGGAGTAGAAGGACGTGCGCTCATCTTCTCCTGCAAGAATTCCAAAATTACAACTCGCTGCTGAACAACCATTGACAGGAGAATGTTGCTGCTGCTGCTGCTAAGTTGCTTCAGTCATGTCCGATTCTGTGCGACCCCACAGACGGCAGCCCACCAGGCTCCCCTGTCCCTGGGATTCTCCAGGCAAGAGTACTGGAGTGGGGTGCCATCGCCTTCTCTGAGAAGGAGAATATTGGATCCCACCAAAAAAGATACCCCACGTCCAGGGGCAAAGGAGAAGCCCCAGCAAGATGGTAGGAGGGGTAAAATCACATTTAGAATCAAACCCCACACCTACCAGAGACCCTCGTAGGACTCAAACAAACCTTGTGCACACCAGGATCCAGAGACCCCACAGAGACTGAGCCAGAGATTTCAGTACTGTACAGCAAACCTAGCCATGTCCTGTATACTATACGTGGCCTACTCTTGAAAGCAAACACTATTATCCCCATTTTAGAGATGAACTAGAATTAATTTTATAACTCACTTCATATTTCACTGAGAAAATAGAGAAATGCAATTGAAAACTTAACTTTTTCACCAAGCTACTGAACTACCTAGGCCTATACCTGTCTGCCTTCTCTCCTGTGACAATGGATGAACTATTCTCATTAACATTTAAGGCCAATCCCCTCATCTGTGTGCTAGATTCCAATCCCTTTTCCTTACTCACAAGCTTTGCTCCTATAACTATATCCTCTCTCTTCTACACCATCAATTTTTTCCTCTATAAAATATGTTATAGTATCTTCCATCTTTGGAGAAAAACAAAATTTTGTTTCTCTCATGACATTGCCTATTTTCTCTGCTCTCCTATGTCAATGGCAGTGTAAATTATGCTTAGTCACATATAACATAAAATCCAAAATCTATGAGACAGGGTCTGTTTTCTTTTATATAAAGGAAGCTCAGAGGTAGAGATTATGGGTTCCTACTGTCCCCAGGGACCCAAACTCCTCTGTCTTCCTGCTTGGCCATCTTTTGCATAGAACTTCTACGCTCAAGGTCACCTTCTGACCCAATATACCTCCTGTACTCCAGATATCTTATCTATGTTCCAGTTTTCAGCATACCAAAATCTAAAAAAGATATGACTTATGACTAAGCACTTCCTGGAGGGTAAAGCAAGAACAATTTCTAGTGGATTAGTAATATTGCCTCTTTAGCTGGATAGTGAGTGATTGCATTTTATTTTTAATCACTATATAATAAATAGACATGAATAACCAAATAGGAAAAGGAGTACGTCAAGGCTGTACATTGTCACCCTGCTTATTTAATTTCTATGCAGAGTACATCATGAGAAACGCTGGGCTGGAAGAAACACAAGCTGGAATCAAGATTGCCAGGAGAAATATCAATAACCTCAGATATGCAGATGACACCACCCTTATGGCAGAAAGTGAAGAGGAACTAAAAAGCCTCTTGATGAAAGTGAAAGTGGAGAGTGAAAAAGTTGGCTTAAAGCTCAACATTCAGAGAACGAAGATCATAGCATCCGGTCCCATCACTTCATGGGAAATAGATGGGGAAACAGTGGAAACAGTGTCAGACTTTATTTTGGGGGGCTCCAAAATCACTGCAGATGGTGACTGCAGCCATGAAATTAAAAGACGCTTACTCCTTGGAAGGAAAGTTATGACCAACCTAGATAGTATATTCAAAAGCAGAGACATTACTTTGCCAACAAAAGTTCGTCTAGTCAAGGCTATGGTTTTTCCTGTGGTCATGTATGGATGTGAGAGTTGGACTGTGAAGAAAGCTGAGCGCTGAAGAATTGATGCTTTTGAACCGTGGTGTTGGAGAAGACTCTTGAGAGTCCCTTGGACTGCAAGGAGATCCAACCAGTCCATCTGAAGGAGATGAGCCCTGGGATTTCTTTGGAAGGACTGATGCTAAAGCTGAAACTCCAGTACTTTGGCCACTTCATGCGAAGAGTTGACTCATTGGAAAAGACTCTGATGCTGGGAGGGATTGGGGGCAGGAGGAGAAGGGGACGACAGAGGATGAGATGGCTGGATGGCATCACTGACTCGATGGAAATGAGTCTGAGTGAACTCTGGGAGTTGGTGATGGACAGGGAGGCCTGGCATGCTGCGATTCATGGAGTCGCAAAGAGTCAGACATGATTGAGTGACTGATCTGATCTGATCTGATCTGATGTTTAAAATACTCTCTTGTAGATTTTCAGTGTTTAAAACAATCACTTGACAAAAGAAAAACAAAATAAATGAAGAGAAAGAAGGAATTAATAAAGAACAATCTGACATTAATAAAATGAGAAATTGATACATTGTAGAAATAAGAAAAATCACAAAACAGAATGTTTTCAAAGGTTGATAAAAATCCTCTGCCAAGTGTTATTAAGGAAAATAAAACAAATATATGAAGAATGTGTAAGGTAATGAAACCACAGAAACACACAAAAGAAATGAGTAGCTAATACAAATTTATGACAGAGTTACTAAGGGTCAGATACTGTTTTAGATATTGTATCATTTAAATTTCACAAGTGTAAATATTATGTAATTTAATTTTCACAACAGTTTTATACATAAAATAGATTTTACTGTTATCCCTATTTCCCAAATGAGACAAACTTAGCAGAGAGAGGTAAAGAATTTCCCCAAATTTACATTGCTAGTAAGTGACAGAGCTAGATTAGAATTAGGCAGTATATGTCTTTAATCCTTCCTCAACATTGCCTTTCTTCAAATGTTTATCTCATGGAGGGTTGTTGTCTGGAAGATCCTTACAGACCACTTAATCCTTTTCTTATTTTATGGTAGAGGATCTTTTTTTGGATTGTCCTAAAAAATGGCACAAACTCTTTGGAGAGATTTAGAAGAGTAAGTGGAGATGCTGTTGACCTAAAGAACAAATACAAAATTTATAAGAAAATATTATGTACAACTCATGGCAATAAATTTGAAAATTTGGAAGAAGGAAATAATTTTTGAGCAAAATATAAATGATGAAATTGACTTAATAAGCAGAGAAAAACCTAAAATGAAATTAATAACTGTGTAAGAAATTGGAAGTATAATTAAAGGTCTACCTTTTAAAGACACACCAGTCTCAGGTGGTTTTACAGCACAGCATGTATCATTTTTAAAGAACAAATATTCCTATCTTATTTAAATTATTCCACACCACTGGGGAAAAAAAGGGCTTCCCTGCTGACTCAGTGGTAAAGAATTCACCCACCAATTCAGGACCTGTAGGTTCCATCCTTGGGTGGGGAAGACCCCCTAGAGGAGGACATGGTAATCCACTCCGGCATTCCTGCTGGGAAAATCCCATGGGCAGAGGAGTCTAGCAGGCTACAGTCCATGGAATCACAAGGAATCAGATACAGCTGAAGCAACTGAGCATGCACAGGGGCCGATAGAAAGGAAAAGGTGGGGCATGAGACACGCAGGGTCTTAGTTTCTCGACCAGGGATCAAACTTGTGCACCCTGCAGTGGAAGCATGGAGACTTAACCACTGGGCCACCAGGGAAGTCCAGGAATGTCTACCATGTACTGAATGATTTACCTGTAATATCTAACTGAACACTTAAAACTCACACCAGTTAAAAGATGAGATATCTGTGACTCAGAAAAACTAAGTAACTTGCCTAAGTTCATTCAGTTTGGAAGCAACTAAGTAGTTACTTGTCCAGGAAAAAAGTCAATAAAGATAATAGAATATAATCTGAGCTTCTGAAATTGTTACGGTATTATTCAAATAATTAGACAATTAAAAAATGTTAAAGTCAAGGAGTCAGTTTTTACAAAGAGGTGATTGTAAATAAGGAAGGATTTCCCCCAAGCAGTGAAGGTCTTCAAGTTATTTAAGGGGAGAACTTCATTGTGAAGAATATAAATGTCAGTTTGTAATAAAAAATATTCACACACGTGGAAACATGAAAGAAACATCTGAATAAAGGCATGCCTAAATATTTCCAGTGGGTCCAATTATGCAACTAGCAGACATTCCTTACTTCTTTTTAGTCTCTATGACACGATCTGTTCTTTCTGTGGCAGTAGATGCAGAGGCCCCTGCAGACCAGAGAGTGCCTCCTATGAATAGAGCTGAGCATGGGATAAAGTTCCCTCAGCTTTCTAAAGATATGTGGTGATGAATTAAGAAGATCATTCCATTATTTTTCTTTCCCAAACCTTTCTTAAAGCTTCTTTCACATCCTTGTTTCTCAAAGAGTAGATAAGGGGGTTGAGCAGTGGGATCACCACTGTGTAGATCACAGCCACTGTGCGGTCTTGGGTCAGGGAGTAGCTGGACCTGGGGCGCAGGTACATGAAAAGTGTTGTGCCATAGAAGAGGCACACAGCAGTGAAGTGGGAAGCACAGGTGGAAAAGGCCTTGAATCTGCCCTGGGCTGAGTTCATTCTCAGGATGGTGATGAGAATTAAGAGGTAGGAGACCAAGATGGTGAGGGTACAGCTCAAAAGGTTGAAACCAGCAAAAATGAAGAGCAAGATTTCACACAGTGAGGTGTCCACACAAGACAGAGACAGGATGGGTGGTCCATCACAGAAGAAGTGAGTGACCACGTGAGTACCACAGAATTTCAGACTAAAAATACAGCTTGTGTGGATCAGAGAATTAAGAAATCCTGCACCATAGGATCCCACAATCAGAGAGGCACAGACCGTAGGAGACATGGCAGTTGGGTAGAGCAGGGGGTTACAAACAGCCGCATAGCGGTCATAGGCCATGGCAGCAATGAGATAGCATTCACTGGTGGCAAAACCCGCATAGAAAAACATCTGAACCACACAGCCAAGATAGGTGATCACCTTCCTCTTGGCCAAGAAGTTCACCAGAGTCTGGGGGACAACCGTGGAGGAGTAGCAGAAATCCAAGAAGGAGAGGCTCTTCAGGAGGGAGTACATGGGTGTGTGCAGCGTGGTACTTACATGGATCAGAAGAAACATGATTAGATTCCCCAGCAGTGTGATAGTGTACATGCCCAGGAACACCACGAAGAGCAGCTTCTGGAGCCAGGGGTCACTGGTGAGCCCCAAAAGCTCAAACTCAGTCCCTTGACTCAGGTTGGCCCCTTCCATATTTCTTCAATGCTCTGTGACGTGGAAAGAGAGGACCACCAGAAAGAAGTGAAACCCCCAGGGGCTCTCGCTGGCTTAATTCTGCCCTAAGGACAGCCTTCTGAAGATTGCTCTCACTGAGGAAGTCTGGCTTTGTCAGTGGAATTCTGTCATAGAGAAGTTCTCCTCAACTTGGCTGATTAGTCACTTAGGAAGTATTACTTGAACAGCAATGGAAAATAGAAAAGAAATATACGCAATTTGGTCTCTTAGGGATCTTAAAAAATTCTAAATAATGAAACAATTACTTACCAAAAATTTATTGACCATCTTCTATAAACTTAGCTCTATGTTCTTCCTGTCAGGAATTCAAGTATGTCTGACTTCAAGAAGCCTATATTCGAGACTATATATACTGTGTTTAAGCACACAAGCTGTGGCATCAGACTGGCAAGGTTCCAGACTGAGACCTCACCATTAGCCAGCTATGTAACCTTGGGAATGTTACTTAACCTTCCTTCTGATTTTCAGTTTTCTGTAAAATAGGGATAAAAACACTAATCTCAAAAGTTTATTGTAAAAATTCAATGAGTTAATTCATGTAAAGCACTTGAACAAAGCCCGGCACTTTGAGAAAGAATGTTAGCTTTGATTATTCTTGTTGGAGAGAGAGATCTAACACAAAACTAAACAACAATAAAAATAAATAAATGAAACAGCGATGAGATTTAGCAAACAACCTACCACCAAACAAAATAGAAGGGAAACGTGTACTAAGTGAGAGTGACTAAACAAGCCTTCAGAGGATCTGGAGAATTCTAGAGGAGTGGAAGGTGGTTCGTTGGCTCAGCTATAAAATTGCTTCTCAGAACTTGGCACAAGTCAAGCACTATTGTGGACTCTAAAGGTGATGGGGGTTGGGATGTGGAGAAATAGGTGTGGTATAAGGCTGCAGAGTGTACACTGAGACCTTGCACTCCAGAGCATCAGCCAAGGGTAAAACGTCACCCATCCTTCATGAAGGCACCATCATTTCCAGTGAATATAATAACCTTGTTCTCAAGGGATGTTGGGGCCAGCAGGGAAGGAATAGCCCCTCCCCAGGACTAGGGCTTTGTAAAAATGCCTTTTACATGCAGAGAATGAATAAAGTCATGATGAATAAAGTCATGATATACTCTTGAGAGTTCCTGGGACTGCAAGGAGATCCAACCCGTCCATCCTAAAGGAAATCATTCCTGAATATTCATTGGAAGGACTGATGCTGAAGCTGAAACTCCAATACTTTGGCCACCTGCTGCGAAGAACTGATTCATATGAAAAGACCTTGATGCTGGGAAAGATTGAAAGCAGGAGGAGAATGGGACAACAGAAGATAAGATGGTTGGATGGCATCACCGACTCAATGGACATAAGTTTGAGTAAACTATGGGAGTTGAAGATGGACATGGAGGCCTGGCGTGCTGCAGTCCATAGGGTCACAAAGAGTCGGACACAACTGGGCAACTGAACTGAACTGAACTGTACCACCTGAGCACCACACTCTCTCCTGCTCCACTGGCTGCCTGTTCCTGAATTACCTTGGGCTCTGGAGTCAGCTAAGTATCCTGTGCTCTTTGGTGAGGATCCTCAGTTGTGAAGACGTTGAAACCAGCAGATGTGATAGAGGAGGCTAGAAAGGGAAAAAATTGAGCCCCCTCCTCCTGCCCTGAGGAGTAAATGAATAATGGAGCTGTGAAAGATGTTGGGAAGATTCCAGAGAGGAAAGCTGCCATGAACAGGCGAAAGATTCTAGTTTGTCCCATTGGCAAACTTTCCAGAATCAGCAAACTGCCAGAACAGGGGAAGACTCTGGAATATGGATAACTAAATTTATCCATAAATTTGTTGAGGGACTTCCCTGGTAGTCCAGTGGTTAACATCTTGTGGTTAAGACTCTGTGCTCCCAATGCAGGGGACCTGGGTTTGATCTCTAGGCAAGGAACTGGATCCCACATACTGTAACTAATAGCTCACAAGCTGAACTAAAGATCCTACATGCCACAACTAAGACTTGGCACAGCCAAATCAATAAATAAAAATTAAAAAAATTTTAGCTATCAAGTAGATACTGAAGACACTATGGCTATTGATGGAACACTGTGAGTGGTGACTGGAAGAAATCATTGTAATGCCCAAAGAGATAACATCTCCTAATAAAGTTGCAATACAAAACCCAAGAGGGCAAATTTGAACACAGGGTACTAGTAACATCTTTTAGAGCACATGGAGCATAACTGACTTATTTGGTGTCACTGATATGTAAAATTTCAGCCATTCTGAACCCAACAGTTGCTAGTTTATAATAAACCCTATTATTGCAGGATTGCAGACAGCCCCAGATTTGGGTTGCAAACGTCATTGGCCCTATTGGTGTCAAAAGCCAACCCAGCTTCAAGGCAAATTACAAGGACTTTAAAGAATTAACTGTAAAAATCTCAGGATGAATAACTTACAGGGACTTCAAGAAATTGAGAAATGGTTATTATGATTGAAGAAGAACTTAAGACCTGAGTTCACACCTTCTTCAATAGGTGGTTTCAATGTGGGTAACAGGTCTGCAAGTACTTCTCTGATTAAAAGAGTCAACACGCAGGCTGGGAGGTGGGATGGAAAAGGGTAGGGTAGTGGGTAATGCAATGGGTAGCTGATCAGAGCCTCTGATTTATTACTCGCTTTATGTCTACTCGCTTTCTCTTCTTCTCCCCTTTCCTCTGCCATCCCTCTTCTCCAGTCTGCACTAAATTCAAAACTATTCAGAGTATAGAGAGTTAGTCAAGCAAGGGATTGTGGACAAACTGACATCTCTGACAGTCTTTCAAAGGACGCTGGAGTGGGGTCTCCGTGACAGTCCAGTGGTTAGGACTCCTTGCTTCTAATTCAGGGGGCACAGGTATGATCCCTGGTCGGGGAACTAGGATCCCACATGTTAGGCAACATGGCTAAAATAATAATAAATAAATGGAAGTAGTTCATCTTGGAGGGGAAAAAGGATGCTGGAGTAACCACTATTTCTGTTGGCTGTAGTTTATACCTGTGAATGGAAACTAGGAAGAAAACTTGAGTGGTCTAGTCTAGTCATGCTGGAGTGGAGTGTTTAGGAATGAGAGCAGGTGCCAGGGGCCTGTAGATGAGGGAGGAGTAAGCAAGGGTTTTATTATACCTGTTTCTTTGCCTTCCTCCTTGGGATACCAGAGTGGGAGTACAACGGAGAGCAGGCAGCCAGAGGGAGCAGCAATGACCCCAAACAGTGAGCAACAAGGACCTCAAACAGTGGTTCTGAAACGTTAAGGTGCTCTGCCCAAGGTTCCCTGGAGAAGCTTGCTGCATGTGCAGATTCTAGGTACCAACTTCAGAAAATGTGATCTAGTGCATCTAAAGCCAGGCCCCCACATCTGGTGAATCTGAAACAGGTGGTCACTGGCCACACTTTGAGAAACACTAAACCATGGAGTATCTTCCCTTGAGCCACATATAAATATCCTTTTCTGAGTTGCTAGAATTCTCCATGTCCTGGAAAATCAGATCAGCCTGTAGGATAAGGTGGTTGTCCTGGACATTCCCTTCCTTCCAGAAGACATATCAGTAGTTAACAATTCCCAGAAATCTGAGTATTACTTGGTGATAGTCAAGCACCAACGAATTTCGTCCTTCAAGTTTGCTTTCCATGTTCATAAGAAAACCATATAATTCCAACAGAGCAGGTGACTTGGTGGCAGAGCTGTTGCTCTGGAGGTCAGAACACAATCTTTCATTAGAAAAACAGTGATGACAAAGCCAGACTCATTGGGTCCATAGACTGAGTCTGGGGATCAGAGCCTGCTATTGACTTTAACCTCTCACGTGGTGAGGGGAGGGAGGCAGCCCCTACCCTGAGAGGCACTCACAGCTGGTCCTATACTGGGAAGAGACACCCCAGAGCCATCTTTTCCCATGGGTGGCCCATGAGGTCACAGCTGGGGAGGATGTTGCCTTCATTAATGAGGGCTTAGCAGGCAGGTGAAGTAAGAATAATTGGCCCCATATAGATCCATTAATGTGCGTTTGCAAAGTTACTGAGTTTCTTACCCTTGAGAAATCTGGTGACTGGGACACTGGGAATAAAGGGAACAGATCCGTACCAGATCCCTGCCAATACACTGATCAGTAGCCTCAAAGGACCTCCCTATCTCAACCCGGAAATGAACTCTTATGTACTTATTATCTGTATTTCTTCTGTGCTGGAGAAACAAGTTTTTATAGTTTTTCTTTCCTTTATTCCAGTTTCCCAATGTACAAAGTGACCTAGGCTACAGTGGAGGACAACCTCTCTGTCCATCAAGATCATAATAAAATTAGAGGTATGTGATTTGCTTAACACATACTTGGGGTTTTCTAGGGATACTTCTGTTATCAATTTCTAATTTAATAGCATGTCATCAGAGAACATGCTTTGTATGACTTGAATACTTTTGGATTTATTGAGACTTGTTTATGGCCCAGAATATGGTGTATTTTGATGAATGTTCCATGACCACTTGAAAAGAATTATATTCTGCTGTCGTTAGGTCAAGTGGTCTATCACTTTCAATTACCTCATGTTGCTTAATAGTGTTATTCAAGTCTACTGTAGCCTTTCTAATTTTCTGCCTACTTTTTCTATCAAGAATTGAAAGGGAGGTACATTGAAATCTAACTATAATTGTGATTTTTTTTTCTTGCAGTTTTTCAGTTTTGCTTTCATGTGTTTTAAAGTTTTGTTATGACGTATATAAATATTTAAGATTATTATGTTCTCTTGATAAATTTTCCCACATACATTATAAAATGGCCAGGAGCTGAGAATCACTGGGGCCATCTTGAAGGCTGGCTGTCATAGTCCTCCCTCTGACCCTCACTGATTCTTGTCCAACTTATACATGAATATATGCTCAAAATATACTCACACCTCCCCAAAACCATTACAGTATCAGCTCAAAGTCCACAGTCACATCATCTAAATCAGGTATAACTGAAGTATGGTCCCTCTGTAAGAGTATCTTGACTACAGTTCCTCTCAGTCTTAAGATTGGTGAGCTAAACACAGAAGTTCCATCTGGCTTCTATACACACAAAACATACACTGGCAGGACACGTATGGGATAACCTCTAGGAAAAAATGGGGGGTGGGGAAAGGTGGGCACACAAGAGTCAGTGAGTCTCAAAAATTCTAAAATCCAGTAAGATACTTGTTGGCAAGTCCTTGATTAGGACTCAAATCCTAAGAATAATTCTCTATGGCTCTTGGCTCCACTCGGAGACTATCGTTGTCCTCACTAAATTATCCTTCACTTTATATGAAAGCTAGCCTGTGTTTGTAAGCTGAGTAGTTTTCTTAGCTTGCTTCCTGACTGAAGGAGTTTGGGAATTGAAAGGCTTCTCTTCATTTTTTTTCTTACAGTTCAGTCTGGTGGTGTTTCTGTCATCGTGACTTTCTTAAAACTTGGGGGTCTTCTGTGACTCTTATTAACAAATCTCTCTTGACACAGCCCTCTGTCTTGAACCTCTGCTGAGACTGTTGAGGGCTTGTGCCCTGAAACTTTTTGGAAGTCCTATCATTTAACTGAACCATTCTCTGAGACACTACCTTAGATCTTTCTAAAGTCTTAACAAAAGATTTTACTGACCCTCAGTTTCATCTTTGTTATTTATTTGGCCATGAGCCACTTGAAGGATCTTAGTTTCCTGACCAGAGATTGAACCTGGGCCCTCAGCAGTGAGAACATGCAGTCCTAACCACTGGACAGCCAGGGAATTCCCAGATTGCCAATTTCATTAGGCAATTGATATTTTCTACCATCTACATTACTGAAGGCACCAGTGTTACTAAACTCTCTGAAACTGAATAACAGAGATTTTTTTCCCTTTCAGTTTCCAATAACATTTTCCTCATGGTTATCTAAGTCCCATATTTATCGTTATTGGCAGCCTTCTCAAAGACTATCAGAATTTTGCTAACAGTCTCTTCAAGGCATTTTAGACTTTCACTAATCCTCTCCTCAAAGTTCTTTCAGCTTCCTCCCATCGTACTGTCAAAGATGCTTATAATTTTTTAGGGTTTTGTTAAATCCACATCTCATTTCCACTTACCAAAGTCTGTTTTATTATCTATTGCTTTGTAATAAACTGTCCTAAAATTTAGCATCTTAAAAAAAACAATAAACACTTAGTATTTCACATGATTTCTATGGGTCAAAAATTGGAGAGACCTTGGCTTTCTCATGGAGTTGCAGTTAAGATGTCAACTGGAGCTGTTGTCAGTTGAATCACTGGAGGATCTGCTTACAAGATAATTCACTCACTTGACTGGTGTTGATGCTGTTAGCAGGAGACCTCAGTTCTTCTACACATGAATCTCCCCACAAGACTGTTTGAGTGTCCTCCTGACATGATGACTGCCTCCCTGCAGAGGAGGTGAACAAAGAGAGTGCAAGGAGAAAGCCATAGTGTGTTTTAAGACCTTGGAAGCCTCAGAAAGCACACACTATTACTTTCACAGTATTCTGATGGTTACTCAGGTCAGCCCTACTAAGGACCTGTAAGGGCCAGCCAAGAGGGCTGGCTATCATATTTGGAAGCTAAGAGGGAATTAATTCAGTGTCTTGAAAACTAGGATTTAAAGGGAAAGAATCAAACATTTATTCTGCATTTCCTATGTGAGCTACCGCATCTAAAATATAAAGACAAAACTCAAAAGTAAAAAAACTGAAAAATATATATACCATGCACATTTTAACAAAAAGAAATCTAGTTTAACTATGCTAATACAAGTTAAAGTAGACATTAAAGGAAAGAGCTTTAGGAGAGACTAAGGGCATTTCATAATAACAAAAGGGCCAACCCAACAGGAAGATGTAATAATCCTAAAATTAATATGCATTTAATAACACAACCTCAAATATATATAAAGCAAAGGGATAGAACATAGGGTGAAACAGATTAAATTACAATCATAGTTGGCGATTTTAACACATCTCTTGTCACTAAATGATGGGACAAGCTGACAGAAAATCACAAAGGATATAAAGGATGTGAATAAAAAACTAATTAAATTGATATACATAAAACAGCGCACCTACAAATCATAGAATGCACATTCTTCTAAAGCAATATATGCTTTGGATATTTACCAAAATGGAACATATACCTGGCAAACAGTAACTCTTAACACATTTCAAAGGAATGAAATTATAAAGAGTATGTTCTCTGAATGCAGTGGAATTGAACTATAAATAAAAAAGATAGTTATAAAATCCTGCTTAGAAATTAAAGAATAGACTTAAGAAATTAAGCAATAGACTTCTAAATAACCAGAGTTAAAAGAGAAATCACAATGTTAATGAGATACAACAAAGATTTAAAAGATACAAGAATATTATGAATAATCATCCCAATAAATTTGAACTTAAATAAAATAGAAAAAATCCTTAAAGAGCACAACTTATCAAAACAAAGAGGAAATAATCAGAATAGTCCTAAAGCTAATACAAATTTTAATCCATTATTAAAAATTCCCTACAAAGAAAACTCTAGGCCCAGATGGCTTTATCAGTAAAAATTCTCAAATATTTAAAGAATAAATAACATCTATATTACACAGAAAATTCCAGGGGGTAGGAAAAGAGGAAATTCTGTTTAATTTATTATAAGAGACCCATATAAGCTTGACAACCAACACCTGGAAACAACACTGTAAGAAAGGAACCCCAGGTCAATTTCTCTCATGAACAGAGAGACAAAAATCCTAAATTAAAATATTTGTGTGTGTGTGCTCAGTCATGTCTTTCTGTCTGTGGCCCCATGGACTGCAGCACACCAGGCTCCTTTGTTCATGGAATTTTCCAGGCAAGACATCTGGAGTGGGTTGCCATTTCCTCCTCCAGGGGATCTTCCTGACCCAGAAATCAAACCTGCATGTCTTATGTCTCCTGCATTAGCAAGCAGATTCTTTACCACTAGTGCCACCTGGGAAGCCCTAAATAACATATTAGCAAAACAAATATAGTAATATATAAAAAGGGTACATATTACATCAAATTGATTTTATCCTAGGAATGCAAAGTTGATTTAACATTCAAAATAGAATCTAAACAAGGGGTACAAATGAACTCATTTACAAAACAGAAGTAGAGTCACAGATGTAGAAAATAAACTTATGGTTATCAGAGTGTAACAGAGGGAAGGGATAAATTGGGAGATTGGTATTGACATATACACACTACTATATACAAAACTGATACTGAGACCTACAGTAAGAACCTCCTGTACAGGGACTTGCTGCACAGGGAAATCTACTCAGCACTCTGATGGCCTATATGGGAAAATAATCTTTAAAAAGAATAGCTATATGTATATGTAAAACTGATTCACTTTGCTATACACCTGAAACTAATACAACATTGTAAATCAACTATACTCCAATAAAAATTTTAAGAAAACATTCAAAATAAAGACTAAAATACATAATTGTCACAATTAATGGAGAGTAAACATTTGCTAAAACTTCATACCCACTCATGATTTTTAAAAATCTCTGCAAACTAGTGATAAAGAATATCCTTAATCTAACAAAACATAAATACAAAAACTTTACAGCAAGCATCATGTTTATTGGTTTTATTAAAATCTAATAAATAGTAAAAACTTTCTCCCTGAGATCAGGAAAGAGACAGGGTTATCCTCTATCACAATTTCGATTCAACAATGAACTGGACAGTTTCTATCAATAGTGTGTAATAGGCAAGAGCAAGAAATAGGTATTGGAAAAGAAGAAACAAAACTTTTATTATTCACAGACAGCATGATTGAATACATAGAAAGTCCAAAATCAATCTACGAATTTAAAAGTTAATCTAGCAAAAACCTGAATACAAAGTTATAAAAATAAATTATTGGAAAAAGTTATTATAAAATAAAACATCTTAAATGATAGCATTTACCTTGGTATCCAAAATTAATTAAATTCTAATGAAAGTGCAAATAGATGGGGAAACAGTGACAGACTATTTTGGGGGGCTCCAAAATCACTGCAGATGGTGACTGCAGCCATGAAATTAAAAGATGCTTGCTCCTTGGAAGAAAAGTTATAATCAACCTAGACAGCCTATTAAAAAGCAGACATTACTTTACCAACAAAGGTCCATCTAGTCAAAGCTATGGTTTTTTCAGTAGTCATGTATGGATGTGAGAGTTGGACTATAAAGAAAACTGAGTGGCAAAGAATTGATGCTTTTGAACTGTGGTGTTGGAGAAGACTCTTGAAAGTCCCTAGGACTGCAAGGAGATCCAACCAGTCCATCCTAAAGGAGATCAGTCCTGAATATTCATGGAAGGACTGATGCTGAAGCTGAAACTCCAATACTTTGGCCACCTGATGCAAAGAACTGACTCATTTGAAAAGACTCTGAAGCTGGGAAAGATTGAAGCGGGGAGGAGAAGCTGACGACAGAGGATGAGATGGTTGGATGGGGACAACAGTGGATGAGATGGTTGGATGGCATCACCGACTCAATGGACTTGAGTTTGGGTAAACTCCGGGAGTTGGTAATGGACAGGGACGTCTAGCATGCTGCAGTCCATGGGGTCGCAAAGAGTCGGACACGATTGAGTGACTGAATTGAACTGAAATAATGAAGAGCATGAAAGCTACTAAATAATACTAAAACAACTAAAGAAGACTCAAAATTATAAAAATTCATTCCATATGATCTATAGATTACGTTCAGCCCCATTCAAAATCCCAACAGTTAATCTTTAGAAATTGCAAGCTGATTTTAAAATTATTACAGGTTTTTAAAAAGGCCTTCCTCAAATCCTGTCTTTAGCCAAAGGACTGGTAAAGGGGTGGCCTAGGAGAATAGAAAATCTTTTTGCAATATTCACACTACTCCAATCACCAAAGCAAAAAATGCAGTCAGCAATCCTGAATAAGGAACGTAGAGTTCCACCTCATTCAGTAGTAGTGAGACACCATTCTCTCTGAGAAGCTGAGTGGAGGGTCTAGACTTCCATTCCTGCCTGACAGTAACAAAGCACCCCTCTGAAGACTCATGATGTCAGTAGAGGCTTAATCAAAAGCCTAAATTTCTACCCTTATCCAGCAGTAATAAAGCATTTCTCCCCATGTCAGCAGAGGCTGAGTGGAGAGCATGAATTTTCACTCACACCCAGTGGAAAAAAGAGGTGTCCTTCCTTACTCCAAACCAGCAAGGTGTCATTGGAGGCCTGCTAAAATACAAGATGTAAATAAGATTAAAAAAATCATAAAATAATACCCAGTCAGTCCAGAGTACAACAACAAAAAAAAACTACTTGTCATACCAAGAACCAAATGAATACCAAAATAACACCAGATGAACACCAAAATAACATTGATGTTGAAATTATCTGAAAAAGATTTTAAAGCAACTATCATACAAATGCTTCAATGAGGAATTATAAGCTTAAAACAAGTGAAAGAACAGAAAATTTCAGCAAAGAAATAGAAAATACAAATTAGAACAAAATTGTATTTCCATTGGCAATCTAAATTGCCAAGTTAGAACTTAAAAATAAAATAACTGAAATTTAAAACTAACTGAATGGGCTAAAATAGTACAAATAGAGACGACAGAGGAAAGACTATGTGAATGTGAAGATAGAACAATAGAAGCTTCCCTATCTAAACAACAAACAGGGAGAAAAGAGATGAAACAAACACAAAAGAACTCTCAGGTGCTTGTGGGACAATAACAAGAGACCTAGCATTTGTATGATCACAGTCCCGGAAGAACAGAAAGAGAAGGAGAATTCGTTAATTTAAAAAAAGGCTAAATTTCCCCCAAATTAGGTGACAGGCATAAACCTACAGATTCAGAAAGCCTAGCATATAATTCGTAACAAGATGAACCCAAAGAAAAATCACACCCAGAACATCATAATCAAACTTCTGTAAACCAGGAAAGAAGAAAACATCCTGAAAGCACGTAGAGAGAAAAAAATGCATTACCTACAGGGGAATAAGAATCCAAATGTTAGATTTCTCATGAGAAATCATGGAGGCCAGAAAGAAGTGGCACACTTCAAGTGCTGGAAGAATGGTGAAACTTGAATTCTTTATCCAGAGAAAATACCCTTCAAGAAGGAAAGTTAAATAAAGACATTTTCAAATGAAGGAAAACTAAGAATTTTTGTCAACCAACCTAAGCACAAAGCAAGATCTTTGATAAAGGATCTTGAAAAAAATCTTGGGACATTTGTAATTAAGAAAAAGACAATGAAAAAAAGTAAAAATATGACTAAACATAATACACTATCCTCCTCTTGAATTAAAAAACAATTCTGTTTGATGGTTGAAGCAAAAAATGAAATTGTCTGTTGTGGTTCACTATGTAAGTAAAAGAAATATTTAAGACAACTGCATGATGAAGGAGCATGGTAAAGGGATCTAAATAAGGTAGTTTTCAAAATTTTGTTCAAAATGGTAAAATAAAAATAGTAGACTGTGATCAGTATTTTATGTATAATGTAATATCTAAGCAATATCTAAAACACTACCCTTAGAGGAAAACATAGACAGAACACTTGATGACATAAATCAAAGCAGGATCCTCTATGACTCACCTCCTAGAGTAATGGAAATAAAAACAAAAATAAACAAGTGGGACCTAATTAAACTTAAGAGCTTTTGCACAGCAAAGGAAACTATAAGCACGGTGAGAAGACAACCCTCAGAATGGGAGAAAATAGCAAATGAAACAACTGACAAAGGATTAATCTCTAAAATATACAAGCAACTCATGCAAGTTAATACCAGAAAAACAAACAACCCAGTCACAAAGTGGGAAAAAGACCTAAACAGACATTTCTCCAAAGAAGACATACAGACGGCTAACAAACACATGAAAAGATGCTCAACATCGCTCATTATTAGAGAAATGCAAATCAAAACTACAATGAGATATCATCTCACACCAGTCAGAATAGCCATCATCAAAAAGTCTACAAACAATAAATGCTGGAGAGGGGACAAAGGGAACCATCTTGCACTGTTGATGGGAATGTAAATTGATACAGCCACTATGGAAGACTGTATGAAGAGTCCTTAAAAAACTAGGAATAAAACCACCATATGACACAGAAATCCCGCTCCTAGGCATATATCCTGAGGAAACCAAAATTGAAAAAGATATATGTACCCCAATGTTCAGTGTAACACTATTTACAATAGCTAGAACATGGAAGCAATCTAGATGTCCATCAACAGATGAATGGATAAAGAAGTTGTGGTACATGTACACAATGGAATATTACTCAGTCATAAAAAGGAATGCATTTGAGTCAGTTCTAATGAGGTGGATGAACCTAGAGCCTATTATACAGAGTGAAGTTAAGTCAGAAAGAGAAAGATAAATATCGTATACTAAAGCCTCTTGATGAAAGTGAAAGAGGAGAGTGAAAAAGTTGGCTTAAAACTCAACATTCAGAAAACGAAGATCATGGCATCTGGTCCCATCACTTTATGGGAAATAGATGGGGAAACAGTGGAAACAGTGTCAGACTTTATTTTGGGGGGCTCCAAAATCACTGCAGCTGGTGATTGCAGCCATGAAATTAAAAGACGCTTACTCCTTGGAAGGAAAGTTATGACCAACCTAGATAGCATATTCAAAAGCAGAGACATTACTTTGCCAACAAAGGTCCGTCTAGTCAAGGCTATGGTTTTTCCTGTGGTCATGTATGGATGTGAGAGTTGGACTGTGAAGAAAGCTGAGCACTGAAGAATTGATGCTTTTGAACTGTGGTGTTGGAGAAGACTCTTGAGAGTCCCTTGGACTGCAAGGAGATCCAACCAGTCCATTCTAAAGGAGATCAGTCCTGGGTGTTCTTTGGAAGGAATGATGCTAAAGCTGAAACTCCAGTACTTTGGCCACCTGATGCAGAGAGTTGACTCATTGGAAAAGACTTTGATGCTGGGAGGGATTGGGGGCAGGAGGGGGAAGGATTGTGGGCAGGAGGAGAAGGGGATGACAGAGGATGAGATAGCTGGATGGCATTACCGACTCGATGGACGTGAGTTTGAGTGAATTCTGGGAGTTGGTGATGGACAGGGAGGCCTGGCGTGCTGCAATTCATGGGATCTCAAAGAGTTGGACACGACTGAGCGACTGAACTGAACTGAACTGAATGCATATATGTGGAATCTAGAATGGTATCGATGAATTTATTTGCAAGGCAGCAATGGAGAAACAGACATAGAGAACAAATTTATGGACACAGGGGAGACCGGAGGAGAGAGTGAGATGTATGGAGAGAGTAACATGGAAACTTACATTACCATGTGTAAGATAGATAGCCAATGGGAATTTGCTATATGACTCAAGAAACTCAAACAGGGGCTCTGTATCAACCTAGAAGGGTGGGGTGGGGAGGGAGATGGGAGGGAGGTTCAAGAGGGAGGAGACATATGTATACCTATGGCTGATTCAGGTTGATGTTTGACAGAAAACTACAAAATTTTGTAAAGCAATTATCCTTCAACTAAAAAATAAATAAGTTAAAAAAAAACAGTCTAGAAAATTAGGACTTCCCTTGTAGCTCAGTTGGTAAAGAATCCACCTGCAATGTGGGAAACCAGGTTCGATCCCTGGGTTGGGAAGATCTCCTGGAGAAGGGAAAGGCTACCCACTCCAGTATTCTGGCCTGTAGAATTCCATGGATTGTATAGTCCATGGGGTTGCAAAAAGTCAGACACGGCTGAGTGACTTTCACTTTCATAGAAAATTAACAGAATGAAAACACAGCCCACAGAATGAAAGGAAATATTTGAATATCATGTAACTCATGAGGAACTGATATCCAGAATTCATAAAGGACTTCTTTAACCAACAAAAATGAAACAAATGGATTAAAAAATGGGCAAAAGGGACTTCCCTGGTGGTCCAGTAGTAAAGAATCCGCCTGCCAATGCAGGGGACATGAATTCAATCCCTGGTCCAGGAAGATCCCACATGTCATGAGGCAACTAAGCTCGTGCACCACAACTACTGAACCCAAGTCAGCTACTGAAGCCTGCACACCTAGAGCCTGTGCCCTGCAACAAGAGAAGCCACTACAGTGAGAAGCCCACTTACCACATCAAAGAGTAGCCCCCACTTGCCACAACTGAAGACCCAGCACAGCCATAAATAATGGATTTGAATAGACATTACTCCAAGGAACATATAGAAGTGGTCAATAAACACAGCCAAATGTTTAACATCATTAATCATTAGGGAAATGCAAATCAAAACCACATTGAGATACCACTTCACATTTACTAGGATGGCTGTTATCAAAAAAAGAAATTACAAGTATTGGGGAGGATGTGGAGAAATTTGAACATTTGGCATTGCTGGTAGGACTTTAAAATGGTGCAGCCAAGGTAATTCCCCAGCAGTTAAGTGGTTAGAATTCGGTGCTCTCACTGCCAGGGGCCTGGGTTTGATCTCTGGTTGGGGAACTAAGATCCCACAAGCCATGTGGTGTGACCAGAAAATTAATGGTGTGACCATTGTAGAAAATGGTGTGACAAACACCTCAGAAATTAAATAGAATTTGTGTATGATTCAGAAATTCTACTTCAAAGTACATCCATAAAAGTGAAAGCAGAAACTTGAATAGATATTTGTACATCATGTTCATAGCAGCAATATTCACAACAGTCAATAGATAAAAGCAAATCAGTGTCCATTAAGTAGATGGATAAACAAAAGTTTATCCATTATACACAGGAATAAATCTACATAAGGAGGCAGGAGACCTGTACACTGAAAACTGTAAAATGGTGATGAAAGAAAATAAAGATGACACAAACAGATGGAAAGATAGACCATGTTCTTGGATTGAATATTTTTTAAATGACCATATTACCAGGAATTCTCTGGTGATCCAGAGGCTGGGACTCCATGCTTCCACTGCATGGGGCACAAGTCGATCCTTGGCCAGGGAACTAAATAAAGTTGTGTGGCACAGCCAAAAAAAAAAAAAAAAAAAAGACTATACTACCCAAGGAAATCTACAGACAAAATTCAATGCTCATTCATGAAAAAATATTCTCAGTGAGTTAGGAACAGACGGAAGTTATCTTAACCAGATAAAGAGTATGTGTGGAAAATCTACAGCTAACATCATACTTATGGTAAAAGAGTGTGTATTTCTCTCCCCAAACTGGGAACAAAGAAAGGATGTCTGGTCTTACCACCCTTATACATCATAGCACTAGAAATCCTAGCCAGTACAAGAATGAAAGAAAACAAAAATCATATGTACTGGAAAGGAAGAAAATTCATATTTGCAGATGGCATGGCTATCTTGGAGATGAATCTATAAAATTCTCAATGCACTGAGAAAATTCATTTCCCAATGAAGCTATTAAAAACCCGAAACTACTAAATAAGAGTTCAATAAGGTTACAAGATGATGCAAGATCCAGATAACACTATAAACCCCTGACGAAAAGAAAAGACCTAGACAAAGGGAAAGCCACACCATGTTCACAGATTAAAGGACTCAACGTTGATTAAAGCCATTGATTCTCCTAAATTGATCTATAGATTTAGTACATTTCCTATCATAATCCAAGTAAGATTTTTAACATACAAGCGTATTCTAAAATGCATATGGAAATGCAAAGGAAATAACTAAAACAAGTTTGAAAACATAAAATAGTAAAGTGGAAAGAAACATTCTACCCAATTTTAAGACTTTCTATGTAGCTGCAGTTTAAAAAACATGATATGGACAAATGGATTAATACATTGAACAATGGAACAAAAGAGAGAACTTAGAAATAGACCCATACAACTATGCTTAATTCATTTTTGACAAAAGTGCAGAAGCATTTCAGTGGAGGAAGGTATTTTCAACAAATGGTGTTGGAATAATTGAATAGCCATAGTTAAAAAAAAAAAAAGAACATCCTTCAGTCTAAATCTCCCATCTTATACAAAAAATAACTTTAAATGAATCATAGATTTAACATAAAAGCTAAAACTCTAAAATTTTTAAGAGAAAAACATAGGAGAAAATTGGCAGGGCTCAGGTCCTGGTAAAGAATTCTTAGAAATGACACTGAAAGCATGATCATAAAAGAAAAAGAACTGATTACTGGACTTCACCAAAATTTAAAACTTTTTGTCCATGAAGTCTGTGTTCAGATGAAAAGCCAAGCTACAGAGTGGGGGAAAACATTTGCAAGCCATCTAAACAAAGGACATGTAGCTAGAAAATATAAAGAACTCTAAAAACTTAGCAGTTTAAAAAGTCAGTGATAAGATTGGTAAAAACATCAACAGCTATTTTGCCAAAGAGGGATGTATGGATAACAGATAAGCTCATGAGAAGATGGTCAACACCATTAGCTACTAGGGAAATACAAACAAGCAAACAAAAACAGAAAACTACAAACCTATTAGAAAAGTGAAAATAAAATTAAGTGACAATCCCAAATCCTGGCAAGAATATGGAGAAACTGGATGTCTCACACATTGTCCATGGAAATGTAAAATAATACAGCATTTCTGGTAAATAGTTTGGCAGTTTTTAATAAAAATAAACATGTACATATTACCATACTACTCACCAATCACCATAAAATGTCCAGAAAAACTGATACACAGTTAATCATAGCAGCTCTGTTTGTAATAGCTCCAAACTGGAAACATTCCAGATGTCCTTAGCCAGATGAACAATTAACAAACTTGAATATCCACAGCAATAAAAAGGAATAAACTATTGATACATGTAACAACTTGGATGAAAGTCAAGGGCATTTTGCTGTTGGGGTGGGAAGGAGCCATACTCAAAACTACATACTGTCTGATGCCATTTATATAACTTCTTGAAATTTTAAAATTATGGTGATGAACAGGTTAGTGGTTTCCACAGGTTAGGGATGGTAGTGGGAGGATGGGGGAGCACACAATGCAGTGATAAATAGTACAAGTGTTCATTTGTGGTAATGGGACAGCTCTTTATAATACTGATTGGGGTGGTGGTTACATGAATTTATGCATGTGACAAAATGTGCAGAAACAACACACATGTACAGGGAAGAACTGGTAAAATCTGAGTAAGGTCTGGAGTTTAACAGTAATATGCCAGTATTGGCTTCTTATTTTTGACAAATGTGCCATGGTAGTGTTAAGATGTTAACATTAAGAGAAATTTGGGATGAGGGATACACAAGAAGTTCTCTGTACATCTTTGCAACTTTCCTGTAAATCAAACATTAAAGTCTTATTTTTTATAAAAGAAAAATGTAATGTGATACCACTAGGCATCTTTAAGATGAGAGAGAATATAGCAGGTAGGCAAGGGTGTGGAGAATACGCTTTATCCCAGTAACTTCATTCTTAGTTTCATAACCAGAAGAAATAGATACATGTGTTCAAGAAGACATGCTCTAGAATGTTCATAGCAGCTTTATTCATAACATCCAAAATCAAAAACAGTACAAATACCTATTCACAGAATGAATAAATTGCAGTATATTTTTACAGCATAATAGTCTACAACAGTATGAACATGCAACAATAGAAATGAATCACACATGATGTTGAATCAAAAAGCCAGACACAAAAAACTACATATTATACCATTTATTTGCAGTTCAAAATCAGGCAGAAACAATCTATGGTGTCAGGATAGTATGTTCCCTGGATGGTGGTACAGTGATGAGAAGAGGGCATGCATGCATGGGGCTATATAACGCTGGTGATTTTCCAGTTCTTGACTTCTAGCTATTGTGTGTATTCAGTGTGAGAAAAGTTAACAGCTACACACAATTTGTGCACTTTTCTATGTTAATTATGCAATAAAAAGTTTACCAAAAAGGAAACACAAAGTGAGATACCACTACATACTCATTAAAAAACCTAAAATTAAGAGGACTAACAATATCAAGTGTTGGCAAGGATGTGGAGAATTGAAAGTTTCATTTACCGTTAGTAAGAATATATATTAGTATAATAACTTTGGGAAAAGTGTTTTGCAGTTATCTACTAAAGCTAAATATACACATACCATATGACCCACAAATTCCACCCAATTATATACCCTGCATAAATGTGTACATATGTGTTCTCCAAAGACAGGTTTAGGAATGTTCATAACAGTACTATCTCAAACTGAAAATAATCCAAATGTCCTTCAGTGCTGCTGGAGCCTATTAAGATTGATTATAGCCCAGTATCGTGTAAGTTAATGGGGAACAGGAGCCAGCGTATTCCAGCCTCTTCTCCCATTTCTCAGACAATTTTGGAAAACATTACATGTTGTCTCAATAACACATCTTTATATTGGCTTTCCCTTAACTAACTCTCCCCACGTCATTACTCCATCTCCCAGGACCAATCCCTCAATAAACTACTGCATCCAAGTGTTTTCTTGGGGAAGCCCAAACTTTCACAATACGATTCCATCCATACATACTTCAAAAACAGACAAAACCTATCTAATGGTGACAGAAGTCAGAACAGTGGTTACCTAGTGGTGTAATGACTGGAGGGGGCATGAAGTTTTCTGGGGTACTGGTATCATTCCATATCCTGATCACGGTGGTGTTTAAACACGCATGTTCACTTTACAGTCAAGCTATATGCTTAAAATGTATGCATTTTATAGTGTGTGTGTGTATACATGTTAATTTTAAAAATTAAAAAGTGCAGGTGTTGAAGAGTAGGAGAGCTGCTTACTAAGGTGAGAGTGGGCTATGTAAGAAAAACTGGACTTTATTGAAAGGTTAATTGCAATGGGTACATCCATTTTTCTGGATCCCTTTCTCTCATCCTTGGCATCAGACAGATTATTAAGGGACTTGTTAGTGGCTAACATTGGGAGAGGATTGTGAAACAGTGGAAGCAAAGGCACTGAAGTTCACCTATTAGGAAAGCGCCTCCTTGAGATGGGCATAGGCATTACATTCTTCCAGGTGTGTTGTGAAGTCAGTTCTTCAGCCTTGCTTGGCATTCCTGCTGCCTGTTTCTAAGACTGCCTTACACTAGGCTAACTCTCCTCCATTTCTTCCTTTCTTCATTCATACATCAAACATGTATTTTTGTGTCAGATACTGTGTTAAGCACTTGGGATATATTGGTGAGCATTAATAGATGTGGTTCCTTTCATTGTTTCAACTAAAACTTATTAATCAAATAATCATACAAATTGTGTAATCAGTGCTACAAAGATTCCTGGTTCTGAGAGCCTACTGGTCTACTTAGGAAAGGTAGGGAGGATGCCTGGAGTGACACCTGAGCTAAATTCTAAGGATGAATAGAAGTTAACTATGGACAAACAAGTAAAAGTGGAGGGAGAAGAGCATGGGGAGTAGGTGGGACAAAGGGAAGTTCCATATGGTTGAAAAAGACAAAGACCAGGAGCATATGGTAGAGTAGCTGGACAGATAGGCAAGGTTAGACCACTGATGCTTTTGAACTGTGGTGTTGGAGAAGACTCTTGAAGAGTCCCTTGGACAGCAAGGCGATCAAACCAGTCAATCCTAAAGGAAATCAGTCCAGAATATTCAGTGGAAGGACTGATGCTGAAGCTTCAATACTCTGGCCACCTGATGTGAAGAACTGGCTCACTGGAAAAGACCCTAACTCTGGCAGACTGAAGATAGAAGGGGATGACAGATGATGAGACGGTTGGATGGCATCACTGACTCAATAGGAGTTTGAGCAAGATCCGGGAGTTGATGATGGACAGGGAAGCCTGGCGTGCTGCAGTCCATGGGGTCACAAAGAGTAGGACATGACTAAGTGACTGAACACTTTATTAAGAAGTTTTGTCATTATCCTAAGGGCAAGTAAGGCCAGGGGAGTTTTAAGCTGAAAAGTGCCATCATTTTATTTTGAAAACACTACTGATTGGTGTGTAGTTAAGTGGACTAGAAAAGGATCAGAGTGGGTATGGTTATCCACGAGGGTACTGAGCAAGCCAGGAGAAGCATGACGGTAGCCTGGCCTGGGATGGCGGCAGTCAAGATGGTGAGAAAAAAACAACTGAACAGTTGTTTAGAAGGCACATGGGGTTTAACACTAGCTATTAATATATGGTGTATCATCTTTATTTCTAAACAGAGCAAATAATTGTGTTTACATGAGCTAGATGCAAATGTACATGTGTTGTTAACCTTGGTTGATGTTTCACTAGCACATCTCTTACCAAAAAAGGTGTGACCATGTTGCAACTGAACTGTGCCAGGATATTCTGAAACTGATAGGTGTCAATACTGCTTAAGGAGAAGAACTGAAGACTGCCATAAAATTGCCAAAAAAGAGAGCAGGGGGAGAACATGGCTAGGGAACCAATGATGAAAAAACATCCAAAGGGCTTTCCGAGGGAGGCAAAATGAAAATCAAGTGTACAGAAGACAGGCAGGAGGCTGCCATCTTCGTGGGAAAAGTTGAAAAATGACTCCAGATACACCAAAGCTAAGACAGAGCTTTCCAAGTTCTGTAGAGATTTAGGGAAAACAAAGCTTCGAGTCCCTTGTGTGAAGACTGCAGAATCCTGGAAGTGCGGAACTCTGCTGGGGGTATTAGTATTTCGAAGAAAGGTGTACATACTTACACTCAGGTGGACACAGGACAAGAAAGCACAACTGCAGGGGTGTGCTGCCACGTGCCTGATCTCAGGTGGAGGGGGAGACAGTAGAGCCCTGGGTATGCACCCAGGACTTGCAGGGCCCCACCAGAATGGATCAAGTTTGTATGCCCAGGTTAAGATGGAATGAAAACACTGACAGCAAACTCTGAGGTCATCCATCTCCAAGTGTCATGAGAAAACACAGTGAGGATGCTGTCAAAGGCTGCTCCTCTGCCCAAGGCAGGGCCGGAACACCTGTAGCTGGGAGGTCAGTCCAACATGGGGCACCTGTGAAGGACAGTACAGGCCACCACAGGACTTTCTGCAGACAACTTCCTGGCAACTAAACCCCGGCAACTTCTGGGACTCTGGGAATGACCTAGTTGCTGCTACCTAACAACTTTTTTGAAGAGTGCATATAAAATTTTGATGAAAGGTCAGGTTTGGCTGGATGGGGAAACTAACAAAAAGTAAAATACAGGTTCCAAGCAGGGAGAGAAATTTTGTGGGTGAGGCTGGGCTGGCAGCTGGCTCTAGCCTGCTATTGAGCAGACTATCTGGTGTACTACAAATTCTCTGGTTAGGCTGATTTCTCCCAGAAAGACCAACAGGGTGTTTGAAGTATGACACTGTTAGCTCTGCTTGAAGGAGCAAGTATCCTTCAAGGCAGGGACAAAACAGGACCCCCAAAACTCCTAAACCCAAAAAATGTCCATACATCAAAGTCTAATATAAGACTTCTAAGTCTGGATGAAAACTAGTAAAGCTGCTAATCAAGGACCAAGCTGGAAATCAACAGGTTCACCTTCCTCCTACCCCCAACATGTCTCATAGTCACACCATCAATTCACTATTGTGGCTTGTCTGGGTCAATCTGTGTCATCTAACTCCCTCCGCATTGGTAAGTCCTTTTGGGAGAGACTTTTTTTTAGGACACTCCTGTAATGGTACTGCCAGGTGCTTCTCATGAATCACACACACAGCCTCAAGTACAGGGTCAAAGAATGCAGTCATTGTTCTATCCTAACGATTTTTACAAATTATTTAGCTCTTATCCAGACATTTTTCAACAATGCACTTTTCCATTGATTAGGTCTATGAACCACTCCAGTACTCAATGGACAGATGGAAAGAAAAATGGTGGATTTTTTTTCAAGAGAGTGGATTACACAACAGAGTAGGCTTGCGGTTGTACATGTTCTCATGCTAGGGAAATATTCAATTTAGGGTCCAGGGATGTCCTAGGTAATGTTCAATGTTCTAGGGAAGTCTTCAGTTAGTGCCCAGGGCTCAGTAATAAGTATTTTAAACTCCAGACATGGAACATCTTGGAAACAGTCACATGTTTAGGTAAGTTTGAGTCAGTAATCAACTATCTATTACTTGTTTAAAAACTGCTCAATATTCTCTAATACTACCCAAGAAGGCAGTCATTACATGTGACTACTCAAGTTAAAATGAAATTCCAACTCCTCACATTTTGGGGGATGGGGCTGCACAGCTTGTGGGACCTTAGTTCTCAAACTAGGGATCGAATCCAGGTCCTTGGCAGTAAAAGCCCAGAATCCTAACCACTGGACCGCCAGGGAATTCCCCACATTAGCCACATTTCAAAGGCTCACTCACAAGGCTACCACATTGGTCAAGGCATGATGAAACATTTCCATCATCTCAGAAAATTCCAGTGCACTGTGCAGCAGCTTTATTCCGTCTTAGGTTACAACTCCTTCCCGTTTACTTGTTTTGTCTTTTTGGCATATTCCTCATTACATTATCCCTTCTCTCTTCCTAACCTGTCTTATAGTTTTAAGTGGTGAGGAAAAGAGTCCCACTCTAGCTAACAATAGGACTTGTAATTCTTTAACACACTCTAAACAGGTCCTGCTTTTCATACCTGGGATTCTACAATTTTTTATAATCCTGAAAGTTACTGACACAATCAGCTACAGTTTTGAGGCTTTCTCGATTAACTTAATAAAGATAACTTGGAACCTTCAAAATCCCGAATTTAATCTCTTCTCTAAACATTTGGAATTCTGCCATTCCAGTCAGGTAGCCATCTATACCCAGCCTTTTCTCTACAGCTTAACTGGCCAAATTTTTAATTTATCCCTAATGTTTCTCCAAACACTAAAAATCCTCCAACATAGTGTCCCTTATTATTCAAACATCACAGTAGAAATACCTGTTCTCTGTGAGTTACAGCACTGATAAAGCAAGCGAGGCTCTTTAAAGCTACTTAGTATCCCCACTCTGCATTATTATATATAAGATTTACTCATCACCCTCATTTCTATGTCACACATGCTTACTACTGTTAACTAGTTTCTGCAAGTAATCAGGGTACTACTTTTTCTTTGACCCCTCTGAATTCAACTGAAATGCATTTTCTTGGTCAAGGTGATCTTAACTAGGGTCCCCAAATTCAAACCCCACTTTATACTGGTGCAGCTGAATTTTCCTCATACTAAATAAAAAGGTCAACTGTACAGAACTTTTTAATGTGGCTAAGTCCTTCGTTCTCCCAGGTATAGTCAGTAATGATGCTTCCTGGTTCTCTCCTGAAAATAAAATTAGTTCACCAGTGATGAACATGGGGTCTGGATACAACTAACTTAGCGACTAAACAATGGTCAGTCAGTGTGGTCACAGGCCAGCCATGTGTTCTCAGAAAAAGTACATTTTAAAAACTGATCTCTAAATAAAAGTACCCTAAAGCTTCAAGGGTATTAGATTTCATGGTATGCTGAGAAGACCCATTTTTCTAAATTTTATATCCAAGCAAATGCAACACTGTATTTTATTTGTTTTGAGCTTTCCATAGGTTTTTCAATATTTGGTTTCATATGGAATGAAAAACAGACACTTTTCATGCCTGGGCTAAGTGGGCCAGTATTTTAAAATACTGATGGCTAACAAAATAGCATCTTGGAACTTTGACCTAGAAATCTGACCCTTCTTCTAAGGATCTAGTTTATTTTCTTGTCATCGGTCATGTGCTAAATTCTGAGTTTGTGTAACATATGAGAACATATGAAACAAGGCCGTTAGAAGTATTTTTGACCAAGGTTCTAACAAAACCTACTTATATACAGTGACATGAGCTACAAGGGGAGTCCATAGTCCAGCCTTTCCCTTCTATCCTACTTTGTCAACCTGTTAGATAAAGTGATTTATGGAACCTTTATAAATAGGACATGACTTCTGTCCCTACCAAGTTGTATATAAATGCCTCTGAAACAGAAGCAACTTTCTGGGAAATCTAAGGTTTGCATAAGTTTTAACAGCCCAAGCTAACCATGTTTTTGTCCTGTCCTGCTGGAAAAACTGAAGCATGAAACATAAATAAAAAGGGCCTTTCAGGACAAGGCAAGCATCACAAACCTGAAAGCGGTTTAGTAAGTCCAAGTTTGGGTGCTAATTAGTACCATGCCTAAAATTAGCTTGAATGGACTGAATTAATTGAAAGTAAAATAAATGTGTGACTCTGTCCTCAGTTTTTAGGAAGGAACAGACTACAGAAGACCAGGAAATAGCTCTACAATTTTCAGTAAACACTGAGGCACAGACTCAGAATCCATTTGGTAACTGGGGCTATAAACGGCAATTAAAAAACAAAATGGAAGAGAAGACAAGTTTCATTCTCCAGCTGTTTCACTCTTGACATGTTTGAACCTCTTCTACTTAAGGATGAAACAATTCAGCACTCAACAAAAATATCAAAAAAGCTGCCAACTGGATCACAAAACATTGACAATAAGGCTTAAGGAAGTTCCCAAACTTTTTCATTAGGCATTAAAAGCCATTTTTGCAAACAAATCTCCACTTCAATCCGAGTTACTTGTCTCGTTGATTCAACACCCACCCCAATGAAACCTAAGTTGAAGTGTATGTTGGTATGCATAATAATTACGACTCAAAGATAAATATATCTAGTATATTCTAGGGGTTTTGTGAAGGCTGCTGTGAAACAAAGAATTTGAAGTAAACAATTATAAAATACAAAAATAAAAAAATCAGGGTATTTATTTTTTGTCCAAATTCCTGGTTTAATAAGGTCTTGTTTATTTTGAGAAAAAAGGTCCCAAACATCAGGCTGTTCACAAAAATAACCCACAGTATCAACTTTAGAAAACAAATCTTAAGACTATTACACTAGTTATTTTTCTAGAGGATGCATTTAACATGCCAACTCTCATTCACAAAAATACATTGTTACATTTGTGTTGAACAGCCCCACACAGCACTCTTATGTGGGGTTTAACACACATACCTCTAACTCAAAGCTGCTCTCAGGTTCTACTCAACTAATGAGGACTGCCTTTGTTGTCAGGGAAGCAACTATTGTATGAATGGAAAGAACTGTACTCCCTGTGTAACAAGAGATTATTTTGGAGACAGTTGATAAAAACCATACATCCTTTTTATTGTTAAGTCATAAAGAGGTATCAAAATTAAAAGCAAAAATTACAGGGTAAGACTTAACGTAACTACTAGGAGGGTCAAAGGAAGTGAAAATGGGACTAGGCGCAGGGCAATATGAATTAATGAACATGGGAAGGACAAGGATGGGGAGAACAGTGAGCATGTGCTGAAGATACTAGGGGAGAGGATCTGGTGAAAATTTTGATCTTAGACAAGCGCCTAGGTAAAGAAATAATGGGACAAGATTTCTAAACCCCGCTATGTGCTTAAGAGTCATCCTCGCCATTGGCGCTGTCTCTGTCATCCTCTCCTTCCTCAGCCTCTTTTTCATCATCCTTGATCAACTCCAGCTGTGAGAAACAGACACAAATAGGATGGAGTTAGAGGCACTCCATGGGTCCCTGATCCCCCCTCCACCACCTCTTTCTTTCCTTTCCCGTGGTTTTCACCTGGTCATCCCCCCGATCTTCATTATCATCATCATCCAGTAGGTCCCCCTCCTCAGCAGAGTCATCTGCACCCCCCTCAGACTCCATCTTCACATTAGTCTCATCTTTCTTCAGGGAGCTGCTGCTCTGCTCCTCTTCTGACTTATCATTCTTCATCTCTACTGGGGATGAGAAGGACAAGTCTGTCTAGGGGCAAGTAATGTCCACAGGATGTAGACAATCCCCACTAACAGATCATAGAACTGCAGCACAAATCTAAATCCTCCCACAAAATGCCCTTCCCAATTCAAATTCCATAAGTTTCATATTCAATTGCTTTACACCCCACTATTTCAACATGTACTTGCAACTAGCTTAGGTAACTAACTCTACACCCAACAAGCAATAGGACCACTTACCTCCTTGTTTGCTCTGTTCCTTTTCAATTTTTTCCAGGCTTTCCAGTAAAGAATCCACTTTTTGTTTTATCTGGGTTAACTCCTTCTTAATGGTCTGAAGGTCATCTCCTTTCACTTAATACAAACAAAAACCTAGATTAAAATCAAATGTACCAGAAGCTACCAGATAACCAAACACAGTCCCCCTCTAGACTATACAATAGTAGTCAACATGAGATCCTTGGAGAGAAATGGAGCCTATACCAGATTGTCCTAGTAAGGGGGGTCACTGACCTTTTGATTATTAGATGAAAACTGAATCTAATGACTCTATTCCCTTAGCAGCAGCATTATTACTTTTGTAAGCCTGCTAAAAAAACCCCTCAATTCTATTTTAAAGCATTTTCTAGTTTTAGCAACATTATTTTATACACTGAATGGGTGTTGCAACTCCTTAAAATCTAATGACTTTTTCAAATTACCAAGGCCTTAAGGACAGACGGCTACCTAGAGCTGGCCCCTTAATCACTATTTTCTCATCTTCCATTATTTGACTACACAAAGTTATTTGTACAAAGATAAATTAACTGTGTTGATCTCTGAATTTCAACATACGAGAAATATCAGAACCAGAAAGCTGCAGTAATACTTACACTTTCCAGACTTAGAAGAAGATCCCCGCTGTCCACTCTTAGAATTGAAGCCACTTTTGCCCCTTCGTGAGGTGTTTCCTGATACACGCTGGCGTTTTGAGGGCACTACAGCCCGAGCAATAGGAGGAGGAGGAGGAACACGTGCTGGGTAACTGTACATCCTATTGAATACAAGGAAAATAGAATTTCTTCACAACTAAGTCAGGAAGATTCCAACAACTGTACCCTTATAAAATGATATATTATTGTCAATCATCTAGCAATTACTTCTTTTTGCTAAGTTAATTTCATTCAAAAGGCCAATTTATTCCTTTTAATACTGCAACTGCACACATACACACAATGATTGCATTAAGCTCTGGACATAAAGGTTCCTGTGTACAATGGCATTACTTATAGAACCTTACTTTTTACAATGAATAGCCTTTGCCTTTGATCTTATTCCTTTCATATATGTGCTACAATATTATAAGCAAATAAAGTACTCACAAATGACTACAATTAACCAACTTTGCAAACAGTGCTATTATTAGCTAAATCCCTGACATTTTCACCCACAGACGCATACAAATAATTATCACTAGTTTATAGTATTAGATTGAACTATATAAAACTTCCATGATTAACTGCTTTTGGCCTACGATAACAGGCATTTCATATGTGTTAGCTGGATGTACATACCACTATCAATTCTAACAACATTTAGCATAAGCTCCACTCAAAGAGAAGGCAATGGCACCCCACTCCAGTATGCCTGCCTGGAAAATCCCATGGATGGAGGAGCCTGGAGGGCACGGTCCATGGGGTCGCTGAGGGTCAGACACGACTGGGCGAAAGTGTTGAAATTTTAAAACCCTTATATAATGTGATGCATTTCCCTCTTATACACCTCATCAGTGGCTAGTTTTCTCTGAATTTATAACAGTCTCCAATCCTGGAAGTGAGAACATTTATTCTGCAGTCTCACAGACAATTCTTTCTTCTGCTCAACCTTAAAAATATAAAAATGTTTCTATTCTAACAAGGCAAGTAGGTATGACAGGAACATTTTTCTAATTTAAGAATATGTGTGTACTACCAAATAAGTGAGGGAATAACTTACTATTAATCCTGAAGATTTTAGTACCAACCACCCTATACCTTTCCCTCTTAAAACACAGTAGTTACTGATTTCCCATTCTGCCAAAGAATCAACCCTTGGTAAGGTTGATTATTAAAACAGTCATGCTTTGTTTTAAGTTCCAATAAGGAAGTTTGAATCCTAGGAAATAAGAAAATTTAAAGGTTGATTATTAAAACAGTCATGCTTTGTTTTAAGTTCCAATAAGGAAGTTTGAATCCTAGGAAATAAGAAAATTTAAGATCCTATGATTCAGAAAGTAGGCTCATGCTTCTGCAGAGGTTTCTTCTCAGTAGAAGAGTATTAACTGAGCTGTTTGTCAGTTTTAATCCATTTATGGGAATTACCAAAAGAGCCACTTGGTAACTATTTATTGTAACTACTTTCTTCCATTTTTACATAAAGCTGTTTGTCTTTTGGCCCCAAATTTTCCAAAGTACAATGATCCAGAAACTATAAAATATCAGTGTTCAGAAACTACCTTGCTTTGTGATACTCTGTACAATTTCTGGGAGTAAAAAAGTGAGTTACCACACCTTTTAGGCATGAAATAGCTCATGCCTGAGCCCTGCTGGATTTAGAGATCTAACCTATCTTCCAACCCACTCACTCACGGCATCAGTCTCCAAACCAATGAACTAGCCATTCCAGATTCCCTAGGCTGTAAGGCACTGTAATTTCTTTTTTGCACCATACTTCTTCATCTTACCAGGGTATATACTGCTGTAACAAAAATGAAGAAACAGTGTATATTTTCGATTTATGTAATAGTATCATGAACATGAAGTCAAATGGTTTAGTTCTCTGAGGAAAAATGATCAACTGGTTATGCTGAAGGGCTTTTAGGGTCACAGAACTTAACTGCTGCTTAAGCAAAAATGGGCTCTCAAAAAACTCACAAACATTCCTCCAAGGAAGTTTAAGTAGACCATGCCTTATAAGATGCCAAAGCTCATCAATGTGAAAACATGAGAAAAAGACAACAGGAAGAGAAAAACAACACCTACTGAGAGAATCTTTTTGGTTATAGAATAGATAATAGGAAGCTTCCTATAATAGCTTCAAGAACCAGGTACAAACTAAGTAACCACTTCCCCCACAATAAAGTTATACAGTAAATCATAGGAGGTAATGAAAGAGCTGAATTCTCTAATTATAAAGCCCAAGCCATTAAAAAGTCTTCATGAAAGTTAAATTGTTACTAGAGAACAAGCATTGAACACTTAAGAGAACTATGACTCCATTGAGTTCAGAACCTGGACACTAAGTGTTGGTATAAAATCTAGTCAAAAAGGCAACTAAAATATCATTTTAAATAAATCAAAACACTTCTGGACACGCATTAGCTAGTAATCTAACAGATAAAACAAACAGAACAAAACCCCTCTACCCTGTTCTCCAAGCTAAAACATGAGCATTACAAGGCCTTTATTAAATGTACAGGCATTCAAAGGCAAGCTTCTTCAATGACTAAATGTAACACAGTGACCTCTGGTCTCAGAAAACCTGATTAGTAATACATCTTAACTACTATCAAAGTAGAAACAACTAGAATAAAGTATTGGCAAAAACCTATATTCTCCAGAATGTTTACTTAATGAACCATAACTGCTTCTGGTCCTAAAAATTGGACAGATTTAGGCAATCAATTAAGATTACCGCCCCCCTTACAATACTGACTCATCAAATTCAGTTTAAACACACAATCTCATTATAATTTCATTCAAGGGTTAGGAAATATTTTTTCTCCCACTACATTATTCATCTGCAACAGAAAAATCTCAAGATGAAGGTTCTTCCTGATTATCTTTGATTTTCCTAGAAAAGGGTCAGATTTTATAGGCTACTATATTTGGGGGCTTTTGGATGTCAGACACTCCCTCCAACTGTCTGCTAAAATTCTGTGAATGCTTCAGTTTACAACAATCTACAACTTATACAACTTCAATTTTAAGTTTCCCAATATATCATCCAAAGTAAACCTTCACAACACACCCCTTACCTAATATTATGCTGTACAGATTTTCTACAAAGAAAAGGAGTTTTACAACATTTATCTATCTGGCCTTGTGTGGATGAGCAGTACACTGGATGAGCAGAGTTATCAACTACTGATGATACTCATGAATACCAGAATTAAAGGAACTGTTCAGAATCAAAGTCTTCCAGACTTCCCTGGTGGTTAAGAATCTGCCTTCAAATGCAGCACATGTGGGCTCCAGTCCCTGGTCAGGGAACTAAAAGGCCACAGGCTACAACTACAGAGCCCACATGCCACAAGGAAAGATTCCACGTGCTGCAACTAAGACCTAACAGTTAAAAATAAATAAAAATTATTAAAAAATCAAGGCCTTCAGTAATTGGCATCTTTGAACATTATACTCTTTAGAAAACCATCTGAAAAACCTTATGTGAGTGATTTAGGTAATTGTCTTCTGATCTTTTTAAAAAAATTACCAAATTGTTCATTAGACTGGATTGACAGCACAATACCCTCAGTAGACTTTATGTCTTAAAATTGCTTTTTAGTAATTAACACAATGAAATTATCTTAAACTTATTACTGAAGACTATGGTATAAAATTCTTTTAAACACATAATTTAGGAGCCAAAAAATTTTTAAATTTACAATAAAATTTTAATAGTACCTATTTTTTTTAAATCTCAAAGTTTTATTTTATGAATGAGTAGACTGTTGCCTTTAATTACCTAAGGGAAAAGTGCTAAAAATGACTATGAAGAATTAGTCACTTGGTCATGTCCGACTCTTTGCAACTCTTTGCAATATAGACTATATACAGTCTGCCAGGATTCTCTGTCCATGGAATTCTCCAGGCAAGAATACTGGAGTAAGTTGCCATTTCCTACTCCAGGAGATCTTCCCAAGCCAGGGATCAAAGCCAGGTCTCCCACATTCTTTACAGTCTGAGTTACTGGGGAAACTCTCCCCCCATGCCTATGTAACATGTTTAGTTCAGTTTTATATTAAAATAAAGCTATGATGTATCAATATTCACCCTCAAACCCCGTTTTCATGATGTGAAATTTACCCTGTTGACCTTTAAAATAAATCCACTAGTGAAATTATTATAATTTGTTTTATTTCTAAATTAAGAAACAATTTCTAATTGTTATTTGTAGGCACCCTTCCACAAATGTTCCCTTGATTAGTCTGGGAGAAACCAAACTGGATATGACTACAAACACTTGTTTTGATAACATAAGGCAGAGTGTCAATTACTAATGTCAATTTACACAGTTGCACTTTATGGTCCTTAACTTTCTTTAAACTGCTCTTTTGGTCCATTAAGGATACAGCTTACCTGTACAACAGTTAAAATTAAAAACAGCAAGTACTGCTCAACTAAATGATTAAGGGACTTAATGATTAACAGGTCTGCTGTGCAGGATTCATTCAATATATAAGGGTACCAAAACATCAAATTTTAACTAACTTTTTTTCAGCTAAAGAAAAAAAAAAACAGAAAAACAAAGGTTTATCAGTACCTCTGTAAGGTTTAGGAACCTTGCACCACAGTGATCAAAGCTGGGCAACACCACACACACTGATACTTACAAAGAGCAGGAATCAATAACCTCTGTATTTGTAGAATCAATGAAAGCAATCAATAATTGGCTCTGTAATCTTCTTTTGAAAAGTAGTGGTGATATTAGTATTCAGAGGTACTCTTGCGAAGTCAATGACACATTTCATTAAAATATGAAAAGCCGCTTAAGTTAAGCAACTATATTGAATTTTCTTCATGGATTCACTGGTAATCCATGTTAATCTAAAACTATGTTTCATGGGAGGGCAATTTGAAAATTCACCTAAAATAATCTGGGTGATAGAACATAGATTGCTCTGAGTCCTTTGAAACAAGACTAGATCCAAAATAGTATCAGGAAAAATAACTTTTAAACTGTTTATAAAACTTTCCATCCATGGAAATCTTTTCAAGTCTGCTCAATTTTCAAAGAATTACACTATTACTCAATTGTCATGATGTACTCAATAAACACTCCCAAATATCACTTTGGATCTTTCCAAAAGATAATGTCTTAAACTGTCAGTGTGGTCCAATTTTAATTTTTTTTAAAAGGCGAAAACTACAAAAGGAGATCAAACCAGTCAATCCTAAAGGAAACCAATCATGAATATTCAAAGGACTGACGCTGAAGTTCCAATACTTTGGCCAGCTGATGTGAAGAGCCAACTTATTGGAAAAGACACTGATGCTGGAAAAGACTGGGAGCAGGAGAAGAGGGCGAGAGAAGATGAGATGGTTGGATGGCACCATCGACTCAATGCACCTGAGTATGAGCAAACTCTGGAGGATAGTGAAGGACAGGGAAGCCTAGCTTCAGGCCATCCGGTCACAGCAACTGAGCGAATGAACAACATTTATGAAAAATACTGTTTATAAACAGTAACTTAGAAATACGTAGAACCACTCATTATTAAATTCTCATGTTGTCAAGCCATGTCAGAGTATACCTCTCTCACTTACAATAAAATTTCTTTAAAGGAGTTGTCTGTGAAAACAGGTTTGTGATCACCAGGGGACACAGTGGAGGAAGGAGTTGACTACAAGAAAGCTTCATGGCAAATTTTTGGGAGGTATGGAATTATATCTTGATTGCACTGGTAAATACATGGCTATGCAGGTAGAAACCGTACATCCAAAAGAGTAAAATTTAAGTTTTGTATGATATGTCTGCTTTCCTGGTAGCTCAGTGGAAAAGAATAAATACGCTTGCCAATACAGAGGACAATCCCTGGGTCAGGAAGATCCCCTAGAAAAAGAAATAGCAACCCACTTGAGTATTCTTCCCTGGGAAATCCCATGGACAGAGGAGCCTGGCAGGCTACATGGTGTAGCAAGAGTTGGACACAACTTAACAACTAAAAAACATGATGTCTCCACAATTTGTCTTTCCATTCTCTCTTGAATCGCTTTATAAAGTCTTGTGCCCCTCCATTATGAAAACCTACCCTTGACCCCAGTGAACTCCACACCTGCTACTGGCCTAATTAACATCTCTCAAAGTGGATGTCTAATAAGGAGCTTATATTAACACAGCCACAACTCAACTGTTATATTCACCCCAAACCTTTGTTCCTTCTATGTTCTTTCCCCATCACTGTTCCTATAAATTCCTAGCCAAAACGTTGGTGACATCAGTGATTTCTCTCAGCCCTCACAAAAGTCTGGAAGAAATGTATGTCTGCACTAGCTTCAAATACAACCACTATTCAGCACTCCCACTGTCACCTCCCTGGTCCTTCCCCAAATGACTGTCTGCGTAATTCCATCAGCCCCTTTCACAATAGTCTACTTAAAATAATAAAAAAAATAAGATCCTTTCTGTTCAACTATCTCCAATGGCCATCCTCCCATTCAGAGTAAAAACTAAAGATACACAGTATCTTAACATGCTCTGTATGTGTTCAACCTGTCCATCTTCTCCGAGGCCATCTATTTTCCACTATTACCTGTGACCCACTGTATTTCATAGTAAGATCTTAACAAATATTGAGAAAATAAATTTTCCTACACTGGCCTATAAGAAAGAATTTATCACAAGTCACATTATCAACAACAAATAACAAACCAATCTATCATTTAGCTGGAAAGCCAGTAGGATTCAGCTCCCCTTTTTCTAGTTTTATAAAAACTACTGGAGTTTTCCCCTAAGAAAATTAGTTTATTATTGAAAAAAGTTCAATAATAATTTAACCACAAAATTGAATCCTTTTTCAAACTATTGATAACAATATAAAAATAAGATCTTGTGCCTATAATGTATATAATTTAAGACTATTATGCCATGCTTCCTGTAAGGACAATTTTCCATTGACGAGCTCCTGCTAGTATACATTTTGTACTCTATCAATCTGTTCCTCTTGCTAAACTATTCTATCTCATAGTAATAAGATACTTATCCCTGTAAAATAAAAGTCCTGGAAAAGAAGTTTATCCACCTAAACAAGTCAAATTCTATTTGGTAGACTTCTTTTCTTGTTCCTCTGATTATAGTTTAAGATATCAAAGTATGTGTTAGATGTGTCCAACTCTTTGTGACCCCATGGACTGCAGCCTGCCAGGCTCCTACTTCCATGGGATTTTATAGGCAAGGATACTGGAGTGGGTTGCCATTTCCTTCTCCAGGGGATCTTTCTGACCCAGGGATTGAACCCAGATCTCCTGCATTGCAGGGCAGACTCTCTACATCTGAGCCACCAGGTAAGTCCTTGCATCAAAATAGAATCTTATCCTATTTATCAAAAGGATATCTCTCCCCCCACCCCTTGAAAAATAACTAGTTTCCTGGATATTCTTTCAACATTGCCAGCTTGTTCTAAAACTAGTCTGGGTTCCCTAACTTCTGAAGAGCAGCCCTTGGTCCTTTTCTTTCTTATACTTACAACAAAGTTTGTAGCACTCTAAGATCTGTACTATCAAATCAAGTAGTAACTAGGCACATGTGCCTATTTAAAACAAATTTAAAATTCAGTTCTGCAGTTACATTAGCCGCATTTTCTATATGTGGCCGTCTATGACACCAAAAGTGCAGATACAGAATACTGACCTCATCACACAGTTCTACTGGACAGCACTGTTCTAGTTTGTTCCTTACAGACGTCTACTTACTTTCTATATATAATTTCCAAAGAGTCTAGAATTCTATGTTATTTAAAAGAAAAAAAAAACTAAGAGTGATAAACTTCAAAAATGATAGTATCAGTTACTGTATTCAGAGTCTTATACCAAAAATATGTGAAAAAGCTTTTCCCAATATAAAACTGGCCACAGAATATATATGAATACATTTCTCCAGAGAAACAACCAATTAGCACGTGAAAACTAAACCTCAGCTTTTAAGAAAATACAAATAAGAACCACAAAAAGATAATCCTCACAATAGAATAGCTTAAATAACAAAGACACAACAAAACAGATGTTGGCAAGGACATGAAGAAATTAAAACTCATACATGGCTCAGTTCAGTTCAGTTCAGTTGCTCAGTCGTGTCTGACTCTTTCCAACACCATGGACTGCAGCACTCCAGGCCTCCCTGTCCATACCAACTCCTGGAATTTACTCAAACTCATGTCCATTGAGTCGGTGATGCCATCCAACCATCTCATCCTCTGTTGTCCCCTTCTCCTCCCGCCTTCCATCTTTCCCAGCATCAGGGTCTTTTCCAATGAGTTAGTTCTTCGCATCAGGTGGCCAAAGTATTGGAGTTCCCACTTCAACATCAGTCCTTCCAATGAATATTCAGGACTGATTTCCTTTAAGATGGACTGGTGGGATCTCCTTGCAGTCCAAGGGACTCTCGAGTGTTCTCCAATACCATAGTTCAAAAGCATCAATTCTTCAGCACTCAGCTTGCTTTATAGTCCAACTCTCACATCTATACATGACTACTGGAAAAACCACAGCCTTGACTAGACGCACCTTTGTTGGCAAAGAAATATATGCCATACATGGCTAATGGGAAAGTAAAATGGTACAGTTGCTTTGGAAGACAGTATGGCAGTTTCCCCCAACTATCCTAAGACTCAGCAATTCTACTCCTAGGTACATACCCAAGAGAAATGAAAACATATGCCCAGGCAAGATGTGTATACCACTGCTCAGAGCAGCATTATTCAAAATATGGAAAACATTTCAAAAATCTACCAACTGATGAATGGATAAAATACTGCAGTAGTAATAAAAGGAATGAAGTACTAATACAGAGTGTAACATGGGTTAACTGTTGGAAAAAAACATGGAAGAAACGGGTCACAAAAGACATACCTCATGATTCCACTGACATGAAATGTCCAAAATAAGCAAAGCTACAGATAGAAAGGCAGCCTTCCTGGTGGCTCAGTGGTAAAGAATCCACCTGCCAATGCAGGAGACAAGAATCCCTTGGTCAGGAAGATCCCCTGGAGAAGGAAATGTCAACCCACTCCAGTATTCTTGCCTGGGAAATCCCATGGACAGAGGAGCCTGGTGGGTATAGTCCATGGGGTTGTAAAAAGAGTCACGATTTAGTAACTAAAAGGACAATATAGAAAGTGGTTGCGAGGCCTGGGGATAATAGAATAGGGAATGACTGCTAGTAAGTTGTTTATTTTTAGAGTGATAACATGTTCTAAAATTGTATCATGGTTGTAGTCACACTCTGAATATATATATTGAACTGTATACTTTAAAATGAATTACATCTCAACAAAGCTAGGTTTTTAAAGAAAAAATTAACATCAAGGAGCTTGACAAAGCATATCTAAATGGAGAGTCCTAAACAGCAGAGGTCACCTATGGTTAGGTAATAATATACCCAGAACACCACTTAATTCAGAGCCACAAAACAGATTCTCTGATATGGATGCAAAAGCTTCCCCTTCAAATACATATCTCCCACTTTCTCAACAAGAGTCCAGGACACAAATTCAAGTCAAACAGTATCACATTTATGCTCAAAGCGTAATCATACAAATCTACGCATTAATCTAAAATCTGAGAACTACATGTTTAGTTTCCCATAAGAAGCAAACAGAAGAGCTATTAGCAAATGAAAATTCTCACCCTTTGCCTAAAATGAAGATCTTAACTGTCAACTAAAGAAACATTTCTCAGCTTTCCCAAGTAGCCAAGAACTCTCTGGTTCTCTGAATCACATGCCTTTCCAAGCAGATGATCTCACTCAATTCTCCAAAACCTGAATATTCCACACTTTTCTTTTGTACATACATCCAAAACCTCTCTCTCTCTCTCTCTCAGATCCAGTGTTGCTCAGGAATATCAGAAAATTGAAAGAAAAGGAGGGAGCCAAGAAGACAGCTCCTCTAACACCAATAAGGGCGTTGGCACCTCAAATCCAATACTGTATTTTTTGACTAATTCAAAACCTAAAATATTGTTTGCCTAGAACAAAATAGGGAGAATGCACTGGCACCCCACTCCAGTACTCTTGCCTGGAAAGTCCCAAGGACAGAGGATCCTGGTGGGCTGCAGTCCATGGGGTCGCTAATAGTCGGACACGACTGAGCGACTTCACTTTCACTTTTCGCTTTCACCCATTGGAGAAGGAAATGGCAACCCACTCCAGTACTCTTGCCTGGAGAATCCCAGGGACGAGGGAGCCTGCTGGGCTGCCGTCTATGGGGTTGCACAGAGTCGGACACGACTGAAGCGACTTAGCAGCAGAACAAAATAAGGGCTCAGATATTAGTTTAACAATTATGATGGTTGTTACCATCTTTCATTTGTCTTGCATTTTCAATGGCGATTCCCCCACTTCAATTTCTTTTCTCTACTTTCTGTAAGCATATCTTATTGGAAAAGATCTGTAGGATAAGTATCAACAGAATTGCTTATTTCCCCAAATTCTAAGAACTCAAACCTTTCACAGACTTGTCACTTAACAAAAGATTATGCCTTTAATGGCATAATTCTCTTCATAAAAATAAAAATCTCATCTCAACTTATTATTTTAGCCCCAGAAAGCACCTGCTCTGATAACTGTGACCCAATAAATCATGCCAAGATTAGTCTACCTCAGAAATTTCTCCACATTCCAACATTTACAAATGTAAATGTAAATGTCTTTCCCCCTCCAGTTTCTCTTTTCTAGTCATGGGGTTGTTAATAAGGTATCACTGCTAATAGGACACAACTACTTAATGTGTTCTTTCCAATCACATCTGGCTGCTTCCCCAAATATGCTACGAATATTCATAACCCTGTATCCTCACCCTGTCTGTCTAAAAACCTCCTGTTTAATATCAGAGGCAGGTACAAATATTGCCCTTTGTGAAACAACCTGGAGCTCTTTAAATTTTAACAGGGGAGCTCACACTTCCCCCAAGGGCACACAATTCATCTTTCTATGGGACAATCCTGTATAAAGCAGAACACACAGCAGCCAACTAATTTCACAGCACTTTCTTCACTGTATAACATAGTGCTCATCATAAATGTGCCACATTTGATCTGCTTGTAGACTTACTTCCCTCCTCCTTTCATGGTATACTAGCAATACTTAATGTACTTATATGTGCCATAATAACAGCACTCTGAAAAACCTCCAGTGGAACAACTTCACAGTTCAGTCCCTTATGCACTGTTGACACTGGTATCCAAATAACATGTGCAACTTCTGACAAGTTATTTATTATAAAGTCCTCAAAGACCACTGAACTAAAATCAGGGTCCTTCTGAACCTGCTTAACAGGTGTTAGCCAAGTCTTAGCTATCATATCACAGCCTATTATCAAATCTAAGCATGTGATTTTTCTTGTGTTCCAAAGTTCTTTACAGAAGAATGACTGAGAAAGAACTATTCCATTGTCATAACTGAGTGCTATTTCTTTTATTTAAATTGACATAATTCACATACCAAACCAATATAAACCCTTTGAGTACATACAACTTAATGATTTTTAGTATTCTCACAAACTTCTGCATCATTACAACTCTGTAATTCCAGAGTATTTTCCTGGGTGATTATAAGGGAAAGAAAAGCAGGGCTACTACAAAAAGTCCATCTGAAAGCTTTTCCTAAAAATGGCTATGTTTTTATATTTAAGTAGGGTTCCTTGTGCTACAACAAAAATTAAAGCTTTAATGCCTATTTCCAACAGTGTACCAATTATTTTTATTATAGCACTTCTGGCACAAAGGCACAATCTGCTTTCTAATCGGCATTAATATCAAAAGTGAATGACTAAATATCTATATGGAAAGAGAAATTAAGAGAAATTCATTTAAGCATTTGAAAGAAAAATCACTCAAAGGAACTGCTTCACACAAGAAGTCCTCCAACAGCAACTACTCCAGCAACGATTTCCCTAGAAGCAACAAGACTCAACAGGATACAAGTGGAAATGGATCTCTGTCAGCTTACAGGTTGTAAGACTTTCAACATCAAGGTAACTGATGCGGAGATCCTCCTCCACCATGAAGGCTTCCCCAATGGCTCAGGGGGTAAAGAATCTGCCTGCAATGCAGGAGATGCAGGAGATGAGAGATGGGAAGATCCCCTGGAGGAAGAGATGGCAACCCACTCCAGTATTCTTTGCATGGGAAATCCCATGGACACAGGAGCCTGGCAGGCTAGTCTATGGGGTGAAAACAGTCGGGACTGAGCATGCCCATCAGCCCCTACCATGAGTAGTCACCCTAAATCAGAAAGCTACTTTGGGGCTTGTCTTCCTACCAGAAAAAATGTGTTAACAAATCTTTGAGTAATTATAAACTACGTATGACAGTTTATAGCCCATTTGAAAGAGCTGACAGTGTATCTGAGTAACATTAACAAATATCTAAAATGATAGTCTCACACACATTGGTAGTTTATGTTAAATTCACTTAAGAACTTCCAACACATATTATATCAGAAATGGCCTTAAGAACAAATAAAATGACAGGCCTAATTTACATAATTTATGAAAAAGTAATTTGCATTAAGACTGTAGAATCCAATCCTCTGTTGCCTCCTCAGAGATAGCATATACTAATATATAAGTGACTCAAATTTTAACGTTTGATCATTCTCCAGTATGAAAAGTATTTACAATCTTTGGAATTTGTGCATCAAAACCCATGAAAACCCAAGCAAAAATAAAAATCACTCTAATTCCCCTAACAAAATGTCATTAATCACCTACTCCCTGATATCAAAAATGTATCTCCTCAAGAAACACCTAATGCTTACATTCCTAAAGTTTCTGACAAAAGTCAGGGTAATGATGATTAAATTGCATAATACCTTTAATGAAATACTCTGGTCTCCTCTCCGACCTCCCCTATGTCAAAAAAAGAAAAGAAGAAAACAACCTGAATCTGAACTAGGCTCCAAATCTACCCCACTAGTTCAGAGGAAATACAGATGACACGTTAACATGCTAAACAACATAAAATACAACCTGCAAAATCAAGTCTGGAAAACTTGGATGATTAAGGAATCTTCCAATCTTAAGTATAAGTGGTATTGTCATTATGGTTATAAAATGTCATTATGCTTATAAAAGCAGTCTTTAACTTACACTGATATACTACTTTCTTATATAAATTAAAATGTTCTATATTAGTAAACAAAAAACTTGAAATAACTACTAAAAAACATGTCAAGATAAACACCAGTCTTCATTTCACTATGCATTAGTTTAGACTTCTGTCACATAAGGAACTGCATGCTAGAGACGTTAGATTTTGTGGAAAGGAATGGTGGGGTGTCCATGATTCCCTTCATTTTAATATGAAGGGAGTCAACAATATATGCAGAAGCAATAATGTATGTCACTGTTAATGTTGCAGCCTGTGGGATCTTCCCAGACCAGGCACTGAACCCATGTTTCCTGCATTTGTAGGTACCACCCAACCACCAGGGAAACCCAAGATTAATTCTTGATTAACTGAAGCGTAATAGTATTTGAGGGTTATACATAATGCAACCTTTGCCCACATTTCCTTAGCCTTCATAACAACTCTATTAGTAGGCATTATCATTTTAGGGATAAGAAAACTGAAGTGATATATGACTCTGGTCATAATCCTTTCTGCTAAGTGACTAAGCCTTTGGATTCCTCTATCAGCCGCAGCCCTAATGTAACAATAGGCAGTAGAAATGCCAAATGTATGTCTTAAAATATTCATGTGAATTTCATGTTCTTAATGGTGTGACTAAGCAGACTGATTTAACCCCCACTTATATAACAGGACACAGAGCTTTCAGCACATCTCAGAGCCAATTTCCCATCTTCTTTTAAAGAATCTAATTTATGATGTTACTAAGGATAATAAATATCTTAACCTTGTGAACAAAGTATCTTCAGGATGACTTCCGAGAAAACTGATACTACCATTTTCCTAAGTTTTTCCATTCTTAAGTAAACATGCTTGTTTTCCCTACTAGACCTCAGTATATATTTGAAGGAGCTCTTCATTAAGCCACTGTTTGGTTACTCAGTCATCAGAAATCTTTTTTTATTGGCCAAGTTTAGAATGGAAGGTCAAAAACATTACTTTTCACTGTCACTCTATAATACCAAGTAATACAGATTAACAACTAAAGGTATTCTCTCACTCTTGAAAAACTAGTGAGGCCAACAGTGGTGTTGTTATCAATTTTTAAGACCAAATAGCAGTGGTAAGACATATGAAAGTATTTCTGTAAACATCTCAGTGTTTTCATTATTCCTTGCTATCTCTTTTACTCAATTTCAAAATTCATCACTTAAAACAACCTTTCCCAACCTTACTTAGAATGAGATGATGCATCTATATCAACTTTCTCATGATTTTTCAAATATAAATGCTATTCTGGAGGCATAAGAAACCATTATTCCAATCCCTCTGCCTTTTAAAACTGTATCATCATCTTCAATCTACAATACTGCATTGTAAATTCATTACCTATGCTTATTGTATCCTATTCTGCATTGGTTGGTTTGCTTAAAGATTACTGAAATTTTAAGGAATCTTTTTTTTATAGTTTTGCTGTAATCGTCTACAATGCAAATCTAAGTAGCTAATATGCAAAAAAAATAATAGAGAACATGAGACTGCTCCACTTATCATTAGGCAAGTCAGTCCTTACATTTATGTGGCACAAATTAAAACAAAAAACTGACTTGTCAAGAAAAAGTGTTAGTCCAGAAAATATTGGACATTTGCCCTGTCATGTCTCCATATGCTTTGTCAGTATATATATAAACTGGTTCTATAAAATCAACAAAAAAATAACCCTTATCTAGTCTAATGATTTGCAGAAGTTATTTTTCCATTAGGCTTCCTGGTGGCTCAGATGGTAAAGAATCTGCCTGCAATGTGAAAGACCTGGGTTAGACCCTGGATGAGGAAGATCCCCTGGAGAAGGGAATGGCAACCCATTCCAGTCAATATTCTTGACTGGAGAATTCCATGGACAGAGGAGCCTGGATGGCTACAGTCCATGGGGCTACTAAGAGTCAAACACGACTGAACAACACACTTTTTTTTCATTATGTTCTGACAGAAAAGAGGGGGCTTTATTTGAAAACATGTTTGTTATTCGTTACTACAAAATAGAACATTACCACAAAATAGAAAAATAAATGATTCTCACTAGACAGCCTCTAATTGGAAGAGAAAACATCTTAAACATACCTGTCATAATAATCCCGTTGAAAGTCATAGTCCAAGTCAAAAGATGAGCTGAAAAACAAATACCAAAGAGGATTAATTTGGAGCTGTTGACAACAGCAGATGGGAAAAAAAAAAAAAAAAAAAAACCCCACCCTAAACCAACCCAACAAATAGATCAACAAGATTAGCACGGACTAATGCCCAATCATTAAGCAACAGATCACTAAATTCCAACCACTTTAGGCCACTGGACATACAGTGGCCAAACTACAAATTTAGCCATAAGATTGCTAAAATGACAACACATAAGAGCTAAAATAAGAATATGGAAAAACACAATAGTAGATTAAACATTCTTATGTCATCCTCTTTCCCTTTCTTACTCCCTCCCCAGCTTCTCGGAAGCTAAGTAACTCCTTTTGAAGGAATTTAATTTATACTAGTAGGGCTTCCCTGGTGGCTCAGATACTAAGCAATCTGCTGGCAATGCAGGAGACCTGGGTTTGATCCCTTGGTCAGGAAGATTCCCTGGAGAAGGCAATGGCAACACACTCCACTATTCTTGTCTGGGAAATCCCATTGGACAGAGGAGCCCGACAGGCTACAGTCCATGGGGTCACGAGAGAGTCAGACACAACTGAGCAACTAACACTTTAAATAACAAACTACTCTTTAATAGTAAAAAATCTCAGGAATTCCAACAACTTTCTGGGAAATGGGGTAAAATGAAGCCTATTAACACAAAATTAATAAAGCAGTCCTTTCACATACATAAAACATACTACAGTTAACCCTCCCCACATCCAGAAAACAGATAGAGAAGATGCCCACTGATGGACACAATGCAGTTATAAATAATAAAGTTCCGGACCTGAGTAGAGGGGACGGAGAAGGGTGTTCTGGTACTGACCCGTACATCTCCGCTGCAGATCGTTTCACACCTGCTTTTCCTCGGTTCACTTTTGGCTCTGCAGCCAGATTAATATCTGGGGGAGGAAAAAAAAACTTTATTGACAACTCTGTTGGGAGGGAGGTGTCTCAAACTGCACCTTTCTAGAGTGTACATGGCCATATAATTAACAAAAGTCAAATGATGTATCTCATCTTTCCTTGTTATATAAAATATGCTCAAGATTTTTTTTACAAGGTTAGGACTTAATCCTCCATTTCTTTGTCCTCTGTTCTGTAACAACAAAACAGAAATGCAAAACACATGAAGTACCTTTAATACCTTTTACCCTCGACTTGAACACCTCAATGAGAAACTGGGGATTTTTATTCTCCTTACAAATAGGATAAACTGAAAAGTTGCATTAAAAAATAAACACTGTACAGTGAACTGCTTATAAGTAAACAGTTATAAAAGTAAATCTTCATATGCATGCACACACTCCAAGGCAAAGAATCGAAAGAAAACAATTCTAGTTTCCTTATACAACATAATTTTTAAAACATCTATGCCAAACTGCCCAGTCACTCACCATGCCACCCACTACCTATCAAAGAATTCATGTTCCCCCAAATATTTTAACAGATGAGATAATTTCTCAAAAAAACAATTAAATAAAAGCTAGCCAGCTCTCCAAAACTCAGTTCATCAAGTGACCACTGGAAAAAGATTTTTAAGTACATTGTCTTATCTGCTAAACACCATTACATTTATGAATAATCTTCAGAGTTCTTAGTTCACTAAACTCATTTCTAATTTTTAGTAATTAATGTTTGTAACAACCCTACTTTTACAGTTTTGACTCTGGAATCGTAAGATTTTATAAAACTAAAGGTAGGCTTTTTTAAAGCAGTTTAAAAAATGTAGTAACAAGGTTAACTACATTGTGTATCCAACTGATTTTACAACCTCATAGAATTATTTCGTGATATTCTAAACTATAGTACAGTTGACACTTGAACAACGTGGGAGTTAGGGCCCTGACCCTCTGTATAGTGGAAAATCTGCATATAAATTTACAGTTGGCCCTTCATTATCTGTGGTTTTGCACTGGGATTCTACCAATGCTCTTGTAGTAATGTTAATACACATTAAAAAAAAAAAATCCATGTAGATGTGAATCCATGCAGTTCAAACATGTATTATTCCATCAAGGGAAAACTGTATTAAGTCAATATCCAAAATCGAGTAATTTTGATAAAAACAGAGATATGATTGCTTGAGGCTGTGGCACAATGTGCACATAAAAATCTGACGTTTTGTTTTCTTAAAAACCTAAGTGTCCCCTATTCTGCCCACTGAAACTAACAAGATGCAATTAAAATTCAATAAACACTCCTAGTATACAGGGAGTGGGTTTCCAAATAACTCCCATTAAAAGGAGCCAACACTCTTATAAGATACACAGATGACCCAGAATATCCTGTGGTGCAGTAAGCAAGAAGAAATGTAGTATCACAAGAGTAAGGTCTCAAGGACACAGGAACCAACTTAAAGGTGATCTATCCACTGGCCAAAGATGAGATATCTCAAGTTTCAAACAACAATTTGCAAAGGACTGAAACATATGTAATGAGATCTCAAGTTTAGAATATAAATTGTCTGAATAGAGCTCAGATCTCATTTCTCAAAAATTTCAACATGCTAGATCAGAGGCGAACCCTACTGGGGAACTAAAATAAGACAACCTTTTATTATGAATCACCTCAATTAATCCTCTCATGTTATCTAAATTCTCTTGACAACCACATAGTAGTATTACCTTCAGGAATAGATAATAAACCGAGGTAGCGCATGCACGCACACACACATTTTAACAAAGAAAAGCTATGTAGGCTGCCCAACACATAGTTATAAGGCCCTAACATATATCTGACTCTAGAGCACATGACTAAGCTCTGTTGTCTTTACCCAGTCGACTGTGTTCAAAATGACACAGACATTTTAGGCAGCAAAAGTACCTTATGAAGTATTGTTCCTCTCTCTCCTACTTTACTCAAGACTGCCAACTAAGGGTTATCCAGTTTCTACTACACCAAATGGTAAGATTTTATAGGTCTAAAATTCTCTTTAGACCTATAAACCTGATTTTTAATTTTTATTAGGCTGATGTCAGACATAACACGCAGAACACCTCTCTGACGAACAGCTTTTATGGAGAGGGAGAGAAAGAGAAAGAAAACATGAACAGAAAAACTTCCAGATCTGAATTACATAATCAATGAAAAATTAATTCAACACAGATCTTACCTAAAACCTGGCCAGCAATCATTCTGCCATCCTCTCCTGCCACAGCAGCCCGGGCATTTCTCTCATTAACATACTGAACGAAGGCAAAGCCCTTATGAACAGAGCAACCCACGATTTTGCCGTATTTTGAGAAGATTGCTTCCACGTCAGATTTCTTGACCACAAGGGTATTGAGATTCCCAATGAATACACGAGAGTTCATGGAGCGAGGATCCGTCTTGTTGGTAACATTGCTGGCCATTGTCTTTGATGATATGGTGCCTCACAAAGCTGAAAAACTGAGAGGGGAAAAAAATGCATTCAGGTGAAAAGATGCTAAAAACAAAATAATCCTTGGTAAAAACCTGTTCTACTCTTATTTTGAACCATTCTACCTACAGTTATCAGTCAACTTAAACAAAATGGATCTCACAGCATCAAGTTTATTAGTATTCAGAGACTTGAGCCCATGAATATATATCCTTATAGAAATTCAACCTCCTCTTCTGTAATATATTCCTGCTAGAGTATCACTTCAAGGGGGGAAAATTCCTCTTCACATAATACACACAATCCTCTTGGAAATTATTAATCCCAAGTGACTTCACTATTTAAAATTCCTCAAGCAAATCAGAACCTAATCTCTCTACCATAAATTTCTGTTTTTCACTGTCCCAGTCATGCTAATCGAACCATCCCTTGCCATCTATCAATAACTCCACCTTTTTGCATGTTGCTTTTATTGAGTCTCACTCATTGCCACATAAAGAACTCCAGTTTCTGCCCACAAACTATTCTTTAGCTAGATGAATGTGGACAAGTGACACTCTGCCCTTAAAGTTTAATTAACTTTATTATATGAAGGCAATAAATAGAACCAACTCATTCACTCTGGAAATAACCTATTTCCAGGTACTTTGATTGATTTATAGCATCCAACAGATACTTAAATATCAATATCATTTTTACAGAACGTTATGATTCTTTATGTAAAAACAGTACAAAATATAGCTAGGACATTTAATAATGCTGGATGGTGATGATGATAAAACTAGAAGGTAGAACACTGCCTTAATCAAAAAAGAACCAGAAGCAGTTAAGGAAGAAAACACAACTTTGCTCAGACCATTTCAAAACAAAAATTATTTTTATATATGTTACAGAGGCATAGTCTGTAACCATGTGGCGATTCACGAAATCATTTTAGGTCTTTTAAAGTGCAAGATGTTTTGATATTCTTTAACTTTTCTATCAGCTTTTCATCTTCTGCTCCTTCCCACTCCAACCACCAAAGTTAAACAGGGCTTAAGATGGGATCTACCCTAGATTTAGAATAACATTCTTAAGGTTGTTTCCCATTTAACCCCTTGAAAGGTACTGAATAGCAGTGTCTGCTGCTGCTGCTGCTGCTGCTAAATCACTTCAGTCGTGTCCGACTCTGTGAGACCCCATAGACAGCAGCCCACCAGGCTCCCCCGTCCCTGGGATTCTCCAGGCAAGAACACTGGAGTGGGCTGCCATTTCCTTCTCCAATGCATGGAAGTGAAAAGTGAAAGTGAAGTCGCTCAGTCGCGTTGACTCTTTGCGACCCTGTGGACTCAGCCTACCAGGCTCCTCCGCCCATGGGATTTTCCAGGCAAGAGTACTGGAGTGGGGTGCCATAACTTTCCAATCCTCAAGAAGAAAATGACAAACTAGTTCTTGTGGATTATGTAAAGGTCTTATATACATGTAAAAAAAAAAAGATGGTATAACATTTACACATGACCACTACCATTCTGACCCTTCAAATATCTTGTCTTTTCACACACATACTGAGTCTAAAACTTTAAAGCTCCTAGCCTTCTGAAATTCAGGAAACAGCCTGCCTTTATTGGAGTTTCTAAATTGTATCTTTACAATTTTTTTTGACACTCAGCAGTAAAAATTAACCTAACAGTGGCTACTCAGAACCACTAACAGCCTTTCAACTTAAGCAGGAACACCAAAAAGCCTTACAACTCCAAGAGGAATCAAAACAGAAACCTACTAAGAGGCCTGCTGCTGCTGCTGCTAAATTGCTTCAGTTGTGTCCGACTGTGTGACCCAGTAGACAGCAGACCACCAGGCTCCCCCGTCCCTGGGATTTTCCAGGCAAGAACACTGGAGTGGGGTGCCATTTCCTTCTCCAATGCATGAAAGTGAAAAGTGAAAGTGAAGTCGCTCAGTCGTGTCCAACTCTTCGTGACCCCATGGCAGCCTACCAGGCTCCTCCGTCCATGGGATTTTTCTAGGCAAGAGTACTAGAGTGGGGTGCCGTTGCCTTCTCTAAGAGGCCTAACTGGTTTCAAATAATACTTCTGCGTGGCTCTTAAGGTTTGCTATTATTTTAAGTGGAGACATAAGCCAGTTTTCAGCAAATTTTTTCACAAAAAATATATACACACACACACACACACATATATATACACACAAGTGATAAATCCAGGTAAAAGCTCCCTGAGTTTCTTCTTTAGTATTTATTTATTTGTGGCAGGCAGGATCTTGGATCTCTGCCCCAGCATATAGGATCTCTAGTTGTGGTCTGCAAAATCTTAGTTGCAGCATGTGGGGTCATTTCCAGTTCCCCGACCAGGGAACAAACTCAGGCTCCTGTACTGGAAAGCAGATTCTCAACCACAGGACCACCAGGTAAATCCCTCTCCTTGAGTTTAAGAAGAAGAAATTAATTGTGAGTAAAGCAAAAACCTATGAAGAGCATACAGAATACAACTTTGTGTCAATGCATCCCAAACAAAACTCCATAATGCACAGTGGTAAGGGCAAGTCAGAAGCTAACATGCATGTTATATATCACTGTGGGAGAAGCAGAAGAAGTAACTAGGCGCCTAGAAGTGCCAGAAAACTGAAGAACATCAAAATATCCAGGTAGTATGTACTGGAAAGGAAAAGAACAAATGTTAGGAAAAGCAGTTTCAACAGGGAGGGTCTTGCCTGAGTCAACAGTGGGTGAGTACAAGGTACTGCAGTAAAACTGTCCATAGGTGCTAACGCAGCTCAAGTCTCTACAGAATCTCAATACTTAGAAGCCCCATGTGCATTCCTTTCTCAATCCCTTCCCTCCTCCTCCTAAAACTACTAACTTCACAGTAAAATCACTTTCTTCCTTTTAAAATAATTCTACTACCTAATGTGTAGCCCTGGGTAGTAATACTCTTACCCACTGATACAGATTTGATGTCTTTTAATGCTCTTTTTAGATAAGTTCCCCTTTAACATTTATCTGTTGAAGAATCTTGAGCATTTGTCCTGCAGTTTTTTAAAATTTCATACCTTTAGCATAATTCCACATATTTCGTATTTTCAGAAATTGGAAGCTGTGACCAAAGGTTTGATCAGACTCACGTGTGACACTTCTGCAAGGTTATATTCAAGTAGTAGTATCTTTTTGTAATGTTATTCATGCTAAAAATTCTACCAGATCTCTCTAGGGATTAATGGTAACTCAAGCTTATCCTTAACATTATTATTTAGAAACAGCTTGAAAATAGTTTTATCAGTTCCTGCAACTTTAGTAACAGTTTGCCTGTGTCCTTTGTATCTGTCAGTTTCAATGGGTGTAAAATCACTGAATCACATTTTCTTTCCTTAAATATACTCCATTTACTTCTGGACTGCCACAGAATCATTCCAAACTATAAACCTTGCTGGCAAAGTTCTATTTTCTCAACCTGAGTAGATGCTACAGGGCTTTTGCTTTATAATAATTCATTAAGCTGGGTTTTTTTTTGTTTTAAAGACAAATAGAAACGAAATAGATCTAAATGAGTGTATTTGAGGGTGCCTCATGGGTCACAGAAGTTTACATTTTGGAGTCACCCTTATCGGACAAGTCAATTTCTCCTAACTTTTTAAAGATTGTAAGTAAATAAAAGCACATAGAATAAAAAACACACCATAATCAATTTCTTTCCTAAAATTAGTTTCAAAGATTAAAACCAAATAGGGAAGTATTTCTGGAATGACTGACTCTTTGGTTACTCTGTGAACTGTTTCAACTCAGTAGCAGACATCAAGTGGTTTCCAGAAAAGCAGAATCCCATCACAGTATAAACGGAAAAAGATTGAGTATTTCCCTAGAGGTTACAGGGTGGTAGAATTCAAACCTCTACTTAATAGATGCATACATGTGTGTGTGCTTGCTATCTTTTCACCCCAGGTTATTTTCACAATTTTTTATCATCAAAGAATTACTAAGATTGGTGAGTAAAAGTCAAAACCAAGAATATTGAGTTACTTGATTACACCAAAGGATGTATGTGTCCATTTGATTATGTTTTATGTTGAAGCAGTAAAAGCAATGAGTGGCTCTATGAAGGGTAAGAACTGCTCAAGATTCATGGATACAGAAATGTGTTTCTATCACCAATTCTACCACATCACTCATATCCTATACCAAAACTCATGAAATCTACATCACGTAGATTTGGAATGGAGTTGGAACACAAGCTGACCTGTCAATTTTATTTATTTTCAACTGTTCATCTTGAAGTTTGAGTTACGGTGTGCAACTCCCATATGCCTAATATGCTATTTCCTTTCTCTGAAGTAGTTTAAAGACAAAGTGTCACTAGATGGCAGCAATGAGTTGACAAATTTTTTAAATGATAGCCATCTTCTTGAATCCAAAGACTTCCTATCTCACACTGTCTTTCACAATTTCTTATCAAGAGTTTCTCAGTACCTCTTAGATACTATAAATTTCTCTGCCTACTTAGAGCAACATCACCTGATCTGAACTGCTTTCCTTTAACACACTTAAGCTCCTATTTTGCCCCTTTAAGTCCCTTTCACACTACTTTCCTGTTATTCTTCCCCACCCCTATCATATTCTCTGCTTCCTATGTGTCTTCACTGCATTCATCAACTATTTCCCTCTGGCCTCCTTCAGCAGGCAACAATAAACTGCCCATGTCTGTAGAAAGTTGTCCAGTGTACAGGTGGCCCTCCCTATCTGCAGATTCTGCATCTGTAGATCTAAACAATCATGGATCAAAAAATATTATGGGGGAAAATTTATAAGTTCCAAAACCCCAAACTTGAATTTGCTACACACCATTTATATAACATTTACACTATATTTACTTTTTTTTTTTTTTAACTCAGGTATGTTTTATTTTCAGAACATTTTCAACAGTAGAATATATGAACTGGCACAGAGCAGGTACTGCTTTGTTTATGCAAGCAGCCAGCCAGCCACCGTCTTTAAATGAATTAACTGTAATGTACAATACCCCACTAAGCACTGTGTTTGGTGCTTCTGACACATACTGATTTTCCTTTTTTTGGAATATAGTTGCTTTACACTGCTGTGTAGCAAAGTGAATCATCCATAACGTGTACAAAGAGCCCCCTTTCTGGATTTCCTTCCCATTTAGGTCACCACAGAGCACCAAGTAGGGTTTCTTGTGCTACACAGGAAGTTCTCATTAGTTATCTATTTTATACATAGTAGTGTATATATGTTAATCCCAATCTACCAGTTCACATCCCCTTCCCCATAGTATCCATGTTTGTTCTCTGCGTCTCTATTTCCTCTTTGAAGATAAGACCATTTATACTATTCTTCTAGGTTCCATATATATGCATTAACATACAAATTTACTTTTTTTACATTGTATTTTCTTTACAACTATACTACATTAAGGTATTATTAATATAATTATAATATTATATTTGGTAGTATAAGTAATCTAGAAACAAAGTATATGAGAGGATGTGTATAGATTATATGCAAATACACAAATGGTGTATATAAAATATACCATTTTATACAAGGGACTTGAGCATCCCAGAATCTGGTTATCTGCCAGGGTCCTAGAATCAATCTTCCTAGGATACCAAAGGACTGTAATTTGCTCATTCCCAAAGCTAATTATTTATCAAACCACAGACACAGTCCCAAGGTAAAGACTATCATGTAAAGACTATTAACATGAAAAAATAGCACATGGTGGTACTTTCAGGCCACAAGAACACCAAATTGACCATTTTAAGATAAACTACATGGAACTGAATCACTTCATTGTACACCTGAAACTAATACAACACTGTCAATCAACTATACTTCCAGAACCAATTATAAAAATATTAAAACTGAAAAACAAAAACAGATTAAAAGTAAAAATGGTACCCCACAGCCATCTAAACAAACGTAGACCAGTCTCACTCTACAGGCCAGAAGTATCATAACTGTCAAAACAGTAAGACAAAATGGTCCCCCCAAAAGTTATGAGCAACAAAAAAGGGGAATAAAATAATAAACTGTTAACATGAAGAAGTGTTTTAAGAAAAGTATATTGAAAAAGACTCAGACCACAACCTGTTAAATCAGTGACGATTATACCAATATAAGAACTGATTCAGACAACTGTCAATATATGGCAAAAGCACTGGGTGAAGAGACTGTTGAGAGTACAATAGGATTTACATGGATTCCAAGTATGACTGACTGTTAACTATAAAAGGAAAAAAAAAGTACCTCTACTACTATAGAAATGAGTCACCACTTATATGAAGTGATCTAACATATGCTTCCTGATTTGACGAAATAAACGTATGTCACCTAAGCAATATTCTTAGTAAAATATTTGGCTTGAATCAATACAACAGGGACAATCAGATTTCAAGTCTGTGGGGACATTATACAACACAACTTGTTAGGACTCCTCAAGAGTAGGAAGATTAAGAAAGCAACACCATGGGAAAGAGATCTTTTCTGTGAAAACAAGAGAAATTTAATGCAGATAGTGTAAGAGATAATACTGAATCAATGTTTGCCTTGTTGCAGTTCCCATCTCAAGTATCACGCCTGTAACTTTAGTATCATTCAGGAGGGGGAAAGACACAGATCAAACACGGTACATTTAGACAGTTGTTACCAGAACAAGAACAGGAAGGCTGAGACAAGAATGGCTTATTTTACAGAAGTACACATTACCTGTTCAAGTTTTTTCTTTTTTTTAAAGAACCTATCACAGCAAATGGAAAAGAAATACATACCACAACACACTCTTGAGCCAGTTCCCCCCAAAACAGTTTTTTCTGTCAGATATGCAGAATGATCATCCAGTGGGGTAGAGGAGGAAACTGGCACTAACACTGCTGTAACTAAGTAAAACTAGTATATGTTTCTGTAAGCTCATTTGAAAATCCTTTGTAAAGCTACTCCAGCAAAAACTAATTTTTTAAAAAGCTCTTTAAAAAAAAAAAAAATCTTAATTAAAGCTAAGTGCTAAGCAATAGGGAGGTCAATAAATTTGTACTAATTAAGCAACTGATGACATTAAATAAATTCCTATTTTGGAATCTAAAGAGAAACAAAAGATGTTTTGTAAATTCCTGGACAAAGTAAAAAAAGATTAGCTTTTTAACAAAAACATGTTGTAGACAGTTCACATACTGGTAAAGATGTTAAAAGAATATAAAACATATATAGAGATTAGATATATCTATAGCTAATGAGACAAGAAAATGGATCAAAACATTAAAATATTGGTAATAGTTATCTCTGAGTGCTGATGCTGTTAAGTAAATATTTTCTCTGCATGTTTCCAAGTTTTAATAAGTATTTCATGATAATAAAAGACTGTTCCTGTAAAAGTATACTGCAACAGACCTCAATGACAAAAAAAAACTAAATCACATAGATCAATGTCCCCAAATTCTTCTGAGGATGATTAATCATCAAACTTCTTGAATTGCCACTTAAGTCAAGGAATTCACAACCTGAAAAAGATACTCAATTCTAAAACTTAACAGGCTCTGAACCACATTCTAGATGCTACCCAGATGCTATCATGTCTGTTATCTTTAGCACTGTCAATATCTGCAGAATTCATTGTTAAGTGCAAGACTCTGCATTTCATATACTATTTAATCCTCTTCTATCTAATTCTTAGTCCTTGGTTCCAACCTGAAGAAAATTTCAAACTTTGTTGTGTGAAGTATTAACAGTCTCTCCCAATTCTCCAGATTTTTTCAACATACTATAAGCGGGCTCATCCGTCATTTTAAAGTTTAGTAAGATTAACACACTAAAGCTATACTATGTTAAGTCTTTGATTGTGTGAAAGTCAAAGTTGCTCAGTCCTGTCCAACTCTGCGACCCCATGGACTGTAGCCCATCAGGCTCCTCTGTCGATGAAATTCTCCAGGCCAGTATACTGGAGTGGGTAGCTGTTTCCTCTCCAGGGGATCTTCCCAACCCAGGCCTTCCGCACTGCAGGCGGATTCTTTACCATCTGAGCCACCAGGGAAACCCAAGAATACTGGAGTGGGTGGGTAGCTTATCCCTTCTCCAGGGGATCTTCCCAACCCAGGCATTTAACTGTGATCTCCTGCATTGCAGGCAGATTCTTTACCAGCTGAGCTACTGTGTGGATCACAACCAACTGGAAAATTCTTAAAGAGATGGGAATATCTGACCTGTCTCCTGAGAAAGCTGTATGTAGGTCAAGAAGCAGCAGTTAGAAGTGGGCATGAACAACAAACTCATTCAAATTGGGAAAGGAGTATGTCAAGGCTGTATGCTGTCACTCTGATTATTTAACTTCCATGAAGAGTACATTATGAGAAACACTGAACATCACAAGCTGGAATCAAGATTGCCAGGAGAATTATCAACTTCAGATATGCAGATGATACTACCTTAGTGGCAGAAAGTGAAGAGGAACTAAAGAGTCTCTTGATGAGGGTGAAAGAAGAGAGTGAAAAAGCTGGCTTAAAACTCAATATTCAAAAAGGGAAGATCATGGCATCTGGTCCCATCACTTCAAGGCAAACAGAAGAGGAAAAAGTGGAAACTGTGACAGATTTTACTTTCTTGGGCTCCAAAATCACTGTGGATGGTAACTGCAGCCACAAAATTAAAAAGACGCTTGCACCTTGGAAGAAAGGCTATGACAAACCTAGACAGCATATTAAAAAGCAGAGACATCATTTTGCTGACAAAAGTCCGTATAATCAAAGCTATGGTTTTTTCAGTAGTCATGTTTGGATGTGACAGCTGGACCATAAAGGCAGCTGAGCACTGAAAAATTGATGCTTTTGAACTGTGGTGTTGGAGAAGACTCTTGAGAGTCCCTTGGACTGCAAGGAGATCCAACCAGTCCATCCTAAAGGAAATCAACCCTGAATATTCATTGGAAGGACTGACACTGAAGACCCACTCCTCGGTCTACCTGATAAGAAGAGCTGACTCACTGGAAAAGACTGTAATGGTGGAAAGATTAAAGCCAGGAAAACAGGTAACAGAGGATGAGATGGCTGGATGGCATCACCTACTCAATGTACGTGAGTTTGAGCAAACTGTGGGAGAGAGTGAAGGACAGGGAAGGCTGGTGTGCTGCGGTCCATGGGGTTGCAAAGAGTCAGAAATGACTTAGCGAATGAACAACAAAGATTAACACAATTTTCTTTCAAAAGTTTTTTTTATGCCGTATTTTAGTTTTGAAATGATAATTAATAAGATTAATCTCAACTGAAAAACCTTTCTGCGAATGTTCTGTATACTGAAAAGCTCTAACCAGGTTTACTTCTAAGAGCCAAGTTAGTAACTATGAAAGTTTAGACTACCCTATTTCAAAAAATATTTCAACTGAAAAGGTATATACAAAGATACCTATCCCCACCGTCACGCCATGCCCATTGTGACTGAACTACATTTAAAGGAGTAACTAACTTTGACGTGAGAACTTCCTGAATAGAAAATACGAAAGAGACATCCCCATACTAAAATATACCCTCATTAAAAAGCAAAAAACTGATGAATGTGTGCAATATGTATTTGTCCACAACAATTTAAGCTAATACTGTATATTAAAAAATAAAGACATTCCAATTTCAAACTTAACCACATAAGTGGTGTGGACTTCCCTCTGGAAAGCCAATCCTTTCAAACACCAGATTCTTCCATCATAAAATGAGTATCGTTGAAAGCACTTTTCTCAAAGGATAGGTATGAGGTGTAAGTGAAGATACAGAAAACACTGAACATGGTGCCTGGCACACAGCAAGTGTAGCCACTGCAGCTGCTCTTACTACTACATCATTTTCTATTATTGGTACATACCAATAAAAAATGGGACATAGACACAAGGACACAAAAGGTGATTAAAAATTAAACCAAACACTATACCTACCAAACAAGTAGAAATATTTTAAATTGAAATTTTCACACGTTATTTCTGACAGTATGAACAGGTAACGGTATATTCAGAAGTGGACTATTTTATCAAAGCCTTAAAATTGTACATGTTCTTAAAAAAAAAAAAAAAAAAAAAAACCTCATGCATGTTCTGTGACTCAATAATCTTACCTCTGAGAACTTATCTGAAGGAATCAAGGATGTGGACATACTACAGTGAAAAATTGGAAAATAAACACATAATATGAAACTAAATGAATTTCAGTACATCAGTCTAACTGGAAACAAGCAGCAACTTTAAAAAAATAACTAATTGGGAATTCTGTCAGTCCAGCAGTTAAGAATCCATACTTCCACTGGAGGGGGCACAAGCTCATCCCTGGCTGGGGAAATAAGACCCTGCAAGCTGCATGGCACAGCCAAAAATATATATAATAATAAAAAAAAAAACTTGATACCAAGAGATTTTCAAGATGTTAAGCATACACAATATATAAATTATCTAGAAGACAACACACTAAAGTGTTAGACATCTCAGGATGTGGTAAGATCATGAGGTTTTAGAATACTCTTTTCTCCAAATTTTTCTTTAATACTGTAACAGTTCTTAATTTTTTCGTTCTGTAAAGATAGCTTCATGCTACCCTGGAATTTAATGATTATATGGCTTGGTGTAGTCATCAATGTTTTTCTATAAATTTCTTAACAGAAGTTAGAAAAGTTGAGTGCTTCCCCTCCTTAATGAAATTCAGATCTATGTAAAATCAAGGAAATGGGCATCTTTAGGACAACAAAACTTTCACTAGATGTTGCATTCTGTAATTTGGTGTTTCTCATTCTATGTCTGTTGGCAGTCCCAACACACAGAGATATTGGGTATAATTCCCTGTGTACACGTGCTTAGTCGCTTCAGTCACGTCCAACTCATGCGACAGTATGCAATGCAGCCTGCCAGGCTCCTCTGTCCATGGGATTCTCCAGGCAAAAATAGTTAAATGTGCTGCTATGCCCTCCTCCAGGCAATCTTCCTGACCCAGGGATTGAAACCCCATCTCTTACATCTAACCTGCATTGGCAGGCAGGTTCTTCACCCACAATGCCACCTGTATTTACTAAACAGTTAAATCCTTGCTTATCTATTTTATGTTTAGTAGTTTCTATCAGTTAATTCCATACTCCTAATGCGTCCTCCTCACCCATCATTAAATGTTAAGTCACCTCTATTCTATGAGTGTTATTACATCACACTTTAGGGGGTAGGGGAAAAAATACAGCATTAAAAAACCCACCATATTCTTAACTAAAACAACTTCTATACAGGAAAACTCCCCATCAACAACTGTTTCCTCAGAATATTTTAAACCATTTGAAAAAAAGTTCCTGAATCTATAAGCATTAGGAGTATGTAAGAGAATGCTTTTCACAGCAAAAGAATTAAGAATTACTTCACTAAGGCCAATAAATCTTGACTGTTTTCAGCAAAACATTTGAGAAAAAGCAAACATAGCAATCTAGGTGAAAGAAATTCATTATTCTGTTTTCTTATGTCTCAAAAGCTGGGAAAAGGAAAAAATGGTCATAACTTCAGAGCCACCTTGACCTACAAGGTTACATTTTTCAAATGTTTCAGCTATCATTTACTGCAAAGAAATAATTACACGTTGGTCACACTACATATGATTTGCCTAAGAGCTCAGATAATTCAAAATACACACATTTCAGGATGGCATGTATATCTGATTACTAGCTTAAGTGGCTCAGCCATTTATTCAGATTGCCTGATGGTAATTACTTGATTTTTAATTCTATTTGTAATTAGGAAGAGTCATTATTCAAAATTTGTACATGAGTCATCTTTAATACTGCATTATCTCAAATTTACATAAAATGTGGCTACTTTATGACCCTCAACTATGCTCCCCAAAGAGCAAAAACACTCATCAGAAAGTCTATTAAAATTTCCAATTCCCAAGTAATAAAAAGGAGTGAAAGGGTAGGACATGGTATTCTGTAATTCTAAAAAGCTTCCAGATGATGATTAATGATATGCTATTGCTGTGGATCATAGTCTGAATAGCAAGGGTCAACAATACTTACACGTAAGACTTCATTTATTATCTTGTAGAAAGCTTCAATGTTATCGGTGAACTCAAACTGAGCCTTTAGTAACAACAAATAAACTTTTTAAAGTCTCACCAGGAGACACATTAGGAAAAAAATCAAGATTTTTCAGATTTTGCAAAGATAATACTATAATTTTGCTATGTAACAGCGAGCGGGATCTGGGAAAGCATCCAGTTACCAGATATAATACATTAACATTTCTGCAATTAATACATAAGCATAGTCACTAAATATAACAAAGACTATAAATAATCTCATGTCAGTTGAAGTCAGGTTTTGTGATCAAACATGAAAAACTGTCACGGATTTCTGAATTGAGAACAAAAGATCTGATGGTACAACAAAATAATTTTTAATAGGGAAACCCAACTTAAAGTTACTACATCATTCTCCATCTCTCAGACCCAAGCAACTAAAGCACAGTCCTAGAATTTAGTAGTAAAATGTGTATGTGTGCTAAGTTGCTTCAGTCGTGTCTGTCTGTGAGCCTATCGACTATAGCCTGCCAGGCTGCTCTGTCCATGGCATTCTCCAAGCAAGAATACTGGAGTGGATTGCCATTTCTTCCTCCAGGGGACCTTCCTAACACAGGGATTGAACCAGAGTTTCTTACGTCTCATGCGTTGGCAGGCAGGTTCTTTACCACTAGTGCCACTTGGGAAGCCCAAAATGTATATGGAATACAGCAAATTCCATCTTTTGCTAGCCTGAAAACTCAAATTTTATCACACATGAGGATAATCATTACCAAGCTTCTCACTCAAAATTTTACACTTATCTCTGATTAACAGAAGTTTCCAAATTCTAGGAAGGAATAAGCAAAACTTAACACGTAAGCAAAAAAACAGTCATCCAAGCTACCATTCCCATAGAAAAAACACACCTAGAGAATGCCTTACTCAGTCCTCAAAGAGTACCACCTTAGGGTCTTCAAATATATTTTACTACATGTTTTTGTGTGATAAGAGTCCTTATCTTTCAAAGAAACAATGAAATAGCTATAGATGAAATAAATCAATTATTTATATACAATATTGTAAAGTTTTAAAATAAAATTAAAAAAAAAAAAAAACATGAAGGGAAGGGAATGGATGTAGGTATAGATTAAAACAAGATTACCCCAAATTTGCCAAAGCCAGACAAGTTCGTAGCAATTAACCTGGTGGGAGCCTTTTACTCAGAAAATGTATTAACTCTTTAAACATTCTTACTCTTCAATTAATAGACTTATCAAACATGAAGAACATTTAAATTTCAGGACCAAACCCTGAAACACAGTGAAAGAGACTCAAGAAATTAACAAAATTAGAAGTCAAATATTAGTGGTCACTTACATTAAGTAAACTGTTTTTACCTTTTTCAGAGAGCAACCTAGACTGCAGCTTTTAAAACATGCATGCTCTTGAACAGTTATACTTCTAGGGCTTAATTCTAAGCAAATAACTAAGAGTTATTCACAAAATCTTAGCTGTAAGACTATTCAATTGCTTTTAAAAGGAAAAACGTAAGAACTCAACAATAGAGTACTGGTTAAGCAAAAACACTGCGTAAGTATGCAATGTAATACTATGCAGTTATTATAATCTTTAGGAGAGCTGTATCTAATAACATTTTATACTGATGTTACGTTCATGCTGAAAAAAAAAAGACGACTACTTAAATGTATATGCCGTATGTAGGGGGCCTTCCAGGTGGTTCGGTGGTAAATGATCTGCCTGCCAATGCAGGAGACACAGGAGAGGCAGGTTCAATCCCTGGGTCAGGAAGAGCCCGTGGAGGAGGAAATGGCAACCCACTCCAGTATTCTTGCCTGGGAAATCCCACAGACAGGAGTCATATGTAGAACATTACTTTTTCAAAAGCATACATACACCAAAAAAAAAAAGTCTGAAAGGACACATCAAAACTTTTATTCTGGATGGGTAAGTATGCCTTTTTGATGGGCCTCCATTGCATTTTCTAAATGTTGTATGTGCATGCATTGCTTAATTTGGATTAAGGCCAAAATAAAGATGGGGGTAACTTCTTTTAAAAATTCACATCAATCAAGTCATTTGATTAGTCTTCCTTTTTAGTTTCAGTAAAACTAAATCTTAACACAAACCGTTAATTCCAACACAGGAAGCCAACAAACTTTCAAGGATAACAAGGGAAATTTTTTCCTTGGAAAAAACACTTTATTACCTCAATTTTAGCTCTAAAGTTTTTTAAAGTTATCACAAAACTACTAAGGCAAAGACTGTACTTCCTTAAATTTAAAAATTCAAGGAGTTATAGCACACTATGGTTACACAATTTTCAGAATTGAGTAAGAGGACTAAGGGAAATTTCTCATTTAACATGTATTCAACTATTCCTAAATGTTATTCCAGACAAGTTAGAAAAGCCTAAGACTGGTTCAATGAATTTCCAGGAAGCTATATTAGTTCTGAAACCAACTCAAAAGCCACAGGTTAATGTAAACAATAAATAGGAAGAGTATTTCAGAAAGGTCAATCTGGAATCAGATTAGATAGGAAGAAAAACTCAGATGCCCTTTCATCTACTACATGTGTGCTCAGTCGTGTCCAACTCTTTGTGACTCCATAGATGAAGCCCACCAGGTTCCTCTGTCCATGGAATTTTCCAGGCAAGAGTACTGGAGTGGATTGTCATTTCCTAATCCAGGGGATCTCCCCAACCCAAGGACGGAACCTGTGTCTCCTGCATTTGCAGGCAGGTTCTTCACCACTGAGTCACAGAGGAAGCCCTTAATCTACTATAAGTGTTAGTCGCTCAGTCATGCCCAACTCTGCAACCCTATGGACTGCAGCCCACCAGACTTCTCTGTCCATGAGATTTTCCAGGCAAGGATACTGGAGTGGCTTGCCATTTCCTTCCCTATGGCTACTGCTTAAAAATGGCTATGTATTCCCAGTGGAGAATAAATCCTTAAAAAATGACCAAGTTCTCTCAAATTTTTATTAAAGCCCCATCACCAGCAATACAGCAGCCTACATCCTCAAATGGGACTCATTCCATCACAGGCAAACCTAATTTAAGGCTGCTTTTACAACTAAAAAAAGTCACTTACTAAACTACCACAGAAGCCAGTTATGCTCTTTATATTCAGACATAAAATCAAAGAGCTGAAGTATATCGACAACAAGGAGTTTTAGGTTTAATTAGAAGCAAAATACTGTTGTGTTGCTCAATAATGGTCTTTGACCACACAAAGCAAGTTTCCTTCTAACCCTAAGTCCTTCCCGCTTGTCCAGAAGTAATCCATCAATGATGTTTTCACGTGCATCTTTCCAGATATTTCTATCTTACACAGTAGAAAATAAACTTCTATAATATGTGAGCTGATGAAAAGTGTTAAAGAGAAATTAGAAGGCTAAATGAGAGAAAACAACAGAGGTGATGACTTTTGAGTAAGAACGAAAATGAACTGAGCAATCCAATCTGTCTGGGGAAGAACCACCCCCCCGCCCCACCCCCACCCAAAAAAGGCTTTTGAGGTAGGAACATTTAGTATATTCAAATCTCAGTTAAGGAGGCCAGTGTGGCTGAAGCAGAGTAGTATACAATTAACAAGGAGGAGGTGCATAACAGATCATACAGCACATCTTGTAAATCACAATACAATTTTGACTTGAATGCTGAAATAGGCAGCTATTAAGTGAGTTTCAAACCAGAAACTCAGGTCAAACATTATTACTTTAATAGGATCAATCTAGCTACCACACACTGGGGTAGAGGTATAAAAGAAATATAAATCTATTGTAATAATCTGCCAAAGACAAATGACGGCTTGAAATTGGATCAAGTCACAGCAGAATGAGTGGTGAATCCTTGTTAGAATTAAAAGGCAGAAATGATAGTGTTTTCTACAATGCCAAAGATGAGGTATGACAGAAAAAAAAAAGTCAAGGATGGCTAACCAAAGTAAACTTGAAAACGCCAGTTTCATTAACTGAAATGGCAACACTCTGCAGAAGAAACTGGTTTGAGAGAAGAACAGCAGGAGCCCAGTTTTGGACTTTTAAACTGATATATACTTAAAAGTACACTCACAGGAGCTGTCAGTTGGGTAACTGGATAGAGACAATAAAGAGAAGTCCAGGCTGGTGATACATGTTTGGGCATCATCAGCTTATAGACAGTATAAAAAATCATGTGACTGAATGAAATGACACAGGGAAGTATGAGTAGAAAAGTGAAGTGGAAGAACTGAACCACAGAGCTAAGTGGGAGAAGGAATAGCCAGAAAGAGAATGAAACCTGGAAGCTACGTAAAAAATATTTTCAAAAAGTGGCAGCTCAACTGGTTAAATCATACCAACAAGACTGATAGGGACTGAAAAAGGACCACTGGATTTAGTAAATCCCTCTGGGTTACACATTTTTTAAAACCATAAATTATATGATTACTTTTTTTCTCCCAACTGAAACTCACTTTTAAATGTTAATTGTTTATTTCCCTAAAGAATGTTGCTACAACCAGAGTCTTGAAAATCATACTACAAACCTGTATCTACCCAAATAACTACCTTGGATACGTCATGCTATTTAAACTGTTGTAAACTGAACAAAATAGTTTAACAGTGACTTTTTGCTTAAAACTTGCTAAAAACAGAAGTCCAGAGCAGTTTTTTGTTTTAGGCACTTTAATCAAAGATGTTTTTCTAGAATACTTCACATGTCATGTACAGTCAGTCTAGTATGATTATGACTTGATATCTATAGTTTCAACTGCCTGGGTTGAATCCATGCTTCACTTGACATTTATTAGGTATGTCTAACTTTGGGCAAATTATGCAAATCTGTGCTTGAATAGTCTCATCTCTGAAATGTGAAAAGACAGTAATATTTACATAAGGTTATAATTAATACAGGAACTTTAACAGTAATGGACACATGGTAAGTTCCCCATTTACCACTTTCAAGAAACTGAAGTTTTTGTACTTCATTTTTCCTTTCAAATAGGAAAGCTATTATGTCAGGTCTGATTCAACAGGGGTGTTAGAGAAATAACTAACTTCCTAAAGCCTAATTAAATATCCTCTTCAAACTCTTGTTCATTAATACACACAAAGAAATCTTATTTGTAAAACCAGGGCCAAGTGCCCTCAGGCCTAGGATTACTATCTGCTTCAAGAGATGAATAGACAGTGGCCTATTTTAACAGGTCTTCTAATCTAGTCTTTAGTCCTACTTACACTTAGCTCCTAAGGTCTCTCTGCTGGCAGCACCCTTTCATTGCCATATCTGTATCTGGCTCCCTTAACTATCATCTCTTTTCCTTCATGGATCTAGATTGTGAAAGTGCTATTCTCTTCTCTCTCAATGGTCTACAATACTCAAGAGGGGAGGAGACAGCATGTTTTGTTCACCTGTATATGCCCAAGCCTAATGGTGATTTTCAGAATAAGCACTCCAATGTTTAATAAACAACATTTCTAACTTGAAAGCTGGGAATCTTCCCAAATCTGTCACTCTCCGTATCACAGCCACCACCAAATCCTAAATTTACTGGTTCCTAATCCCAGTACCATTGCTTTTGGCAGTGATATTTGCCCAGTGAACTGGCCAGTAAAGCCAGTTCATTATTCTTCCCTCTATTCCAGTTTCTTACTTATCACCTACTCCAATCTCATTCTCCTCTACGGCCATTTCCTCATGGCTATTACAATGACATTTCTAAAAATGAAAATCTGATATCATTCCTCAATTCAGAATCTTTTAATAGTCGTCAGTTTCTGGATCAAGTACAAATTCCTTGGCGCGGTATTAAAATTTTTATAACCTGGCCTTAACTCTCTAAAAGCCTTTCCTGAACTCTTAAGAGTCAATGAGGCGCCCATCTATTGCACAGTTCTATAGGCTCTGTGCCTACCTTTAACCACAGTGACATTATATCATCCATCAGTCTCTCTCACAAGGCTATGAGTCCCCGAAGAACTATTACACCTTTTCGCATTCCGCAAACCAGAAGAACATGACCCATGAAATAATGGATTTGTAAAACGATATCAATAAAACCTGGACCTAAAAGAAAATTTTCCATTCCTCTTCCAGGCAACTTCACAGCGTTTTACTTAATTTTCTCCCATTTTGTTTTCCTTTGAGGCTGCCTTCAGTTTTCACTTTAACTAGATTTTACTTTCAATAGGAGTAAGGGGAGGGGTCAAGTATGTGATTTACTCCAGTACACACAGCTAAGTATACCTTTAAAAGCCACTCTACTTCTCTCCTGGCCTTACCCCAGCTCAACATTAAAGCAACTCTCAAGTGAATTATCAAAACGTTTCACCGTTGTTAAAATATTACCGTGTATTAGTCACTCAGTTGCATCCTACTCTCTGTGATTTCTACAGGCTGCTATTATTTTTAACACTTTGACTATCCACATTCTTATTAATCTCTGCATTTTTCTTGTGAATATTCAGTCTCATTAACCTTTGGAACACAGTCGATTCCCTAATATGTAGCTGGGCCACAAGTAATCACTGAAAAAGAGGTCAATCCTTGATCTTTCCTGGTTTGGATACAGAGATTATACAGATTTCCCTGCTTTCTGAGGTTAAAAAGTCTATTTATCCTTTTCTTTAAAAAAAAAAACCTTCCAGTCAGATAGCACTTCAATATCAAAGCATGTTTCTTGTGGGTTGATTCACACTAAATTTTAATGATAAAAAAGCCTAAATACAATCCAAATTTATTGTCACAATGTAAAGATTACTCTAAATGACACAAAATGTTTACTAATTTGCAATAATCTAAGAAAAAAAGAATACCTAACATTTTTGTCTTGCTGATCATTAAAACGTCATTTTCATTCTAAACTATATGTAAACTTCAGCTGCTCTTTGCTTTAGGAAAAACCCTCAGCACCCCAAGTTTGACACTCATAATTCCATTAGTGTACAAAACCCTGAAGGGTTCTTCCTTAGGAAACATCTTTTGAGATACACACACAAAAGCCTAACCTAAACATTTCCAGAAGCTATCACCTGCACGACATCAACTTAAACAGGTGTTACTTCCTAGTCTTTCCAATGAAACCAAGTGGACCTCACACCTCTTACCATCACCCAGGAAGGGTGTGCATCTGTTCCGAAGGCCCCCCTGGCTCCAGGTCATCCTGGCTGCTGCTGCTCCAGGCTGGGCATCCGTGTTGCTGCAGCTTGTGGTTTGTGATGATGGGTAGTGTACAGGAAAAGCAGGATGGGATTTCAAGGGAAACAGGAGGGGGATGGCTTTCTGGGAAAATGCCATCACCATCATAGGTGTTAAGTAATACCACACACATTTTATTGCAGCACAGTTTAAAAATTTAACAAATGAAAGATTAAAAATAAAAAAAACAAAAATAAAAAAATAAAAAATACAGACGTCCAGAGATGCTCTAAAACAGTTAAGTTAAAGATCAGGAAAAATAAGGTCACAGACTTAACAGCCAGTAAAATTCTTTCCAGCGTGGGGAAGGGGATAAGGGCAAGGGGGGAGGGTTGGGAGAGAAAAGGTTTATGTGATCAATCCACTTAAAAATGCTAATGCCTTCACTTTCTCTCCCAAGATGTAAAACTCCAAAGTCAATCAGGAGGCCGGAGAAATTCTTAATGAACATTCAGAAAAACTCGATTTTAATCCGGTTAAAAATCATCAGTGTCATTATCATCATCATCATCACCATCATTAAGTATAATAAATAATAGTAACTAGTAACAACAATAAAAAGGAAATCAGCGGAAAGTCAGGAAAAATGTAAAAAAAAAATTGGAATAACTTACTGTAGCTGAAGATCAAAAAAATCTCACTGTAAAAAAACAAAAATAAAAATAGCCCAGATTAGAAAAACGGGAGGTGCAAAAATGTCAAGTCAGTAAAGTTCATTTCTTTTCTCTTTCCAAAAGCAGTTTCCACAAAAACCGCCAAGGGTGAAGTTCTCAGTAGCAGACAAGCAAAGCCCTTTCCACATCATCAATCAATCTTAAAAATACACGAGGAAGTAGAGAGGTCAGTTTATGAGAGGCTAAAAGGCTCCTCCTCCTCTAACCCAATTGCTGCAGAAAAAATAGAAATAGAAATTTAAAAATTACATCTTAAATCCAAGTCCCGTTTTTGGAAACAATTGAAAAAAAAAACCACCTGTAAATTTGCCGTAGTGCACACCAAGTTGCATCATTATGTTTAAAATGTCTTTATAAAATCAATTTTGGAATGGGAATGTGTGTGTTCTGGAAGGGTGGGGAAGGGAGGTTAAAAATCAAAGCTGAGCTCCAGTGAGTAGGGATGGGGTTCGCCTTGCTGCCCTGTGAAAGGAGAAGGGACAGATTGAGTCAGAGTTCCTCAGAAATGTTGTGCCCTAAACCCCCAAGACAGAAATATCTGTCCATTTCATGTAACATTCTGGTAAAACATAACATCCCACTGGATGGGGAGAGCCTCTATAGAATTACCACCTCTACCATTGACTGGCTTCACAATTCTTCAATGTCAGTAGGTGACTATTTTAATTACATATGCACCTGTATTCCCTTAAGGGTCTCAGAAAAATATCCACATTCAAACACTCCTCTTGATAATCAGTTTGGTCAAAGAAAATGTAGAAAACCAGGTACACAGAGATGAAGTGAGCAAATGTCAAACAGCAGAAAGCAGATTTGTGTTTTAAATTTTAGGCCCAGGTAGCTTTTCCTACCATACAAATTGAAGGAGAAGGGTCTACTCTAAAGATACATACTAGAGATGACATCTAGTCTCAAAACCAATGAGTGGTCAATCTATAAGACCTGACAGAACCTGTCAGGGAACCAGTTTAAATAAAGAGCACATTAATCCACTCAGTAACAGAATGAAAAGTCAGATGAAGGAAAAAAGATTATTATGGCTACTGACTATACAGTGTTAAAAAAAACAGGCAAAAAGTATGTGTTTGTTTCTTTGTGGTCCCACTGTTTACAAATAGTACATATTGCTAATTCCAAGATAGGAATTCTAAGAATCTGATACATACCACAACAGACTGGCTAAGATTTGCAATTAGATTGTAGGTCTTTGAGCAAATAAGAATGACTGTACTTGCATTTTAATATTCAGCCATGAGATTTTATTCTCCTTTCCAAATGTCAGTGAACTAAAAAATTTAAGCTGAGCTTTTAAAAAGTGTTCCTTAAGTCAATTACAAATTAATGACTACAGCAATAGAAAAGGTACTATTAACTCTATTTTTGAGAAGTAGTAGACCAAATAAGCTACTTTTACGCTTAGACTGTGTTAAATTTTAACTGATGTGTTAAATGTTACAAATGCACAAACTATTAAAAAAAAGTTACAGAAAATGTACAATTATTTGAACGTACATTCAAATATACATTTTGAATGTGTAAGTGTAAGGGATGTTCAATTATGGTGAGACATTCAGTTTTCTTCTTTGGAATCACAGCCTGAACTTGGTACTCAGTAATGTCAGGATGTTAAATAACTGGTTCATCTACAAACAAATCCTCAGTAAACATGTTATAAGCTTAAAAAGTAATATGAAAACATTTACATCTTTCAAATTCAAGAACTTAAGATGTCTCCCAAGATACTATGCTTAATTGATGAGCTACCCCCTCATAAAAATGATTAACCAAATTTAACACCTAATTGTAACTTTTGCAATTAATAGTACACCTGTAGTTTTTACTTTGTCAAACCTCTAGGAGATTTGCATCCCTTCTTCTAAAGGGGTATTCTCAAAGTGAGGGCTGCCAACCAAGATAGCGTGGCACATATCAGAAACGCACATTAACAGGGTCTACCTCAGACTGACTTTATTAGAAAGTGGTGATGGAGAGCCCAGCAATCTGTTTTAACCAGCCCTCTTGCTGGTCCTAATGTCTGCTCATGTTTAAGAACCACTGTGTAGAGTTTAATAAGGAATCTCTATCCCCTAATTAGTATCGAAACATACTAACTCGAAGATTATAACCTACCACACTAAACGCTATACCACAAAGCCCTACAGAAATTCCTTTTCCCTTTATAAACTTTAGATTTCCAGTGTCTAAGAGAACACATGCAGCTATGCTACATCTTAAAGTTCTGGTTTTCACCATAGTCAACTATCTAGTAAATCTATTATGTACAAAATTTTAAGGCTCCCTGATCCCAATGAGAATGAATGACTATATATTAAGTATGAGCAAATAATGCTCCCCAGACAACTAATAAAATGACGTGAAGACTGAAATACTGTTAAGACAGTTAACAGTAATTACTAATATATAAAAACTGTTGTCACACAATAAAACTATTTCTGTACACTATTTAGCCTTCTGGCAACAAATGACTTGAATTATAAAAAATAGAAATTAAGAGGTAAGAAGTCTAAGACCCCCTTATAAATATAAAACTGAATTTCAGAAAGTTTAACTGATTTGCCTAACAGGTAGGTAATAAGCAGCAGGAGGGCAAAAATCCAGTTCTCTTAACTCCTAGACCAGGGTTCTTTCAACTGTACACTCCCCACTTGACATCTCACACATCCACCGGTTAATATAAACTAATCTTTAAGATTAGAATAACTAGCTATTTTGGAGCTTATTCCTTGCTTGTTTCTACAGCAATTCCATCCAAAACAAGGTCACACACTATGCAAAACCCTCTAGAGACCTAATCAGGAATAAGGTGTGTTTATATCCTCTACCAAAGAAAACAGGAGGCATGAGCATGGGAAACAGAGTCCTCCAACTTAACCCACCCTTCTTAAATCCCTCTACTCCAGCCAACATGAAAATGTTACTAATGCCTATCTATTTGAAATCAAATCTACAATTATTTCAGATATTAATTTTGTGGCCAAATCATTCCGGATGAGTGATATTAAACTGTTACCTTGGTACATGCTGATCCTAAGGAACACATTTCTAACACCTCAAGGCAAGAAAAGTGCCCTTCAAATAATTTTATTGCCATTTAAGAATTTAACCATTCTTAAATACTGATTTCATACATTTCTATTTGCCAACAATATTAGGTGTATGATTTCCTAAATTAACCAATCATTGCCCTTTTAAAAGTCCATGTGACAATCTAAATGCTTAAGCTTTTATTTTTTTTAAGGCAAAGCTTTTGATTCCTATTACAAAATCTATATGCTAAGGGATTGATACATAGCTACCTAGAGTAACAGTTTTTTAGCTTCTGTTCCTAAGGGACAAATTTACCCAGCATGGGCTTAAACTGTACTTAACATTACTTTTTGTGAATGTGTAACACATTACGAAAAACAAAATCACCTAAAGCTTACAAAAATATTTAAAAAACAGCGGTTTCTTGGGTAAGTGAATGTGATACTTTGAAACTTATGTAATTTCTACAAACTGAGCAAAAATTGTTTAGTAATTTTCAGGGCTTAGCAAATAGTAACCACCATAATACCTGCTTAACAAAAGGCATATAGTTATGCATTTTTGCCAACTTTGGGATGGTCTGGAAAATTAATGCCAGAATATCCCGAAAATAAACTTACAAAATCTTAGGACGTTACACTAATAAACGCAATACTCATAATCTTTTCCCCAAGAGCAGTTTGGGGATTTCCAGTTACCGCTAGTCCTTGCTGTAATTACTTTTAATATCTACTATTCCAACAGGGAGGTAAAGCCACTTGACTTAACCTGGAGACCAAATTCCTTACTAGTTCGGCTGATTAATATGACCCAGGCAATCAACACTCATGCCTCGGTTTCTGTCTATGAAAGATAGTAATACCTACCTCAAGCAAGTTCCACTAACTTATATATTTCAAGTGATTTGTAACCTGCAGATAAAAATCCAGCTTTAATTATTACTGTTAATATGTAAATCAGATTACAATTTTTTAAATAAAATTGAAAATATTTCAAGGTCCATCATTTGTTCAGAGAGGCGTAAACTAAAAAGTAATCAGTAAAATATTAAACCTATTTTCATATTTATACCCTGCGGTACGCTCCAGAATTTGGAGGCTTGCGGTACAAAAAATTTCTGCTTGATAACCCTTCCCCATCCCCCACTTAATTTTCAATTTAACAGGAAGCATCGGCACTACATTAACTTGAACTACATTCATGAGCATCTTTGATCATCCCTTTCACAATCTCAGAGTCCTCATGGTCACAGAAAATTAAAGGACAGCCGTTAACACAGGAGAGAGAATAAGAAAAACAGCATTTTCCCTGCCGATTGTGGCCTAGAGGACACTGGGTTAAAAATCTACGCAAGGGCCGAGGCCTAGAAAACTCTTGCGTAAGATCTAATCCCCCAAACCAGAGAATAAACGGGGGCCTGCTTACTCTACCGAGGGGAGGGTTCCCTCGTCCTCTCTCCCACTCCACCTCGCGCTCCCCAAAGAACCCAGCGCTTCCCCTGCTTCCGCTCCCTCCACTTACCAGGAGGGGGAAGGGAGAAGAGATTCGATTCTGAATCTCCTACCCCTGGGTTCTACGTGGAGAAGCCGATTGCTGCTCGAGGTCGGCAACGCGGTCGCAATCGCTCAGTCTTCGCCTCTTCACAAAATGGCCCCCGAGTCTCCTCTGCCGCCGAGGCGAAGGTCTAGGCCCGCCCCACTCCTGAGAATCCTCCTATTGGCTGCGAGTTTTCTCGCTCCCGCTTCTCATTAGACGGTTCTACCGCTCTTCACAATTCTATCCAATCACAATCAGTAGTGGGTTAGACTAATCTAGAGAATTTCCACATGCGTGGGAAAAACTAGTTTGTAACTGGTTATATTTCCTGTCATTTATCTTCTGAGTCATGCTTATTGGCCACTGTACCCTGACGAAGCTCTGGGTGGAAACTTGCCTTTGTAAGGCTCACCGCTTCACATCCGGGTATCCGATATGTCTGATTGGCGGTCTCAGTATCCCATCTGCTCTTTAGAGCGCATAGAAGCAGGCTCACCCGGATCTCGGAATTCCCGCGGCGCGGGGGGCGGGTAAAGATTGCCGGGTCTTGTTTGGTAGACTTCCGAAAGGTCTGCCCTAGCTTCCGGCCTAGGTAAAAGGAAAAGCTGTAGCCCGCGGTGTGGACAAAAAAAATTGTTTTTTCTTTGACTGGGGAGGGAGCACTAAAAGCTAGAATAGAAACCAGCCCTGCAGTTTTTCCAACCCTAGAGCTCCTTTCTGAACATGTCTCAGCTTGTCAAGCCCTTCAAACAACCCATATCTTACGCAAAACAACTGACTTACTCACCTCTCCATTGCAAAAGGTAAAAATAAAGTATAAAATACTGGCCTGGGATACTACTACAGCATTCGTCCTCTGGCCCCAGGTCATCTCACTTTCTAATACCCTATATGCCAACCAAATTGGTTCAACTGGCTAGCTCTCCCCCGCCCGAACCCACAATCGCGTCCATTAATTCTCCGCATCCTGAAACGATCCTGTCTCCCACCTACTGCCGTCGTCTGCACTGCAGTCCCTCTGGTTATATTATAGCAGCCGAGCACGCAATGCAATAAGGGCCAGCTGTGCTAGAAACAGGAATAAAGGATATTTCTCTGTGTAGTTGGGGAAAGCAAGATTGCAGAACACTTATCTAGAGAATGTGATACTCTATACATTTTAAGGAATATATGCATTTGTGAATACAGTTTTATGCATTAGTTTCGAATTCTTAATTTCAGAGAGATTCACAAGGAAACTGTCTACCTGTCAAATGGCAAAAATCAAGACAATTTAGTAACGAGTTTAATGTCCTTTACTCAAATGAAAACCATTCATGGTTGGAAGAGTACGGTGACTCACAAACAGTGGGGCACTACCCCAGGGAGTTTGGGCAAGAATGAGCTTAATACAGCATTAAAAGCAGCAAGGCAATCGGGTTTGATGGCCTGCGATTGTGTATCTGACCTTATTTAGAAAGATTAAGGAACAAGGAAATAAGTTTACAGCCTAAAAAGTATGGCGTTTGAGAAGATTGACTGGGTGTACTGCGTTTCTGGTCAAGTTGACCTTTTACAGGAACCTGAAGTTTCAGTTTGCTACCGTGACACCCCCAGCAGGAGCGACTCCATCTTGGGCCTAAAAAACTTATTTGGATGTATCTCTGGGGAGCGTACCTTTTACATTTTTCAATGGTATGCCTTTCTTTACAATTTGAACTTTTTGCCATATGCATGCATTGTTTTAAGCAAATCTAAAAAGCAAAAACAAAAAGCATGTAAGAAAAAAACTAAAATGTTAATAGTGGTTCCCCCCTGGTGGGAGAACTTGTGCTTTTTTTTTCCCCCTTAAACTTGCCTGTGCTTTTCTATATTTTACGAATTAAGTTTGAACAAGTAATCAGAGAGGAAACATCTCCAAGTGCTTAAAGCCTCAGCTCAGTTGCCACATTGCAATTTTATTTAAAATGACCTCATTGCACTGTTGTTAGTTTTACATTAGTCTCTCCTCCTCTTGTGGATAGTATGTCTTTTGATTACAGAGTTTAATTCTTACTGCTCTCTGTATTCCCTTTGCCTACTACATGTCCTAGGACCTTAAACAGAGAGTGTCTGAAATTTGTGTTAAATTAATCATTAGCTTTTATTTATCAGGAGAAATTGTTATTTTCCCTGGACAAACAGGTAGACTATCCTTTTTTCTGTTAAATATTTTATACAGTTCTTACTCAGAGGAACCCAGATAGTATGAGGCTTGATTGACATGTTATTCATGTGTTTCTTAAGTAAACAAAAATAAATACTAGCATGTTTTATTAATCATGGTTCTCATAGAATAAAAATATTTATAAAGTGTTAATATTTAAATTCATTTTACCAGAAATCAATTTTACTGCATGATCTTTGACATGACCTACTTATTAACTGGGGCTTCCCAAGTGGCTCAGTGGTAAAGAATCCACTTGCTAATATGGGAGATGCAGGTTTGATCTCTGAGTTGGGAAGATCCCCTGGAGGAAGAAATGGTAACCCACTGCATTATTCTTGCTTGGAAATTTTCATGGACAGAGAAGCCTGGCAGACAACAGTCCATGGGGTTGCAAAGAGTTGGACAAAACTAAGCATGCATGCACACACTTGTTAACTATCACTGTATTTGGTGCAAGGGAGTACTTAAGAGAGAGCATTTATGTTTCTACTGATTTCTCCCTGTTGCTAGATGGGGTGGATATGGAGGAACCAAGAATTAACGTCCAATCCCTCCATCAAGTTGAATTTACTAAGGGTGAGAAAACAAGTGCAAAAATAGCATAATACAAGGCAGAATGCAAAGCACCATGTTGATCGTAATCATTCACAACTATCTAGTTTTAAGACTCTTACAGAGTGGCAGGTGAAATGGAGAGTAGGAAGTTTCCTTTATCTCTTCTACTTAAACACCCTTAAACTTCTTAAGTTGGCTGCTTTTATTAAGTGACTCTGTATACATTGTAGAAAGCCATTAGCCAGACTTCAGTAATGGCGGGGAAGTAGGAGAAGAGATAAGGAAATAGAAATAGTAACTTTTTCAGTTCAGTCGCTCAGTCATGTCTGACTCTTTGCAACCCCATGGGCTGCAGCACTGCCAGGCTTCCCTGTCCATCACCAACTTTCAGAGCTTACTCAAACTCATGTCCATCATGTCAGTGATGCCATCCAACCATCTCATCCTCTGTCATCCCCTTCTCCTCCCACCTTCAATCTTTCCCAGCATCATGGTCTTTTCCAATGAGTCAGTTCTTTGCATCAGGTGGCCAAAGTATTGGAATTTCAGCTTCAGCATCGGTCCTTCCAATGAATATTCAGGACTGATTTCCTTTAGGATGGACTGGTTTGATCTTGCAGTCCAAGGGATGCTCAAGAGCAAAAATAGCATAATACAAGGCAGAATGCAAAGCACCCTGTTGATTATAATCATTCACAACTATCTGGTTTCACCCAGAGTGGTGGGTGAAATGCCTTACCTTGGGCTAGAGAGAAAAATCAAAACTATACTTTTGTCTTTGATTCAAGAAGTAATTTCTGTTTTAAGAAGGCTTTATGTAGCTTAGTGGTATTACCAGAATAATGTGTCCCCTGCAACCTTTCTTCCTCCCAGTTCTAAGCCGCCTGTCAAGAGGAAGAAGAAAGGAAAAGCTGCAACGGCTTTGAAATGCCTAATTTGCTTTTTACCTGACTTATTGGCTGAATATGTTCCTCAATATTTGTCCTCCTACATACCCTCAGTGTACCTAGTTATCTACCTTATTCTAGTCAACAAGTCAAATAGGACTTTACCAATACAATTCTCATTGCCTCTCTTCCTCTATCCTTTATTATCCAAGAGTGATATCAAAAGCATCTTCCAGGGCTTCCCTGGAGGCTCAGTCAGTAAAGAATCCGCCCACAGTGCAGGAGACCTGGGTCCAATCCCTGGGTCAAGAAGATTCCCTGGAGGAGGAAATGGCAACCCAGTCCAATATTCTTGCCTAGGGAATCCCATGGACTGTGGAGCCTGGCAGGCTACAGTCCAAGAGGCTGTAAAAGTCTGACACAACTTAACAACTGAACAACAGCATCTAGTGTCCAACAAAGAAAATTGAGGGCTAATGCTCTAAAAAGAAAGAAAGAAAAAAAAAAGCATCTTCCACTGGAGAGTGAGGAGGGGGTCTCTGATGGATCCAGACAAAGCACTTAATTAAAATTTCGCAGACTTTCCAATACCCAACACTGCTGCTGCTGCTAAGTCGCTTCAGTCGTGTCCAACTCTGTGTGACCCCATAGACGGCAGCCCACCAGGCTCCACTGTCCCTGGGATTCTCCAGGCAAGAACACTGGAGTGGGTTGCCATTTCCTTCTCCAGTGCATGAAAGTGAAAAGTGAAAGTGAAGTCGCACAGTTGTGTCTGACTCTTCTCGACCCCATGGATTGCAGCCTACCAGGCTCCTCCATCCATGGGATTTTCCAGGCAAGAGTACTGGAGTAGGTTGCCATTGCCTTCTCCAAATACCCAGCACTATTTTATGCTTTTTTACACTGATTGAGAGACCTTTCTGACTGTTGACAATCTATCTTCTACAGGCAACATGCTGCTGCTGCTGCTGCTGCTGCTGCTGCATCACTTCAGTCATGTCCAACTTTGTGTGACCCTATAGACAGCCTCCCACCAGGTTCCCCCGTCCCTGGGATTCTCCAGGCAAGAACACTGGAGTGGGTTGCCATTTCCTTCTCCAATGCATGAAAGTGAAGTTGCTCAGTCGTGTCCAACTCTTAGCGACCTCATGGATTGCAGCCTACCAGGCTCCTCCATCCATGGGATTTTCCAGGCAAGAATACTAGAGTGGGGTGCCATTGCCTTCTCCAACAGGAAACTATATTCTACCAGAAAAACGATATGGTAAAGATATTACACAGCACTTTCAAGACCCTTAAACTTTGAATGCATCCTGTTTTACTATATTGAGTCTGTCCCCCAAGCTGATCCTGCAAACTGCTCTCATGATAATCATTTGAAAGCATTCACTTTTATTGTGACTCCCATACTAAAATCCTATAAGAGTGCTCTGTTCCAGTCCTACATTTTCATTGTTTCATTCACAGCTCTTTCCTGACTGGCCTGTCATTACTTATCAGTTATCCCTTCCACAAGGCCCTGCATCTGGCAGCCCCTGCTGTTCTCCAACAGGGTATGCTGCTGCTGCTGCTGCTGCTAAGTCGCTTCAGTCGTGTCCAACTCTGTGCGACCCCATAGACGGCAGCCCACCAGGCCCCAACGTCCCTGGGATTCTCCAGGCAAGAACACTGGAGTGGGTTGCCATTTCCTCCTCCATTGCATGAAAGTGAAAAGTGAAAGTGAAGTCTCTCAGTCGTGTCCGACTCTTAGTGACCCCATGGACTTCAGCCTACCAGGCTCTTCCGTCCATGGGATTTTCCAGGCAAGACTACTGGAGTGGGGTGCCATTGCCAGCAGGGTATAGATTCTCCAAAAAAGATGTTACACACTGCTAATAATATTATTGGTTTATTGGTCACTTTGATTGGATTATATATCCTTCTCAAGGTTTCTAGTGTTTTAGGGTTTTTTTCTATTTTTATTTTAAAGCTTTCTAAATAGAAATATCCTATTGTTTTTTTTTCTAATAATTCATGATTATTATAAAAAATTAAAATACAGAGAGTGAAAACATCTATGTGCTCTGTCCTCCAACAACATTCATTCTTAACTATTTGGTATAGATTTTTACGGATTTTTAAAAGATGTATATATGGATTTATTTTTACCTGAATATCTTTTAATCAGAGAACTTTTTAATCTTTTTCTTAATAACTAAACCTTGAGCTCAGAAATTTAAAAATAAGCAAAAAAATCTTTATCCATAAAGCCTGAAAAAATTAGATATATTAAAGCAACTCAGAATCATGACATCTAGTGGTTTTGAGGTCAAGTAGTATCTGATTTTAAGTATTATTGGTCACCATTATGTTAATAATAGGGAAAAAAAACATAACTTTTCTATAACTGTGTGTGAAGCACTTTTCATGTGGCAATTTTGTTATCCCCAGTTTAAAGGTGAGGTAACTAAAGCACAAAGAAATTAAATCATTTGCCTAAAGTGGCACAGCTAGTTTTTGATGGAGCTAAGATTCTGACTCTAGGAAGTCTGATTCTAGAGTGCATATAACCATTACATAGTTATTAATAATGTAAGATTAGCCACAGTGGAAATTTTACTTATTTATTGAACAAGTATTTATGAACAAATACATGCTATGTAATAAGCAATTGTGCTAAATACTGTAACTGGAGAAGGAAATGGCAACCCACTCCAGTACAGAACAGAGTCAAGTATTAAATGAATAAATAGGCAATTGCTTATAATAAATTGCTACTAAATATAAGTACATGATGCTGTGGAATCTATATAATATAGGCCCCAGTCCTTTCAAGGAAATGTTGTGAAAATAAATGACTTAAGAAGACTTCTTATTTCCTCAGTTTCTTTTTTCCCTTTCCTACTAAATGTTTTTCTCTATTTTTTTCCTTTGTCTTCTTTGCTTCTCTTCTAATTTTCATCCCAGCAATGACCTAAATCTGGTTTCTTGCAGGTTAAGCCTTCTCTAACACTCTTGCCATCTGTTCTCCTTCTGGCTCTGCAGCACAAGATTTTATCCTCTGGTAGTTTTTCATTAAGCTAATCTTTGTACAGCTTACAAAGTACTTTACAGTTGGCAAATCTCACATTTAACAATTAGTGCTTATTTTACCTATGATGGCAGAAATTGACCTTTTGAGAAAACATCTAAAGGTTATAAAAATACTATGTGAACTGGCCCAAATCCTTTCAAGTCTGAAATTTTATCTCACATAGTAATTGTTTCATATGGTTGACCATTGTAAAATTTACTCAGGAACTCTTTAAACATAATTTTGGAGAACTTTCTTCATGTCTGAGGAACATTACCATAGACTGATTCTTTTTTTAAATTTATTTTATTGATGTATAGTTGATTTGTAATGTGTTGATTTCTGCTGTACATCAAAGTGATTCAGTAATACATATATTTATACTCTTTTTCATATTCTTTTCCATTATGGTTTATGACAGGATATTGAATAAAGTTCCTGTGTTATACAGCAGGTCCTTGTTTATCCATTCTGTGTATGATATGTTTGCATTTGCTGGTCCCAAACTCCCAGTTCATCCCTCCCTGATCCCTTCCACTTTGGCAACCACCAGTGTGTTCTCTATATCTATGAATCTGTTTCTGTTTCATAGGTAAGTTCATATGTGTCATATTTTAGATTCCACATATAAGTGATATCATATGATATTTGTCTTTCTGTTTCTGACTTACTTCACTTAGTATGATAATTTCTAGATCCATCCATGTTGCTGCAACTGACATTATTTCATTCTTTTTTGTGACTGAGTAATATTCCACTGTATATAGGTGCCACATCTTTATCCACTCTCTGTCAGTGGACATTTATGTTGTTTCCATGTCTTGGCTGTTTTAAATAGTACTGCTATGAACATAGGGGTGCATGTTTCTTTTTGAATTGTGGTTTGTCCAGATATATGCCCCGGAGTGGTGTTGCTGGATCATATGACAACTCTTACTACAGAAAGATTCTTACCTTTTATCACTACCTATTCTACATCTCCACTCCCAGAACACTGCCTTCTTGTCATCTCAGTTTATATTCAGATACCTAAATCCTAGGGCTTCCCTCGTAACTCAGTCGGTCAACAGTCTGCCTGCAATGCAGGAGACCTGGGTTCAATTCCTGGGTTGGGAAGATCCCCTGGAGAAGGAAATGGCAACCCACTCCAGGATTCTTGCCTGGAGAATCCCATGGACAGAGGAGCCTGGCAGGATACAGTCCATGGGGTTGCAGGAGTTGGACACGACTTAGTGACTAAACCACCATCACCACCTAAATCCTAGAACATACTCCTTGCTCACTTTCTCATTGTTTAAAGAACCCTGACTACGGTTTCCTTCTGGGGAGTGATAAAAACAGAATAGGAGGGGTCAAAAAATGATATATTTGGGGAATTTGAAGAAATGCTGAATTAGGGGTAATATATCAAAAAGAAAGGTGGCATGGATTTGAATTGGTAGATTTGAGCAATAAAGGAAAGGGTATGAATTCATACCCCTTGCTGCTGCTGCTGCTAAGTCGCTTCAGTCGTGTCCAACTCTGTGCGACCCCACAGATGGCAGCCCACCAAGGCTCCCCCGTCCCTGGGATTCTTCAGGCAAGAGCACTGGAGTGGGTTGCCATTTCCTTCTCCAGTGCATGAAAGTGAAAAATGAAAGTGAAGTTGCTCAGTTGTGTCTGACTCTTCGTGACCCCATGGACTGCAGCCTACCAGGCTCCTCCGCCCATGGGATTTTCCAGGCAAGAGTACTGGAGTGGGGTGCCATTGCCCTCATACCCCTTACTTTCCCTTTACCCGAGTATTGAAATGAAAAAGAAAGCCTTGTTAACTTTGTGTAAGGTTTCTAATATCTAAATCAAGTATCAGTTTTCAATTTTAAATTTAAAATATATAAAATTGGGGAATGAAAATGTCCTGAAACTGATTTATGGTGATGGTTGCATTAGTCAGTGAAGTTACTTTAAAAAAATCACTGTTTTACACCTGAAATGGGTATGTGTACACGGAAAAAAGAATATAACACTAAAAACTCAGTCCTTTAGTCACATTAACTACATTTCAAATGCCTCATAACCACATGTGGCTAGTAGCTACCATTTTGAACACCATAGGTTTAATAGTATATAAAACTTTTTCATGTTGTTGCAAATGACATTATTTAATTCTTTTCTCATTTTCAACCTGTTTCAAAATACTTAAAACAGACATATAACAACCAAAATAGAAAACATGCAAAAAATCTAATATCCTTAATGCATCAGGGACTTATAAAAGAAACATATAATGATAATAAATATTGTAAAAGTTCAAGGGAACTAGCAAGTAAAGAAATGTATTTTAAAAGGATAGTGAATTAGTATTTTTGACTATGAAATAGATTTTTTTAAAAAAGGTACTCCTACTGTTAAGATGAGAAGAAACAGATACTACTGACAGAAGTATAAACTAGTTTAGCTTTTCTGGAAGTTGGTTGGACAGTTTGGAAATATGGACTGAGGAGCCTGATGGGTTACAGTCCAGGGTTCGAAAAGAGTCAGACATGACTGAGCAGTTAACACTTTCACATTCATCCAAGGCCTTAAAAATAGGCATTCAATTTGACCCAGCAATTCTACTTTTAGTAATTCATCTTATAAAAATAAATATGGATGGAAGCAAGGATTTGTCTATGAGGATTTTTAATGCAATATGGTTATAGTGGCAAAAAAACAAAAAACAATCTAAATGCCCATCAGTGGAGAATTGATTAAATTGATTATTATACATTTATAGACTAGAATATTAAACAGTCATTTATAATTATACAATAGAATATTTAATAATATTTTTAAATGTTCATTGTACATTATAGTTATTAAAAAATGAAAACTTTAAAAAATAAATGATTCATAGAAACAACAAGGTAGAATGGTGGTTGCCAAGGGCTGGAGGGAGGGGGAAATGGGGATTTGTTTAATGGGCATAGAGTTTAGTTTTGTAAGATGAAAATGTTCTGGAGATTGATTATATAACAATGTGAATATACTGTTAAAAACAAGACAACAGGCCCCAAATGGAGTTGCTTATCCTAAGCCCCATGTCATCAAACCAAAACTTGACTTACAGTTTTGCTTCTTCCAAAAATGGAATCTTAAACTAGCCAATTGGGAATTGCCTAATTCATACCCCTTAGGTAACCTGCCTGATAGACCCATCTCCTAAAGGATGCAATAACTAAGCACTCTTCTGTCCCGTATAACTTCCTGGTTCCCATTGCCTTCTGCCTATAAAAGTCTCATTTTGTACAGCTCCTTGGAGCTCCTTTTGGTCTGCTAGATAGAATTCTGCCTAATTTGTGATTGTTGAAGAAAACCAATAAGATGTTTAAAATTTACTCAAGTTGAATTTTGTGTTTTAACAATACTTAACACTATTGAACTATACTCTTAAAAATTATTAAGATAATAAATTTTGTTATGAGTATTTTACTAAATTTTTAAGAATAAATTTTAAAAGAAAATAAATGATTCTATTTTTATTTTTAATTATTGTCTATGCCTTTATACATGCATAAATCAAAATGATAATAGTCGTTCTCTCTGGGTGTTATGACTACCAATACATTTAATTTTCTTCTTTTTACTTTTCTGTGTGTGTCTACCATGAACATGTGTTAACATTTTGTAATCAGAATAGTATTATTATATCTCCAACTTCTTGATGACTTGTTTCTTTAACAATGAACAAAGCCTTATAGTCTACATTTAGAAGTATATTAAGCCTGGAGCTTCCCTCGTGGCACAGTGGGTAAGGATCTGCCTGCCATTGCAGGGAACACAGTTTCGATCCCTGATCCAGGAAGATTCCACACGCCGTGGAGCAACTAAGCCTGTGTACCGTAACTACTGAGCCCGAACTCTAGAGCCTGTGCTCCACAACAAGCGGCTGCAATGAAACGCCCTCGCAGCACAACAAAGAGTAGCCCCCACTTGCCACAACTAGAGAAAGCCCATGCGACGAAGACCCAGTGCAGCCAAAAATAAAGAAATAATTAAAATGATTGTTTAAAAAAAGCATATTAAGCCTAGTGAAAAAAATATCAAATAATATAAATTCATTCTAAAATGTAGTGAGGATGTCAGGGGAAAAGCAAGAGGTAACTTGTTGTCTGAAAGGAGTAGGAGGAAACGTTTAAAAAATCAGAGATTCAGAAAAAAGAGAGCAAAATCACCAAACACAAACTTGGCCTACTTCAAAATTTTGCCCAGAACTAATTCTGGTTAGATAAGCCAAAAAAGGAGAGAAGACCCATGATCCCTGAGAAATTGCTTGGGCAAGAAGTAATCTTGGGTGCTGAAAAAGCCAGTTTTTATAATTCTGACATTTAGACTTGGGGAAAATATTAAATTAGATTTTCTTGTTTTCACTGGGACACTTACTGTGTTCTGAGTAATCTTTATAAATCCTAATAGTCTCTCTTAGTTTATTCATAGGACATAGGGAAGTCACACTGTGTCCATTAAACATATGCTCACCCTCCTGGGAATCTCTTTTGAATGTATATACTGAGTGTGCATAGGAAAGAGAATTTTGGGACTTTCCTGGTGGTCCAGTGGCTAAGACTCCAAGCTCCTAATGCAGGCAGTCCAGGTTCGATCCCTGGTCAGGGAACTAGATCCCACCTACCACAACAAAACAGTCTGTATGCTGCAGTGAAGATCAGAGATCTCGCATGCAGCAACTAAGACCCTGTGCAGCCAAATAAAATAAATAAATATTTTTTATAAAAGAGAATTTCATGTAACAGTTGAAACTAGATTTCACTTAATATATAGTATGAATGCAGTGACCAGCATGCAGAATTTTAAAGAACATCTGATTTTCAAATATCAAGTTCTATTGTTGCATAATTACATCCCAGTATTTGGTTTGAAAACTATGGTCACAATGATGAAATATATACATTCTTTTACTTCAGAGGGTCCTGGCACACATGGACTGAGTAGGCACATTGATCCCACCAATGTAGCAGAGTTTGTTACCTTCAAAGAGATCTCAGGGCTCCAGAAAATCTCCCACTGTTGTTGCCCTTCAGGGAGTGATTCAAAGATCCTTCTCCCAACACCAACACACTTCTGTTAATCTCAGATCAAATAAATACTTTTTCAGCTTTAGCTTTAGTTGAGAAGTTGGTATGTTAAAGAATGTTTTAACTGCTCTTTCTCCAGCCACAGCAGAAACAGAAAAAATGCAGGACCTTCAAGCTCTGATCTGCAAAGAGTTAACATCTTAAGAGCTAAACAGAATTGTATTAACTCCTCTCTTAACAAGCCAGGAAGACGAGAGGATTCTGCAGAACTGGAGGACACCAAAACAGTTACGGAAAAGAATAAGAGAGAGTTCTCTAGAGGAAGCAAGAACTGTAAGTTGTATCGAATACATGTTTATAGTCTTCCATTTCTTTCCCTGGGGTTTTTGAGAGGAGTGAAAAAGGTTTATTCATTTTGTCTTGCGCTGGTGTCCCACGCATCCAGACACAATGCCACTGGGCTTCCCTTGTGCTTCAGCTGGTAAAGAATCTGCCTGCAGCGCGGGTCAGGAAGGTCCCCTGGAGAAGGGGATGGCTATTCACTCCAGTATTCTTACCTGGAGAATTCTGTATTGTGCCAGTCTCCTAGGCATCCAGACGCAATGTCACTGCTGCTGCTGCTAAGTCACTTCAGTCATCCCATAGACGGCAGCCCACTAGGCTCCTCTGTCCCTGAGATTCTCCAGGCAAGAATACTGGAGTGGGGTGCTATTTCCTTCTCCAATGCATGAAAGTGAAAGTGAAAATGAAGTCGCTCAGTCGTCCCTGACTCTTAGCGACACCAAGGACTGCAGCCTACCAGGCTCCTCTGTCCATGGGATTTTCCAGGCAAGAATACTGGAGTGGGGTGCCATTGCCTTCTCTGGCAATATCACTAGGTCATCTTTAATCCTGTCAGCTTCTTCACTCCATCCCACATCCAACTAGCTGGCAAGTATTTAGATTCTCCTTCCTCAGTGTCTTTGTAATCTATCCCAGTCTTCCATTTCCCTGCCACCATCCTTCCTAGTTCAAGGTCACTTTCCTGAACCACAACAATATCCTAATGCTCCTCTCTGCCAGTCTTTTTAGCACACTTATTCCAGATGAATCTTCCTAAAGCCTTTCCACAATCCTAACTCTATTGCTCTTGTGGTCAAAATGTGTAATTCTCACCCATTCTCTGCAGAATGAATATAACTCCTCTAGTTTATATGCAAGGTCTTCCAACATATGCTTCCTTTCACTTGAATTCTCACAACTCCGTTTCTCAAAGTTGTCTGCCTACCTGCTTCTGTCGAAGACCACCCTGCTCTATGCCCATCTCTGACTCTATTCAAACTCTCCTCTATCTGTATAAACCATTCTATATCTCTACCTGCAAAATCCCTCCAGACCCCAACAATCTTCCCTCTGTAAAGCTTTATCTGATCCTTCAAGTAAATGTAAATTTCAGTCTTCCTCTATGCTCTCATTCTGCTTTGCTCTTCACAGATTGACTTTTTCTTTTATTTTTCAGATTGACTTTTTATATTTCACCTTACAGCTAAGGATGTGCTTTTCTCATTTCTCCTCTCCTCATTAATTACTCACTTCCTCAGAGCAAGGACTTTATTTTTCTTTCTTTTCCGTGGGAAACTACATTATTTTTTATTATTATAATTGACACTGTATAGCATAATGACTTGAATTACATATATTGTGAAATGATTACCACATTTTAGTAAACACCCATCATCTTATATAGACACAAAATTAAAGAAATATAAATTACATTTTTCCTTGTGATGAGAACTCTTAAAATTTACTCTCTTAACAACTTTAATTTATAACGTACAGCAGTGTTAATTATATTTATCAAGTATATTACATCCTTGGCACTTACTTATTTTAGACATGAAACTGGAAGTTTGTACCTTTTGACTACATCCAATTCCCGTTCTGCTCACCCCCACCTCTGGTAACCACAAAACTGAGGGCTGTATTTTTTTCTCCATGTAGCAACTGCACCGAATGGGCATTCAGTAACATTTGCCAAATTAAAGTGAAAGTGAAAGTGAAGTTGCTCAGTCGTGTCCGACTCTTTGAGACCCTAGGGACTGTATGTAGCCTATCAGGCTCCTCCGTCCATGGGATTTTCCAGGCAAGAGTGCTAGAATGGATTGCCATTTCCTTCTACAGAGGATCTTCCCGACCCAGGAACCGAACCCGGGTCTCCTGGGTTCCTGTCATCTTTTCAGAGAATTCACACAACGGACACTGAAATTACAGAGCCTATACTTTTTTCCAAAGTTTCTCTTTGTCTCTGCTCCAGGTTTCTTTTTCAATGCTTACATCTCCTTTCTGTCCTCTTTAATAAGATCAGCTCCTCCTGAGTTCCCTCACTCACTGTTAAATTATTTTCTCTAAGATCCATTCACAATTCATCCCTTTCTTCCCCCAGGTTTTCAGTTCGAAGGAGCCCAACTTTAGTGCCCCCTTTCAGGGACTTGTCTGTTTATCAGACCTGTTAAAGTTAACTTCTTATGCAATGGGAAGACCTGAATCCCCAATCTATATTAAATTTAAAATAGTTAAAACACTACTTCTATATTTTAACACATAGGTCCACTTAATCCATGAATTTTTAGAGGATGGAAGTATTTTTACAACATCATTCTCTATGCTTTACTGAAATGCTACTGACAATCCTTTGTGCAGATTTCTCACCTGATTTTTACAGTTTTCTTCTTTTTTCTCTCTTCTGCTCATGTAAGTGACACCATTATGGCTCTCACTTCACTGTGTTCTTAGAGATGAGAGAGAATTAATGCAAAACTTTGTAAAATTATTAAAAGCAACTCTAAAAAGGAAAACAATTTCTATCACAACCCAATATAATAGTGATACATTAGTTGAAAAATTATGATGTATCTGCAGATACCAGGCACTCTGTTAGGAATAAAAGTGAAAGTGAAGTCGCTCAGTCGTGTCTGACTCTTAGCGACCCCATGGACTACAGCCCACCAGACCCTCCGTCCATGGGATTTTCCAGGCAAGAGTACTGGAGTGGAGTGCCATTGCCTTCTCTGTTAACAGCAGCTAGGCATATTATATTTACCTGGAGCTGGTATACTTGGTGACAGCCTTAGTACCCTCGGACACGGCGTGCTTGGCCAGCTCCCCAGGTAGCAGCAAGCGCATGGCGGTCTGGATCTCCCTGGATGTGATAGTCGAGCGCTTGTTTTAATGTGCCAGGCGCGATGCCTCCCCAGCGATGCGCTCGAAAATGTCATTGACGAAGGAGTTCATGATTCCCATGGCCTTGGACAAGATGCCAGCGTCCGGATGGACTTGCTTCAGCACCTTGTACACGTACACGGAGTAGCTCTCCTTGCGGCTGCGCTTGCGCTTCTTGCCGTCCTTCTTCTGGGCCTTGGTCACAGCTTTTTTAGAGCCCTTTTTAGGGGCAGGAGCAGACTTAGCCAGTTCAGGCATGTCTATAATGACAACACCCAACAACATAGGAACAAAGATATCCTCAAAAGAGCTGATAGGCTAGTAAAGAGACATGTGATGTTCAAATACCATAGACAACTAACTTATACTAACCAACATATAAGAACATTACATATATATATCATAGTGAACTCCGGGAGTTGGTGATGGACAGGGAGGCCTGGCGTGCTGCGATTCACGGGGTCGAGAAGAGTCGGATATGACTGAGTGACTGACCTGATCTGATCTGATCTGATAAATCATTAACTTATACCGATAAATACAACTAGAATTATCAATTGGCCAGAAACTAGTTCAGCAAAAACAACAAAAACAGCTAGCATTTAGCTAATATGGAGCCTATACTAAGTGCCAAGCATTATGCACACTTTTTATAAGCATTATTTCATTTGACCCTAATCATAATCACATGAGATGAGTACTTTATCCCTATTTTATAGGTAAGGAGAATAAACAGAGTGGTTAAGTAATTTGTCCATGGTCACACAGCAAAAGAAAGATGTGAATTGTGTCTTTCTTATTCCTAGGCTTTAGACCACAGTCACTGTTTACAGTTCATTTTCTTCAACTTTAATCAGGGGTGAGTATAAAATCAGATTAAGCAGAGTTGGCTGTATAATTTAGATTTTTATGTCATCACACTGGTTTTATTCAGCAATCACTACTAATGAGTTATTCTTTGCCCTCACTCACCTACCCTTGCCCCAGGACACTGCAATTCTGAATATCACTGCCACAAATTTATTTTTGTCTTTCATTCCATTAAATGCAAAACAAATGATAAAGTCTTCTTCTTTATATCTACTCTCCACTCGTTTTCTCCTGAGCCTTTAGATCTGGTCACTTCATTGAATTTGGATGTCCCTTCACAGTCTCTCCTGAGTTTTCTTTTCTGGCCTTCTGATAGCCTCCATTTCATTCTTAGCGCTTCTTTGACCACTTTCAGTGGTGCTTTTCAGTGGCTCCACAGTACTATACAGCTTTGGTGGTGTATTTTGGAGTGGTCATAAACCAGGACACTCTTCTCTGGGTCCAAATAGTATTAAAGAACCACAGAATCTCTTCCTCTACTGCTGCTGCTGCTGCTGCTAAGTCGTTTCAGTCGTGTCCGACTCTGTGTGACCCCATAGGCGGCAGCCCACCAGGCTCCCCCGTCCCTGGGATTCTCCAGGCAAGAACACTGGAGTGGGTTGCCATTGCCTTCTCCACTTCCTCTACTACAGCTTCATTTTTGTAAATGGCTTCAGGTGAGAGGACAGGTCTCTGATGTAGTCAACCCTCCTTTCCTTTTACCTTACTTTTCTACAATAGACTGGTTGAGAAAATGGGGTAATATAGCAGACATAAAAACAGCTTTCAGTGTGAGGATTGACTTTAAAACAAAATGGTTTCCTTGGTTGCTTCCATTTTGTCCTTATCCTAGGACTATTGTCTAACGTGAAACTTTTGGGTGATTGTCAGCTTCCTTAATATAGAAATCTGTATAGATCCATTTAGAATTATGTCATTTGAAAGCTATTCTCCACTTATTGTGGTTTAAAAAATGAAACATCACAGAACAGAATATGAATGATTCAATTCAAGTTAAATTGTCTGGAAAATAAATCAACAAAATGTTAATGTTTTCTCCCAGTAATAGAACTTCTCCATCATGCTTTCTACCTTCTTCTTTGTATTTCTCTGCTTGTTCAAAATTAGCTTATGAACAAGCTTCTTCAGTTGACAAGTCAAGCTGCTGCTACTGCTGCTGCTAAGTTGCTTTAGTCGTGTCTGGCAGCCCACCAGGCTCCCCTGTCCCTGGGATTCTCCAGGCAAGAATGGTGGAGTGGGTTGCCATTTCCTTCTCCAATGCATGAAAAGGAAAAGTGAAAGTGAAGTCGCTCAGTCGTGTCCGACTCTTCTCGACCCCGTGGGCTGCAGCCTACCAGGCTCCTCTGTCCGTGGGATTTTCCAGGCAAGAGTACTGGAGTGGGGTGCCATCACCTTCTCCGGACAAGTCAAGCTAGTTTCAGCAAAAAGGGGAATTTGTTTTAAGGACATAATACTCTCATGCAGAACCTAAGGGCAGGAACAGAGACAGGCACTGGGGAAGACTAAAATCAGGGACAGGAAACTTTCAGTACCTTTTAACTCGACCACTCAGTGTTGGTCTCTCTCTTGACTTGTTTATTCATTCACCTATTCACTTACTCAATATATATTTATTAGGTGCCTATTACATTCTAAGAACTTCCCAGGTGCTGCTAGTGGTAAAGAACTCACTGCCAATGCAGGAGACAAAAGAGACACAGGTTCAATCCCTGGGTCAGCAAGAGGGCATGGCAATCCACTCCAGTATTCTTGCCTAGACAGAGGAGCCTAGTTTCTAGGAGTTATTTGAGTAAGAGGTTTTCTCTTAAACCAATTTTCTGCTTTCAAAGCCCTTATGTTTTAGTAAGAGGAGGCAATAAATAAGTGTAAATAAATGAGGTAGTTTCTGGGTATGGTAAGTGTTACTAGTGAAATAAACAGGGCAACACGATAGAGGAAGTAATCACTTTAGTTGCAAAGTCAGAGAAAGTCCTCTTGGCAGATGAGAAGATGCTGAGAGAGTGAAGGATAAAAAGGAACTAGCCATGTGAAGAGAAAGGGATAGATCATTCCAGCCAAGTACAAACGTTCTGAGGCAAATACTATATGTATATATAGTATTTAAAGCCAGGAGATTGGATATTACAGTTCAGAAAAAGAGGTTTGAAGTGACTCTGCAGATGGAATTTACATAGTTATTTAGGCTACAAATTAGAATACAGCCATCCCAGAAATCCCAAGTTTACCTAATAGTTCTAGTCATCCACAGAGGCTAAATTTAAGTCTTTTAGTCCCATTTCCAAATGCCTGGAGGAGAGAATTTGATTGGCCCAGTTTAGGTCAGTTGTCTACCCCTGGTCTAATGAGCCATGACTGTAGGAACTGGATCATATACGATAAACCGATTACTGATGTGTCAGTCCCTATCACCAGTACATCCCTATAATGGAGTAGCGAGGGGTTCAGAGGCTCATTTCCTAGAGACGGGGGATGATCATTGGCTTCCAGGCTGAGCAGACACTTTCAAAATAATCCAAAATGATATGGATCAATTCTATAATTGGAAAAATTGATTTCATTCTTAATAAATAACATCATTATTACCGAATGCTTGGTTTTATCCTTTAGTGTAGAGTGATTCACTTCACTACAGAAAAGACTATGCCATGTCTTATACCATCATGAAAGTGTTGAGAAATTTCTCCTACGGCTTAAGTCTAGCCTGCAGAAGACATCCCCAAATTGCAAGTAATTGACTGAAGGTTTCCTTTATTTTGGAGAAGAAAATGGCAACCCACTTCAGTACCCTTGTCTGGAGAATCCCATGGAGGGAGGAGCCTGGTAGCCTACAGGCCATGGGGTCGCAAAGAATTGGACACGACTAAGCGACTTCACTTTTCACTTTCCTTTATTTTAGTGTCCCATGGTATCTCTCACAGCTTGGGAGATGATATGACATCTTATCTTCTGGAGGACCATACAGCAAAGGACCTGATAGAGACATAGATTCGATAGCTCTGATGATACCAACCTCGAAAGGTAAACTCTGTGCCTGAGGATGGATGCCTTTTGGAATGAAAACAACCCTCAGTCTGTTATTGTGGGGCATCTTGCTAGTCTTCACAGTGACTGCTTTGCTCTCAGCCCTTTTCTTCAGTCTTCTCAATGTTTTCTTCATATGTTCTTATGATAAAAAATTTTATTGTGTGGGTTTATGAGCACCACAAACACAAGCCAAGAACAAATGAGCGAGTCTCATTCATCTATGCATGTAATCAGCCCTTCAGTCTCACTAAGCAGAGGTAGGCAATTTAAAAGAAAAGAGAGCACAGCCCCACCACCACTTCTTCCCCACTCACCTGAAGATATTTTTGTAACTTTGTTCACACACTCCCACTCCTCAGTCCTATTCATAGCTACTGTTAATTATCTTTTCACCTGATTTCACTTCTGTAAGTTTTATTTCAAAGATCGGGCATTTTATGCACTGCTCTTGGGTGTATAAATGGTGTGATCATTTTGGAAGGAAAGCTTGGCATTAGCTAGTAAAACTGAATGTGCAGTTTTACTTCTGGGTATAAAATGGCAGAGATTTTTGCATAGACAAGAGACATAGATCAGAATATTTATAGCAGAATTGTTCAAAAGAGTAAAAAATGTAACAACATAAATGTCCATTGATCAGAAAAATGAATATACATTGATATATAGTCCTACACTGAAATAATAAATTTGCTTTCTCTATAATAAATAAATAATTTTAATTTTCCTTACAAAATTGTAAAGAAATGCAAGGCAGTTATTAATACAACATTCAAGATAGTGGTCACTCCTGGAGGAAGAAGGGAATAGTATGGATGAAGAATTTACAGAGAGCACTAGTAATCTTTTGTTTCTTAACCTGGTATGTATTCTATGTGCACTTTACTATTATTATTTAAACTGTCTATATGTGTTTTATTTCACAATTTATATGTGTGAGATAGATATAACATATATAATAATATATGTATATTAATATATGCTGTATATTATACATAATAGTTTTATTGGGATATAAGTTACATATATAAAGTTCACTCTTTTAAAATGTACAGTTCCTTACTTTTTACTACATTCACAGTTTTGCATTCATCTCTACTACCTAATTTTAGAACATATAATTACCCTCTCCCCAAAGAAAACCCTTCTAGCAGACATTCCCCATGTGTCCACTCCCTGCTCCTGATAATCACTAATCTGCTTTAAGTCTCTATGGATTTGCCTATTCTCGACATTTGCTATAAACGTTATCATACAATATATGATTTTTTCTGTCTAGCTTCTTTCACTTAGCAAAATGTTTTCAAAGTTCATTCAAATTGTAACATTTATCAATGCTTCATTCCTTTTTATAACTTTTATCACATTTTGTTTATACATTCATCAGTTGATGGACATTTGAGTTTCCACTTTTTGGCTTTTATAAATAATGCTGGTATGAACATTCATGTACAGGTTTTATATAAACATATATTTTCATTTCTCTTAGGTATATACCCAAGAGTGGGATTGCTGGGTCACATGGTAACTCTTTGTTATTTCAAGGAACTGCCAGATTATCTCTGACAGCAGTTGCACATTTTTACATCCCTACTAACAATGTATGAGAGTTCCAATTTCCTCATATCATCATATATAATACGACATGGTCCAAGATCACAACAGTTTACTTCCATATTTTCTTCTAAGAATTTTGCAGTTTTAGCTCTTACACTTAGGTCTGTGATCCATTTTTAAGTTAATGTTTAATATGTGGTGTGTGGTAAGGATGCAACTTCATTCTTTGTGTGTGTACGTAGATTACCTTGGGTAGTTTGGTCACTTTAATAATATTAATTCTTTCACTTCGTGAACACAGTATATGTTTCTGTTTGTGTTGTCTTCAGTTTCTTGCATCAGTGTCTTATACTTTTCCAAGTACTGTCTTTTACCTCCTTAGACATGTTTATTCCTAGATATTTCATTCTTCTGATACAATGGTAAATAGGATTGTTTTCTTAATTTCTCTTTCTGATAGTTTATGGTTATTGTTTAGAAATTTGATAAATATCTGTATATTAATTTCATATCCTACAACTTTACTGAATTCATTGATGAGCTATAGTAGTTTTCTAGTGTTTCTAGGAATTTCTATGTAGAGTGTTAAGTCATCTGCAAAGAGTAACAATTTTACTTCTTTCCCAATTTGGGTTCCCTTTATTTCTTTTTCTTCTCTGATTGCCATGGCTAGAACTTCCAAAACTATGTTGAATGAAAGTGGCAAGAGTGGACATCTTTGTTTTGTTCTTGATCTTAAAGAAAATGTTCTCAGCTTTTTACTGTTGAGTATGATGTTAGCTGTAGGTTTGTCATATTTGACCATTATATGCAGGACCCTTGGGCTGGGAATCCTAACGTGGGTCTCAGACCTCTTACTCCTTTGTAAGAACCTCTACAGTGCATCTATCCTCCAATTTGTGGGTTCCCCACCTACAGGTATGAGACTTGACAATACCTTGCCCCTGCCTTGCCGTTCCTGCTTTATCTCTTTGGTTGTAGGAGATCTTCTATTGTTCTGCAGATACTTGTGATTTTGGTGTGACCGTAATAGGAGGTAAACTCAGGCCCTTTCTACTCGGCCATCTTGGCCAATCTCTGGGAGATGTCTTTCAATGTCATCATTTTGAAGAAGAATTGAGACTATAGAACTGGAACACAAATGCAGCAAAATTTAAAAGTGTGGTAGACTTGATGTTGGCTCCCTGAGGACTGGATTAGTACATACTTCCTGCTTAGCTTTCCATTGGTCCCAAGGATGAAAATATGCAGAACTTCCAAACCATCAGGTTCAGAAGCAGGTGCCTGTAGGTTTGAAGAGAGGAGAAAGCTAGATCATAATATTTCAGTGAGGAATCTGCTATGTTCCTGATGTCCTTTAATGGTGCATAGTTGGAGATTTTGTACCTCTTAAAGCTTTAATTGTTGCACGGATAAAGCACATGAAACATAAACTGGCTGAGATGGTTGTCAAAGTTGGAAAAGACATAGAGCTACTGACAGAACACCCCTGTGCAGGAAATAATTACCTAGAGAATTCAGTCAGTTTGGAGACCATCCATACAACCAAAAATCTAAAAGAATTCAGTATGTCTTCAACACAGTAAAGGGAGTATGGAAGAAGGTGCCAAAGTAAAGGTTTTACACTTTTGATTTTCTTAGGAAAAGAAACTTTCCTAGGTGTCATTATAAATGGTGTCTAGTTTCCCTTCTGTTCTTTATATAGCTAAATAGCTAAAAGTAAATCAAATAAATTGTTTGCTATAAATGCAAATTTTCATAAAAGTTTCTGGTCATGCTACAGATTTTCCTCCTAGTGATCATACTTTCTTGTTAAGTGTCGCTGACAATCAGCTGCATCATTTTTAACTTCATTGGTTTGGAAGTTGTATTTTTTTTTTCATTCCAAGCAATTTTGAATTTATCTTAGAAACTTTGCTTTGGAAGAAAAAAAAGTTTGATCACATACAAATAAAACCACATTAATGGAATATTTTTATAACATAGATTTTAAAATTAATTTTTAAAAAGTTAATTTTAGGCACTTCCCTGGCAGTCCAGTGATAAAGACTTCACCTTCCAATGCAGGGGGTGCAGGTTTAATCCCTGGTCGAGGAGCTAAGTTTGCACATGACTCACAACTGAAAAACCGAAACATAAAACAGAAATAATTTCAATAAAGACTTTAAAAAATGGTCCACATAAAAAAAATGCAACCTGTTAAAAATTAATTTTAATATTTTTTCTGATATGACCAATTCCAAAAGAAAATAGTAAAAGTATCTACGGCACAGTTAGGCTGTACAACTAAAAATGTTGACATTATAATGTCAACCACTTCCCTGCTGGTACAGTGGATAACAATCCGCCTGCCAGTGCAGGGGACACAGGTTCGATCCCTAACACAGGTCGTGGAAGATTCCACATGCAACTAAGCCCATGTACTACAACCACTGAAGCCCTCGCACCCGCCTGACACTGAGACACTGCAACTACTGAAGCCTGCGTGCCTAGAGTCTGTGCTCCACAACAAGAGAAGCCATGGCAGTGAGAAGCCCGTGTACCGCAGTGAAGAGTAGCTCACCGCAACTAGAGAAAGCCTGCACACAGCAATGAAGACCCAGTGCAACCAAAAATAAATACATAAATTCATTATAAAATTTAAAAGAAAAAGTAAAAGAATAGGACACAGTGTAATATAAAAAAATATTATTGGCTTGTACACTACCAGAGCTGGTGGGGTCAGAAGTCTCTGCCATTGCAGACAGGTATGAATCAGTGGGTCACTCAGCTGGCAGAAACCAGTGTGATTCAACAGTGCCGTGGATAAAGACATAGCCCACGTAGTTGAGAGACTTGTTTCATTCAAGTGTATTGAGGACAGTGGGAACTGATTTGTCACTGAGAAGAAAGATGCAAATATGGGAAGATACAAGACCAGAATAAACCATGTGATTTTGGATTTTATATGACGGTATCAGAGTGCCCTCATGGTTTCTAGCATATAGAAATAGACATAGGTGTGTATGTGTGACTGTGCACATATGTGTGTATATATGCATACACTTCCTGACTCTGTCAGCTGAGAGGACACAGCCATAAGAACACAAAATACCCAAATCTTGGTTTTTAATACCCAAATCTGGTAACAGGTACAAGAGGTTCAGGTAGGGAAAGTACAAGGTGAGCCTATAATATTTTATTGTGCCAGAAAATAAGAAAGTTCTCAAAAAATCATGGAGATATTTTTAAAGGACATCAGAATCAGCTGGAAGGGCTCACACTTGCCAAATCTGGAAAAATTTAAAAGGAATTAAAATTTTTAATCTCATTAAAAGGAATGAGATTCATGGATTATAACCCATTGAATAAAACAAATCCGTAAGATCACACAGATATAAATAAACATGAATTAATAAACACACTGAAGGAACATCTTTTATAGTAGAATGCAAATAACAAATGTAGAAGGAATAATGAAATTAAAAACTCAGCATTTGGTGACCACGATAGTGGTAAGTCAGGCAGGAATCATTAAACAATGCTAAAGCTAGTCGGTGAAAACTTTATAATGTCATATAACATTATGTCCTAATATACAGTGTCAAATTATTTCCCCGGAAAATAATTATTAATTAATGGGTTTTAAGAAGACTTCTCAATTAACTTTATGGTGACTCAGTGGTAAAGAATCCCCGTGTCAGTGCAGGAAACATAGGTTTGATCCCTGGGTCAAAAGGTGCAACCCACCCCGGTATTATGTGCCTACTGATACGATGCACTGAGAAGAGGATAGCTTCAGTTCTGTGGGGTTTCTGTCCTAAATGAATAATCTGAACCCACTGCGAAGAAACATCAGTCAAACCCTGACTGAGGGGGCAGTCTACAAAGGAAACGGCCTTTACTCTGTGCTCTTAAAATGTCAAAATCATGAAAGACAAGGAAAAACTAAGGAACTGTTCTAGAGTGAAGGAGACTAAAGAGACGTGGCAATCAAGTGAAACACATGATCCTGAATTTTTGAAATTTGGATGGTCTATGGGTTAGATGGTAAAATAATATTAGGGCTAATTTCCTGATTTTGATGGATATACTGTATCCATCAAATATACCATGGTTCGTTAGAAGAAAATGGACATCATGTCTGTAATTTACTTTTAAGTGATTCCAAAAAGTAATATGTAGAAAATACACGTAAATATTATGTAATATATATATGTAGAAAGAGAGAGAAAGAATAGGATAAGACAAATGAAGTAAACTGAACAATTACGAGCTTAAATTTTAAGCTCTGTGTTTTTCTTCAAGATCAGAACTGATTCTAAACTAGTGAACATTAACACACTCTATATTATAGTGTACTGCAGTTTCCTCTGCTTAGATCAAGCAGAGGCTCTATTCCAAGGAAGCAGATTTGGGGACAATTTCTCCATACCGCAAAAACAAATGGTAACTCCTGGTACTCAAGAAAGGTTTCTATCCTTTTCCTTATGGGGGCTCTGAAGACAGTTACGGGTACAATCCTCATCTAAGTCCAAATTATCTAATTATTATGAGAAGGAAAAATAAAAGAGTGGATTAAAAATAAAAATTAAGTAGACTAAAAGTTCTACTTGCTACTTTTAGAAAGAGAATGTACTTTCCAGATAGGAGGTTGAATCACACGCTGGAATGAAATGTAATGATTTTCCATATACAAGAGTGACGTAGAATGATTAAGTGGTCCATTAGTGTACATTTCATATACTTCATGAATTTCCTCTTAATCACATGACTCGAAATAGATTCAAGCCCTCTGGACAAGACGCAGCCAGAGATATGATGAGTTAAAGACATTACATATAAGAATAATCTCTATTTACCCTCTTCCTGGACTTTAGGTAAGAATACAAAAACTCAACCACCCTTGAGCAGGATGACTCAGGATGAATTGGAGGACAGTTTGTTTCGTCTTCGTGAAGAGCACATGTTGGTGAAGGAGCTTTTTTGGAAGCAACAAGATGAGATCAAAAGGTACCCAGAGTCCTTCTTACGTCTTTAAAAGCTGCGTCTATATCAGACCTTCACTGCAATAAACAAAAAAGAATGCATCTTCCTGAGATGTCTACACCAGAAAACAGTTCAAATGGCAAAGATGGTTAACGCCAAAAATTATTTTCGAAGCAATATTGCTTTATTTTGTTTTCTTGCCAAATGCATCAATAGTCTGTGGCCATTAGACCATAAAGCATCATCAGAGCTATTCCAACCAGAGAGCAAGAGACTGGGCAGGCTTCTGCCCTGGTCACAAAAGAGAGAATGGAGACAGGGGAATGGACAAAATCTCAAAGGACTAAAGACTACAGGGGCAAGTAAGAAAAGGGGTTTTTATTTATAAAGCAAAACTCAAAATTGCGTTGATCATTTCTGATATGCAGACATGTAATATGTGCTTTATATATGTTAACTCATTTAATATAATGAAAGAAGCATTATCAAGAAGGAAAGGGAGCACAAAGAGGTTATATAACTTGCCCAAGGTCATAGCTAATGAATGGCAGAGCTGAAAGCTCTTAACTCCAAAATATACCCTACTTAGTGATTTTAGGGTACTGGCTTTCAAAAGTGTATCTTTTGGGTACAGACCTGGAAAGAAATCTGAGATGGAGGGTGGGTAAATAACTAGATGGGGAGAATAAAAGAGTTCTGAAAGTCTAGGGTTAATCTCTAGGACACATTTTAAAGATATTGGTGTCAATGCTTCCCAGCCAAAGACCATTAGGAACACACCTATAGTTGGGCAAGTTTGTTTTTTTACTGTTGTAGCTAGAAAAAGTGCACACCATGGGCATCTCGCTAAGACTGTGTTAGAAAGAGTCTATCATAGGATTTGGGCTTCAGCTGGGTGATTTTGGGGAGGCTCCAAGGTAACAGAAATTTGCTCTAGACTTGGTACTGTCAGAAAGCAGGGACAATTTTGTGTTTTGATATCTCAGTAAATCTTATCTACAGGGAGGCTAGACTAGAGTGAGGCTAAAGCTGTAACTGGGAAAGCAGCAGCAGTCACTCATGTTAGCCAGGAGAGAGTATGTTTGGTATTTTGTGGATGAGACAGTGACCTTGTTTTTGTCTGAGCTGAAACAGAAGTACGCAGCAGACTTCTTTGGTATCACTCTGTCATGGTCTCAGAGTGATCTTGTGTGACGTTGGCGTTCTGTGAGATTACATCCAAAAGCACAATAACAGGGCCTAGCTGTGAATGTGGCTGTGAATGCCAGGCCACCTTCAAACAACACTGAGGACTAGCTATGTCACACCAACTTCCCAAAGTCAGCAACAGCTTTTTGCATTCTTCTTGGTAACCCCCAAGAGTGGTTCAGAGTTTCATTTAGAATTTACGAGATTGCAGGTTTCTGCTGTATGTCATCACACTTCAGAGTTGGGGATTCTTTTATATTGTGAGAATCCAATATAAATTCACTTGAGAATCCAGTGAAGTCAGATGGTTACATGGGCCAAAGGATCTTGTTTCTTGGTTGATAACCAAAAAGTACTTGAGGTTATAGATAGTAAGTGACTAAACTGGATACTATCCCCTCTGACTCTGGGCAAGTTACCTAGCTGTTTAATGCCTTGATTTCTTTATTTGGACATAATGATGCATAATAATAATAATTGCTGACTCCTCCAGGACTTCCCTGGTGACTCAATGGTAAAGAATCTGCTGGCCAATGCAGAAGATGTGGGTTTGATCCCTGGATCAGGAAGATCCCCTGGAGAAGGAAATGGCAACCCACTCCAGTATTCTTGCCCCATGGACAGGGGAGCCTGGTGGGCAAAAGAATGGGACACAACTTAACAACTAAACAACAACCTACTGTGCTTACAGTGCACCATCACTAAGTCCTTTATATATATTAACATATTTAATCCTCATAAAAATACAATGCATGCGTGTGTGCTAAGTTGCTTCAGTCATGTCATACTCTTTGCAACCCTATGGACTGTAGCCTGCCAGGCTCCTCTGTCCATGGGATTCTCCAGGCAAGAATACTGGGGTGGGTTGCCATGCCCTTTTCCAAACAATTTAATGAGGCAGGTACCTGTATTTATAGATGAGGAAACTGAACCCAAATGGTTAATGACATGCCCCAGGCAACGTAGTCAGTGTCAGAACTGGCAGGCGCTGGGACCACAGAATCTCATGGTAACATTTAAAAGTATGATTTCAGGTCAAGATAATAAATAGTGATTGACTATCCATTGTAGGTAATGCTCAGTGTACCCAGGGGGACTAATACAGGAATAATTTTTAGAGTGAGCATATATAGAGGAATGTGTGAACAGTTGGGACTGGAGAAGTAAATATTAAAATTTCTACTTATATTTAATTATCTCCTGTTAACTTAGTACTTTTATGGTTTATAATGACCATGATGTATTAATACAGAAGACTGTACATATAATTTAAAAATAAATATACACAATTATATATATAGTCTATATTAATACATCATGGTCACTGGGGGCAGAAAATTAATTTTTATATCCGAGATCAATTCAGATTACTTGCCACCAAATAAACTGTAGAGATAATCGCTGTCATAGAAGAAGAAGGCAGGATCGACCAGCTCTCCTTTTGCCCACAGGATGAGAACAGCCTTGCTCCGGTTAACCGCCTCAGGCCGGGGCCTGCGGGCCGAGGCGGCGGCGGCGGAGCCAGAGCTCCGGGAGCCCGCTAAACGGCGGCGGAACGCAGAGTGGCGGCAGCGCCCCATCAAGCACCAGCGTGCCCCGCTGCCCGGGCTCCAGCTGCAGTTCCAGCGCGTGGGCCCCCCTGCTCCCCGCCGCACCCAGCCTCGCGTCCACGCGGGACACAGACAGCTCCACACCGCCGGGGCACCGGAGGCAGAGAAACCCAAAAGAGGTGAGGCTCGGCGCCAAATCCCCGACAGAGTCAAAACGCTGGAAGGATTGATTTGCCAGCCACATTTTCCTCCTACTGCTGTATTCCGCCCACCACCCCCATTTTGCTCTTTTGTTCTCGTTCCTCTCTATTCTCCAAAATCTTTTTTTTCCCCCTTGAGTAGGATGTCAGGTTCAAAATTCTCACTTCACCATGCGGTTCTATTGAGAGGAGAATCAGACAATGGAAAAGGGAAAATTGCTGGTCAAGTTTTGTAGGGATCAGAAAACAGATAACTTTGATGACCTGCTCAGGTGTGAGTGGCAGTGATCTTAAGACCTGCCCCTCTCCTGGGACTATGGGACTCTGGGCAGTGATTTATGCCTCTAAAATTGGGGTTCTTCATCTTTTGGGGGGAAAGAGACTCCTTTGAAACCATGAGCAAAAGCTAGGCCTCCTCCCAAGAAAACTGCTCATACACATAGACAAACTTTGCATACAACTGCATGGGTTCAGAGATTCCCAAAGCCCATTCCTAAAGTCCAGGCTGCTAATTGAGGAGCTGCAGTTTCTCCTCTTCCTGTATCCCAAGTGGCTAAGTATCTCTGACTGCTATGGAACCCAATGTTCAATTAAATACAGTGCTGTATGTGCCTCCTTCACCTGGCTTACTCATCCCCTTTTGGGTTAATGGAAATAAGGTGTCTGGGCCCTGGGGACTCAGTGTTAGGTTTTGTTTAGCACAGTTCTATATTTTCAAGGTCCCTTCTTGAGCCAACAAAATCTTTGTGTAAACAGCTAAAAGGAGAAAAATTAAAAAAATTTGTTTGAAGTTCAGCTCAGTTTAACTTCAGCACTATAGAATACCGATTATATACTAGGCACTAGAAACAAAGATACGTAAGAGTAGACACACAGTCCCTGCTCTTTCTTCTTCCCATTTATTCTTGCTTACCCAAGAGCCTATAGTCCTGCTAACTTATTAAATCATTAGTGCAAGAGTAAAAACTGAGAACCCCTCCTCTGGATCATTGGTCATATAAGGACTTCCCCCAGGTCTCAAGTCTCCCTACCTTCAGGACTTGGGGTTCCATTTCTAGCCAGAGTTCTGGAGAAATCTTCTTGCCAGAGGCTGCATCTTCTGTCTATAAACTTTCAGAGTCAAGGGACAGGCTGAGCTACACAGCCCCTCCCACATTCAAGGAACATGTGACAAATGAAAAAGCCAGAGGTGAAGTAGCCAGTGAACCCAGCGAACTGTGAGTTCTCTTCTTTTATCCTGTGCTGTTACTCTTTCACCTTTAATTGGAAAAACTTCATTTGGGGAACAAGTGAACCCTGCCACTTTTGAGTCGTTCCAGAAAGTCATCCCTAAGTCAAATTCCAACTTCATTGCTTAAAAATGGAAAATAAGCACCTCTCTATCTTCCAAGGAAAGGAAAATAAAGGCCCTTTCCTTAATTGAAGATATTCCTTCTCCCTATACTTCCCCCTTAGGTCATAATTAACTTATATTTCTGTTTGACACTGGAAACCTACACTTTGTAAGATTATCCTCCACACATGCCAAGATTACTAACTCCCCTAATTAAAAAAAAAAATATATATATATGAGAACCTAGTTCTAAACCCCTATAACAGGGGTTTCTATTTATTCTTTTTGTGTTTAATGTTCCTAATTCTAACAGGAAAATCTCTTTTAGCAAAGTCATATAATTATGACTAAGCTCATTAGTCTATGCATGCCCAACAGTGGCCACCTTATGACCAGCGATACCATGCAAGTGGAAGAACCACCCAAGTCTCCTGAGAAAATGTGGTCCAAAGATGAAAATTTTGCACAGAGAAGCTCTTTGGAGAGTACTCAGAAGGCCACAGAGCTTCGGTAAGAGTGTGGAATTCCATGTCCCAAATGAACTGAAAAAGGTTCTGCTTGGCACCTTTCACCCATCTCAGGGGAATAGAGAATGTTTGGGATTAAATTCACGCTGAGAAGTAGACCTTGGAGGCACAAGTGGATTACGGAATCGATTAACTTGAAAGGAATATTTATGTATAATAAAAGTTTGGTTGCTTCACTTTATAGAAGGAAAAATATTTCATCCTTATCACCAGATGGGGGTTCTCAGCCACCATTCTGCTTCAGCCCCTGGAAAGCTTAAAAAAACAGACTTAATTTTTTTAGAGCAGTTTAGGTTCACAACAGAGTTGAGCATAAAGTAGAGAGGTCTCCCTGTCTCATCTTCCCCGCCCTCCCCCACACACCCAAACCTCCCTCATTGTCAACATCGCACAGCAGAGGGATACATTTGTAACAATGGATCAGTCTACAGGGACACATCACAAAAATCACCCAAAGTCCATAACTTACCTTACAGTTACTCTTGGTGTTGTGCATTCTCTGGGTTTGGACAATTATTTAATCCCGTGTCCAGTGTTATAGTATCGTACAGAGTAGTTTCACTGCCCTAAAAATCCTTTGTGCTCTGCCTGCTCATCCCTTCCTTCCCCCTTCCCCCTGGCACCACTGCTCTTTTTACTGTCCTCATAGCTTTGCCTTTCCCAGAACTTCATCTAGTTGGAATCATACAGTATGTTGTTTTTTTAGATTGGCTTCTTTCACTTAGCAATGTGCCGTTAAGTTTCCTCCTTTTCGTGGCTTGATAGTTCATTTCTTTTTAGCACTGAATCACATTTCATTGTCTGGATGTATCACAGTTTATTTAGCCACTCACCTATTGAAGAACATCTTGGTAGCTTCCAAATTTTGACAGTTATGAGTGAAACTGTTGTAAAATCCACATCCATGTTTCTGTATGGACATAAGTTTTAAACCTGAAGGCTTAGCCACAGATGCCTGTGTCCCACCCCAGAGACTCCCTTTCAATTAATTGGGGGAGGAGTTGAGACAGTGTTAAGATTAAAGATTGCACCAGATGATTCTAATAACCAGCTAGGCCTGGAAATCGCTGACACAGAGTGTAGTGAACCCAAATCCTCCCCTAGTGCCTTTCAAATAATATAGAAAACATGGTCTCTTAGGTTCAGAAATAACCATCTTCCTTTGTGTCCCTGTCCGTACCCACAGAGGGGAAAGGTCCTTAACACTCTCCATTCACAGATGGTATTTTAGTACTGTCTTCTTTCTCCAGAGCTTCCATTAAAGAGAATATACAGCTGATTCGACTTAAGAAGCTCTTGCATGAAAGGAATACCTCTTTGGCAGTGACAAAGGCACAATTAACAGAAGTTCAGGCCGTGAGTTGCCATCTTCAGCTGTGCTTTTTTTGGGGGGGTGAAATCAATTAGTTAAGAAAATTGTGTTATTTTCTCCATTTACACGTGGGAGACCAGAAAGGAAAGAAGCTGAGTTGCTTGTCAAAAGTCACAAATCCACAGGTGATGTTCAAATCCAAGCCTTACAACTCAAGCCCTGCCCACGAAGGTGGAATTAAGTGGGGGCAACTTGTGTCAGATTAAGTTCCAAGCCAGAGACCACAACCAGAGTTTAACTAAACTTGGGAAGCCAAGAGCAGTCATAGGGGAGAGGAAGGAAACCAGGTTACTGAGCACTTTCTATGTGATGGACTCTGTCCTAGGTACTTAGAGTCATCTAAGCCGGACAACAACCGTCAAGGTAAGTTTAACAGGTAACATTTAACAGGTGAGGGAACTGAGCCACAAAGAAGTTAAATAACTTGCTCAAGTTATAAAAATAGTAAGAAGAAGAGCAGAATTTGGGTCCAGGTTTATCTGGAATCAAGGTTCACACTCTTCTCACTACCATGCAATAGAAACTTATATCTGAATGGTAGAAATAGGGCATCAAGAGTCTAATAATAATAATAAATTGGCACCATTATTTTACTGAATAAACATTTATTGACTACCAGGAACTGTGCAAAGCACTGGATACAAAGGTTAAAAAGATAATACAGCTCCTTCCTTCAAGGAACTTGTAAAAGTGAGAAGACAAGATGTAGACAAGTACAACTATCGCCAAGCAGGGCATGAGAGGAAAACAAAAGGGTCGTTGGATCCACCGGAGGATGGGCTGCAGGATCTGAAGAGGATTCATAAGGGATTCTACTCCTGAGCTGAACACTGACAGTTTAGCACATGTTAATGAGTGTGCAAGAGAAAGAGAAGGGCTTTCCAGAGGTAGAGTGGTGTAGGCCAAGGCACAGAGGTGAGAAACATCAGGGAGCAGGTCATGGAGCTCTTAGCAGGAATTTAGACTTTATCCTATAGACAGTGGAGAGCTGCAGAAAGGTTTTAATCAAGTTGATCATCAGTTTTTTCCCCCAAAGAGATCAGTTTGCCTTTTTTTACATGTCCAAAATATTTTGAAATACATTTTAATAAAGAAATGATACTTCCAAAAAACTATTATAAAGTACTGCTGCTAAGTCACTTCAGTCGTGTCCGACTCTGTGCGACCCCATAGACGGCAGCCCACTAGGCTCCTCTGTCCCTGGGATTCTCCAGGCAAGAACACCGGAGTGGGTTGCCATTTCCTTCTCCAGTGCATGAAAGTGAAAAGTGAAAGTGAAGTCGCTCAGTTGTGTCTGACTCTTCGAGACCCCATGGACTGCAGCCTACCAGGCTCCTCCGTCCATGGGATTTTCCAGGCAAGAGTACTGGAGTGGGTTGCCATTGCCTTCTCTGATTATAAAGTACTAATAATAATTAATTCTGAGTAGTGGGATTATAGATGACTGTTATGATAGTACTTATACTTTTCTGAAATTTTGAACTTCTCAAAAATGACAAAACTACTAGGAAAGATGACCTGGCAGCTGCGTGAATGATAGGTTGGCTGGTGTAAGACTGAAGGCAAAGAAATCAGCAAAAAAGATGAGTGCAGTGATCTAGGGGATTCAGGATGTGGGTCCCAACCAAGGCAGTGAAAGAGGCTCACAGAGAAAGGACTGTGTTAGAGGTCCAGAACTAGAAGAATAGACTATCACCAAAGCAGAGTGGTGAGGGAAAAGGAGAAAGAGAACTCCTGCATCTCTAGCTTGGGTGATTAAATGATGGTGGTGCCATTCAGTGAAATTAGCTACAGTTGGTTCTGCCCTTGGTATGTCTGTTTTAATGAGGACTAAAGGCATCTTTGGGGCTTCCCTGATGGCTCAGCAGTAAAGAATCTGCCTGTAATGCAGGAGGCCCAGGTTTGATTCCTGGGTCGGAAGATTCCCTGGAGGAGGGCATGGCAACCCACTACAGTACTCTTGCCTAGAGAATCCCATAGACAGAGGAGCCTGGCAGGCTGCACTCCTTAGGGTCTCAGAGTTGGACACAACTGAAGCAATGTAGCACAAAGGTATCTTTACAAGGTCAACCTCCAAAACTGTATTTTGTAAGAACTGTGCATATGCACGTATTCTTTTGAGTTGAATAATTTTGGTAACACTGAAAGGATGGGAAATCTTGGCAGGAAGATATTTTAAAATCATATGGGTAAATAGCTAATTTGTGAAATTATATATTTAAAAAATCCATCCATTCCTCCATTGCATTGAAGGAAAAAAGGGAGAAAGCCGTTCTAAATTGAATATCCTTACTCATATTAGTGGTAAAGATGACCTAAAGTGGTGAATAATTTTTTTAAATGTAGATTTTACAGTTTGTTTTTTCTAGTCATATTTTATTACACATACACTAAGATAAGTTTTCATCCTCTTAATCTCTATCAGTGACATGAGGTCAGTAGTACAGACTCTGGAGTCAGGCTGAGGTATAGCTCTCCCTCAGTCTCTTGAAAGCTGTGTGATTCTGGTCAAGTGACTTAGCTCTCTGAACTTTGAGTTTCTTATTTTTAAAGTTTAGATAATAGTACCTCTCAGATTTGCTGTAAATATTAAATGACATAATATATGTGAAAGAATTACGATGATCATAATATAAGAGATAATGAAACAGACGGTAACATGTAACACATAGTAATTACTCAGCCAATAATAGTAGCTGTTGCTGTGAGTTTGGTTATTGTTGTTATTTCCGTTTCCAAAACTGTAAAGTGACCTTTCTGAAGCATGATGAGTAAAGAGATAGCACCTAGTTTAAAAATAAAAATACTTTTTTCTTGGAAAATCCACCAAATGCAATGCAAATTTGCATAACTGACCCTTGTAAAGAAACGCCATAATCTATTATATTCACAGACTGCCTGGCAAGCTAGATCAGGGATAGGAGCAGCAGTTAGTAAACAGGCACACAGATTGACTTGATTTATGGGAAATGTTCATTACATCTTTTAAAATAAATATTTAAACATTTGTATTACAGAGATAAACATCAAAATAAATATCAACTTGGTATATCAATAGAATAACATCTATTTCTTTCTTTCAGGCATATGAAACTCTGCTCCATAAGGTACTTAATAAAGATTCCTTAAATCTCTATTTCTTGATAGTCAGAGGAATGAAACCCAAATGAATCTTCAAGTAATGTAACACCAGAATTTAGCCAACTAAATCAAACATGTTATTTTTATTAAGACAAATGATACTGTCACTATTATCAGAAAATACAGATTGCATTGTTTTCACAAAAATTAAAATATAAGGTCTGAGTTAAGAAATATTTGAAACAGTATTTTTGAGCCTATTGCTACAGAGAATTTTTCCCAGGAGTAGTCCTCTAGCATGCCTGAGGTGGTGAGATACAGCAAAATTGTTGCAAACCTTCTCTGGTGTTATTAAATATTTGTACCTCTGTGAGTGGGGTACAGGTGAAGCTAGGTAAATGTCCATGATTAAGGGTCACTAAAGTCGAGTTCCTTGCATGATTAGCCACAGCTGTTCCTTTCAGAAGGCTCCATCAGAAAAATGCATTTAACTTCTAGAGTTAACATGTCACTTTGCTAGGTGCACAAAGGGAAACATGTCATCATAAAAAGCATTTAAGTGTCTTAGAAGATAAAGGCAATTGAGAAAGGTGGCACTTTACTTAGAATTAGGGTTGAGTTTGAATTTCAGGAAAATCAAGGCTCCAGTGATGAATTAGTTTCCCAGAGTGGAAAATCCTCACCAACAGGGAAATGATACTTTCTGAGAAATGCTAGGGTGAGAAACAAGGTTGTTTTACAGTGCAAAGGACCATGCTTTAAATCAAAGCCCTTCTTTGAGACATCCATTAGGGAATGCTGATGCTGGGGTTGTTGGTTTCTTTTTTTTGTTGGTTTCTTGAGACCCTTCCTGCTGAGTGTTATAAACATTCCCAGAGCAACTTTCCTTTTGCCCCAGAATCAGGGAATCCTGGGCGCAGCCCACAATGCCCTCCTCAGCCAGGTGAATGAGCTCAGGGCAGAGCTCAAGGAGGAGAGCAAGAAGGCTGTGAGCTTGAAGAGCCAAATGGAAGATGTGTCCATCCTGCAGATAACCCTCAAGGAGGTAAATAACAATAATTGAAAGATACCATCAATTTTATGTTACATCCCAATTTCAAAGATGTTAAAAAGTGTATCTGAGCAAAAATATGGGTATTTTTCTTTTTTTCAAATGAGAAAAATGAGGTTCTAAGTGATTAAATAATTTGCTCAAGATTACAGTATTGTAATGGTGTAAAACTAGAAAAAAAAAACAAAAACTGGGATTTATATTTACATCTGGCTTTCCTGGTGGCTTAGTGGTAAAGAATCCACCTGCCAATGCAGGAGACACAGATTTGATCCCTGGGTTGGAAAGATCCTCTGGAGAAGGAAATGGCAACCCACTCCTGTTTTTCTGCCTGGGAAATCTAATGGACAGAGGAGCCTGGCAGGCTACAGTCCGTGGAGTCACAAAAGAGACGAGCATGATTTTGCAACTAAACAACTATTCTCCAAAGTCTTTTCTCTGTTATAACGTTCTGCTATTTCCCTAACAGTAGAAACCCAGACATCGTGAAAATTTAATTCAGTAGTACGCCTCCGTCCTCATTCCCTGCCACAAGCAAATATCTATTTATCAGGGTTCTTATCCTGCCCTTCCCCAAGAGCTCGCAGTACAGTGTTTGTTTTAGAAGCCCCGTGTGCACAGGTTTCCAATGAATCAGAAGACTCTACTGCCTTTTCTCTTTAAGAAAGGATTAAAAATCACCCCTGCTGTGCCTGCTTCCTCGCTCGCAACATCTGCCTGAATTTACATGGCTCCCTAATCCCCAGAACCACTGTTGAGATGGATAATACTGTTTTGTAAATCCCTGGCTAACTGTAAAGTCATGATGCAGGCTCAGGTTCTGTATAAAATGCAAAAGAAATGTTTTTATTAACAATAAAAAATTTAATTCAGGGAATCCTCATTATTTCCAATAATTTCTATCCCACCTTAAATTGCTTCAGGTCTTTCTAGTTGAATGGATCTTCACAGACATGGAGATGAACATTGAAAATCTCCCACACAAGTCCCCACCCCACAACAGAAAAGGGAGAACTTGTGCAAGGCAGTGGATTTTAAAATTTTATCTCAAGCATTCTATTATCATTCTTAGTTTCAGGAGAGAGTTGAAGATTTGGAAAAAGAACGAAAATTGCTGAATGACAATTATGACAAACTCTTAGAAAGGTAAGTACCAAGTTTAGATCTCAGAACATTGTTATAAAAAACAGTTATAGAAAAGAGCAATCTGAATTTAAACAATAAAAATAATTCCTAGTCTTGATAAGGACACAGGGAAACTGGTACTCAACACAGTGAGAATATAAATTGACAGACTCTTTTAGGAAGAGAATTTGACCTTATCTATCAAAATGTTAAAGGTACATCTCTTTTGTGCCAGATAACCCATTTTTTGGAAACAAAAACTAAAGAAATCCTCTTGTGTATATGCAAAGATACCTTGGTAGTAAGAATGTTAAATATTCCTGCATTGTTATTTTAATCTGTAAAAGTAAAAAAAAAAAAATGGAAACAGTCAAAATTTCCTCTGAGAGGGACTGACTACATAAATCATGTTGTACCCCCACACTGAAATAATATAAAGTTATTAGACCTATATGCCTAAGATACACCGTTAAAAGAAAATACAAATTGCAAAATAATGTGTTGTGACTTAAATTATGTCATGTGTGTGGATCCACAAACTTTTAATGAGATGAAAGGACTGAAATAGGGCTTTTCTTCTAAATATCTCTGTATCATTTTAATTTTTCACAACAAATATATATTCTTGTATTTTGAAATTAAAAATACTGTAAGTTTTAAAAAATTAAACATTCCTTCTGACTAACTTAAGGAGAGCAGGGTATAAATTGGAGAGGTTGCACGGGAGCATTCTGGGAAGAACTGACACTCTTCAATTCAGTGAAATAAGATAGTGTCAGCCTTACCCACTTTGAAGACTCCCTGTGACAAACATTACTGTTGGCCTCTTCCCTTCATTATTCATAACATTATCTTCTCAGATCATCATGTAATATATGGGCAGAAAGTGCCAAGAAATCTCAGGACTAGCTTAAACAAGTTGTTTTTAGACCACATTTATTAAAATGATAAATAGGAAAAAGACATAAGTAGAAATAATTGCTTGATTACCAGTGTCAACTTCACTTGTGTAAATAATCAGAAACTGTGTGTTTTACACTGAAGATGAGTCCGCCCTGTCATCTAGATAAAGTGGTGTTCAGGATGCAGTCACTGAGAGTTTAGTTCCTGCCCTACAGTAGTAATTTACAGTCTAATTCAAAGGTGAGCGTTCTCTAAACTAGCCACTGGTGAAGGTAGACAGAGGAGTAAGGGAAAAAGGAAATCTTCTGTTCCTTATTTCTAATCCAACAGGCCTGAGAATGTCTTGGTATACAGTTCCCTGCCTAAAGCAAGCCATCATGTTGGAGAAGTTCCCTGGGAAATAGATAAGACTTGGGTTGTTTGCTCAGGGGGTTATTTGAGACTTAAACAGAAGTGATACTAAGCGACTCAGTAGGACCCAAAAGTTCCAAGCAGTTGGTAAATGACAGTTACAGAGAAAGCAGGCGCAGAAAAAACATGTAGGGAAATGAATGATGAACTAGGCCCAGGAGATGCCGAAACTGTGTAATAAAGACGTCCTGTCACCCAACTTCGAGTGTCCATCTGACAACTGTCCTCTCCCTCCTTACTTGCTGCCTGTTTTCAGCATGCTGGATAGCAGCAATCAGCCTCAGTGGAGCCATGAGCTTGGAGAACAGCTACAGCAGAAAGTCTCTCAGTTGCAGGATCAACTGGATGTTGAGATGAAGGAGAAGAGAGAAATCTTACTTCAGCTCTCACAAGAGAAAGGTAGGTCTCTCTCAAATGAGGCATCCTCTACATCTAATAGGGGAGAAAGGAGCTTGGCCCAGCATTTCTGCAACCCCATCTCTTGATCTTATTTGTGTGTGGGGCGGGTTACTGGATAATTAGACTAAGAACATTGGCAGTCAGATCAGATTGACAATCAAGGAAGCATGACACCTACCTCACACGTATACTTTTCCCTACATGATGACTTTCCATGTGAGAGAACACCACGTCTTAATTTGTAATGTTTTAAACTATTTATTGAAAGTATTGAAAATGAATTTTTCTGCCTTCTCATCAGTCATTTTAGGATGGTTGGAAGGTATTTTGTTTTCTTTTTTAGCATCTGATACCTGAAATTGAGAAGCAGATTATTGATCTTCATTACCGCTGGCATTTCCCCCTGTCTTAATTCTTGGGTCACAGTAGTTACTCTGAATATTTTTAAGTACTGTCAAAGAGACCTTTGTCTCCTCTCTTTTTGCTGGCCTGGACCTTGATATTTAGTCTTATCAAATTTATATTTCATCAGATTCTAGTATATTCACATGACAGAGTGGAGGAAAAGAAATATGACATCAAGAAAAATAGAGACAAGAACCATAAAATAATAAAGCTTAGGAGTACGTGCTAAGAATCCTTGTAGTATGTATGAAGTACGAGTGAGGTCTTGTGGGTAATCTAATGTGACCTCCTCTCTAATCCCTGATAGTGAAATGATCAGTTTAAATGGTGATCACCTTCCTTCCCTGAAACACACATAGAAATGTCCAAATGCCCAGAGTGGGTGTGGAGGTGGGTGTCACAAGGAGCCAATAGCATAGAAGTCAGACCGAGCTGGGGAAGCGTTGAGGAGATCCTGTCAAAAATTTTGGACTACCTAGTCAGTCAAGTGGCTCTGATTTTTGCTGTGGTGGTATTGGTACTCCATTCCGTACTATAGCTCTGCTGATGTTTTTTGTTGTTTTTGGAGTCCAAGTGTCAACTCGGGGTCAATAAGCTAGAATCCCTTTGTAGAAATCAGAGAAAATTACTTCTTTAAGGGCAAGCTTATAAAATGAATTAAACATTAGTGGGAAAGTGTAATTCACACTTGGGCCAACTTTAGCGTGGTTGTTGGTAACAAGAGAGTTTCAGCTTTCTGTATTTTTTTTTCCTCAGCTCAAAACAAAGATCTGGAGCTTGAGGTCACCAGCTTGCTTCAGAAGCATAAACAGGAAGTAGAGGATCTCCAAAATATAAGCACATTTTCCCAATCTCCTGACAGGCAATCTGCACCAGCCACTCACCCAGCTCTATTTCAAGAGACCATTCAGATACAGGTAAGAACATCTTTAATCAAGCAAGTCTCCTCTACAGAGGGATCCCTGGCAAATATCTGCTGAAAAGATGAAGGGACTAGAAAACTCACCAAATAACATTTTGTCCTGATTGAGGACACTGTTTGGAAGGGTATGAGAAGGTTAAGAGTAGAGACAGCCTCATGAACTGCACAGATTTTTCCCACACTGTACAGCTCATAAGCTTTAGAATCTTTTCTAGATGAGGATTTGCAATGATCTGCTGAAGAGCAAACATCCATTGGAGGTTGTATAACTTACTGCTTCTGTTGAATGTGAGTAACTAGCGTAGAGAGCCTTGTGAAGTAACACAGGTTCTCTTCTACATTTTGAAATAGATTCTGCTGCTGGTACTTTATGATTACCAGCAGCTACTTTAGACAATAGTTATTACTATACTACCATATTTATACTCTGTTTTACCAATGCTTTTTCCTCTGTAGCCCTGTGAACCAAAAAACCAGGAAGAAAAAAAACTGTCCCAGATGTTAAGTGAGTTGCAAGTATCGCATGCAGAGACCACATTGGAACTAGAAAAGACCAGAGACATGCTTATTCTGCAGCGCAAAATCAACGTGTGTTATCAGGTGCAAAGAAAGATGGTACAGGAAGGGGATAGATAAATGGGCACACAGGAACCACATATGAAGCAAGACCCAAGTTTCCAGGGCTGTTGCAAGGTGATATGCTGTATTGTGCAAACACAAATAAACACAAATGTGCTGTCTTTTGCACTTGAGGGCTCACACATGTCCATGGCACCTTGGCAATAGAATCAAAGGGGCCAGCTAATGAAAATGGCAAGTGGGAAGCTTCTGGGTTCAAATTTTGCCAGTCCCAGGAAAAATACTACCCCTTGGCACAAACAGCACAATTGGTCCTGGAGGGGTCTGTAAGGAACCCAAGCCTTTTTCTAGTGATGAATCTGCCCTGCTAAGGAGATAGTGGAGTCTCCTTTCCTTTGCCCACCAAGTACCACCTTTTTATCTGGGCCCTTCGGTTCTGGGCCACTGAGATAGCAAAGTTCAGACATTATTTCGTTTCAGGAGGAACTGGAAGCAATGATGACAAAAGCTGATAATGAAAATAAAGATCACGAAGCAAAACTGGAGAGGTTGAATCAACTCCTAGACCTCAAGAACAAGCGTATCAATCAGCTGGAAGGTATTTTAAGAAGCCATGGCCTTCCAGTATCTGGCAAGTCTTAGTAGTTTGTTCATTTCACCTTAGGATCTGTCACACGGCTAAATGCCTCTGCTGCCCCCTGCACCTGTCGAGAGGGCCCTCTGTGTCTTGGTATATGACTTAGCCCTCCCGTTCTTTATCCTGTCATCTTTGTTATTTTAATACATGGCCAGCAGCTTCTTTTCCTGCATCATATCAGGGTATTTTCTCTGATTTCTCTGGAGATTTTCGACAGGGCCCAGACACTGCAGAATCTACTCTGAAAATCAGAGTGTATCACTGTTGGTCCTAAGGTGAGTGAGGGCCTTCTCTCGAGATTGTTTCTTGAAGCCAGGCCTAGATCACAGTGTTTGTGAGATAATAGAGCTTCACCACTCCTCTTTCATCATCTCTTTCTATGATTTCTCTCTGAAAGTTCCTGAATTCTTTGTTGCAGTTTGTGGACGTCTACAAAGCAGTGTAGGTGGCTGGATACTGATGCAAATTTTATAATGTGATACTTTCTATGTTTAGTCCAGTTTACTGGTGACCAGGATCTGGTCTCCAGCCTTACATGGTGAGAAAATTGGCTTTGTTATTACACTCAGTGGTGAGATACCCGACTCATATTAACCAAATGCACTGAAGACTGAGATTTATACCAGAATGTTAATTTGTCATTCTAGGATAGTGGCTCTTTCACTGCTGCCTTGAGAATATGCTCAGGGAATATGCAACTTTTTTCTGGGAAAGCAGAATCAGTAAGGACACTGAGTGACCATGAAACTAGAGTAAAGGGAGGTGGGTCATTCTGCATGACTTATGCATACCAGGGTAAGTCTGTTAAAAGGTCCCTGCCAAGTAACAAAGGAAATCCTTTGTATTGAAATTCTCCTGTCTTTCAGATTCAGATCCTTTCTGTTAAAAGGTCCCTGCCAAGTAACAAAGGAAATCCTTTGTATTGAAATTCTCCTGTCTTTCAGATTCAGATCCTTTCTCCCAGGATAGTGCAGTATAATACCCTTACCTACTTCTGAAGATTCATTTGCTTTAACTTATAGTTCCTTCATTACTGATAAGGCTAAAGAGTTTTTGATTTGTTTACCAGTTATTTGTATTACTTCTTTTGAGACTTGCCTGTCCCTCCCCTTAACCCTTTTCTTAATAGTGTATTATTAATTTTTAGAAGCTCTTTATATGCTAGAATTATTAACTCTGTATCATGTAATGCAAATTTTTAATGTTGTCTTTAGTTATGTTAATCTTATCAATTAAGAAACTGCTCACTAGTGCCTGTATTCCACTTCTTCTGGGCAGGAAGACATTCTGATGTACCCAAAATATCTTTCTTCTACTAGTTTACCTCTTAAAATAGAACCTTTATCATCAACACACCGTGACAACTCAGATACTCCAATTTGAAGCAGACTATATACCATCTCAGGTTGGTTGGAAATGGGAGGTAACGCACAGATTTAGTGGACTGTCTCACATATCTTTATTTTATATCCCATTGCCAATATTTTAAACCTCTTTCCAGTAAGTGCCCTCCCTGATTTTTACTCTATTACTCTTTGATTTAAAGTGGATTTTTTGGCCTTCTTACAATGAAATAAAATTCTTAACAGAATGAAGAGTCTTGTGATTGATCTGACTGGAAAAGAGGAATCATATCTTAATGGAGCCCAGAGTAATGTAATAGACACTGACTGTAACTTGCTTGCTATTCTCTCCAGGGCCAATATCCCAAACTTTTGGAAATATCTGCATTTTGTGTTTCTTGTGCTTCTGTAATGAAATTATCAATTAATTCATAGGATGCTGCTGTAAGCCAAAACAATGTCATCTATGGATGAAATTGTGCCTCCAGTGTTAGCAGTGTAACCTCCTGAGTTAGCATTTACTTTCCAATTTAGTTAAAATAGGCGTTGGATTATTTGGCCATCAGAATCCAAAGCACCAGGTTGTCATTCTGTTGCTTTTCTTTTAAAATCACATGGTTTCCTGAAATAGTCACAATCTGGACTTCCACCATGGTTTTTATTCTCTTTCTACCTTCCTTTACCTTAAGGAAGAAACTTCCTACCCTTTAATGGATAGGCAGTTTTCTTTCCCCTCTAGAACAGCTTAAAGACGTGGCTTATGGCACCCGACAGTTGCCATTATGTCTGAAACCACTGCCAGCCCATGAAAATGAGGATAAAGTGGACATTTCTCCATGGCATCAGAGTGAGAACCTTTTTGAACTGCACATCCATCAGGCCTTTCTGACCTCTGCTGCCCTGGCTCAGGCTGGAGACACTCAACCTACCACCTTCTGCACCTATTCCTTCTATGACTTTGAAACCCACTGTACCCCACTAGTTGTGGGGCCACAACCTCTCTATGACTTCACCTCCCAGTATGTGGTGGAGATAGACTCCCTCTTCTTGCATTACCTTCAAGGGGCTTCAGCCCAGCTTGATCTACACCAGGCAATAGCCAGTGAGCACCACACCCTTGCAGCTGGATGGATTTGCTTTGACAGGGTTCTGGAGACTGTAGAGAGAGTCCATGGCTCTGCCACACTTACTGGTAAGTGCTGTCAACCTCCCGCAGTTCCCAGGATTAATGTGGTGTTTCCCACAGTGCTGGTGGTTTCCCATTTTCTTCTCCCTTTATTCTTGATCCTTGCTGTCTGTATCCTCTATGCCTCTCATACTTTCTGCTACCCAGGAACTGGTGGAGAAGTCTTTGGGGTGCTAGAGTACTGGATGAGGCTGCGCTTCCCCATAAGATCCAGTCTACAAGCATACAATAAGCGAAAGAAAGCCCAGGCATACTTGGCAGCCAATGTGCTTGGAGCCTGGGAGGCCCAGAACGATGAGGTGAGAAAAAGGATGAACCCATCCATCTCAGAGGACACTCAGTCAAACAGCTCTTGAGAACAGCTCAGTCTTCCACTCTCGATAAGTACTTGTTGAATGTGAATGAAAGACAAAAACTGTCACACCACAACTAGTCTAGATCCTTCCCTTGGTCAAGCTTGAGTTTGAAATGAAATCATGCCCTTGGAGCTAGCTACATCTCCTTTCTATAAACAACATGGCTTCTCTGTTCCACTGTCTAAGATGAGGCCTGAGAGCCACCATATCCCCAAGAGAGTTATCTGCCAGAGCCAGTTTGAAGGCAGGTGAAAGTCATTGGCTAGGCATCTCTGTTTCCCAGTCAGGATTCAGCAGTTCTTTAGGTCATAGCTTTTCCTCATCAAAGGTTCTGGGTTTCACCTGCAATGAGTCTCTCAGCCTGCCCTTTTCCTCAATCCAAGACCAACATCTTTTCAGCCCAGATCGGGGACCTGGAAGAATCAGAATGAGCTGCGGGTGGAAATCATTCGATGCTGTGGCCTCCGGAGCCGATCACTGGGAGCCCAACCCAGTCCTTACGTCATGTATCGCTTCTTTACCTTTTCTGACCATGACACCACCATCATTCCAGCCAGTAGCAATCCCTACTTCAGAGACCTGGCTCGATTCCCAGTGCTTGTGACTTCTGACCTGGATCAGTATCTGAGGCGGGAGGCCCTCTCTGTGTACGTTTTTGATGATGAAGACTCAGAGCCTGGCTCGTACCTTGGCCGAGTCCAGGTGCCCTTGCTTCCTCTTGCACAAAACAAATCCATTCAAGGTAGGAGTTCAAGGTTATTACATCTTTATGCTCTCTGCCCAGTGTTGTCTCCCTGTCCTAATTCTACTTTTCTTGCTTGGAATAGTCTCTCTTAAAACTCACTGAGAAGATTTGAGAAGACTGTGAAGAGCAGCAGAGTAGAAGACTTAGAGCCTTGCTAATTATATGGAAACACTGGCTTCTGCTGCTGCTCTTCAGCAACAGAAGGAAATCCCTGAGTGGGTAGACCCACCACTCTTCAGTCCATACCTCTGTGTCTGAACCAACATTTTCCATCTCTGTAGTGCTTTCTAGTATTCGTTTTTACTTAAGGTCTATTATTTCTTGGCACATGGCTAGATATCAGATTTTAAGTTGTGTCTGTAACATTTCATCATAATTCTCTTGCTTCTTTTAAACATTAAATTCAAATGAGTCTTCCATGCCACACCATGACAAATTTCTTGGATTCTCTCCCAACCCAGTATGAAGCTGAACTTCATGCTACCTTATCCTACATTCATACCCAGGGCTGTACAGGTGGTACAAGAATAGTCAACTCTCTGATTGCAGTCTGTGCTCTTATTAGGAAGTGTGGATGGTTACAGCCAGTATTGACCATATTAAAAAAGCTTTGTTCTAGAAAGTATGTGAGGCCTCCCTTCTCCCAATATCATGAGTGCTTAAAAAAAAAAAATAAGAAGCTGACTCTTCTGCTCACAATTCATCCTTTGCCAAAGAGAGGCAATGTGAGCCATCTGTTAAATTAATCAGTGTTTCAAAGCAGAAGTCTGACATTCAGAAAAAAGCCATTTTGCTTAAGTCTTCTTGATTTTTGTTATTTCAGAAATAGGGGCCACAGGTGTAGATAATGGTTTTCTTAGTATGCCTAAGGTGTAGAAACTGTTTGGTAATAGTAGAAGGTGCTCTTGTTTACTGACTGGGTGACTGACAACAAGCAAGCTATATCTCTCCATGCATCTTTGACTATCCCTTCCTGAACCTGGAGATACCAGTCTTCCCCAATAAATATTTTGAGTAGCAGAAGTAAATATTCTGAGTGATTATGGATATTCACTGATATTTTATTTTGCTTCTGAGTGTATTGGCATCATGGTTATTTGATTGATGTTAATTGCAAACAAAACGTGAAATTTAAACTGGGGAAGTCATAGGTAAGGTTGTGATAAACGCTCACGTGCCTACTTTCATGTGATCAGATTTTATTAATATCTGTGTGTCTCTCAGGTGATTTTAACCTCACTGACCCTGTGGGGGAACCCAATGGATCTGTTCAGGTGCAACTGGATTGGGGGTCTTGCTACTTACCCCCGGAGAACTTCCCAAAGCCAGAAGCTCAGAGTGAGGAGGACACCAGGGATGGTTTAGAGACGTCAATAGAAGAGGAAGAAGCTTCCTTTCCTCCCCAGGTAGCAAATCTCCCCCAAATCTGTGGGGAAGATTTGATTTGAGGAAGACAGTATTACAACTGGGGTAAAAGAAATTCCTTGTGAATGCCATGCATGCGTGCTAAGTCACTTCAGTTGTATCTGACTTTGCAACCCCTGGACTGTAGCCCTCCAGGCTCCTCTGACCATGGGATTCTCCAGGCAAGCATACTGAAGTGGGTTGCTGTGCCCTCCTCCAGGGAATCTTCCTGACCCAGGGATTGAATCGGCAGTTCTTTTGGCTCCTGCATTGGCAGGCAGGTTCTTTACCACAAGCACCACCTGAGAAGCCTGTGAATGTCATGTTCTGCAACTTTAATCTGAAGCATTCATGATGCCATAAGGCTATGGATAGAACAAAATGCTGGGGTTTATTGTAGGGAGGGAAGAGATGGCATATCTCCGCTCCATGGCAAGAGATAAATGAAGTCTAATGCTGGCTCACAAATCTCTTTCTTGATTATCATGGCTGTTAAACTCATCTTGTAAATCTGTCTCTGATCCTTCTATTTAGGACCAGATGGTATCTATTGATACTCCCACCGAAGCTGGCCAGTATCAAGCTAAAAGAAAACCTCCTCAGGTGGGAGAAAGAAAGGAAAGGGAACACCAGGTTGCAGGCTACTCAAGAAGAAAACATGGCAGAAAAACAGGCCTCCAAGGAAAGAACAGAATGGAGTATCTTAGTCATAACCTCTTAAATGGAAATACACTACAGGTAAGGCCTTAGAAACCCCGAAGAATGAAAGTATGGGTCGTAGTGTCCCCAAGTATATTATTCTCAGAGGTAGAAGCAGAAGCAGGCACACAAGATAAGTGATAATCACGGCTTTTTGTGGTGAGCATGTATTTCCACAAACATAAGTAGTTGAATAAACCTCTGGAGTGTTCAGTTCTTTTCAATGTAATTTAATTTAACAGATTATACACTCTGTAATTTATGCTTAGAGATATAGTACCACAGTCCCAACTAGGTCACTTCAACTGTAATCAAAATAAATTAAAAAGCAAGTATTTATTGAACACCTAGGTGTTTGATACTACCTCTTCTTCATAGGAAACTGAATTAAAGTTACTATGTGGTCTGAAATATATACACACGTACATATATGAAATTATAAATGTATATTATATGACTAAGTATATATATTTATGTTGTATTATATTAATTATAATTATGCAATATTAAACATATTAAATTATTATAATTATACAGTATACTTATTTACAATTATAATTGTATCTGAAGCAGGTGAAATACATTGAATGGAAATTCTCAGGGCTTAAGATCTCCGCAGATCATGTTTTAAAAAATCAGCAAAAGGAAGAGGAAATGACATCATCCTATTCAGCACAGATACTAAAGGAAACCCCACATCCTGTGAATGGTATTGTCTTTTTAAAATATTATTTTCCTTTGTAATCATTAGATTATTTTATAAAGCTGGTTATTTACTTTCTTCTTTCATCTTCATTGCTAAACTTTTCATGATCAATTGTATTGGAGACTCTAGGCTCAGTTTTATGTTACACGTGTGCTGGTTAGGCCAACCAAGCTGTCATTCTCTAAGAAAGTAGCTGTCTGTGTATTTAAAGCTAGCTAGCCAGCTTAACATGAGAAACGCTGGGCTGGAAGAAGCACAAGCTGGAATCAAGATTGCTGGAAGAAATATCAACAACCTCAGATATGCAGATGACACCACCCTTATGGCAGAAAGTGAAGAGGAACTCAAAAGCCTCTTGATGAAAGTGAAAGTGGAGAGTGAAAAAGTTGGCCTAAAGCTCAACATTCAGAAAACTAAGATCATGGCATCTGGTCCCATCACTTCATGGGAAATAGATGGGGAAACAGTGGAAACAGTGTCAGACTTTATTTTTTTGGGCTCCAAAATCACTGCAGATGGTGACTGCAGCCATGAAATTAAAAGATGCTTACTCCTTGGAAGGAAAGTTATGACCAACCTAGATAGCATATTCAAAAGCAGAGACATGACTTTGCCAACAAAGGTGCATCTAGTCAAGGCTATGGTTTTTCCAGTGGTCATGTATGGATGTGAGAGTTGGACTGTGAGGAAGGCTGAGCGCCGAAGAATTGATGCTTTTGAACTGTGGTGTTGGAGAAGACTCTTGAGAGTCCCTTGGACTGCAAGGAGATCCAACCAGTCCATTCTGAAGGAGATCAGCCCTGGGTGTTCTTTGGAAGGCATGATGCTAAAGCTGAAACTCCAGTACTTTGGCCACCTCATGCGAAGAGTTGACTCATTGGAAAAGACCCTGATGCTGGGAGGGATTGGGGGCAGGAGGAGAAGGGGACAACAGAGGATGAGATGTCTGGATGGCATCACTGACTGGACGGACATGAGTTTGAGTGAACTCCGGGAGTTGGTGATGGACAGGGAGGCCTGGAGTGCTGTGATTCATGGGGTCTCAAAGAGTCGGACATGACTGAGCAACTGAACTGAACTGAGTTACTAAGTAATCTATGAGACAGTGTTTTGAGTCCATATAAATATTCTTCATCAGATTTCACCTAATAATTTTGGCATTCATTTATGTGGATTTTTTTGCCTGAATCAAATGACAAGATGTTTGCAAAGTATATTGCAAATTTGAAAATGAATCAATAGAAATGATAGAACTGCTAAATACAGAAATTTATGAGGAAAAGAGATGGGTTGAAAGCAGATTAGACAGAACTAAAATGAGAATTGGTGAAAATATCCAGAATAAAATGAGAGACTACAAGATGGAAAATACTACAAAGGAGAAGAGAGAGAAAATGAGGTCTAAGCTGTACTAGGGTCTCCCCGGGAGCTCAGTGGTAAAGAACTCGCCTACAAAGGAGGAGACGTGGATTAAATCCCTGGTTGGGGAAGATCCCCTGGAGGAGGGCACGGCAACCCTCTCCAGTATTCTCGCCTGGTGAATCCCTGAAAGAAGAGCCTGGCAGGCTAAGTCCATAGGGTTACAAAGAGTCAGACATGACTGAAGTGACTGAGCATGCGCGCATGCAAGCTGTACTTAAATGGAAAAGAGAAAGAAGGGGGAACAAAGGCAATAAAGTGGTGATGACTTGGAGTTTTCCAGAATTCATAAAAGGTATTAATATTCAATGAAATGAAACTCAAGCAGGATAAGTAAAAATCAAAATCTAGACATATCAGAGTAAGATTGTGGAAAATAAAATCAAAGAGAAAATACCAAAAGTATCCATTTAAAAGAAAAACAGCCATGGGTGCACTGTTGTTAAGAAGGACAATGACATCAAGAACGACAACCATAGTCCCACTTCTTATATTTCTCATAATATTTGCCTTTATATTTAGGTGCTCCTATTTGTATTTAGGTGCATAAAATGACAGTGAGGTCTCTCAGTTATGGCCGACTCTTTTCAACCCTATGAACTGTAGCCTACCAGGCTCCTCTGTCCATGGGATTTTCCAGGCAAGAGTACTGGAGTGAGTTGCCATTCCCTTCTCCAGGGGATCTTCCCGACCCAGGGATTGAACCCGGGTCTACCGCATAGCAGACAGACACTTCACCATCTGAGCCACATAGCATTACAATTGTTATATCTTCTTGGATTGATCACTTAATCATTATGTAGTTAATCCTTGTCTCTTGTAACACTCCTTATTTTAAAATTTATTTTGTCTGATGTGAGTATTGCTACTCCAGCTTCCTTTTCTTTGTTTGTTTTAATATTTATTTATTTGGCTGCAGTGGATCTCAGTTGTAGCATGCAGAATCTTTAGTTGCAGCATGTGAACTCTTAGTTTCAACATGTAGGATCTAGGTCCCTGACTAGATTGAACTCAGGCCTCTTCATTGGGAGCACAGAGTCTTAACCACTGGACCACGAGGGAAGTCCCAACTCCAGCTTTTGATTGATTTCCATTTCCATGGAATACCTTTTTCCATTCTGATGGAAAGATATTGGAATGGAAAGACACACTCCATTCCAATCTGTCTGTGTGTCTCTAGATCTGAAGTGGGTCTCTTGTAGGCAGCATATATATGGGTCTTATTTTTGTATACATTCAGTCTTTTGGTTGGAGCCTGTAATCTATTTACTTTTTAAGTAATTGATTTGTAGTTATTGCTGTTTTGTTCATTATTTGGGGGTTGTTCTATAGCCTTTTTTTTCTTTTTTTTGTTCTCTTCTTCTGTGATTGAATTAATGTATTTACTATTATGTTTGGACTTATTTTTCTTTCTTGTGCTTCTATCTATTATAGATTTTTGATTTGTGGTTACAATGAGGTTGTATAGCAATATGTGTGTGATTGTTTTAAGTTGCTCATCTCTTAATTTCAAATTTATTTGTTCTCTCCTCCTCTTACAATTACTGTTTTTGATATCATATTTTATATCTAATTGTTTTATATATCCCTTAACTTCTTTGTTGTTCAGTTGCTAAGTTGTGTCTGACTCTCTGCAACCCATGGATTGTAGCACACCAGGCTTCCCTGTCCTTCACTATCTCCTGGAGTTTGCTCAAACTCATGTCCATTGAGTTGGTGATGCCATCCAACCATCTCATCCTCTGTCACCCTCTTCTGCTCTCAGTCTTTCCCAGCATCAGGGTCTTTTCCAATGAACCTTGATTTCCTTTAGGATTGGCTGGTTTGATCTCCTTGCTGTGCAAGGGGCTCAGGAATGTTCTCCAGCACCACAGTTCGAAAGCACCAGTTCTTTGGTGCTCAGCCTTCTTTATGGTCCAACTCTCACATCTATACATGACTACTGGAAAAATCATAGCTTTGATTAGACAGACCTTTGTTGGCAAAGTGATGTCTCTGCTTTGTAATATGCTGTCTAGGTTTGTCATAGGTTTTCTTCCAAGGAGCAAGTGTCTTTTAATTTCATGGCTGCAGTCATCATCTGCAATGATTTTGGAGCCCAAGAAAATAAAATCTGCCATTGTTTTTTTTTTTTTTTGCCATCTATTTGCCATGAAGTGATAGGGCCGGATGTCATGATCTTCATTTTTTGAATGTTGAATTTTAAGCCAGCTTTTTCATTCTCCTCTTTACCTTCATCAAGAGAGTCTTTAGTTCCTCTTTACTTTCTGCCATTAGGGTGGTATCATCTGTATATCTGAGGTTGTTGATATTTGTTGTGGCAATGTTGATTCCAGCTTGCGATTCACCCAGCCTGGCATTGCGCATGATGTACTCTGAATATAAGTTAAATAAGCAGGGTGACAATATCAGTCTTGACGTATTCCTTTCCCAATTGTGGGTATATATGATTTTACTACTTGTGTCTTTTAACCTTCCTACTAGTTTTGTGTATGGATGATTTCCTAACTTTACTGTGTATGTTTTCCTTTACTGATGGATGAGTTTTTCTTTTCATAATTTTCATGTTTCTAGTTGTGGTCTTTTCTTTTTCACTTAAATAAATTTCTTTAATCTTTCCTGTAAAGCTGGTTTGGTGGCACTGAACTCTTAGCTTTTGATTATCTATAAAGCTTTTGATCTTTCCATCAAATCTGAATGAGAGCCTTGCTGGATAAAACATTCATGGGTATATGTTTTTCTCATTTGTCACTTTAAATATATCATGTCACTCTCTTCTGGCCCGTAGAGTTTCTGTTGAAAAGTCAACTGATAGCCTTATGGAACTTTCTTTGTATGTTATGTGTTGCTTTTCCCTTGCTGTTTTTATATTCTCTCTTTGTCTTAAATTTTTCTCATTTTAATTACTCTCTATCTTGGTGTGTTTCTCTTTGGGTTCATCCTATGTAGAACTCTATGTTTCCTGGTGCTGGGTGACTATTTGCTTTTCCAAACTAGGGAAATTTGCAGCTCTTGTTACTTCAGATATGTTCTCTGCCCCTTTGTCAGGCTCTTCTTCTGAAAGTGAAAGTGAAAGTCCCTCAGTGGTGTCTGACTCTTTGCAATCCCACGGACTATACAGTCCATGGAATTCTCCAGGCCAGAATACTGGAGTGGTTAGCCTTTCCCTTCTCCAGGGGATGGTCCTAACCCAGGGATCAAACCACGGTCTCCCACTCTTCTTCTGGGGCCCTTGTAAGGCAAATATTAGTGTGCTTGGTGTTGTCCCAGAGGTCTCTATAAATGTCCTTATTTCTTTTCAATGTTTTTTCTTCTTTCTGTTCAGTATCAGTGATTTCCACTACTGTAGCTCACTGATCCATTCCTAGGTATCATTTAGTCTACTGTTTATCCTTCTAGTATATTTTTCATTTCAGTCATTGTAGTCTTCATCTCTGAGGGGTGGTTCTTTACATAAATTCTCAGTCTACATTCATTCTCCTCCCAAGTTCTTTGATCATCTTTACAATCACTACCTAGAATTTCTTTTCATGTAGATTGCTGTTGCCCACTTCACTAACTACTTCTTCTGGGGTTTTATCTTGTTCCTTTGTCTGAAACATGTTCCGCTGTTGCCTCATTTTGCCCATGTTGCTGTATCTTGTAGGTTGGCTATTCCCTATTTCCCGACCTTGGAGAAATGGCCTTTTGCAGTAGACACTGTATGCATCCCAGCAGCACACTCCCCTCTTGTCACTCAAGTTACATACTCTAGGGATTCCCCCTATGAGGGCTGCATGAGTCCTTCTGTTGTGGTGGGCTGGCTATGTGGGCAGTCTGGTGAGCTTGTTTGGCTCCTGGTCCACCTGCTTGCCCGGCCCTGCCTTTTGTGGAGGCTGCTGGCACCAGTTGGCAAGACCAAGTCACAAGGCGGCTGATTGTGGAACCCCAGAGGTCTTCAGGGCTACTGCTTGGCATAATCAGGGTCCATAAGACTCCAGGGCTATAGCTTACTCATTGGTGGGTGAAGTCAGACTCTGGGGTTAGTGCTGGCCTACGGGCAGGCAGAGCCAGATCCTGGAGTCTTGTTGCAAGGCTTGGGTGTCCCAGAGCTGGTGTTAGATCACTGGTGGAGTGGGCCAGTTTCTGACGCAGTTGTATGTGGGGTCCCGGGTGTCCCAAAGCTCGTGGGCATGGCTGGGGCCCAGTCAATCCCATGTCCCAGTTGGGCCTACTGGGTGATTGTGGTTTGCTTGTGTATGATGTCTGCCCCCTGCTGAGTAAGGCTGATCCAGAGGCTAGAGCAGGCTCTCCGGAAGGGTTGGCCATGTCCAGAGTTGACTGTGGGCTCATGGAATCTTGAGTCAGCCTGTCTGCTAATGGGTGGGGCTGTCTCCCCACCCAGTTAGTTGCTTGGCCTGAGGCACCCCAGCACTGGCACCTACAGGCCACTGGGCCAGCACAGGGCTTGGTCCTGAGGCTCCTAAGTAGAGGGAGGATTCCACAGTGGTGCTTGCCAGCAGCGGTGTCTAGGTGGTAGAAGGAGCTCCCCAAAATGGCTGCTGTCAGTGTCCATGTCCCAGGGTAAGCTGCACTTGCCTACTGTCTCTCTAGGAGATTCTTCGAGATCAGGAGGTGGGATTCCTATCAAGCTCCTCTCAATTTATTGCTTCCTCCATGAGTCCTCCAGCATATGAGATTTTGTGTGCACACTTTAAAATGAAGTCTCTATTTCCCAGTCCCCTGGGATTCCTGAAAGTAAACTTGTCTGGCCTTCAAAGTCAGATGCTCTGGGGGGTGAATCTTTCCAGTGCAGGTCCCCCAGGCTGAGGAACCCAGTGTGTGGCTGAGATCTCCCTCTCCTCTGGGAGAACCTCTGCTGTTGTAATTATTCCCCAGTTTGTGGGTTGCCCACCAGAGGGTATGGGACTTGACTGTATCACAAGTCCACCCCCTACCCATCTTGTTGTGGTTCCTTCTTTATAGCTTTAATTGAATTTTCTTTCTAGAAGGTTCTGTTTTTTTCCCTGATAGTTGTTCTGTCAAAAGTTGTGATTTTGGTGTGTTTGTGAGAGGAGATGAGCTCAGGGTCTTTCTGTTTCACCATCTTGGTTGATCTCCCACAGTGGTTTTTTCAAAGATTCACACAGAAACTTCAGTACAGTAATCCCTATGTAATTCAGCCCCAGATTCAAGTGTTTTAGGCTTGATTTTTATTAGAGAAGCTTTGAGAAATGATTGCAAACATCCCTGGTTATACTGCAGCTCTGTAGCCCGAGGATCTAGGGTTTACACTGGGGTAACTCAAGCCCTCACACACAGAAGGTTCATCCTGTCATCCGTGAGGACTTTCTTACCAAGAGCAACGTGTCGGCCTCTGATTGATGATCAAAGCAGAAGAGAGATCCTTGCAATAGGATTTTTTAAGGTAAAAACTTTCCAATGTCAGCCTCTGGAGGAAGCACTTTAGGTGTCTCAAAGTTACATACAGCAACTTGACACTTTCATCCAGAAGCTCATTTTCTGTGAGGTTCAAAAATGCCAGTGAGTGCTTGGTTTCAAAGGGAGAAGGAAAGATGAACTCAATGATGAATGGTGACAGAACAAGATACCAGCATGAGACAGTACAGATTACATTTTGGGTGTCTCAAGGCCTCACACAATGCGGAAAGAACATCATTTTGGTCGTTTTCCTTTGAAGGCCAGATGTGTTGCCTTCTTATGCATTGCCACTTATAGCCACCAAAAGTGAGGCAGAAGTTTCAATAAGCATCAGCTGAGGAAATAACTTTGAGAATCACTTTCTGCACATGACAGAAGAGCCTAATTTCTCATAAAGAATCCTCACCAATGAAGTACTAAGAAATCTCTGATGTCCAGAAATACTAGATTCTTGTTTGAGCCAAACATGGAACAAAGATCCATCCAGACAGGAAGCAATTATTGATCATTCTTGGACTCTCAATATCTGGTTTTGATACATTTTCATTTTCCAGAAATATCCCCTTTTGTAACTGTAGCAAACCTTTCTGAAAGGTGCTTGAGGCAGAACAATTTGAGTTCATGATACCCATTTCATTTTTCAAATATTGGGATATCTCCGTATCATAGACCATTGCAGCCTTCACAAGCTGCTCTTCCTGAGATTTGTAAAGATAGTGAAAAACCACCTTTATGTTCATCATTGAGGAAAAGGATTTATTCTTTTCAGACTATGTTTTGTATTTCAGTAAGTCCCATTTGACCTCTAATTGACATTTGGCAGTCAAAAATTCTCTCTGGCCTCCTGACTCTCTCTTCATTAGAGAGGCTGAATAAGTATGCTGCTTGGGTCAGTTGGGAGTTCTTTAGTCTTTTTTCCTCGAAAAGTAGCTTCTGCACGTTCTCAGTGTCCTACTTGAGTCTATCCCTGTCTTCCTCCTTCTCACTCTCCAAAACGTTGGATATAATGACAAGAAACTGCCAGCTACTGAGGTGGATGACGAAGTAGTAGCCCTCACAGTCTGTGCCCCACTGAAGGGTATCCCCATCCAGGAAAGGACAAAGATCAGAGTCGTCTGACCAAGACCTCCTGAGGGCTTCTCCTGCAAACACAGATGTGTGTATTCACATGACCTCAGCACTTGGAGAAACAGAGCCTTCATTAGAGCTTGGAGGGTTGCCAGGCACCTGCATGAACTGGTTGCAAATAAAACACAAGAACAGCAATGTGGTAGTTTGGCAAGCCAGGGCTGGCTCTTTCCTCTTCCTCATCTCAGTTTCAGACAAGTGCAGACAATCCAGCACTCCTGTTTAACATTGTAGTGGAGGTTTTAATTATTGCAATAAGAAAAAAAAATATTGCAAAAAGGCAAGAAGAAAAGTTGTACAGATGGGAAAGGAAGAAATAGTGTTACCTTTATTTGCAATCAACATGATCCTCTATTTAGAAAATCATAAGAAACCAATAAATTTTAAACAACTGAAACTAGGAGCAAGTGAATAAGGTTGCAATATGTAAATCAATATTTCAAAATTAATTGTATTTCCGTATTTTATAAATGAACGATCTTAAATGAAGAAAACAGTTACATTCACACTATCATCTAAACTTTAAAGAGGTTTAGGAATAAGTTTAATGAAAGAAAGGTAAGTCCTATATACTGAAATCTACAAAAGTTTTTAAGAGAAGTTAAGGGAAATTCAAATAAATGAAATGTACCATGTTTATGGATTGGACCACTCAAAATTATAAAAATGATGCAATTCTACCCAAATTTTATATAGAAAAGCAAAGAATCTATCTGAAACAATTTAGTAAAAGAAAAAAATTGAAATGTTTGTACTATTTGATTTTCAAAGCTTACTATGAAGCTGCAGCAATTCAGACAGTGTTACACTGTCAGTGTTAGCACAAAGATAGATTTATATACAGAGAAGGCAATGGTACCCCACTCCAGTACTCTTACCTGGCAAATCCCATGGACGGAGGAGCCTGGTAGGCTGCAGTCCATGGGGTTGCTAAGAGTCGGACATGACTGAGTGACTTCACTTTCACTTTTCACTTTCATGCATTGGAGAAGGAAATGGCAACCCACTCCAGTGTTCTTGCCTGGAGAATCCCAGGGACGGGGGAGCTTGGTGGGCTGCTGTCTCTGGGGTCGCACAGAGTCGGACATGACTGAAGCAACTTAGCAGTAGCAGATTTATATATCAGTGGAACAGAATTGCTAATCCAGAAATAGACCCTTACATTTATTGAAAATTGATTTTCCACAAAGGTTTCAACATCATTCAGTAGGGAAATCTAATCTTTCCAATAAATGGCTCTGGGACAATCTTACCCACATACAGAAAAAAGAGAGAACTTAGACAAGACACTGTAAAACTTCTGTGGTTAATTGCTCAGTTGTGTCTGACTCTGTGACCCCATGGACTGCAGTCTGCCAGGCTTCTCTATCCATGGGAGTTCTCCAGGCGAGAATACTGGAGTGGGTTGCCATGCCCTCCTCCAGGAGATCGTCCCAACCCAGGGATCAAACCCAGGTCTCCCACACTGCAGATTACAGACAAAACATTCTCTGACCTGAATTGTACCAATGTTTTCTTAGGTCAGTCTCCCTAAGCAATAGAATCAAAACCAAAAATAAACAAATGGGGCCTAATCAAACTTTACAAGTTTGTGCACAACAAAGGAAACCATAAACAAAATGAAAAGAAAACTAGAGAATGGGAGAAAATATTTGCAAACAATGTGACTGGCAAGGTCTTAATTTCCAAAGATACAAACAGCTCCAACCACTCAACAACAAGAAAAAATAAAACACCCAATAAAAAAATGGGCAGAAGACCTAAATAGACATTGCCCCAAAGAAGACATACAGATGGCCAATAGACACATGGAAAGATACTCAACATCTAATTATCAGGGAAATGCAAATCAAAACCACAATGAGGTACCACTTCACACAGGTCAGAATGACCATTATTAAAAAGTGTACCAATAATAAATGTTGGAGGGTATGTGGAGATACTCTTACAGTATTGATGGGAGTGTAAATTGGTATAGCCATTATGGAAAACAGTATGGAGCTGCCTCAAAAAGCTAAAAATAGAGCTACCATTTGATCCTGCAATCCTACTCCTCGGCATATCTGGAAAAATCATACTTTGAAAAGATATGTGCACCCCAATGTTCACTGAAGCAGTATTTACAGTAGCCAAGACATGGAAGCAATCTAAATACCCAATGATAGATACACAGATTAAAAAGATGATGAGGTAATGGAATATTGCTCAGCCATAAAAAGAATGAAATAATGGCATTAGCAACAACATGGATGGATTTAGAGATTATCCTACTAAGTCAAGTAATTCAAACAGAGAAAGACATAGAATATAATATCACTTATATGTGGAATCTAAAAAATTAGACAAAGTTATTTAAGTTATTTATTTACAAAACAGAAATAGACTCACAGATCTAGAAAACAGATTTATGGTTACCAAAGGGGAAAGGTGGAGGGGAGGGATAAATTAGAAGTTTGGGATTAACATGTATACACTACTGTATATAAAATAGATAATCAACAAGGACCTATTGTACAGCATAGGAAACTCTACTCAATACTCTGTAGTAACCTATATGGGAAAAGAATCTGAAAAAGAACAAATACATGAATATGTACAACTAAATCATTTTGCTGTATACCTAAAACTAACACAGCATTGTAAGTCAACTATAATCTAATATAAAAAGAAAATTTTAAAATAAGTAAATAAAAATGCCTACCTTAAAAAAAGTTTTAGGAGTATCAAGATCACATTGTAAGAAAGAGCATGTGGGATGAGAGATACTGTTTGATGCCAGTCTTTGTAAAATACAATCTGCTGCATCCTGATTATATTGTTTTTCCTTGCTTAGTAATTTTCTCCAGTCCCTAAAAGGACAAATTTTCTCTATACCTACTATCTATCTTCCTTCATTTTCTATTTTTCAGAAGTGAACCTTGTGTGTTTGGTAATCTTCTGAAGAAGTGAAACTTTAAAAAAGAGGGTTTGATTCTTAGTAACTACAGCCAAAATCTAGGTACTCAGAATTAGTACCTAGATAGTAAATTGAAGATGTAGGTACTAAGTCTTTTCTGGGATAGACAGCATGCTCCAAAACGGCTCTGTAACTCTAAGTCTCTTCTCTGACAGATAAAGAATTCTGTGAACAAGCTTCTGAAGGCAGTGAAGCGCAAACGACAGACAGCGATGAGATAGTAACACCTGTATCTCAGAAATGCCCTAAGGCAGTAAGTACACTGGGGTGACCACTGTGCAGGAGCCAAGATCGTAAGTAATGCCAGTGTGCTTAATGGCCGTGTGTGCCAAGTTCAAGTCCCGTTGTAATGAACCAGATGGGAAACAAATTATTTAGTTAAATTTACATTGCGATTGAATGGAAGTTTGTTGATACAGGCAGATGAAAGGATCATTTTCTTGATTTGGCACTAATATAAATGAGGACTGACTTCAACACTTGTCTCTCCTCTTTGGATCCCTTACCTACTTCCTCCATTGTAAATTGTGATTTACCCAGCCTGTGACACCCCTTTCTTTAAATCTACCTTAAGAGAGCAGGTTTATTTTGGGAGGTGGAGGCTGGAAGAAAAGCTTTCTGGGAGGGCTCAGAGAGATCATTCAGTTTTTGAAGGTTTTTATTCAACCTTTAAAACCTGTAATTACAATTATATATTAAGCATTTTGGCCTCAAATCTCTTTTGGAACTAATTGAGGCTGTGCACGCGTGCACACACACACACACACATGAATAAATATTCACAGGTATATTCACAGTCATTTTGGAATATTGTGAAGTTATAGATAAGATAGAAGACAATCACTCTAACTGCTAGAATGCTCCCTCATACATTTGTAGGCAGCCAATAAGTATTTGTTGAATGAGTGACTGAATGAAAGATTAAAATCTAATTGAGAATTATGAACCTTATTAGAAACAATAAAGGAGAGCATAGGGCTATCTAGAATCCAGTGGGTAGATTATGTGATATAACTCTAAGATTTATGAGAATTCCAAACAGGAAAATTACTGTTGCTTTTGTAGAGATCAGAAAACTCTTCCTTGAAAGTCAGAAATCGTACTGAGGTTTTATAAAAAAAATGATGAAGGATATTGGAGTGGGGAGAAACGATTCAAGTGCAGTAGACTCAGGCCGTTAATATGGCAAATAGTTAAGTTTATTTTCTGAACTTTTATCTGTCATATCTTTTTTAGACACTGTGTAACTGGTATCTTGAGAAATGTTTGTAGGACAGATCAGAGCCATAGAATTAGAACTAGACCATAACACCTTATCCATCATAAGGTGAAGAAGACCAGGTGATGTGTCCAGGATTGTAGCGGTAGTTAATGAAAGAGGTGGAACTTGAGTCATTTTCTA